>NC_083382.1:25510000-26135000 GCF_031755915.1 Ziziphus jujuba
CATATAATTGAGATTTCCCAAAATCTCGTTCAAGTACTCCTCAGCAAGTCGATATTATTAGTCAATGAAATAATGTGAAACTATTTATAAATGTACATCTAACAAATATATTATTAGTAAAAATATTCCACACAATACATGTACCTACCTTTACACAACAGGCTTGTTAACTATAAAGCATTTTCCTTTTGTATGGTATATGGGATCAGCAGATATTTTAGTTTTCTCTCAACTATAGAAACCCAAAAAAAACTTAGTTAAAAACAATGACAGATAGATATAGACTAATTCCACCACCCTTTCAAGCCACAGTTAACATGGACCAGACATGGATTAATGTCATACATTCCTTTTTATTTGCTTAGTTGGAGTGTGGCACGTTTTAGGCCACCGGAGGGCGGAGTACATGATCTTGTGATGTGTCGACTGTAGAAGGGGGCATCATTTGCCACATGGTGACACAAGGGTAGCTGATGAAAGGCATCAGCTTGCTCCCTGAGGCTGGACCTTGCATATTAAGTGCAGATGACACTGCAGGGGGATGAGGCAAGAAACCTGGTTGCCTGCTCATGGCTCTTACTTGGTGCTCCAATCTCTCTTTCTCTGCCTTTAGCCTCTGCTTCTCATCACGAAGCTCATTCTTCTCAGCCTGCATACCAAAAGGGAACCTAAGATGTTAAGCAAACTTGCTCATTTTCTGCATACAATGATATGTCTTATATATATTTTCATGTTGAGGATAGTAAGATGAAACATAAAGAAAGCTACCAAGTTTTGAAAACTATAGCTCATCCTCCCATAATTACTTAATGGTAAGCTGATATAAACCAAACCTCACCTTCAATTCTTTAATCTTTGCCTGCAAATCCTCAATTGATTCTTTCATCCTCTGTGACTCACTTCGTAACTGGGTCAATATTCGAACAGTATCACTTAATATAGCACCCTTATCCATTTTGGGTAGACTTCCGAGATCCAGGACAGAAACCAATTCCAAGAACCTTCAAATCATTCCCAATTTTATGAGATAACAGCAAGAGAAATATCATAAAATGAAAATCAATATTATATAATCATATACCTCCCGTTTAGCCTATCCCTTCGTAATTTCTCCCTGCATGCTTTAGTGCATGATGCACTACATGATTTAGACCTCTGCCTGTAGTTATATGTATGAGTTAAAGAGAAATGTTCTAAGAAATATCCTCAAGTTACAACATCTAGCAGCCAAACATAATTGCTGTTGACTTATATGCCATGACTGCAAACAACAATTCATTGAGCATAGCCACAGGGAGAGGGCTATCATGGATATATATATCAATGGCAGAAAAGCAAATGATGGCTTTCAAACCCAATCATATATCAGCCCACCTCAGAAACCAGGTAAAACTGTAAGTCTTTTTTAACATATCATATCCTAATAAACCCCTCTAATAAGTTTTCCTTTAATGAAAAGTGGAATCCCAAATTTGGAAAATGGGTAACAAAAAGATATTTACCGTTTTCTGGAGCGAATTTCCCTAACTCTATCTGAATCACCGGAAGAGTAGTCAACTTCCACACTGAAATACAGCATCATCACCCAATTAAAAACCAATTCAAAAAATAAAATAAAACAATGATCACCTCCATAAGTTACTTATCGAACAAAACGAAATTTCTCCTGTTTTGGACGCCTTAATATAACTATTCCTTTTGCATTTGGACACTTTAGTCTTCTCAATATTCTCATTGCATTTTCTTCAATTGTCTAAATGACAAAAATAAAATAAAATGCTATGAACAAATTGAACATCACTTTTAGGTGATAAAAATTGCCTAAAATATATGAATAATTAATTTAACTCTGAGGCTCAGAGTTATTAGGCACGGGTATTTACAAAAATAAAGAGCATCATAGATTACTTTTGTTTATCTTCTTATTAGGCTTGCCTATGTATTTAATTGACCTTGAATGACTTAGGACATAAGAAGCAAGAATTATGATACATCAGGGATGAGCCCTAGATTTGAATCCTACTATTGGACTAAGCCTACGAATACCATTTGTGCCTATAGTTAATAAAACATTTCCCACAAAGCCAAAAGAAAAAGATATATAATTGCTTTCCCCCGAAGAAAACCTGTACTAGTTTCTATGACACAGTAATAATGCGTCATTAAGCACATATTTTGATTGTTTATTCTGACTAGCGTTTGTTTACTATAGTCCTTCCTCCTATATCGGAGGGAGAGAGAAGGCGGAGAAGCAGAGACGTTCACCTAACAAAACAGGATGTTAAATTAAAAAAAGTAAACCACCATCACCATACAAATATAAACGGCTTTAATAATAAGAATAAAAATAAAAAATAAAACTTTGTGCTCTGTTTTCTTGCAACGAAAGAGGGAGAGCTAAGACGAAAAGAGAGAGTAAAAATTGAAAGTAACGAATTTAATTGCACGAAAAGAAGCTATACTTGCTTAAACTAGATTAAATAGAATTTGGGTATTTCGTTTTAATAACCAAAGCTGCTCACTGCATCAAATATCCGAACAAAATACTCTTCCCGTATTTTTTTTTTCTCTTGAGCTTTCTCCGAAACCAAGCAACCAATATGTATACATATATATATATATAAAGTAAAAAAGAAAGAAAAACCACCTTGCATCAGGGGAACAGTTAATGGGTTGAGATGGCCAACCGAAACCGGTGGCCGGACCCGAAAATTCACTTTCGGGAGGTGCAATATCTTCCATTATTCCATAGTCAAAAAGCCAATTGGAAGTCTCTGAGGAAGCCATATCCATTTCTGAATTATGTGTGTACGAGGAAAATTCTACGTTTCCAAAAGAGAACTCGATTCAGTGGAAAAGAAAACCAAGGAAAAAAAAAAGGATGTTTTTGTTTGCTTGCTAAGGAAGGGAGTGAGTGAGAGATTAGAGCACCAGTGTAGGAAAGTATATCACATCCACAGCGTTTTGAGTGGAAGAAAAAGAATGTGGAACAAAGGTGGTGGAGCCTATTTATTCACAATCATTTCTTCTATTTAAATCTTTACAAATTATATGCTCTTTCTATTGAATAAAAAATCAGAAGAATAAAAAAGACAAACAAACAGAAACAAACTTCATATTAAAAATAACATA
Organism: Ziziphus jujuba; assembly: GCF_031755915.1. Lineage (NCBI taxonomy): Eukaryota > Viridiplantae > Streptophyta > Magnoliopsida > Rosales > Rhamnaceae > Ziziphus > Ziziphus jujuba. Next base: position 25,513,133 of record NC_083382.1, read on the forward strand.
ATTCATTTGCTAAAATATATTATATCTCAGTTACCAAAAGCATCTTTTCCATCTCGTAAATTTAAAAATATCTCCGACCCATCAAGAATTTCCATGAGCAACATTTTATCCTTTCATAAAATTATTCTTTTTCTGTTTTGCATCATTTTTCCCCCTTCCTTTTACATTTTTCAATGCATATCTTGTACTCACCTTTTAAAAGGGTATGGGCATAATACTGTCACTAGACACTAGTCTAATTCATCCTGCTTTTACATAAAAAAGTGTTCTTGATTTGCAATATTCTTTATGTTTTATCAGACAAATTTTCATTCAATTTTTGAAGTTGCAGCAAAATTATTGTTTATTTGGAAGAGGAACTTAGAAATTCTATGGTCTTATATTATATAAGGTTCATTAGGTGGTTTCAAAAGATTTTTGATAGTTTAAACTTTTCAAGCATGTAATAACTACTATATGGGAAGGAAAATTCATCAAGAGGTAAAAAAGCACACACTCTAACAGAATCATATATTTGGCAAAATCGACGGCTTTACTAAAATATATTTGCAATATTTGATTGAGAAAATCACTTAAAAAAAAAAAGGCACTAAACTATGTGATGGATATTATCATTTGCAAGAAACTAGAAAATAGAAGATAATAGCATAGAAAGGTTTAATGTTTTTCTCCTAGGCCATGGAACCCAAAAGCATATGCACGGCAACGCGCATATCCAATGATTTTAAAGCATATTTTTCATTAAATACCCTTGTTGCTGTTGGATTTATGCTCTCAAAGTAAGCTAATCCATTATCAGGAGCCTTGATTAATAATAGACCGTAGAATTTCCAAACTAGCTTAATAAATGACGGAGCCCATTTAACTGATTATTAATATACAAAAAGGAACCCATTAATTGGGCCCAAGGTATTATCAAACCTTAGAAGGATTAGGGTTAGTAGCCTATAAATATACTACTTACTAGCCTAAAAAAAATAAGATTTTACGTATTATTTTCTAGAGATTGAAAATCTCAGTAGAAGAAAAAAACACCTTGAGAGAAAAACAGAAACTGCGAGTTTCAGAGTGTTTTGTAGATTAACATTCTTGTTTTTTTTGTGATTAAGTGCACCCACATGCAGATCTATCACTTAGAGAATAGTTTGCAATGTCTTGCGCAAAAGGTTAGTAAAATCTAAATGGATAATGACATAATTTATCACATGTTTTATTCAATCTCAATCAGACTTCCGCTGTATGAATGATTCCAACAGTTGCCACCTAATATATGCTAAATGCCTTCGCTTACAATAAAATTACTATAGAAAGGTTTATGCACTTCTTTTGCATGTATAAAAATTGAAAACAAGAAGAGGGTTTTTAGATTTATCTAACCTGAATGCAGTTCCATTCCGTAGCAATTTTCTTCATAGTTCAAAGGTTTCATGATTTTTTTTTAATAGAAATAAGAAAGCCATTGGCAAACAAAGAAGGAGAAAATTAATATGGTAATTTGAGCAGACAAAAATCAACTGGCATACCATCAGGTAAGGTATAGCCTAGAGAGTTACGGAGGTGCCTTCGTTTTTTTCAAAGCAAAAATTAATTTTGAGATGGCAAATCATATTTTACATATTGAAAGATAAATGGAAAGCATCTTAAATTTCCTTAATTTTCATAATTAGATGGTTCAACCTCATGTAACAATGCAAATCTAGAGAATAAAAGGTTGAGGCATTAAAAAATGTCTCAGAAAGTCGATAAAAGGACAAAAGTGTAAAGCACCTTGGATTTTGACTTTCATGAATAAGGGAGCTGAAGATGTTTGAAAATAAACATATAAAACTAAAAACGGGGAGGACGAAGTGAGTTAGCTCCAGTGGTTGAGCACTCCTATCTGTGCCCACGAGAACACGGGTTCAAGTCACATGGGATGAGGAGGGATTTTGGATAGTTTAGAATTATGTAATTTGTTATTAAAAAAAAAAAAAACTAAAAACAGAGGGAAAGATTTAGTTAAATAGGTTTTGGTATTCTGAGTTTTGCAATTTTAAGCTCTTAACTTTTAGAAATAACATTGATCCAATTCTTAATTTTACTAAATAAATTAATAACTTTTTTGGCAATGAACCTGTAACACATTTTGTAAATGAAGAAATTAGAGTGTCAATAGAGAAGAATAAAATAACATTCTAGATGAAAATGTTATTAATTTACTTGATCAAATTGGGATTTAAATCAATTTGCAATAAATTAAAAGTTAAAAAGAACTAAATCTCTATTTTACAAAGTAAGAGCGTTTAAATCGTAAAATCTTTAACATTAAATATATTAAAGTGTAATTAAAAAATAATAAAAAGACAAATTGTAGTATAGAGTGTGTGCGGCAAAACAAACTGAAATATGCAACTAACTGTTTTAGACGCCTAACATTGAATTTTGGAAGCAAAAACAAAGAATTAATTGAAAATGTTTTTGAGAATATGAGAAAGAAGAAGATGGAAAACCGCATTGGTGTAAGATTTGAAAGTGTTTTTATAAGTTAATGATTTAAGAGAGACAGTTGGACAAACCATTTTAAACAATGAACGTCAAATGAAAAGAGCAGCTTCTTCTAGTTTCCACTAGTCCTGCTATCGTTTTCCATGTCTTACACCCAAAGCCACGGTGCATACAAAAAGCCCTGGTTCATTTCCTTATTATATATATTTTTCAAGAAAGAGTTCAAATAATATAAGTTACCAAGGATCCCAATTGAACTTTGTGGAGGAGTAGGAAATTGCATCATCAATCATTCTAAATTGTAAAATTATAAAATTATCAACCATTCAAGTAGCCAAATTCCATATAAGATGAAATATATGCCAAAAAGAAAAAAGTATGGTACATAAAGAAAAAAAAATGCAAATAGATAGGGAGAGCACACAAGTACATGAAGAGCAGAAGAAGACCTGAGTGGACCTTTAGAAGGCCCATTTCCTGCTACTAGAGCCCATCTAGGGTTGAAGTTGGTATGGACCATGGCCCATGACTAAAAAGTTCATTGCATTTATAAAAGTTTGGGGAATTTGGCCCCATATCTTTCTTTGAAGGGCCTTAAAGGTACTTACCCATCCCATTCCAACTTTTTTTTTCTTTAATTTTTCCCTCTTTTTTTTCAATATTTCCATATTACCCTATGTTTTCCAAAAAATCCAAAAAAAAATTAAAGTTTTTTTACCTTGAACCTAAACAGAGCACATCTCTCCTGGAATACCCTTTTTTCCCCTGAACCCAAATGGAGCCCTTTTATTTTTCTTTTGTCCCTTGTTCTCCCAGAGAACATAAGCAACTTTTCCTCTCCCACATCACATTCTTATAAATACACCTTTGATATGCTGGTAAATCTTCATTGGCTTTCATCCCACTGATAGTTTCGATTGATGTACATTGTGCAAGATTTATGTGAACCCATTTGATAGCTCTCATGAAGTTTTAACATGGTTGAAAGCCTAGAATTTGAAGCGGCATTCCTCCCATCTCCTCTTATGAGAATCCGCCTAAGCCCGCACAACCGACAACCTGCTGGGGTACTGACCCGATACGGATGAAGACTGGGCTGATCACTAGGGCTCAAGCTAAGAGGTTTAAGGAAAACCTTGCTGCCTTTATACAGGGAGTAATTCATTCTTAAAAGAGCTTGTCTATACCCAAAGATAAAAGGCCTGTTTTGAGCATACAAGTGGTAGAAGCCGATACGAACTCGGATAGCTGTTTTCGTGTGCAAATATGGACTCCGGGCAGCATGAAATGGTTCCAATACTTCATGGATTCAATGAATATCTCTAAGAGGTCATGGAATCAATTCAAGGCAACATCAAAGGCAAACAAAATGGGCTTGTGCACATAGGAGGAGTTTTGGCCGGTTTTACTGTATTTTGTTGCTGGCTTTACTGTATTTTGCTACGTTGGCTTTTTCTCTTTGATCCAAGCAAGGGCAACGTGTGGGACTCAATGTTCATTCTATTTGGCATCCTAAAAGGCATACGGAGGCTGATTTGGAGCTTAAATTGGTCAAAGAGAACTTAGTCAAAATGATAGTATTTTAATTTCGTAATTTGATTATGACTTTTTATTTTAAGAAATTAGTCTTTAGTTTGGTTTTTATTTATTTATTTGCTTGAAAAATCAACTTAGGAAATTTATTATTTTATTATTTTCATTGTAAATTAATTAATTCCTAATTCAAAATAAAAAATTAATTAATCAAAATTAGTTTAGGAAGTAGGTAAATTTCAGCCAAGCTAGGTTTCCTATTCTTTGGTGGCAGGTTTTTGCTTCAATTTTTAGGGTTTTATTGTTTGTGACTTTAGCCTATTTAAGGGCTTAATTTTGAGGAAGAACACACCTTTAATAATATTCATAAATTATTTTGTGAGATAGAATTCTCTTTATTCTTTTTGAAAATTCTCTTTATTTATTTTTTTTAACATCTAAAACACCATTAGAGAGTGAGTGTTTTAGTTTTGAATTATCAATAGGCTGTCCATAACCTATTGTGGCATATTCATTATATCAAGGTTTCTAGTCATAGGTTAGTTAAAGGTTAATGTTTTCCAATAAAAACTTGAACATAATTGAAATTTGGGATAATATAATACGTGTTTAGGCACGAGTCGACCTAGGTTTATATCATTTGGTATCAAAGCTAGGATTTTGTTCAGGTTTGATCTATTTTTATTTACTTTAATTATTTTTATGTTAATCTGCAATTTTAGCATTAAGTTAAGGCTGCATCCATCTCATAAATGTTCAGCATCTTTAAAAAAAAAAAAAAAAAAAAAAAACTCATTCTTAGTTAAATTAGGTTTTCCTAGTTTTACCGTATCGTTTTTTTTTTTTTTTAGTTTGTTGGTTGTTCTTCATTATTGTTCTTGGTAATTTAGTTTATTGTTGATTTTTCTTTACTATTTTGATCTTAAATATTTGCATTCATATATTCATAAAAAAAATAAATAAATAAATAAAAAAGAAGCATGTTTGTGGCAACATATACAGATTTACAAAAACAAAAAAAAAAATTGCAAATTTGTATTTTATTGATGGAGGTCACGGGTTTGGTGGATTTTTGGTGTGGAATTGCTATTTTTGGTGCTGATCTTTCCTACTGGAGTTGTTTTACATTCTGTGAGTAAATAAAAATAAAAAAAAAAGAAGAAGAAAAGCCAAATAAAAAAATAAAAATAAAAAGAAATCGGTTTGTTGAATTGGTGTTTGCTAGAAATTTCTTTAAACTGCTGACTTGTTGACTATTTATTCAATATTTGGAGTTACTGGAGATTTAATTTTAAGTGCTAAAATTATATGGATTAAGTTTAGTTAAAGGATTTTATACAAAAACTTGAATTACAAAGAATAACAACCAATAACTATCCTATCTTTTTGTTCGATTTGATTTTTGTTTGTGTTTGAATTTCTTCTCTATATTTTATCCTTGAATTATTGGTTCATTCATATTCTGGACAGCTTTTACTTCATTCCAAAAAAATTGTTTGTTGATTTACCTTGTTTTTGCTTAGAAACGCCGAGAACTAGGTTTTATTAATTCACTCAGTATTGCTTACTTTTTGCTACTGCTTTGTTGATAAGTTTGATTAAAATATACTTGTGATCTAATTGCTGTTTAGTAGGTGTTTTAATTAGAACTTTGAGTTAATTTTTTGAGTGGAGAAAGGCAAGAGAATGTGAGCTCAAAAGAGGGTTAAAAGCCGAAATTAGTGTGTAAATACGAGTGTAGAGACCTTGTTTGAGTGAAACACGTAAGGGAGTGAATTTGGTGAGGTTTCATTTTATTTTTGTGTTATTTATACTAATATGACAAATTCAAGGATGAGAAGAGGAGAAACACCATTGAAAATTAATGAAAAAGAGTCCGTAGGATTCAAAGGAGATTCCCGAGCTTCAGAGAGTAGAGATGAGCACATGAACATGAGGGCTGTCTTAGAACAATTACAGTGAATGAATGCTCAATTTGATCAAATAAATCAAAGGATAGACAGGTTAGAAATATCACAAGGAGGGCCGAATACAAGGTTTGAAGCTCATGGAGGCTAAGGTCAAGGTCGAGGAGGCTGAGGTCGACTTAGAGAAGAATTCGGGGAAGACAATTTTGGAGATGACTTGGATGAGGGATATGATGAAATTTTTGAACCTCAAGGAAGGCGAATTTGTGGGACGCCAACAAGGAATGAAGATGATGATCTTGAAAATATCAAGGTAAACATACCACCTTTCATGGGAAAAGATGATTTGGAGGCTTACTTGGAATGGGAGGAGCGTATGGAGATGATCTTTGATTGCCAAAACTATTCAGAGGCTAAGAAAGTTAAGTTGGCCGCAATGGAATTTGGACATTATGCACTCCAATGGTGGACCAATGAGAAAAATACCCAAAGGAGAGTAGGTGATGAATTGATTACTACTTGGCGATAAATGAAAGGAACCATGAGGAAGCGATTTGTATTGACTCACTACCATAGTTACTACACCAGAGGTTACAATCATTAACACCAGGTAATAGATCCGTGGAGGATTATTACAAAGATATGGAGAAGCTTATGATGAGATTGAGCATGAATGAAGAAAGAGAAGCAACTATGGCAAGGTTTCTGGGTGGATTGAATCGAGAGATAGCCAACCAACTAGAATTGCAACAGTATATGGAATTGGAGGAGATATTGCATGTGGCTATTAAACTTGAGCATCAATTCAAGCGAAGGAGTATGAGCTCACGGTTTGGAGGTGTTTCCAATAGTGGAAGGTCAGATCCAAGTGGCTAGAGAAACAATCTTACCTATGAAAACAAGCCAAAACCAAAAGTTGGAGAAGAAAGTTCAAATCGACCAAGGAGAGAGACTAGAACCCAATCTATCCAAGCACGCAAAATTGAAGGTAAATATGATCCTAAACCTTCAAGATCTTGAGAAATTGTTTGTTTTAAATGCCACGGACGAGGACACATAGCCAATCAGTGCTCGAATAGAAGAATCATGATGCTAAAAGGCAATGATGAACTAGAATCCGAAAGTAAGGAAAGTGAGGAAGAGGCCAAATTGGATGATGAAGAACTTGGAGAGGATGAGCATGACGAATCCGAAACTCTCCAACCTTCAAGGGCTAATTAGAGTTTAGTTGCAAGGAGGGTCCTTACTGTATACAAAGATGAGGATCAAATTCAAAGAGAGAATATCTTCCACACTCGATGCGAAATTCAAGGTAAGATTTGTAGTATAATAATTGATAAAGGAAATTGTACAAATGTAATTAGTAACATTGTGGTTGATAAATTAGGCTTAGCAACAATTAAACATCCTAAACCTTATAGATTATAATGGCTTGATGATAGTGGTGAGATGAAAGTGAATAAACAAGGCAAAGTAAAATTTAGCATAGATAAATATATGGATGTTGTTTTGTGTGATGTTGTGCCAATGTATGCTGGACATATTCTATTAGGTAGACCATGAAAATTTGATAAAGATGCTATTCATTATGGTTGAGAAAATTCTATTGTTTTTAAGTATAAGAGAAAGAAGGTCAAGCTGGAACCTTCGACTCCTAAGGAGGTATATAGAGATCAATTACAATTACAACAAATGAGGGAGGCCAAAAAGCACAAGGAGAAAGCTAGTATGGCACCTACAGCTTTACCATCCATCCAAGAAGGTAAGTCTGAGCTTGCTATTCAAGGTAAGCATTCTAAGACTCAAATTGAATGGAAAAATCATGAGAAAGCTGAAAGTGGAGTGAGGAAAGTTGACAAAGGCAAGAGTGAGGTAAAGAAAAGGCAACCCATGAGTGAGAAAGGAAAAGAAAGAAAAAAGAGGAAAAATAAAAATTTTATCTTAATTTTGGGGATGTTAATAAAGCCACCTTGAGTAAGAAACAATTGCTGGTCATGAATTATAAAGATGCTTAATTAAAGATGTTTTGGTTGTATAGAACTTTATCTGCATTGTTAAGAGCTTTACTTTGTGGAAATTTAAAAATTTTGAAGAGATTATTTGCTAACTTTAAAAAGTATAATTTTTTCCATAATGAGCATATATTTCTAGATTTTGTTATGATAGTGTTTGACCCAGGAGATTTGGTTTGGTTGCACTTACAAAAGGAGAGGTTTCCAAAACAAAGAAAATCAAAGCTTATGCTGCGTGGAGATGGACCTTTTCAAGTTTTGAAGCGGATAAATGACAATGCTTACAAACTTGATTTACTAGGTGAGTATAATGTTAGTGCTACATTTAATGTTGCTAACTTATCTCCTTTTACTGCAGGTGATGACTTTGATTTGAAAGCAATTTTTTTTTAAGAGGAGAGGAATGATGAGAATCTGTCCAAGCCCATACAACCGACAACCTGCTGGGGTGCTGACCCAATACAAATGAAGATCGGACCGATCACTGGGGCTCAAGCTAAGAGGATTAAAGACAAACTTGTTGTCTTTATATAGAGAGTAATTCATTCTTAAAAGTGCTTGTCCATACCTGAAGATACAAGACCTGTTTTGAGCATACAAATGGTGGAAGCCGATACGGACTCAGGTAGCTATTTTCATGCAATTATGGACTCCAGGCAGCATGAAATGGTTTCAATGCTTGATAGATTCAATGAATATCTCTAAGAGGTCATGGAATCAATTCAAGACAGCATCAAAGGCAAACAAAATGGGCTTATGGGCATAGGAGGAGTTTTGACCGGTTATACTGTATTTTGTTGCTGGCTTTACTGTATTTTGCTGAGTTGGATTTTTCTCTTTGATCCAAGCAAGGGCAACGTGTCGACTCAATGATCATCCTATTTGGCATCTTAAAAGGCATATGGAGGCTGATATGGAGTTTAAATTGGTAAAAGATTGGTCAAAGACAACTTAGCCAAAAAAATAGTATTTAGGTTTCCTAATTTGATTATGACCTTTTGTTTTAGGAAATTAGTCTTTAGTTTGGTTCTATTTATTTATTTGCTGGAAAAATCAACTTAGGAAAGTTATTATTTATTATTTTCATTGTAAATTAATTAATTTCTAATTCAAAATAAATAAATTAATTAATCCAAATTAGTTTAGGAAAGTAGGTAAATTTCGGTCAAGTTAGGTTTTCTATTCTTTGGTAGCCGGTTTTTGCTTCAATTTTTAGGACTTTATTTTTTGTGAATTTAGCCTATTTAAGGGCTTAATTTTGAGGAAGAACATACTTTTATTAATATTCAGAAATTATTTTGTGAGATAGAATTTTCTTTGTTCTCCTTGAACATCTAAAACACCATTAGAGAGTGTGTGTTTTAGTTTTGACTTATCAATAGAGATTCATAACCTACTGTGATGTCTTCATTATATCAAGGTTTCTAATCACAGGTTGGTTAGGAGTTAAGGTTTTCTCATAAGAACTTGAAATTAATTGAGATCGAGGTTAATATAATACGTGTTTAAGCGCAAATTGACCTAGGTTTGTATCATCCTCTGGTTGCAAGGGCAAGATAATCTTACCATTATTCTTATCCTTTTGTTTTTTTCCTTTTGGTCTTTGTTTCAATTCTTTCTTTCTTTTTTCTTTTTTTTTTTTTTTGATTTCTTGGAAAATTTGATCGTTGGAATGGAATACCCTTTATCAAATTCTTTAATGAAAGGGTTTTCCTCTATGCCTTAATCAATATCTTGGAAAAGGGAGAAGGAAAGTTAATTTTCTAAAATATCAAAGTTGTATTTTTTTAGCGAAAGATATTGACTTTTATTAATTAATTATATTAAATTTGGTTTAAAACAAGGCTTTTCACTAGGGATTTTCTTCAGCGTCTAAACAGAAGTTATATTAGTTAGGCACGATTTTATTTTTGGAAAATTTATTTTTAATGTTTTTTTTTATGATCTTTACCAGCTTGCAAAGCCAGGGGATTAAACCTATGAGTTCGTTTTAAGGTAGACTTGTTCAACTTGATTGCCTTATTAATTGCTTTTATGTAGTTGGTTGTGAAATATTTGTAGTGTGTGGAGCTTAATTGTTTGTTTTGTATTTCATTTCCATGTATTGAATCCTAAAACAATCCTTCCAACCCCAATTCTATCCTAAGTCCTAATCTTTAAGCTTTAACCCTTGAATATGGTGGTAGTATTTTTGCTTTATGTGTTATCTCCCTTAAGCTGGTATCTTAGAATTTTAATGAAACTTTGAGATAGTTGATGATCATCAATACCTTTAATAGTATTCTTAAAATTCAATGGAAAAGTAATCATCAACATGGAACATCAGTTATAGTTTGTCTTATTTCCATTCTTTACATAAACTCCTAAAAACATGTGAATCTTAAGTCCTAACTATTAATCTAGTGTTTTTTATTTATGTGCAATATCTAATGTTCTATTGGAAGTCTGATATGGTTAATGATGGTGAATACCTTTAATAATGATAAAGTTCAATGACAAAGTAATTATTAATATAGTAAATCAGTGATAGTATGTCAAGGGTTAAGTTAAATCATCAATATAGGAAATTTAACTTAAAAAATAATTAGTAAATAGAATCAATCTTAGAAAAAATTGGTTTGATATCTAGTGTGCTAATAATTTTGAAATGTGACTTAATCAAGTTAACGCTTTGTTTCCGTTATATTCTCTCTTCGGAATACTAAGGAAATAACCCATGTAATGCACAAACCGCCTTTGGCCAAGGCTAAAAGGTATTTGGAGGATGTTTTGGCTCGCAAGCAAGCCATTGCATTCCATTGCTTTTGTGGTGGGGTAGGAATAATTGCACAGGCAAAGAATCACCACTCAAATGGACAAGGACGTTGGCCCGTCAAATCTGCAAAGTTTACTCTAACTTGCTAAAGAACACTGAAAGTAATGCAGAAGTATGTTTTATTCTGATTTGCTCATGTTATTGTGGCATAAGACTGTTTACTAATCATATGTATGTTCTATTAATAAATCCTATTCTCTAGGTGAAAGATTTGGATGTGGATGCACTTTACATATCCCACATTCAGGTAAATCAGGCTCCAAAGCAAAGGCATCGTACATACCGTGCTCATGGAAGAATCAATCGTGAGTGTTTTGTTTGTTGCAATGTTAAATATAATTTGTCCTTTTTTTTTTTATAAAGTGATGACATATTAATTCATCTTGTAACTTACATGTCATCTCCATGCCGTATTGAGTTGATTTTATTGACAAGGAAGAGCATGTCAGGAAAGAAGTAAATGTAATTTCGAGAAAAAAAAATTATGGTTGAGTAACCGTTGTTGAATTTTTCATTTAAGTTGTAATTTGCTAAAGCTTATTTCCTAAGGTACATAACAGCATGTTAATTATTTTGTTTTCTTTGCAGCTTAAGAACTAGTTGGCTTCTAAGAAACTAGAAAATAATCGAGCTTTACGAAGTGATGCTTCTTCTTAAAGAGTAAACAAACCATTTTAGAGTCTTAATTCAAGGTGTTGTGTTTTAATTCTATGCTCTGTTAAAACCTCAATCTTGTTTTTCTAAGACATTTTTATACTCCTATTCTGGTGTTTTCTTTTGCACTCATCGCTAGAGTATGATATTTTTGTGAAATGAATTTCCTTGTCGATTTGATTGTCTAGGTAATTAATGACTCTATTTTTAGAATTTAAGTATAGGATAAAGAAAATAAGCTAGAACCAGAAACCAAAAATCTGTTAAGGTTGTGAGGTGATGAAATTTATTGGAAATTAACAAGTTGAAAATTAAAGAATGGCTTTTTTTATTGTTAGAGTAGGAAGGTCTAATATTTTTTACCATTCTAATTTGTTTTGTTTTTTTTTTTTATTTTAGTCTACCATGAACCCAATTATCAATTCACAATTCTCAAATCTTTTTACCTTTTTTGCTTACTTCAATAGAGGCTGTTACGGCCAGAGGAGCTGCAGCATATGACACCATAATGGTATTGGAATAACATATATGAGTTTGTACTTGTACCCAACTTATGCCAACATATCTACTTATGTATTTGTTTGCCCTTTTGCAAAAATGGCTAAAGCAATGCAAAAAGTGGCCAAATTGGACATGGAATTGAAAGTGGAGAGAAATTTGGTTTTTGTTGGCCATAAGAATGTCAATGGGGCAAGAAGGGCTTCGTGGATGATATTATCTTCCATTCAATAGATGCAGGAAGGTAAAAGAAACGAACAACATGTGAAGAGGATTAATGATATAGGTAGAGTGTTGAAGATGAGCTTTTAAAGATATGCTACAACACATTATCAACTATTGACATGTTTTTGTGTCTTCCGATTCAATTTGAACTTCTTTGTCTCCCTCACCTATGACAATTTGAAACTTCATAGAGGATAGGAATAATGCAAAGGAATGAACAAGTTAAGAATATGATAATTGCATAATACATAGATCGAGAATGATACAAAATTCTATTAGAATTTGTTTATGTTTCCATGTATTTTTCTCATACTTTCTCTTAATTTGGAATCCATAAGAGTGTGTCTTCATTATATATATTTTTTTGGTAAATGTGTCATCATTATGTTTACATATATATACCAGATATATATATATATATATATATATATATATATGTATTAGCTTTTTTGATATATGGTATATTTGATGGTTTGCTTTCAAAAAGAAAAAGATGGTATGCCAACAATATTATTTAGGTGGCCTCAATTCATTGGGATAGGAGTAGGGGTTCCATGAAATAGATTGACTCATTCGTTTATATTTTATAGCATAGACGGAGTCTGTACATGGTGGAGGAAAGAAAATGTGAATGTGTATGAAATAAAGAGTCATGAAAAGCATGTATAAATGAATTAAACCGGTAATTGCTATTACCCATCTACCATATTTAATTTCTCTCTTCCTCTCTCTCTCTCTCTCTCTCTCTCTCTCTTACTAATAACATCTACCATATTTAATTTTCATCTCTCTATCTTCCTCTCCCATCTACCATATTTAATTTCTATCTCTCTTCCTCTTTCTCTTTTCTACATTATGTAACTCTCAACCTCCATTTTTATTAACACACCCTTTCACAAAACCACCATTTCATCAAACTATATCTATTATTTGAATTTTCAACTAGAAGACAAAAAACAAAAAAAAAAAAAACTCTTTATGAAGCCCATTGACTTCAGTTTTGTAAAATGGAAATTTACATTTGTGATAGAGTTAAAGAAGATTGGTATGTGTTGATATATATATATATATATATATATGTAATTTCCTTTCATGTTGTGCTTCAATGTATCATTGCAACTTCTACGCTAGTATTTTTTTGTCATTATTTGATATTCCAATATGACTATTGTTAGGTTACAATTTGATCTTGGATCATAAATTTAATATCTTATTCTACTTAATCAACTATGTTTGTTAAGAGTTAGTAGCTACTTTGTTAGGGATAATTACTCTTACATTTTAACATATTTGATTGACATTTTTCCTTCAAGCATTTATGAAAATGCATTTAGCATTGTTCATTTATCATCTTCAAGATGAAAATTCACCCTTCAAGCTTGGCTTTTATTATTGAAAGGATTTAAAGTTTTACAACCTTGCTAAGTAATTGAAGGCGGTAACAGAAAGAGAATTATTCTCTATTCATAAATTAACTTTTACCATCAATGTCATAAATTTCAGTTCTATTTTTTTATGATGGAACCTGGAATTTAAGTTTTGAAGGTACTTGGATGTACCAAAATCCAAAAATGAGGATTATACATATAAAAGGGATTTTACATTCGCAAAACTTCAAGATGTTGTCTACAATGCTCTCAATTTGGATTTTACGTAACATCACTTAACCCTGAAGTTTATATACCATGTGTGTTTGTCATGCGAACTGTATGTTATGAACAACGATGATGATGTACAAGTTTTTATAGAAGAGTATACTTTACATAGACGTTAACATAGATCTCCACTTATTGTTGATGTGTTACCTAGGTCTTACATTTTAACAATAATGCAGACAACAATCTGAATAGAGTACCTCCAAACATGTATGAAAGCACATTTGCTTCAGGTAGTGGACCATGTTCTATTATGGCCACTACAAGATTATTGTCTATGGCCCCACTATGTCAAGTTCCAAAGCCAGCAATATGCATCCCTGAAGTTGACATGTAGTCTCAAGTGATCAAACATCATGTCCCAGAAACTCAAACACGAATCCTTGAAACTCAAATTCTAAAAATGGTGTGCAAAATGTGGTACATATTCATGAGTATGAGTGCTTTAAAATGAATGATTTGAATGACTATGGTAGGCATGATTATGAAAATGATGTAAAAAATGAGGTAAACACTGATCTTAGTGAAGATGGGGTGTGTGATATGAGTTGGGACCAGCATTTGGAATATAGCCCTGGTGATAGTCGTCATGGGGATTCTCCTCATGGTAATAGTCCAATTGGTAACATTCACAATTGTAACCCTCAAGTATAATGTATAAAAACATGCAATCACTCTTATAGTTTTACAACCTTATTCTATGGGTTAGTTTAATATGATACCTAATAATTCAGTTGGTCAATGAGGGAAACAAGCATTGTCCTTAAAGTAGCCATCTCTTGCTTTAGTTTATCAAATTTGGCAGCCACATATTTCTTTAATTCATCCAACTTTACTTTCACGTAAATAATCTATTCAACATCAGTATCCAAAAACAAGTAAATATACATCAGTACAACATTCATTATCTTATGTAATACATATTTTGAACATAATAGTTGCATAAACTTACATTATCATTTGGTGCGGCACTAGCATGCTTTTCATCTTCGACTGCATCTCGACCACCAATGGCTACCTTGGGTGCTATTGGATTTACAAGTGGTGGTTCTACATAGCGAACCCCATGTATGTTAACTGTTAAGGTCGCCAGTAATCCATATTTTTCTCATCTTTGGTAGCACCTAACCTCCAATGCACACCATACTGCATGAAATAAAAAAAAAATAAAAAAAGCAAAACAAAAAACAAAAAAATTATATATTAGAATAAAAAATATAATGTAACTTGAATGAAATAGCAATCAAGCTGAATTTGATATGACAAACTTAAGTTTGGTACATGTGGTAGAACTAAATTTGCCTTACATTGCTATTTGGGGTAAACCAAGAATTCATAGCTCCATGATTCAGTGGAATTGTTAAATGCTATCCGACAATCCTAGGACAACCAATTTCATGTCGCTTGCCAAATTATGTACTAACATCCGAAATGACTTCATAAACCCACACCTACAAAATATAAAATATAGGTAACCAAATATAATTTCTAAATTACAGCTAAATTTATATTTGATGGTAAAATGTACATGAAACGCCAAAAGGAATCCTTTGGATCGTAAGAGCTTGATTTGTTTTTCATTTTTTCTCCTCTATGGTAAAATGCATTATGCAAGAACTTTGCCGTCTCTTTATAGCTCAAAATACCCTAAGGGAAGGAATTGAAAATATCAATATCATCAACCATATCAACATACTTTCCATTAATTTCAACCCTTCGATCCATTCCAAGCACACCATGAACCAGGAAATATAGCAAAGAAATCTTCATTTCATCCAAATTATCCTCAAATTGTGGACTCTTGAATATTCTTTCCAAATTGGATGGTTTTATGTCATATTTATCTTTAAGTGACCTTTTACACATCGATAGATTTACTATTCCACAGTTCAAAATCAGAGAGATACGGATAAAACTTTAAGCCAATAATGCGTGCAAATTCCCATTTGGTAAACCGAACTCCTGATCCACCAAAGTTGAACTTAATCACCTTAGGATCATTGGACATAACTCTTCTCCATAATAGGTTATGAACTAAGTGACCAGAGAATCTAAGGTTCTTCACTTCAAGCAATGGTCCAAACATGTCCGACTGTACTGATTCAGCTGATCAACTATAAGCACACTTCTAATTACTACATTTGCTTCCATTGGATTCCCAAAAGAATGCACCGTAGCTTTGAATATATTTGTATCCTTGAAAATAAGTTCCTTCCAACTTGAAGCTTCAGTGGCTTGCAAAATAATTTACATAAATTGAATGAAAGTCAACAATTTGCTCACATACTATTTATGTTCAAGCCAATCCTAACACATATTGTTAACATTTTTTCACTAGTGGTATTTCTGATGAAGCCATCGGTAATCAAGCTATAAGAAACTAAAAAAAAAATCTTGATGGCCTATCGACAGTTACTAAAGACCATCGAGAAAAGTTTACCACAAGTATTCACATTCATGAATAAATAGTTAAAGACATATTATCAATAAAACTGATATAAATCTCACCAAATTAAAAAATGCATATCAAAATCTCATAATTTTGCATATTTATAATAAATATAGTAAAACACAAATGAGCTAGAACTTAAACAAAATCACACATTCAATGCACTAAGATATGTAAAAGAGTATAAAACTTACCATCTTAGATGGGAGAGAGGAGATTGAGGCATTGACTGGATGCTTGGTTGGAGGAATAAGCGTGGTGCTTTTTTTCTCAGATTGGGATTGCAGCCTAGAAATTCATTGACACTTCAAGAATGGTGGTGATGTGCTTCCACTGCGTCTCTTGGGTTGCAACTTCTTACCTCCTTTCTTCAATTAAGATCATAAATTCTTCTTCGATGCCATTCTAAAGTACAGCCTATAAAGATAAATTGATAATACCAATCAATTTTTATTTATATTAAAGCACATAGTCAAATATGTATACATATATGAATAACCACAATCCTAAATTACAAATAATATATATATATATATATATATAAATCAAACCAATAAAAACTAAACCGATAAATATAAATTGCCAACACGAATAATTTTTCATCCACATTTAAAGTTCGTATATATATATAGGAATTGTCTAGAGTCAAGATCAGCCATATGGTTAATGTTCCGGACCAAAAACATGTCAAAATGCTATAGCCATTGAATTGTCTACCATAGGCACGGACGGTTGAGATTGAATTGCAAAAAAATTCCCAAAATTCATTTTCGTCCCACTCATACAGACCCGTTCCAAAGTTCCCAAATCCTCTTCTCCTCCAAATCTACTTTCCATCCTCTTCTCCTCTTTGCCAGTGTTGATTGGTTGTATAATTTGAGCCTCGAGGAGCTCTCCACCAAGATCTCATTCTGCGACACACTTGTCATTTGGAGAGGGACGTCACCAAACGCGCCGTCGGCATCGAGCTCAACAAGCAGGTATATTTCCCATCTGGGTTTTTCTTTCCCTACCAACAACTATAGCTCAGGTTCCTTTCCTTTCTGGGTTTGTACATTGAAAGGTCTCAGCCTTGGTTGTTTTACTGGCTTCAGACAGAGAGTAGTACTTCGGCACAAGTAAGGCACTAAATTGGGCTATTGAAGATTTCAAATGAAGACAGTCATCCTTCTTCAAAGAAAGCAGATTATTGTAATAAATTTCTACTTTTAAAAAAATAATAATAAAAAACCCAAGTATTTTAAATTTGAAGGATAAAGGTGTTATTGATCGTAGCCCTAGAAATCTATTCTTCAACACGAACAAATTTAGGTAATAAGGGATGTGTATCTATGGAATAAGAGGTTTTGAAAGAATTATTTCATATTTAATTTTGTTTTATTTTCATTTAGCAAAGATTGTTCAATAAAAACATGAAGCATGTTGAGTACATTCACTGCTTAACCCAATTTTAAAATGCATGTTAGTTTCCTGCTTTATGATATAGTAGAATTGTAACAGCTCAGTCCACCCGCATGCGATATTGTCCGCTTTGGGCCCAGCCCGCACGGTTTTGTCAAAACGCATCGCAAGAGAAAAGTATCCACACCCTCTTTTAAGGTATGCTTCGTTCCCCTTTCCAACCGATGTGGGATCTCACAATCCTCCCCCTTTGGGCCTAGCGTCTTCGCTGGCACACCGATCCGGGTACTGGCTCTGATACCATCTGTAACAGCCCAGTCCATCCGCATGCGATATTGTCCGCTTTGGGCCCAGCCTGCACGGTTTTGTCAAAATGCATCACAAGGGAAAGGTATCCACACCCTCTTTTAAGGCATGCTTCGTTTCCCTTTCCAACCGATGTGAGATCTCACAAGAATCTTATTGTATAAATCATAAATGCTTGAGATTTCTAACTAAGATTCTATCTCTTTGTTTTTGTTTCAATTTTTACCCCTAAAATTCCAGGTATGATCAATTCTCACTCTTTTTTTTCAAAAAAAAAAAATTAATCTTCTTAAAGAACTATTTTCTCAAGTTTTCAATTCTTTAGAAAGAGAAATCTATTTTCTAAAACAGTTTTCAATGTATAATTCTGTAATAACCTTGTATCATCCGGTAATAAACTCCATAATTTCTTTTTCACGTGGAGAAAACGGGTAATTACATTTTGAGCACTCTCTTGTCAATTTCGGCCACCATATGGCCTATGCTATCATTTGTAGAACCTAGCATCTATAATCGAGACTATGATAGAGTTTACTAAAGGAAAATATTCTATAAAACAATCTCCCAGCATTGGAGTTTTGCTATGAATACTTTGTATTTTGAAAAATGAGAGAGAATGTATAAATTGTCAATCATGGTAACCTCGGAATCGAACAACCAAAACACCCTTTGGGCGAAAGAATAATCTAAAACAAAACTGCATAGGGCAAAAAAGAAACAAATTTATAATTAAATTTTTCCATAGCAAACATATTGCTAAGTAATAAAATTAACAGTCTGAAATAAAAATGTACCTCCAAAGATTATCAATTCCATATTCAAATGAAATTGTACTCAACATAAACATGTCCAATAATCTAATAGAGCTTACAGATTAGTTGCAAAAATAGGGAGATATAAAAGAAAAACAAAGGGAAAAAAAGGGAAACAACTCTAATAGCCACCCTTGAGATCACTAACAACATCATAGGGAATGGGAGTAACTGTTTCCAATTTAGCTCCTTCCACCTTGAAGCCAAGCTTAGGACCGTCAGGCTGCCTCTTTGTGCTAATGACCTCTCCTCTTGCCTTAGCCTCTGCCTTTAGCTGATCGTTCTTCACCTTCCTCAACCGAAATTCCTCAGTACACCTAGATGGCTAAACATGCTTAACACGAACATGGATCCTCTTCTTGATTATCCTATTCCCAACCTGTTTCCAAATAAAGACTTAAAATAAAAGTCTAAATTCATTCATCACAAAACTGATTATAGATGGATTTACAGCCTAAGGCATGGTGCAAAAGGCAGGCACATATAAGATTAGAAAATATATCGTGCCAAAGAAAAATACAAAGCAACAACGACAATCAAAGAACAAATTTAGAACAAGAATTTTAATGGATCAAAGTTCATAATCTTTAGATGCATTTGAAGAGTATCCATACAACTAAAGTATGCCACACCATATAAAGGTTGCTTCGAAATAGAGAGAAATGATTGGTAAAGATATTGAACAAAAGAAAACTGCTTTTTGACAAAAATATAATACTCAGTTTTTAGTCAGTAATAAATCAAGCTTTTACAATATAAACAATGCAACAATCATGGTCACAGAATCACACTGCATTGCATACTCCCTCAACTATAAGACTACACGTGCAAACCTTTAATATTGATTTTACAAACAAGATAAATAATAACTTAATTTTAGAACTACTATTCAAGTTCCCAAACAGCAACAAATAATGGTGTTAGGGCTTTAAAGCTGAAAATAAATAGAAATATAACCCAGTAGATATTTAGAAATAAAAAACTATCCACACTCATGAGCTTGATACCTAACTAGTCCATCTAATTCATCAAAGCTTGTGAAAAAATAAAACACATAAAACCAATCAATAACGAAACTTGTACCAAGCCTATGAAAGCTTTAATGGCATATAAAATCTCGAAATTGATTAAAAAGATTATAAAATTATTTAGGACAAATGGTAAACCGAAAAGCGTATACAATGGACAAATTCACAAAACAATTTTTGCTTAATCCATTATAGTTTCCAAACAAGAAATTTCACTGCATTAACATATCAAACAATAGCAGAAATATACAGCCTCCTAAAATAATTTTTTCTGAAAAAAGAGAAAAAAACATAAAAAATCCATATGGGAAATATACCTACTTGTTGAGCTCGATGCCTATGGTGCGCTTGGTAACATCTCTCTTCGAACGAGAAGCATGTTGCAGAGCGAGATCTTGGTGCAGAGCTCCTCGGGGCTCAATTTATACGAGCAATCAACATTCGCAAAGAGGAGAAGATGAAGGAAAGTAGGTTGGGAGGAGAATAGGATTTGGAAATTTCGGAATGAGTCTGTGTGAGTGGGACGAAAAGGAATTTTGGGAATTTTTTTGCAATTCAATCTCAGTCCTCCATGCCCATGGTAGACAATCCAATGGCTATAGCATTTTGACATGTTTTTGGTCCGGATATTAACAATCCGGTCGGTCCTGACTCTCGAGAGTCCTTATATATATATATATATATATATTTATATAACTATGTATGAATGAATTAAATAGCATAAAAATTGATCAAACAAATTTATTTTTGTATATTCATCGAAATTATTCCAACTTTTTTTTTATCACATATATGAATCTTACATGAATCTTATAGAATGAATAAAAAAAATATCAAAACAATACATATTGGTGTACCATATTCGTTGAAGAAAGATCATAACTGACCAACAAAAAAACTATATTTGTTTTCATTTTAAAGCTTTTCTAAAGGTCCAAAAAATTCTTCCCTGGTAATCATTTCCATGGTTAAAAAGGAAAAAAAAAAAATTACACTTACGTATTTTTTTTTCGTTTCTTTTAATTTCTATACAGTTATTTGTGTTTGGATTTCTACTTACAACTATTTTATGATATGCATATTTGATTACCTTATAAAACATGGAACTTCAATATTTGTTCACAAGTTCTTGTTTGCTAAATACAAATTATTGTTCTCTTCAATATTGTTCAAGAGTTCTTGCTTGTTAAATTCAAATTATTGTTCTCTTCAATATTGCTAACGTGTTTTTTTTGGCTAAATTGCCAAATTCCCTTTCAAATTATCGTCTCTCATTTTAAAACAAAAATATTTTTGCATTTAATAGGAGAGATTAATTATTTGGTAAAAACAAAAATTAATTATTATGTTTGAAAAATTATAAACTTTTAAAAATACATATTTTTAAAAAAAAAATTACTGAAATCATTAGTGATCTATCGTGTGGGCCAGACGATATGTCATTCGAGACGGATGACATGTCATCTGACTTGACGACATCAAACGACATGTCGTCTATCCTGGGCAATATGTCATTGGCTTCTCCTTCAACTTGCACTCAGGTCAACTTGAACTCATACAAATCTGGTTTCGTACCCGACTCTCAACCCAACTATAACTCCCACCTCCGGCCACCTTTTTCAGCCAAACAGGTCCCTTTTTTTTGTCTTTTTATTTCCTACTGATACCCAATATCAATTTATCCTAAAAGCAAACTTATAATAACTTCCATTCAAAAAACTTAATTTGACATAAATTTACAAAATTTTCAATTTTAAACTCAAATAAATCGATTCAAAATCCTAAACGTACCACAAATTACTCAGAAAATGTTATATACTTAGAAAATTCAAAACATACTATCTAAAAATGAATTCTACAATATATACGATATACACAACAATAATATCCATGATTTTATAAATAATCCAGTTACAATTTGAGGTAGAAGAGTAAAAGCCAAGAGTAAAAAACAAAGAGAAGAAAGCAAAGATTTTTGTTTGTTTTGAATGAAAAGCTTTGCAAAAGAGAAACGGTGCTTTTAGTGGTATACTGGACGATCGAAAAAATAAAATAAGGTATAGGCACGTCATTTGTAATTTTTATTAAAGTTAAAATTGATATAAAAGGGGTAAAATAAAAAAAATCACAAAAACAAGTGGGTAGATATTTTTAAGGCTCTTCAAAGAATGGTATTGGACCAAATTCTCCTAAAAATTTCTTACTTGGTGTAACATGGGCTAGTATCCTGTTGTCTGGGGTCTTGTTCCCCATTTTGACCCCACAAAAATTATAAAAAAAAATAAAAAAAAAATAAAAACATGGATTAGTTTCGACTTATGTGATGTGGAAACCAGAATGAGTAGATTCTTTCGCGTACAAATGAATGGGTAGTGGTTATAAAATGTGTACGAAACTTTGAAATAAAAAGCCAGAATTATTCTTCTATTATTAAGAGGCTTTTCTATCAAGTAGGATTGGAAATGAGGCACAACATAAACAATGGTGTAGATTTGAAATATGTGCCATGAAAATTAAAGCACGCACAAGCAGTCAGATTTCAAAACCAAGCGCCAGAATCGAGGACGTGGGGCTTAGCCTACGTGGCCGAGCTGTGACTGTGAGGAGGACCACAACACAAAAACACCTATACATTTTATTTTCCGGCAACACAAATCGTTATGTATACGCGGCCACTGGCCAGCCCAGCCATGTGCTCTCATGAAAACCACTTAACGACCTTTATTATTTCTGTGCATATTCTAAGATTCTATCATTTACTTTTTCTTGTTTTGTTTTGTATGGTAATTAACAACTAGAGAGATTATACCTTGATAACTTATACGTACCTTTTTCAATGGAGTCAGACCGCTAACAATAAACAGGCCTCCCTTTTTTTTTTTTTCCCCCCTCGGTGCATTCATTTTGTGAATCATTTTTCTCTGTCACTATTCTACTTTCTAATGCTGTAATGTCTAAATTATAGTCTTTTTCTTTTTCTTTTTTTCTTTTTTTTTTTTTTTGTGTCAGTCTGTTGGGGCAGTAGACTTTGTATTAGTTTATAAATGATTTTTGGTGCTACCGTCAAGTCAAGCAAGAAGTTTTTCTTTGGTTTGGAAGGACAATTTGTATTGGATTCTCAACTATTCGAAACTTTTTGGTGCAAAAGAACAGCCGCTAGAAAATAGCTTCAATCATCTTGTATGACCAACCAGCCGGGCCACCGTTTGTCTTCACACTTTTCATGGCCTTCCATGTCTTTTGGCTTTTAAAATTTACATCATAAAGTTGTCCCACCTCGGATGAAATTCACTACTATTAATTTCAAAACCAAATATCAAATGCAGTACTAATTATTTGATTTTGATTTGTTTTGATACATAAGGAAAAATCTGCATCTTTTTGGGTTTAGAAATGCATCAAAAAAAGACGGTCATTAATGCATTTATAATATATTGAAGATGGAATCTTCACCTAACATCAAGAGGTTGACAGATTAACTAAATGAGCCTCTCATACTAATCATATTTGTGATTCACAAACGGGAAAAAGAAGCAAAAGCTAAAAAGTCTAAAACAAATTATGGTACTAATGGATACAATCTCTGTGCCGCAGTGCTCCTTGTATAAAAGAGTCACAAACAAAGAAAATGTAAGGTCAATTATGTAATTCAAAAATAAACCCATTGCTATTGAAGGCCAACAGTATTAGATACCTCGGACATAGAAAATTGAATGCTTCCAAACCCATGAAATACTAAAAAGAAAGGATAATACAATAACATAGACAGAAGTTTTAGGTCACCATGTGCTCTAAAACACAAAAAAAAAAAAGAATTTTAAAAAGCGACTCCATGAAAAGCAGAGAAAAGCATATTAAATTGCAAAAGCAAATTGAAATATTTATTGAAAGAGCTACTGTCATGTGTTAGGGGTAGTTCCTATAGCCATTTTATAGTTCTTCTTGACTGGGATCTTCATATAAAAATAAATAAAATAAAATAAACCATGGAATTTGGGGAAAAAGCCATAGTAACTTTTTTTTTTTTCCTCCCAATCAATGGATTATCATTTGTCAAAGGCCAGCCAGAGTGAACATTATTATTATTATTATTATTATGATTTTCCAAATTAACAGAGATGGGGAAGACAAAGTAGTCAATTTGATTTGACAAAAGGGGGTTAAAGTGGTAACATGGAAATTAAAGGGGCATGGACATCAATGCAAATAAAACACATTCCAGGGACAGAATCAATAGTAAATTTCACTAATTTCTCGTGGATAGTAACAAAAGATGCTCCAGTCTTCCCAACCCACATTACCTAAATTCGCCGCTACTCTAAGAAAATTAAAAATAAAAAAAAAATAAAAAAAACAAAACAAAACAAAAAACAGACGAATCTCCCCTCAACCCACATTGTGCTATACAAACCCATCCAAGAATCAAGAAATCTTTTTGGAAATGATAAAAATTAACCCAAAAATCAAAAAGAAAAAAAAAATTGGAATGATGAGAAATTTCTGAAGTCCTTATTAAATGAAAAAATAAAAATAAAAAAATAAAAGAAAAAATGCAGCTTAGCTAAGCTAAGCATGGACAGGACCTGGAGTTTCCTGCAGTGGGCTCGGTGGACTGTAAGTTGGAGCTGCTACAGTTGTAGCCGGAGGAGGCGGCGCCGCAGGTGGCGGAGTTGGGTTAGAGTCGGGCGGAGGGGGGCTTGGGTCCGAGGTGGGTAAAGATGGAGAAGGAGGAGGAGGAGGAGGAGGTGGAGTTGGGTCAGGATTTGGTGGATTGAGAGCAGAGCTAGGTGGGCTGGGCTGGGAAGTACCAGTGACAGGGCTAGGTGGGGAGGTTGTTGACTGACTAGAACTGGGGTTGGGGTTGTTGGTGGGTTGAGGGAAGACGACAGGCGAAGGAGAATGACAAGAATCGCCGGAGCAATTGTGGGACTTGTGGAGTCCGTGGCGCAGAAGCCCGAATCCCAAGACAAGACCAAAAACCACCAGTACTGTCACTATGAAGATGAAGATCTTTGTTGCTTTCCCCACATAACACATTTTTATTTTACTCTTTTCTTTTCTTTTCTTTTCTTTTTTTCCCTTCTTTTTAGGGGTTTTTGGGCGTTGAAACTCTCTGAGGTAGAAAAGAAAATAATAAATCTGAGAGATGGGTCTGGTTCTTTTTTCTTTTTTTTTCTTTTTTTTCTTTTTTTTTTTTGGTATAGTGGTGGTTTAGCAGAGAGAGAGAGAGAGAAAGATGGTGGTTGGTGTGGGTATGGGTATGGGTATAATGGGTAATGGATTTGGATCTTTTTTTCGTCTTTTTCTCATGGTGAAGAAGAAGAAGAAGATGAAGGGGAGTGAGAGTGCATGTTTTTTGGGTTGGTATTTATTTGGGGGTGTTTTGGAATGGTCTTTTAAGGATTGGGAATAGAGCCAAATGTGGCACGTGAACGCCATTTATGATGCAAAAAAGAAAGTAGTGGATGAGTTGTGAACTTGTGATTTGCTGTTTGTTACCAATTTCTTTTTAATTTTGCATCCAAAGCTGACTCTATATTTAATTTACCAATTGCCCCTTCATTCCTTCACTATTTAGAACGATTTTCCACCCATTTTGTTATTATCTTGGCTAGGCCTACAGGAGTACAGGCACCCATATTATTTTTATTTTATTTTATTTTTTTTTTGGGCTGAACACGGCTACCCATATTATTGTGGTCCCACATTTAGAGCAAAAATATATATATATATATATATGACATTTTATTTTCCTACATATCTTCAATATCTATCTTATAACAAATATGGTTTTATTGTCCTGAAATTTTTTTTTTTTTTTTTTTTTGTTTTGAAGGCGTGGAAAATCGAATTGAAAATTATTGTCCTAAACAAAATAGTGATAAACGTCCATCAAAAGCTTCATGCATTTTTCTTTTTTTTTTTCTTTTTTTTTTCCTGAAAGCTTCATGGAATTTTATGTATAAAAAATCAATGAATTCTAACAAGATAAATAAAATCTTAAGAACATCTAAATCCGTTGAGTTCTTTTCTTCTCCTAGTTTTGTAGTACACCCATGTAGAGGGATTAATCTGATAAGAATATACGTATACTTTTACCAACTTTGAAATAAGGTGTTTTCATTTAAAAATAAAAGAAATAAAAAATAAATCTTTGAAATAAGGGTTTACATTTGAATATTTGCTAAATTAAGGGGTCTCAACTTACAATTACATTAAAAACCGTTGAACGGGATATAATATGGAGAAATGAGCCAGAACGATATGTCTGCCATGTCACACCTCGGGATGAAACTGGAGGGCCAGACAACCAATTTTTTGTCCTGCCGAAAATACCCCTGATCTTCCCAATTTTGGTATGTTTTAAGTTCTTATATAGTGCTCTTGTAGCAAAATAAAAAAAGTTCTTATTTTATAACTTTTTTTAATTCCCAAAAAATTTATTTTTTCTTATCAAAAAAATATTTTTACTTGTGGAACAGTTTAAACAAAGTAAGAGAAGGAAAAGAAAATCTCTTTTTTTAAAAAAAAAAAAAAATTTTGGCTAGTAAAGTTGTTTTTTTATATTTCCCATTTAAGTAGATGGAATCCAAGTAATGTAGAAACGAAAAAACAGAATCAAATCAATGCAAGTTCCTTTGTTTTTTACACGAACTGCTGTGCTAAGCTAGTCAAATATAAGTATAATTACTTAAGATAAAAAATAAAGATAAAAATCTATAAATTACTATGAAGGAACAAAATAAAATGGAAAAAAAATGAAAAGCATTGAATTTGAATCTACGTGCCTTTCACAAATATTGTTTGGATTTGGTGGGCTGAATCTGTAGTCTGTTACAGTCATGGGTCCATTGAAATAGTTCTCGATCCAAGGACAAAGACAGCAACTCAAAAAGGTCCAGAGAGTTATGGGCTTGGAAACAATCATCGTTGGATTTATTTGGGCTATATAACAATGAATTCATAACAAAAAACAAAACCCAATGATCATTGAACAAATACATGAATAGTAATGGAAATCTGCTGCTCAATTTTCTTACCGAGAGAGAGAGAGAGAGAGAGGAAACTGCTACAAATATACATGTATAATCAATCAAGTTAGACTTCCAAAATTCCAATCACTTTAACTAAAAATCTGTGAAATGGGGTAATATCTGGAACAATCGGTTTCTGCAGAGTATAATTTGCATGTATGCGTTTTGTCGTTCACTATTTTACAACTAATGGTTTTAGAGCGCCAAAAAAAGAACAAATTAGAAGACAATGACTTAGAACATGAAAAACAAAATAATCACCACCAGAAAAATAAATAAATAAAAATCTCCAATTCAATTTTCCTTAATACCCCCACCACTTGTACAACCACTCATTTCACTTCTTCTTGGAATCAGCCATTGTATTCTTTTCCTTAACCTGCATTAAGAGTATCAGTACAGCATACACCATATATACAATTTGAGACTCCCAGGTATCCCCACAACCAATGCTAGCTTCTACCTATCAACACGTTCAAAGTATAACATAATCAGATTTTTCTACGTTTTATGTCATTATTATTCCACCAATCTTCCCTGAATTAATCTTAATCAGTATATTTCATACATGGGTAGCAGCAATAAGAGAGAAAAGCCAACCAGCTGTAGTCACCATGACAACCATTATATATTCCTCGATTGGAGGCTTAGGAGAGAAATTTCGCCTTCAAGGCGAGTGCTTTCGCCTGGAAATGGCATCAGCAAATCTAGAAACTACGCAAGGATTATTATGTCAAGTGAAAAAGCAAAGATTGGAGGATGCTGTGGCGTCCAGCTTCAGCGGTTTAGCAAGGAGTCCTCATGCTCTGGCATCTCAAATTTCCACCACACAACAAGAAGAGGTAAATTGCATTCATGTATAATATCAGATTGTCTTGTCGTGCACGAACTCTGCTAACCAATGTCCCTTGTGCCGTGGCCAAAACACGTCTGTAGAAATAATGTATATAAATTAATGAATAAATAAATAAAGAAATATTACCTCGCACGTGCTGGAAAATAAAAAATAAAAAATCTTCACTTCAGGGTCTACTTGCCTTTTTCATGATGAAAATATGAAGGGTTGGCCTTCCACGTCTAAAGGTGAAAGAGAGCATCAAATCTTAGCCATTAGGTTCAGAGATGGTCCACACTCCAAAGAGTAGATGATTGATCCTATGCATGAAATAGCATTATGGCTTTAAGAGATAAAAATCACGTTTTTACAAAATAGTGGCCCTCACCGGGCTCAAGATAATGATGCACTCATTTTCACGCGAAGATGATGTCCCCTGAAGAAAGTGATGTATTATTAGCTATAAGAGTAGTGCTAGCTGCAGAGTACCAACTACCCATTGCCATTGCTGTAGAGGTGCGGAGAATTGAGAAATCTTCATCTTATTCCCAATTAAAAATGCAGGCTCCAACTTCTCTGAGCTACAATGAGAAGATGCTGGCAAATTATGTGCCAATCTATGTGATGCTCCCAGTAAGTCACAAACTCTTCGTCAACTACTAGTATTGTCACGGATGTTAGTCATAACTCATAAGATTCTCAACTTATTGCTCAATTTTTCCTTTTTTTTTTTTTTTTTTTTGTACTTGTTTGAATATTCTTTGCACCAGTTGGGAACTATTACTTCTGATAATGTTTTGGAAGACAGAGACAAGCTTGAAAAACAGCTGAAGGAGCTGCAAGGTGCAGGTGTTGATGGGGTGATGATGGATGTCTGGTGGGGGATCGTAGAGTCCAAAGGGCCTAAGGAGTATGATTGGAGTGGTTACAGGAGCTTGTTTCAACTGATTAAAGAATGTGGGTTGAGAGTTCAAGCTATTATGTCATTTCACCAATGCGGTGGGAACGTAGGAGATGCAGTCTACATTCCACTCCCTCAGTGGGTACTTGACATCGGAGAATCAAACCCTGATATCTTTTACACTAATCGGAAAGGTAACAGGAATAAGGAATACCTTACTCTTGGTGTGGATAACCAGCCTCTCTTTCATGGACGAACTGCTGTCGAGGTAAGATTAATGAAAGCTTAATCATGTGCGTGTGAAAATTTTCAAAGTTTGTGTCAAATGTAAGCTGGTTCTCCACAGAATGAACTGAAGAATTAGGACTATAGTTCTTTTATTTTCCTGATGAAATCTGCACCTGTGTTGCTAAACATGAGGAATTTGTCAGCTTCGGAGTAGTTCAGATTCAAACCAGTAAAATGATATAAAGCTTGAGTATGAGAAGGACAAACAAACAACCCAAACGGATGTCAAAATAAAGATTGCCTGACAAAAGATGACATTTATATTGATCTCCAATTTTCATTTTCTGGTCACAATTCATAGCCATTAGTAGAAAGCAAGTTCTATAGCTAAAGGTCACTGTCGATGAACCCTATCTCATATGTGTACCATGAAAAAGGTTTATGCCCCTAAAATCAGATCAGCATGATTTAGCCTGCTTCATTTCAAGTTTACATAATAGTCAATATTCCTACTATTTAAGTAAAAAATAATGTATTCATTAGGATCAAAATCTATCTTCTTGCATAAAAAACATGCTAATCCCCTGTGCTAAAGCTGATTGCTTCTTTTCTATAGATATACAGTGATTACATGAAGAGTTTTAGGGATAACATGTCAGATTTCCTACAATCTGGACTTATAATAGACATTGAAGTTGGCCTTGGCCCTGCAGGAGAGCTTCGATACCCATCTTATCCAGAAAGTCAAGGGTGGGTCTTTCCAGGGATTGGAGAATTTCAGGTGGGACTGGTTTCTTTTAGTTTGGCAGTTCAATAACTAATTTAAGCAAATTTAAGGCTTAATCATGTTATTTGTTGCATACTGCAGTGCTATGACAAATATCTCAAAGCAGAGTTCGAGAAGGCTGCAGTCAGTGCAGGCCATCCTGAATGGGAATTGCCAGATAATGCAGGGGAATACAATGACAAACCTGAATCTACAGAATTCTTTGGAACAAATGGGACATATCTTACCGATGAAGGGAAGTTCTTCTTGACTTGGTATTCTAACAAATTACTGAACCATGGTGATCAGATCCTGGACGAAGCCAACAACGCTTTCCTGGGCTGTAAAGTAGAGTTAGCAGCAAAAGTAAATCTCGTTATGCTCTATTACTAAGGCATTCCCAGTACCGACCATCTTTTCATCGATCTCAATCTAATTCTAATACTCCATGTCTCATCAACAAAACAGGTTTCTGGAATCCACTGGTGGTATAAAGCCGACAATCATGCTGCAGAGCTTACTGCAGGATATTATAACTTGAATGACAGAGATGGTTATCGACCTATAGCAAGGATGCTATCAAGGCACTATGGCGTTTTGAACTTCACATGTTTAGAGATGAGAGACTCTGAACAAAGAGCTGATGCAAAAAGTGGGCCTCAGGAACTTGTTCAGCAGGTAAAATAAATAGTTTAAGTTCACTTTAAACACACCTTTTCAGATCAACGACATTTCTAACTGTCCGTCTGGTGTCCTCTATTTAAGCAACAAGTTATCCCTAGGTAGAACCTCCTAGCATGCTTCTTATTGAATGTGGAGTAATGCAAAGAACTTAGCATTGTGCATTAGAAAATACTAAACAAGATAAGTCATGATAATGATTCAACTGAAAAACATATACATACAACTAGAGAGTGAAAATTATAGTTAATGCTGGCACATGTTTGTGCAGGTCTTGAGTGGAGGTTGGAGAGAGAACATTCAAGTTGCTGGGGAGAATGCACTATCAAGGTATGATAGTGCTGCTTATAACCAAATCCTTTTGAATTCTAGACCAAATGGTGTCAACAAAGAGGGCCCACCAAAACTAAGAATGTATGGGGTTACATACCTCCGTTTGTCAGATGATCTTCTTCAAAAAGCAAACTTCAGTATATTCAAGATATTTGTGAAGAAGATGCATGCAGATCAGGTAAATAATCTTCACATATGTTGCATATTTAAAAGAATATGAGTTTCCTAATCTCTCTATCTCTTACTCTCGTTGTCATGCAGGATTACTGTCCTGACCCAGAAAAGTACAACCACCACGTAGTTCCATTGGAGCGGTCAAAACCAAAGATTCCGATTGAAGAACTTCTGGAAGCAACCAAACCAGAGGACCCATTCCCATGGAACAAAGAAACAGATATGAGTGTAGGTGGTGGACTCATTGCTATTTTGGTAAACAAGTTATTTTCAATATTTAAGTGAGCACATCCAAATGGGAAACGAAGCAGCCACATGATGAGCTGAATAAAGTAGGTGGGCTTGTATCATCAATAATTGCCATTCAATGGCAATGTCCAAACAATCTCAGATGTCTACTTCCGAATAAAAGAATCTGTATTTCCCTTATCTGCATTTAATGTATAATTAAATTATGTTAATACTCACCAATAATCACCAATAATCACCACAAGAACAAAGTCCGTCTTTAAAGTGGTGGAACCTATGAATATCTCGCATTATAATCTCTCTACACATAAGCTTAGAAATCATTTTTGTTACTGTGTGGCAATCACCACATACACGAAGATTCTTAGTAATCCTGATTGTCGTCCCTGGTCTGGTCTTAATGAGAGCAAAAGCAATTGCCAATCTCTCACTATGATCCCAAAGCATCTTCTCCTTTACATCCTCCTCAACATCATAGAACACTGAGCTGGTATCAGGCTTGTATCCAGCCTCTTTGAGTTCCAAATTCAAGTCTTCCAACTTGGCATATATATCCGGTGTCTGTTGATGTGATTTATCACCAACTAAGAATCGATGAATCATCTTATCTAACACAATGAAGCTGCAACCCGGTGATTTTATCAAGCCCTTCCTCCTTATCAGGGTTCTAATCCTATTTACATCATCCCATCGTTTCTCAGAAGCATATACATTAGAAAGGCAGATGTAGCTGCTGACATCTGTTGGCTTCATCTCGAAAACCTTCTGAGCTGAAATCTCTGCCAGCTTGACATTTCTGTGAAGCCTGCAGGCAGATAGAAGCGCAGCCCATATATCACTAGTTGGGTTAACTTCCATAGTCTGGATAAGGTCATATGCTTCATCTAAGTTCCCTGCCCTGCCAAGAAGATCCACCAAACATGAATAGTGAGCAAGACCAGGCTTCACGTTGTATTCCATGGTCATTCTGTGGAAAAAATCTCTACCCTCATTAACCAAGCCCGCATGGCTATATGCTGACAGAACTGAAGTAAAGACACCCTCATCTGGAATAAAAGAGTTTTCTAACATTTCATGAAAAATAGAGATAGCCTCTCTTCCCCTCCCATGAGCCCCATACCCTGCAATCATAGCACTCCATGAAACCATTCTTTTTTCTGGCATATCATCAAAAACATGACGTGAACAAGACAAACTTCCACATTTAGAGTACATGTCTAGAAGTGCTGTTGCCACTGTGATATTCACCCCATACCCTTCCTTTAAAAGATAAGAATGAACGGACATGCCAAACTCCAAGGCAGTGACTTGGCCACATGCTCCAAGCACAGCCACTACAGTTACTTCATCAGGCACTGCTTCTTCCTTAACCATTCGACAGAAAAGTTTTATGCTTTCAAAAGCATTACCATTCCGTTCATAACCAGAAATCATAGAGTTCCATGACACGACGTCTTTGCATTTTGCTCCTTCAAATAAAAGCCTAGCATCAATCACAGATTTACATGTACAGTACATTTCAATAAGAGCATTTGTTAAAAAGTCATTAAATATTTCTCCATTATTTCGAACTATATAACCATGGATTGCTTTCCCCTGCCTCACGGCCATTAACTTAGCACATGCAGATAGGAGACCTAGCAAAGTTGTCCCGTCCGCACTCAATCCAGAATTTTGCAGTAATTCAAAAATAACCATAGCTTCGCTTGGGTTTTCATCATTCACATAACCTGATATCATGGTATTCCAAGAAGTCAAATCTCTCTTAAGCATTCTATCAAACACCACCCTTGCCCATTCCATATCCCCAAACTTCGAGTACATTGCCATAAGAGAATTAGACACATACATGTCCGACTCTAACCCACTAACCACCACCTCACCATGCA
Organism: Ziziphus jujuba; assembly: GCF_031755915.1. Lineage (NCBI taxonomy): Eukaryota > Viridiplantae > Streptophyta > Magnoliopsida > Rosales > Rhamnaceae > Ziziphus > Ziziphus jujuba. The sequence continues at coordinate 25,546,002 of NC_083382.1, forward strand.
CTCTCCTCCCAATTTCCACAAGCACTAGATCACCACACGCCTTGAGAACAAAAGGGTAGGTAAAATTATCCGCCTTTTGTCCGTAATATAACATTTCACGGTACAAAAGAAGGGAACGCAAAGAATGGCCATAACAAGCAAAGCCCCTGATCATGGAATTCCACAAGAAAGAATTTTTCAATACAGTATCATTAAAAATGACCTGGGCTTCCGCCATCCTACCATAACAAGCATAAACGGCAGTAAGTTTGGTATTGAGATATGCATTGTCTTGAAGGTTTCCAGAAGTGACCATGAGGGCATGGAGTTGCTGGGCTTTTGTGAAGTCTTTGATTTTAGTGAGCCACTGCAGAATACTTCCACATTGCAGAGAAGAGAAAGGTGGGTAAACAGCATGATACTGTTCGGAATGGATAGTGGCATTGGTGGTATACTGAGATTTATGGAGGACGATTTCTTTATGGGATTTGAAGAATTTGAGATACAGATTCCCATTCATTTTGTTTTATTTTATTTTATTTTTTACAAAGCTAGTACTTCAAGGAGGGAAGAACCAATGAAGTGTGAAAAATAGTAAGATTTTGAATTAGGCACAAAAATAAATAAATAAATAAATGAATTTCTTTGCTCTGTAAACGACAATTCAGTTTCAGGGTTGAAGTGAATATGAGGACAAGGTAATAATAATAAATAAATAAATAGCCAAAAAAAAGAAAAATACAAAAACAAAAAGTGGAGATGCAGGGTATCGATCCCCGTACCTCTCGCATGCTAAGCGAGCGCTCTACCATCTGAGCTACATCCCCGACATGGCTTCACTTATCTAATTATTATTATAACCCTTAAAACTGAGTACTCATAATCCTTTTGGATTTTAGCATCCCTTGGTACAAGCTGTTAGAAGAGAATGACTCATTAGAATATCGACCTAATAGTTGCCTGAGGCACAGGGGAATATAATTTCTTCTTTTTTTTTTCGTTTTAAGAATTGCAGGAAAATGTTTTCGTCCGAAGTTAGGTTGAATAGTAGTTTTTTCATGATAATTGTGTGATTTTGCAGCATCAAAAGTGGTGCCAAACTTTTGCACAGAAATAGGTGATCATTGTTGGATAATATATGAAAAAAATGTTTAAAATAGAAGCTTAAAAGGCTAGAATAATGGGCCGAGTCAATACAATTAAGAGAAAAGATAAAAGAAAATACAATTGATCATTTATTAAAGCTTTTTCATTTTACAAAGTGGAATCATATTTGCGATGACCCTAAATACATATATATAGAGGAGCAAAGGCGGTGAATTCAAATTGAAATTAAATTCTTCTTTGGTGGAGTTCAACTTTTATCTTCTATTATGATAGCTTTTATTCATTTCCTTCCACTTTAGTCAATAAAAACGGCTTAATTGATAAGGTCAATTATGCTTTCTTCCATATTAAGTATCTTCTTACAAACACTTCTTAAATTGTCGACTTTGCCATACAATTACAAATTATTTATTATAATTATTATTTAATTTTTAACAATCATCAGGATAGCTTGATATTCTTTGGAAAAAGTAGAAAATTGTTAGCCGAGATAATTATTTGAATAATCTCTGAAAGATTAGGATCTAGTTCTCTAATTCTAGAAAAGCAAATTTGGGAAAACATAAAGATCTATTACTGTTACACTAGCATTATGGTTATTCTAAGACTTGTTACCATTTTCCTTTTTATGTAAGAAGCAAAAAGTTGGGGTATATGGATAGAGAGAATGGCAGACACACACTAGAATCTCTTCGAGTGTCAAGTGATGGAACCAGTATCAGACTGGTCAAGTAATGGAACTAAAAGGATAAATGATGTGTGAAAAAAATTGTTCATTTTACTGAGTCATTGGCTAAAAATTTATTTGATTTAACTCATTCGTCAATATGGAAACTTTGTTGATTATCTTTAGGACAAACTATGATGTGTGGGTGATCTAGAGACTCTAGGTCTTTTCATTTGTTATCTATAAGTACAAGGTTAAGCATTCTTAAGAATGCCAATCCCTAAATTTTCAATATAAAATTACTAGGAAATATGTTTTTCCCGTTAAGAGATAAAATTTACTTTCTTCATATTTTAGCCAGTGCAAACTGATAAGTCTGTAACGTGGGGACTGGTGAGAGACGCATGCATGCATGACAAGGGTGGTCATATTAAATGTGTGACAGCAATAAAAATATAAGCTGTTTCGTGGAGAAAAATAGAATTACTGCAGCTCAAAGATAAAAGCAAGTGCTTAAAAAAAATAATAATAATAATAATTAAAAAAAAAAAAAAGGCTCAAGCAGATAACACAAGAACAAAGATAAAACAAAGGACACACAAGAAATTTATACTGGCTCAGTTCTCACGGTGAAAACCTACATCCAGTTCTGATGTGCCATCATATCCATTATGAAGCTTTAAAAGGTGAGTTTACTGATTACGAACACACAGACCCTCTGCTCTCATCTCTCTTCTTTTTCGAGCTCAAAACCAGCACAAAATCACTTATGCAAACTGATTTTTCATGGAAAACCAGAGAGAATGCAGAGACCTCTCTTCTTTGTGTTTTCTATCTGATTACTTCCCCATTAAGCTAGACAGCTGTATATAACTAAAGGAAGTAAACTCCAACAAATGAAGACTTGGCCAAATGTCATTTACATATTGGAACAGTGATTTCTTCAAAAGAAATTTTAACCACACTATATAGCTTCTAACTTAACTTATGAACCAGATATAACAATATGTCTGAAATATCAACATCAAGGATAAATAATTGCATCAAGCAATCTAAGATGTGTTGCTAATCCATTAATTAAACTATTTCTGTATCGAGAGGTTTACTGTCTATAGTTCTACTTGTTATGAGTTATGACAATAGAGTATTAATTCAAATTGCGGTGTAAATTTGCGCCACCCCTTTGTCTGGCATAATAGGAATCTGCAAAAAGGTATGCAATCAATAAAATAGTTTCTTTAAATCTTTTGGTTATGTACATCGAATTTTGTTAATAAGATGCTTACCATACTTGTTGTAATAATGTCGGCTTCAATTATTCTACTTATTTAAAATCGTTTAAGCTGAAGTGAATAGAGAATAGCCAAAGATTAGTGCTCCCCCTCAATTAGTGGCCCCATTTCAAGTCCAATTTAGATTTCAAACCGTCCAGTCCAAGATTAGATTTATTTGAATAAATAACAATATTAATTTAGTTGTTCTAATTTCAAGATATGTATAGACTACTATTTTGTTAAAAAATCTCATAGCGACAGGCCAAAGAAAATCCTCTAGTGATAATGACTGAGGAATTTTGGACAATTGGCAGACCATCTTAACTAATATTCCCTTTCTGCATGGCTAGCAAATTTAATGCACTGTCCCCTTCTTATCCTATAAACTCTACTTTCTCAGAATTCTTGAGAATAATAATATATATATATATATATATATATTTTCTTCTTCTTCTATTTGTTTCTCTTGTTCTTGATCGTATCGAACATGGGTCGCCAGAAGCGCCTAATGATGAAAATTGATAATCCTTGTTCACGTCATACAACGTATTCCAAGCGTAGAGATGGAATTCTGAAGAAGGCCTCTGAATTGTCTGTGTTATGTGATGCAGATGTTGGCCTTTTAATGTTTTCTCCTTCTGGTCGATTGACTAGCTTTTCTAGCAATGGCAGGTTGATATGGAGAATAAAATCAGGATGGGGTTTACATTATTTCAATTGAGATCTGAGACGTTTTCTTGTTCTTTCTCATTTCAGGATAGAAGATGTTTTTCTTCGTTACGTGGACCAGCCTAATGAACTACGGGGAGGGTGTGTTTTGTGTTTGTTTTTATTACATCTTCTTTCTCTTTTTATTACATTTATTCTGATCTTCGTTTTGAAATTACTAACAAATTTTGTTTTCTCTAATTTTCTATTTTTACCTTTCAAAACCTGTCCAAAAATGCAGACCAGTTTCAAATGAGGATGTACTCTCTCTCTCTCTCTCTCTCTCTCTCTCTCTCTGTGTATTCTGACATTTTCTTGGTCATATGTGTATTCTGACCTTATGCCATATTCTGGAATTTCAGTATTTCTACCAAAGACTAAGGGAATTGAAACATGAAGGAGAAATGCTAGAAAAGTTATCTAAGTATGATTTTCTCTCCCCATAGAACTAAAGCGTTCTTGTTCATTTTCCATTGGTTTTTTTATTTTTGGCTGACAACAATTCGTCTTTGTTTCCCTTCCTTTTTTTTTTTTTTTTTTCATATCCTTCTTATCAATGATTTATCACGGGTAATGGCATGATAAGCTCAGAATGGAGGTAAACAATAAATAGTTTCTTAGTAGACGATGTTGACATTTTCCCAATTATGAATTAATTTTAATTTGTTGATTTTTTTATTTATTTTTTTCAAAATCTCTGTTTGAAATTTGTAGGCTCTTCAGGAGAAACTCCAGCAAGTCAGTCAGCGCCATCAAAAGGCACAGGAAAAGATGAAGTGAGTTTGATTTTCTTTTTATTTTAGTTTATTTTATTTCAATTCTTATAATTATTTGTTTTGGGTTTGAAGGATTCACATTTCTTTTATTTTCCTTTCACTTTTTTTTTTTTTTTTTTGGGCTGCCATACAAAAGCTCTTAATAAACCATACCTTTTATTTATTTTTGTCAAACAAGGATTTACAATCCAGATCTGAAGAACATTACCTCAGTTCATGAAGCTCAAGTGTACCAGCAATTCCTTACCGATTCACTTCGACATGTAGAGAAGCTGAAGGTGATTTAATGATCCCTAGCCTTTATTTACTTCATCTTATTGAAGCTGAAATAAACAAATTTTCTTCTTTCTATCAGGCAGAGTTGCTTGGTAAACAAATCATGGTACAAGAATCTGGGACTGTGGAGGTAACATGGCTGGAAAGAACAGAAAATACAATATGGTAAATGCCAAGTTTTATTGTTATTTCCTGCATGATGATCCTAATAGCTTATGAAATCTTTCCCTAGGTGATTTCTCCCAACATAAAAAATATGGGGTTGATGACTGAAGGGTCTGCAGAAGCTAGCAGGAATAGGTACCGGAATTTTTGTTCCCTGATAATTAGTTCATTGTTGCATAGATAAATAACTTTTGACTGATGAGTTGATAACTACTTTTTTCATTTGTCCCCGCATTTGAAGCATCTGGAAACTCCTTATTCATAAGTTCTAAGACATAGACGTAAAGGGATTTTCCCTGGTGATTGAACTTTGCATGTCTTTTCTGTTGTGTTGTATAGGAATTCCACAGCAAATGATCATGACCAGCCAAAAACAACATAACCTTCCACCACTGGGTAACTTTAGATTTCTTAAAGGCTCATAGCCATTGGAATCTTTAGAGTGCAAAGCCTACTCCAAGGTCGAATATCAAGTGAGAGTCATATATGGTTGTCCAAGAATATACTCCTTTAATCAACTTTGAGTGATTTTCCATAAGTAATAGATTTTGGGTTTTACCAATAAATTTTGTAGACTTTTGGTCCTTGTCAAACTTTGCAATGCAATGGAAAGTGTATATGTGGTGAATTATTACATAAACCCATCAAGTTTTTATGATGCTAAATCAAACTTGTCTTGTATATTTCTAATTACTGCTTCAAAATCCTTATTTTTTCACCATGACTCAAAACAATGCTTTGCGAATGCTTTTCCTGGGGCATCTGAAGGACTTTTACTTTGCCAAAAATGTAAAACACTTAACATTGTCCTCTAACCTGTCATGACTCAGAGAAATACTTAATCAATCCTATCGTCCTCAACTGTGAATGCCATTTATAAAAGCTTTCTTTGTATTTAGAGTAAAGGGCTAACATTTAATAGTAATTCTACTAAAGCCCCAGCATAGTAATAAATGGCTCGGTTCCAATTTAGGCGGCTCCTGGCTGTGCATTGTTAAGGAAATGGAAATGCTGAATGTCACTGAGGTCTAAGAGACAGCTGAGTTAAAACTATTAAGAAGAAGAAAATTTAAGCAATAATTCTATTCTATTAAGGGATGGATTTCATATATCATGAGCGAAACATACGTATACAGAATTGGATATACATGTTGTAAATCAATTTCAACGTATATCTAAAAAATGATATGGGTGTCGTTTAGGATATATTAGGCTCCATTTATCCAAAAAGAAAATTCTTATTTAAGCAATGCCTTCTTCTTGTTAATATTAGTGGTTGTATAAATATCAATTTAAGCAAACACGTTTAGTGCCAAATAAGACTTTTCGTGGAGACCATTAATGCCATATTATATTTATTCTCAAAAATGCACACTGAACTAATTTATTTTCATGTTAGACTGTGATTCATTAAAGCCCTTCTATCTTCATTTCTCTGTTTGTGTTATTTATTATTATTATTATTATTATTTAGAAAAGAAAATATTAGGTGAGGGCTTTTGTTTCCAAGAAAGCTAACATAATTTCGTGCTGACCACTGCCATCCAACCAAAAAAATAGTATAAATATCGATCTTATTTTTTTTTTAAATACTTACATAATTAAAAGAATTGAAACAAATGCAGGCAAATAAAGTAACCTGATCTCCTTTTTTATCCAGAATTTAATAACTTTAATATTTTGTTAATAACGAATTGGATTTTGTTTCTCTCACCAACTAAAGAATTCGTCTTTCATAAAACATTAATTATACATAGAGTTAATTTTAAGCTAATTTTGAACTTGAAAATTGTTAAAGAAATGAAAAAACAAATAAACTAACCTACTTTTCATTCTTTGCTTGGGAAAATTTAAAGAAAAAATAAAATATTATATATATATATATATATATACATTTTTCACATAAAAAAATAATAATAATAGGAAAAAACAATTTCCCTTCCAATTTCTTGTATATCCAAATAAAATCCATACTGCAAATATAGGATTTAAAGTCGAGCAGCCTAGCCTGAAAGATAATAAAAAGGTTTTTATCGTCCATATATATCTTTTTAGACTAGCTTTAATAAAAATAAATAAATAAATAGATATAAATATATATATATATTTTTTTTAAGGCAAGGGAATGAAAAATTAGAAAATTTAAAGGAAATTTCTGCAAAACAATAAGAGTTGAGGGGCATAAATGCAAAAGAGTGAAAAGCTATTATGGGTGTCCCACATTGTTCTCCTCACGTCGTCCTCAAATACGCGTCATTGTTTTTCTCTGTTTCTTCCTCTCTCTCCTTACCCCCGAGAAACAAGAAACATCCGAAAGAACAAAAATCTCAACAGAAAATATACTCTATCAAAAAAAAAAAAAAAAAACAAAAAAAAAAAATCCCAACGGGATAAACAAAAAAAGATATATGTTAACATTTCAAATTTGAGATTACAATAAACAATTTTTGTTATTTTTTTGATTTTTCGTGTTCTGGGGGTGGGAGTTAGAGCTTTGCATTTGTATTTTCTTTTATATTTTTTAACATTATCTTATTGATTCATATACCATTTCATCGGATTGGTCGTCGTGAAGGCATTGTTGCTTTGTTTCGCATGTTTATGTCTCCACGTTCCAATCTTCAACGTTTAAGTTTTCTCTTTTTGGATTCAGAGGCATTGGAAACTTGTGGGTTATGCGCCAAGTTGATGATTTTTACGTGGGTTGCTGGCAAAGTTGAATAATAACGTAGAAACATATTTGGTATTGGATGCTCAAAAGGGTAACTCTGCTAAAACATTTTCCTTCCACCCTGGAGAATTTGAAGGAATTTCTGTCAAGTTCGATGAAATGAGAAGGAAAATTCATGGATGTTGTGGTAATCATTTGAGAAACAATGGAATTGAGAAGAGCAGGTTACACAGCTATTTTCTTGATTCTGCTTTGTGCATTCATAATTGGGAGCTCACTTGGGAAGAAGAAGGTAGCTGAATTGTTTTCCAACATTAATGGAGATAGTTGTATTTCGCAGAAGACGGATGGAAACATGGTATGGAAAATTGACTTGCAAATTTTTTTTTTTTTTAAAATAAATTTTAGATTTTGTGTATGCATTTTTGGGTTTAAGAATTCAACGGTAGTTTGGGCTGTGTTACCTTATATTATTGATTTTGTTGAATATTTGGAATTGATGCCATGAATGCCCCGGCTTGCTTCTGTTAAATAAATCATCTTGCTATTAATGGAGAGAGCAACAACCACCCCATTATTCACCATATGTGTAGCCAATTTGGGTAACAGTGCTCTACTTTTGGTTTCTATAAAATATGAAATGTAGCCAATTTGTGATAAACTCATAAATACGGACAAAGATAAGAATTTGTGCTTTTAGCATTAAAGGAACTTTGAAGCTTTTACAAGCTTTTAAGCTATATGTCAAATTGTGGACCTGTCTCTGTTACATCTTGATCCAATCTGGTTGATACACGTTTTCTTAAGGATTCTAATTAAAATAGGAATGACAATATTAAAAATATATGTATTTGATGGGATATACAGCATAACTACATATTACAATTCTCTAGATAAAATGATCCCATTTTAGCATAGTTCATATGTAACTACATGCTGCGTCTCCTTTTCCCCTGCAACTGTATATTAAAAATGTGCATTCCTGTCACCATCTATTGTAATGCAAATTCACCTTTACTAGTGAAATTTGAGTGAGATTAATTTTGTTTCTATTAGAGATGCCAAATGCACTTGGGGGCAGGGCCTAAGATTTTATAACTGCTATATTTGACTCATGGAAATAAAGGATTTCAACTAAAATTTTACCAAAAATTCTGAGAACAGGCAGAGAAGGATTGGATCCATTGCAGAAAAGAACTAATAGACAGGAAAAGTGAAGTTGAGAACATTGACTGGTATATCCCACAGGAAACAACTAGTGACTGGAGGTCAGTGTACTTAACAAAACGAAGCATATATAATGCAATCATAGTTCTGCCAGCCCATATGAAACAAGAATTGTTTGATTGCTTAAGAAAGAAAAGTTCTGCATTTCATGTTTCGGATAACAAAACTAGCTCGAAGTTGTTCATGAAGTGTGTCGAGCTTATCTTTGGCTGGCCACATGCTCCTAGAAGATATTTGGCTAGCAAGTTGCATCAGTCAAAGGCACCAAGCCCTACTCCAGATAAAGCTCCCACACCTGCAGTTTCAGCTCCAGCACCATCCGATCAATCACCTTCCAGCACTCCTTCTCCAAGTCCTTCTCCTGGTCCTTCCCCAGCTCGTTCCCCAACTCCTTCTCCAACTCCTTCTCCAACTCCTCAGGCCCAAGTTGAGCCTCCAGCAAAACCAGTTATCCTAACAAATACACCTAAAGTACGCCCACCACCTCCAGCTCGTAAACGTTCACCTCCTGCTCCTCATCCTCCTCCACCAAAGAAAGATGACAAAAATCAGGCAAAAACTATTGTCATTGCTGCAGCTGCAGCAGGAGCAGTTGCCGTCATTGCACTGCTTTTGTGTTGCTGTCTTAAGAGGAGGCGCAAAAAGGTTGATCCGGCTTTTAGAATAAAAGATGATAGACCTCTTCTCAACATGTCCTTGAGTGATTTCTCTGCTGGTATATACTTTTTGTTGGGATTTGTTGTTGATTCAATTCAATTTCTAAAGCATCTTCTTACTATTATTTGATATTGCAGGTTCCTCACAGAAGTCTATGAGCTTAGGAAACTCCAATAACACAGAGTTCATCGCTAATGGTACAAAGTTTGCTAACAATCAGTCCATGAAATCTGAAAATTGTGATTCCTCAGTGGCTGAGCCGATACCATCAGTAGCTGCCTCATCAGCAGTATTTCCTCCCCTAAAGCCTCCTCCTGGAAGATTAGCTTCTCCATCTCCTGCACCACCACCTCCTGCACCGCCACCAACACCACCACCACCACCACGACCTTCAGCACCATCACCACCTCCACCTCCTCCTCCTGGCCCCCGCCCTCCTCCACCTCCAAAGTTAGGTCGCCCTCCACCTGCTCCACCTAAACCAATGGCTGGAAAAACTCAGCTTTCTGGCCCTAAACCTAATGGTGGTTCTAGTGAGGGAGAGGATACTGATGCAGACTCTGGAGCTCACAAAGCTAAGTTGAAGCCATTCTTTTGGGATAAGGTTCTTGCCAACCCCAATGATCAATCCATGGTCTGGCATGAGATCAGTGGAGGATCATTCCAGTGAGGCTATGACTCTTTTGTGATAAATTTTATGTTTCCACATAAGCCTAAGGCAGACTTGTCACAACAACTTTATTTGCAAATTTACAGGTTTAATGAGGAGATGATAGAGTCTCTATTTGGTTATAACAACCCTGTGGGCAAGAATAAAAATGAGCGCAAGAAAGAATCATCAAGTTTGGAACCTGCTGTCCAATATATTCAGATAATTGATCCTAAGAAAGCACAAAATCTAGCAATTCTTCTACGAGCATTGAACGTGACAATAGAAGAAGTTGTAGATGCACTTCGAGAAGGTGAGTCTCACTATCTACTTGTGTTTGGTCTGCATAAAAGTTCCATGACAACAGAAAATGTCACGTAATTTGCATGTATTTGGAAAATCTTCTATTCCAAAAGTTTCAAGCTCATGCTATATTTCTTTATTTTTTATTTCATGTACTGTTTGTGTGGCTTACCATAAGGATTCTATGACTATTGAATAAGATCACCCTTTTTGAAGTTTTCTCTGTGCTGTTAATGTAACTTTGAGCCAACAAAATGCCCTGCCTTTTGTCACTGTCTCCTTCTAGCATGTGGAAACAGTTGGAAAAGATAAATCTACTACAAGTGGTGCTCATTAAATCTACTTTACCATGCTAATACAAGTAATACATAAGCATTGTTGGTGATTTAACCATATATGTCCGTGCCTTCTAAAATAATTTAAATGAACCTGTTGCGTTCAGATCAGTCCAGATTTCGATCAAATTTTTATATTTAAGCTTCTTGACTGATGCTTTATTTGTTCAATCTTTCCAACCTGAATTAGTTTTTATTGGAATCATCAAGTAAAATTTTTATTTCCTTTGATTTTAACACTTTGGTGGATCAATTGAATGTTAACATAACCTTTCTTTATAACAAGTTAAAAAAATGGTTGTATCGAATCATGATATTCAAGTGGAAATCAAGCATATAGTAAAATAGTTTGTAAGATTAAAGAGTAGCTACAATGACCTCTACGCTTCTCTTCTCTCATAATACTTTTCCTCACATGGCAGAGTTATAAAAACAAAAATAAACTTAATACCCTTTTTTATAAGTCTATAGATGGGTTGATGTGACACTATTTCAACAGAAAACGTAAAAAATTAAAATTTATGGAGTATAAGATGCATCAAAGAAAACTAGAAATAATATGTACAAGTAATTTTTGTATTTTTTTATTTTTTTTGCTTCTGGTAAATAGACATGCCAGTGTTTTATTTCGTTTTCATCTAGTCAGTCTTTGAACCCTTATATATATACCAAATATTTGTTTAAAATTATCATTAACTTACTTTTTTACCAATTGAAACAGGTAATGAGCTTCCTATGGAGCTCATCCAAACTTTGTTAAAGATGGCACCAACAACAGAAGAGGAACTGAAGCTTAGGTTATTCACCGGAGATATTTCACAGCTAGGGCCTGCAGAGCGGTTCCTCAAAATATTGGTTGACATCCCATTTGCTTTTAAACGATTAGAGTCAATAATGTTTATGACTTCCCTTCAGGAGGAAGCCTCTGGCGTTAAAGAATCCCTCGCATCTTTAGAGGTGAGGCACTAGTCATAACTTTTAATAATATTAGCTACTCTTTTATGTCTTTTTGCTAGTTTACACTTCCTAACCATTTATATATTTGTAATCTCCCAGACTTCGTCATGTTAATTAATAGTACAAAATGTTTAGTATTCTAATTTCTTTTTATGCGCCATCTTAAATGGCAGGTTGGGTGCAACAAACTCAGAAAGAGCAGGCTATTCCTAAAACTCTTGGAAGCAGTTCTCAAAACTGGCAACCGCATGAATGATGGTACCTATCGTGGTGGCGCGCAAGCATTTAGGCTTGACACACTCTTGAAGTTGTCAGATGTTAAAGGAATTGATGGAAAGACCACACTCTTGCACTTTGTTGTTAGGGAGATCATCCGTTCCGAGGGCATAAGAGCTGTGCGTACAGCCAGAGCAAGCCAAAGTATGTCCAGTGTGAGAACAGAGGATTTTGTTGAAGAACTTGGTGAAGAATCGGAAGAGCACTATCGTAGCCTTGGTCTGCAGGTGGTCTCTGGTCTAAGGGATGAGCTTGAGGATGTTAAAAAGGCAGCCATCATAGATGCAGATAGCCTAACATCTACCGTATCGAAACTTGGCCAATCACTAGTGAAAGCTAGAGACTTTCTAAGGGTTGAGATGCAGAACCTGGATGAAGACAGTGAATTCCATCGTACACTAAAAAGTTTTGTGGAGCATGCAGAAACCGATGTCACATTGCTTTTGGAGGAAGAAAAGAGGATAATGACTCTTGTGAAAAGTACTGCAGATTACTTTCATGGGAAAGCAGGGAGGGATGAAGGTTTGCGCTTATTTGTGATCGTACGAGATTTCTTGATAATCTTAGATAAGGTATGCAAAGAGATCAAAGATTCCACAGAAAAGGCAGCAAAGACTACCACTTCCAAAAAAGATTCTCAAACAGCAGCAGCTACTTCAGAAAATCACCAACCCACACCTTCAGACATTCATCAACGACTATTTCCAGCAATTGCCGGGCGACGAATTGATGATGATGATTCCAGTTCAGATGATGAGAGTCCATCTCCTTAGCTTTCATTTTCATATAGGTATATAAGTTCCTGACTTGGAAGCTTTACTATCACTTCCTTGTTTCCTTAATAGAATTACAGAAGAAAACCTTCACTTAGTATAGGGTGTGCTTGCAAGCAAAAGGAAGGGGAAAATTGTCTTCAAAGTAATGCAATTGTGCCATAACGTGTGTAAAATCTTTGAGATATTGATCTATGGATGTGGTGAGGAAAAAAGGAAAGCATTGGTTTCTAGAAATGGTTTTGAAAATTGCTTCTGAAATCTAATCCATACTATTAATCATTCTCTGCTGCACATTACTTAGGTGGGCTTGGAAAATCTTAGGAGGGCATGATGACCAGATAATACTACATTGCAGAACCAGTCCATATCTCTCTGTGGAGCAACAAAATTATCAAATGCTTTGAATTTTCCTTCTGGAAGTTTTGTTGCTTAAATGGAAGGCTTTTTGTTTTAGGAAGTAAAATTTGTTGAAAATGAGGACAAAGCTTTTTGTTATCATGTTTTTCCTTCTGAGCGCAAAAAGCATTTCAAATGTACAGAAAAACATTTTATAAAGGAAACCCACTGACACTAACTTGTTTTTATGTCATCTTTGGCAATTTATTCATTTACTTTTAAGAAAATGGGACATTCACAATATATTTTATTTTTAACTTTAATCATAGTCAGAAATTGAGGGAAAGATGTTTTGAAAATTGCTAGGAATTTTTTTATTAAAATGTTTTTAATTACAAGTAAGAAAAGGTGAAAGCTTTAACAAATGCAAAACTCTAACACATCACTACAAATATTTTGTTTTTTTTTTTTTTCTTGTTGTTGTACAAATGCTAATAGGAGAAGCACCTATTTATACAGGGTTGAAGTAGTGAGTCATTACCTGTATGTAAACATGTGCTAACCTAGGTGTCATGAATATACATTACAAATCCATACATGTTGATATGTAGCTATCGTAGATGGCAGCTAATTACATTTATACGTTGACAGTTTTGTTTTTTTCCTTCAAATACACTACTTTATTCAAGAGCATAGCAAATTCTCGTTTGATATTCAACATGTTCACCTTTATAGAATTTAATAAACTATCTAGAGTTATATTTAATACCATAATCTCTCCTTAACAATTTTATTTTACAACCACTCTAATTTTTAACATAATTTTTGAATTTTTTAAAAATTTCAAAAACTTGTGATTTTGCTTACATAAAATATACCCAACGTATTCTTGAATAACCATCAATGAAGAGAATGACGTACCTATTTTGGTTACCTGACGAATAGTGTAGGTGGGTGCAAGAGGCACCAACAAACTACTCTATGTTCAATCCCACATCATTCAACTGTGGTTTGTGAGAAGGTTCATAACTAATGATAGTTACTCTCATAATATCAAGATATTTTTAAAGCATTTGGCTTCAGGGTTAGAAACAACTACGAAACTAAGCATACTCAGGTGAGAGTAGTCTAAAAATGGATGATCTTCTAGGAAATTTGAACAAAAATCTTATATTGAGTGAGACTAATAGATCCACCAGTGGAGAACATTGTGCCCCAAAGCGGGTAGATTATGGCGATCAGTGTGGGCAGGTGCAAGATACCTAGCAGGATACCTAATATCTAATCCCATATTGTTTGAATATGGTATGGGATATGATTCAAATGTAATGATAATCATTCTCACAACTGAGTGTGATAACTAAATGTTAAATTGGAGACAATATTGACAGAGAGTAATAGGTTTACAAGTGGAGGATGCTATGCACGAAGGGGGTAAATTGTGATGACCAATGTGGGCAGGTGCAAGAGGCACTAGCAGGCTACTTAATATCCAATCCACATCGACAGAATGTGATATAGGGTATGGTTCAAATGTAATGATAGTCACTCTTATAACTCTAAGACTTTTTTAGAACAGTTGGCTTTAGAGTTCAAAAGAATTTCGAAGTTAAACATACTTAAACGAGAGTAGTCCAATGATAAGTAACCTCCTAAAAAACTTTGAACAAAAAATCTCATATTGAGTGAGATAGCTAATTTGGGATAATGACAGTTAAATTGGGATAATATCGATATAGAGTGGTAAATTTATCAGTGGTTGCAAGGTATTACAATTGTATGTTGGAGTTCTTATTGGCCATATACATTTATGTGCACCAAATTTAGAAAGCCTTTAACTTTTCATAATTTGCTCGAGCTAAATGATTGACAGTGCTGCTTCTCAAAAATACTACTTTCACAAATGTCATCATTTTCTTTAATTGATGGTAAATCTCTCTTTGTATTTTTCTTATACAATTAAAGTTACCTAATCTTTGATGCCATAATCAAGAGTCATCTCAGAGCACATTCAAAATTACATCTTTAGTATATCTCTATTGAATAAAAGAGTTCTTTTGCTCCATCTTGACATTGGCTATGATCACATTGTTATCGTAGATTTTGCACCAATCTCCCTCAAAATGTAAAGAATAGCTATTTTGTGTCATTTAGCTCGTATTTAGTAGATTTTGCTTTTTAAGTTGGGAACTAAGAGAACATTGTGCATTACTCTTTTTCTTTCTTTCGTCTGGACAACAATAATACCTTTTTTAGTTGCTTCCACTAATGCTCCATTTTCCAATTTAACTTATGATCTACATGATATATCAGTTGAAGGGTCAATATTGACCTAGAAGATTCTAGAATTAACTAGTATATTTGATATACTTGGTTGGAAGTCGAGCATTGGAATTTGTGAAAAAAAATATCTAAAATTGAGGATGAGAGCAAGGACACAGTAGAGAAGTCTAGAAGCTTTGAGTAGGCCAAAGCAACCGACTTTGTCAAGTATAAAAGGAAGCTTTGGCTTCCCTGCTTGGTGAGCTAGCAAGGGAGCTCCAAGGAGGCTCTCGGTTAGTGTGACTGAGAGCAAAGTTTTGGTAGAGTCTAATTTGTGTGTGTAAGTGGTGTACGTATTAAAGTGAGTAGAGTAGGCTCCTAGAGAAAGAGCTATCTTGTCCAAGTTAGTAGTGTCAGGTGTGTAGGTGTTAAAGTGTTTTATAGGTTATTATATATGTGGATCCCATTGAATGTATGAATGCTTTATAAATATATATATATATATATATATATGTAAAAGTCTTGTAGAAGTCATTTCATATGGTATAAGTTATTATTTTCTCCCCCAACATCAGTATCGTGAAAAATACTTGCATCATTAATCATGTGATTGCTACAATCACTATCAATTTACCACTTGTCATTTTTGGCTTTTGTTGAAGCTTGACAAGCATAAAAAAGAATTCTGGCATCGTTTCGTCTTCAAAGAAGTTAGCTTCGTAAATTTCTCTAAAACAACAATATTTTTCAATGTAGCCAAATTTCTTGCAATTCTTGCATTGTCCTCTATTATGAAACCAACAATCCTTCTCCAAATGGTTTGACTTTTTGCAGATATTACAAGGAAAATAATTTACACTCTTTTTTTGTACATCATTCTTAGAGCTCTTTCATCTAAAAGTTTTCTTTTATTTAATTTTTTTTTTGTTTAATTTTAATGAAGTGCATTAGATTTAGATTGAAATGCACTCTCAACATATTTTCACTATAAGCACTTAATCTCTTTTTAAAAGCTTGTAAAAAGCTCATTAACTCCACTACTGAAAATTGATAAATATCTGTTGATTCCTCAATAGCAATCACTTTTGTCATTATATTTTTCAGTAACACTAATCAATACTTTCTAAATAATTTTCTTAGTAGAAATATCTTCCCCATATGTTTCATTTGATTTACCAACGCTTTGATTCAAGAATGGTAATCCTTAGCATATTCAAATTCTTTTATCTTCAAATTTTTAAACTCTCATTTTAAAGTTTGCAATTTCATCCTGTAAGATATTTCGTGCATTCTTAGCACTTATGAGCCTGGTCTGCAACAACTTGCTGCAAAATATGTAATGCTTTTGACTTTCTTGGTGAGATTTCTTTTACCTTTTTTCTCATCAAGATCAGTAGAGGTTGAGTCATCAAGTTAATTCCAGTCTCAATAATATCCCACAAATCTTAAAATTTATAAAAAGTTTTCATTTTAATGGACCAAAAATCATAGTTTTCATCTTTGAAAATTGGTTCAAAAATTGATAAGGAACTTGATTCGACCACGATAACAATATTTGCTAAAGTACGCTCAACAACGATTGAATAAAGCTTTGATACCACTATTATAAATTGAGAGAAAAATATTTTGAAAATTGCTAAGAATTTTTGTATTAAAATATTTTCAAATACAAATAAGAAAAAAATATGAAAGTTTAACAATGTGAAACTCTCAATACCTCACTTCAAGTATTTTTATTTTTATTTTTATTTTTTTTTCCCTTCTTGTTGTTATTGTTCTACAAACGTTAAGGGGAGAAGCTTCTATTTATACAAGGATGAAATAGTGAATAATTACATACATGTAGACATGTGTTAACCTAGGTTTCAAGAATGCACATTACATATCCATGCCTGTTGACGTGTAGCTACCTTAGGTATCGACTAAGTACATTTAAATTTCATGCATGAAAGCACCTATACGATCAGGTGTAAATGGTTTAGCCATGTGTTGGCTTGCATGCTAGCTTATGGATGACTAATCTACTTGCTAGATGTCATGAAATTTGCATCAACACATCAAAAGAGATGTTTGATATTCTTCAAAAGATAAGAATATCTACTTATAGGAACTAAAAAAAGGGGAAAATGAATAGTTGTTATAGTTATTGTATTGAATTAGATTCAATATTTTGCATTTATAAATATTTATTTCTCTTTCAAAAATTATCATAATTGATAAAAATTAATTAAAAATAAAATTTTACAGTTATTGATTGACTATTACTTAATGGGGGGAATATGTAATCCTATGGATATATAAATTCTATATCAAACAAACAAATAGTTAAATCTACATAATTGTTATTTTATTCTTAAGTCTATTATGCATGCCAAATGTGTTATAAATATTTTTAACCTTACTAATTAAGCATCAAATGTAAATTTAATATATGAAATTTTTCATAATAAGAAAAATAAAATAAAATAAAAAATTCTTACGAATAACAAAAAAGAAAGAAAAGCTAAAAGAAGAATACTGGCATTGACACACCCTAAAGTATACATACATTTGCACTTTACACCCTAACTTTTTTTTTTTTTTTTTGGGGCATCTTGCACACTCAACTTCACTTTTCCTTGCACCGTTGCACCCTCTTCTATTTTTATCGTTTTTAACAGATATATTATATGACTGGCACATGGGATAAAAAAATGAAAATACAAAATATAATTCTATATAGTTTAGGATGCAAAATACTAAATTTTCAAGTAAAAATTTTAAACAATATCTATTTTATTTTTTATAAAATTTAAAAATAATAAATAGAGAAAACATAAAGACACAAAAAAAGAATATGCTATTTATAAAATCTAAAAAAATTGAAAAATTATTATTAAAATATATATATATATATATATATATTACATATATTTTTTATATTTATATTTATTATTTAGAAGAAAGATATTTATAAGATTTTCTAATATGTGTTTTTTTATATAAAATTTTTACATTTCCAAATAAAAGTATAATAGTATAATTTTATAATTTTATAATTTTTTACGTGGAATTTTTTTGCATTTTCTATTCTAAACGATAATAGATTGGCATTTTGCATATTCATTTTTTGCTTCATGTGTGCCATGTAATAAGTCTGTCAAAATTTTAATAGAAAAAGCGAGGAGGTTATAATTAGGGGTGGGCATGGATTGGATTGGTTCTTGGACCAAAATATAATTCAATCCGTACTTTTCGGATTATCTAATATAGAATCCAATCCAAATCATTGAAACGTTAAATTCATATCAAATAAAACCATTTATGATCGGTTTGGTTTGGATTGGTTAATCGGTTTGAAATTTAGTAGTCTATAAATGTACAATACAAATAAAAAAAATTCAAAAACAAAAAATATATAATAAATTATAGTTATCCAAACATAAAATACAATTAGCATAATCCAATATAGTCATCTTTTCACTCCTACAATAGAAAATAATAAAAAAAACGTAGCAAGGCAGGTAAATGTTTAGGGTTACGGAGGAAGTGTGACGTCAAGGCAGGTAAATGTTTATGGTTCCAAGTCAATTTAGAAATTGGGGATGAAACCGATGGGTTAAAAAAATATATATTAAAAATTAATATATAAAAATGAAAAAAAAATTATATATATATAATTTTTTAATTATATAATATATAATTTTGGTTGGATTGGATTTATATTTCCAACTCATAACCAATCCAATTCAAATAATTTATAATATTTTGAACCCAATCCAATTCAATTAATGTAAAAATTCAATCTAAACAGTTAAAAATGAATTATATTGGACGGTTTAAATGAGTTGGATTGGATTTTGTCCACTTCTAGTTATAACAGTGTGTAAGACAAAGTAAAATTTAAGGAGTATAATATCTAAAATAAAAATTTAAAATGTAAAATTCAAAGTATGCATACTTTAGAATGATTTGCGACTACCATAAAAAAATAAAAATAAAAATAAAATGGAGTCCGACGTGTCTAGATATGGCACGGAGTGTGTGACCATGTTTGGGAAGTCAATAACACGTCATCAAGGAAGCTGATCAAAACCCTACAAGAACCTTATATAAACCCCTCCCATCGCTCAATTTGGTATTTTTCCATTACCCTTTATTTTTTTCTTTTTTGTTTGATCTGTTTATAATGTCTCCTAAATGTCTTTTTGCATCCGATCATGAGGATGACGATGAAAACGAGCTTGAATACGATGCCTCATCTACTATGAAAAAGTGTTCTTTTTCCTCCAAGATTTCGAAACCCCAATCACCCTCCCATGGCGATTCAGAACACAAGACGGACTCTGAATCTGAATCCTGCAACACTTATGGGTCGCCTTCGGCTTCCGACTTCACCATCAAGCCCATTGTGTCCAAACCCACCTCCATGGAAGATTCTTCCAAGCCAAAGATGAAGAACAAGGCCCATCCAACGGCTGAACCGGAACACGAACAGAGTGTGAAGGATTCAAAAAAGAGGAAGGTATCCGATGATGTGGATGCAAAAAAAGGATCTGGGTTAAATCGATTGTGGAACCAGGACGACGAGATTGCAATCTTGAATGGTATGATAGAGTACCGGTTCAAGAAAGGTTCGGATCCAAATGCCGATTACAATGCATTTTATGAATTTGTTAAGAATACTATCCAGGCGAATGTGTCAAAGAACCAGTTGATGGAGAAGATTAGGAGGTTGAAGAAGAAGTACAAGATCAATGCCCAAAAGACTCTGGATGGAGACCATGTATTTCCTAATCCCCATGAGAAGATAATCTTCGACCTGGGCAAGAAGATTTGGGAAACTAGTGTATATGATAATGATGATGGGATTAAATGTAACGGGACTCTGAGACAGAGTAATGGCGGTGACAAGGATGAAGCAGAAGATGTGGTTGAGAAGAAGAATGATGAAAATGGAGAGATGGAGAAGAATCAAACAGAAGAGTTTTGGTCTAATCATCCGAGTTTGAATGAGTCTCTGAGATTGATGAAATGTGTACCGGGTTCGGAGTGGATTGTGAATGCTACTAAGAGAATATTGCCTTTGATTGAGAAATCAAGGGTGAAGGAATTGGAGGATAGGTGGAGCAAGTTGCATTTAGAGGAAATTGCTTTGTACTTACATAAGATTGAATTGATTCAAGAACAAGGTAAGGCGATACTTGATTCGCTTAAGTCCATGGATTAGGATTCTGGTGAAGGTAGTTAATAATTTCTTGGATTTTGTTCATATATTGATTTGAAAGATTACTGGTATAGACTTTTATCCCAAAAGGGATTCCAAATTTTGGTAAGGGGTGCTATGAATTAGCTGTTGAGATATACCTTTACTTGGAGACTTTTGCCTATGTTTAAAGAAAATTGCTTTGTGCTATTATAATTCTATCCTATTGGATTTGCATCTTCATTGAATTTGTAGCTTTTACCTTGATGATGTTTGGAATGATGGCCCTCTGCTAAATGCTCGGTTTGTTTTGAGAACTATAACTACCCTTATACTTTTTGACAGGTCTTAGATTTAAGAGACAGAGTAAGGCATTGCAGTCTCTCGAAATGAATCATGTTTTCCGTTGTAGCTCCTGTTAGTTTAATCAATGGCACTTTGATGAGCTTATTTCCTATATGTATATATATATATATATATATATATATATTATCGAGGGAGATTGAACTCAACATGAAGTCACCTAATATTCCACATAACCTCGTATGAACACATGCATGAATTTGTTGAAAAGCTCCAATATATTTTTGTTATACTTGTTTCATTATATTAATGAATTTAGCGGAAAGTTTTGTAGTAGGTTATATTACTGACATCCTGGTCATATGTCCTTCATGTCAAGGATGAAGAATTTAGAGCATTAAGTCGTGTATACATGTTTTTCATATCTTCTAATCCACTAGTTTATGTATTTTTAATTTCAGGAAATGTTGTAGAGATGATCCACCATGAAAAATTAGAATCAGAGCCTCTGCTTTTCCTACATGAGAAACCAAGAAAGTCCATTTTTCGCTTCATTTTTTTTAAGTCTAGCTAGGCAAAAGAAATTATTCATCAACTTTTTCAGTTTTTAAGATCTTTAAAATTGACATCCTGATTTGATTACAATTGGGTTAATGAAGGGTGTGGTTTTTCCTAGTCTTACTTTTGAAACAAAAGAAATGACTAACTTTTAGATGAATAACTACGGTTTGCTGTGTTAGCTACAGACTGGGTGTGTGAAGTTGAGATAGGTAGTTTACATGCTTGGTATAGGAATTGATTGCCAACCACCAAAGTTGTAGAACGCGTAAGGCATGGCTAAACATCGAGTTCAAGCTTTAAGCTTAAACGAGGTAAAGCTTTAAAGAGCTTAGGTTAAGAGTTTAGGTATGCTCAGGCGTAATAAGGTCTTATGGCCATTTTTTATAGTTATTATTACCATATAAAACCATAAAATAAATAAAATAATTTATATTTTGGAAGTTAAAAATCTATATAAGCTTATATTATTGTAATACATGTAATTAACATAAATAAATAAACAAGCATTTATTTATAATAAATTTATTAAAACTTTGTGATTCATGGAAATTTTATGCCTTCCAAATTTCCAACCCAAAAAAAAATTAGTCTCAAATTGTATACACTACAAGTCTACAAATATTACTTAATAATTCATACCATATAAAATTTAGATATAATTATAGTCTGACTAACTCTTAGTTAACTATTTATTCGACTCCAATTTATTCATTCCTTTTTAAAAATATGCAGCTTAATGTTTATAATTTATTAATTTTTTCTTTGATGAATCATGCAATACACACCTAAGGATTTTACCAAATATTTTTTTTCCCCCTTTAAACATTAATTTTTCTTTTTTCATTTTTTATTGTTTTTGTAATTTCTTAACCTTTTTAAATCTTAAAAAAAAAAAAATTTGATGAAAAAGGTTCACGCATTATGGTGCTTAGGCGTGAATTAAATGACTGACATGGCGTTGGCCGTCTTTTCAAAACTTTGCTCAAAATGCATTATTTTTCACTTAGATGTGCTTTTTAAAACACCGCCTACAATCAAAGTTCAAAAAATAAATATCGATGGAAATATTAAGAGTTTAAATACAAAAATTTCTATGAAAATATCAAAAAATATCGAATATCGATAAAAAATTATGAAAATTTGTTTTAAAAAGTGAAAAATTTTATTGAAACTTTAGAATTAGCTTATTTAATCCATTAATTATAAAACTTACTAAAATATTGAATGAATGTTATATTCTTCTTAGTGAATTGATTTTTAACAATCATTAATGATCATGGATTAATTATTATAAATAAAAATGTATCAAAAAATACATATATGATAAAATTATTTATTAACTAAAATATATAAAACGATTATTACAATTACCTTATAGCTTATAAATGTCATCTTAATATTATATAGAACTTCTCGATGGTTTAAAATCATCGGTTTCTTCCTTATTTTGATTTTGAAATGTAAAATGTGAAAAGTAGTTATGAAAAGATGTATTTCCCTAATAATTTTGCATATAATTATTAATATGCCAACCATATGGATCTTGCATTATTAGTTGACTATGTGCATAACTACTACTCTATGATGGTTGAGTTTGAGATGGTACTCATAAGTTACTACTTGATGACATTCCATACATATCCATTGAATAAGGATTGTGAAAATAACTTCCAACCCTTATAAATCCAAAATTCGTAGAAATTGAATCTTCTTGTTGTTGTGACATCTCCATTATAGATTTTTCTTTATGTATATAGTCTTTTACAATATTATCGAATCATTGACCTGCATCTTTACTCCCATGATCTTCATCTTGTATTGCATGTGTGTAATATTGTTCACCAGTAAATGGGCTTAATCGAACTTCTTGACTTGGTGATTCCCTTTGGCCACTACCTTTTCTAACTTCTAATTCAGATAATTTATTGAAGTTATCTTCATCACCACTAGAGCTAGAGTGACTACTAAGAATCTCAAACTGTGAATGTGTACCACCTGATGGAGCTGAAACACTAGTAGTTCTAGTTGGCTCTCTCATAAGCTTTTGAAATGAATCACCACTACTAGAATTTACTTCTTCAGCAATCACTTTTTGAACATCTATTCCCTTTTTTTCAGCTTGTTGAGCTATCTTTAGATTAGGATTCCCTTCATGATCATCTAAATAAACATCTCTAATCCATTGGTACATTTAATTGCCCTCTTCATCATCATCTTCCATTATAATTTTAAATATTAAAATTTCCAAGATTCAAAAATATAATCCACAATCTTTGTATTTTTGCTTTATCGATATTTAATAAATAAGTAAAACTTATTAACAGTATTCAATTCAATTCATTCTATTTTACTTATATCACTAAATATCTAAAAAGCAATTAAAGGGTAAAAAATTATCAATGTAGTTAATTTGATAAAAAGTTTTACTAAATAGCAATAATATTTATGAATTTTTTTTAAAAAAATTAAAAAATATTGGATATTTTTAAAATTTCAGTAGAAATTTCATCATGGATTTGATGTAGATATTTTATGGAAATTTTTATGGAAATTTTACCGAAATTTCAAAAATTTCAATGGATATTATGGAAATTCTGTCTATTTCCATGTCGAACTTAAATTTTATTTCGATCCCTTCAAAAAATGGAAATATCGAGGAAATATCGGATATTTTAAACCTTACCTAAAACCATAGTTTAAAATATCTATAATTTTTTTAATTTTTATATTTTTAATAAATTAATAAAAAAATTTAGATTCCAAAACAAAATAAATAAAATTTTCATAATTTCCAACGAAATTTTCAATATTTTTTCAAAGCTTTAGGTTTATATATATCAACGTCAATTGCTTCATATTTTGGTCAAAGTTTCCACAATATCCATCGATATTTTTGAAATTTTCATCTAAATTTCTAGAAATATCCATTAAACCTAATATTTTTTTGATAAAAATTTTTGAAGATATCATTTATATTTATTTAATATTATAAGATAAAACATTGTATTTTAACCTAAATTAACTATTAAAATATAATATTTTGAATATTATTTACAATAGTTTTCAACCACCAAAAAAACTATATATGGTATTGAGATAATATTCATAAATCATAATGTAATTATAATAGTTATATTATATATTTTAATTAATAAATAATTTTATCATATATGTATTATTATTTTTTATTAATAATATTATATTTGTATCTGTTAGCCCCTGTTATAATACTATAATTAAGAAAATATGATATAAATTTACTATGCTTTTCAATTTTTATAGTTAAATTGATAATTATTTAATAAGGTAAGTAAACTTTAAAGTTTCAATAAAAATTTTCATATTTTTTTTCTATAAATTTCCACCATTTTTCTATCATTTTTTATAAATTTATATTGATATTAGATTATTTCCAATATTTTCATAAATATTTTTATATTTTGAATATTTAATATTTTTATCGATATTAATTTTTAAAACCTTACCTACAACTAACAATATAAAAGAACTTTTCGGTATAAATCTTGTGGGTAAAGAAGTTCCTTAATCTTCTCTTCTTAAATAAGTGCTTGAAAACAAGCACTTCCATTTTTAGCTTATAGAAAATCAATTTTGGCACTGAATTTTATGGGGAAAACACAAAAATGTCCATTTCAACAAAATGAAGAAAAAATGCTAATCTTTCTTATTTTCAATAATTTTGCCACTTTTAAGTTATCTTTTCCAACAAATAATCCAAAATATCCCTCAACATATACCTAAATAAATCCATGAAAAATGAGTTAATTTTACAACCACCATTATCCCTGGATGTTACCAAGTTCAACAACATAATGGATATAATTGACACTTGTAGCTTTACTATGATTTCTTAATAATGGTACTTATAGTGTTTACTATATATATATATATATATATATATATATATAATTTTCAGATATTCATCAAAAGAACTTGTTTAGTTAAAAATGGACAAGTTTTAAAATTTATGTATCTATTAGGTGAATGTAAATATTTATTAAACAATATTATTAGATTTCTTTTACTTTGATGATAATTTTTATTTTTATTTGTAAATTGTTAAAGAAAAACATGAAAAAAAAAATTTAAAAATTGAAAAAAAAGAATCATATTAGTCTAAGGTTGGAAATGACATACCCCCACCCATTAGAGAAAAGGCTCTACTGTGGAGTAAGATGTGTAATTAGATATGAGTGTAAACAAAATCACGTAAAACTACCCATCTCAGTTAAGAAGCTAACCCCTAACATGGGATAGGACGTAGACAAAATCAAGTAAAATTACCCCATCCCATGGTAGAGGCTCATTCCTAATGGAGTTGGAAAAGTGTTAATTACATCTACATCTCGACCTATGTTAGGGCCATCTCTATTAGAGGCAGAGCGTATTTTATAGGATTTTGTTTATTTTCCATCTCTAATTATACATCTTGCCCTGTAGTAGGAACCTTCTCCCTAATGAGGGTGGGGTGCCTCGTCTTCAATCTCATATTGGTATTTTTTTTTTCTTCATTTTTTATTTATTTTTCATATTTTTCTTTAATCATTTGCAAATGAAAATTATCATCAAATTAGAAGAAATCTAATGGTATTGTTGTAACACCCCGTCCCAAAGTACAACGGAAATTTTCCAACTTTGACGGAGGTTTGACCGTTGACCGTTGACTTTGATTTTGACCGTTGATCGAAGGGGTCAAAAGTTGACTTTTTGACTCGGATGGAATTCTAGATTGACTGAGGTACCGTTACGAAGTACACATTGGCACGAGTTCGTAGACTAGTAGCACGTTGAAAACGGAGCTACGGTTTGAAAGATATGAGCAAAACAATTTGAGTTCCAAACTGTCCAAGGGATGCCGGAGTTGACTTTTTATTCATGCAAATTTGAGCTTTGACTCATGCATGGTTGTGAAGTGCTCGTCGATACGAGTCCGTAGACTAGCGACACGTCCGATTTGGACATGTGGTTTGAAAGTTATGGATCTGTAGGGTTTTTCAAATACTGTATTATTTTAATATTATTTTTAAACGTGTAACGATGTACCACGTGTGACTTAATAAATGTGACCATGTGTCACCATGTTGAGATGTCACATGTCAACCATGCTTAATACCATATTATTTTGTTATTGTTGTTTTATATAATAATATTATTTTTTAATATTATTTAATTATTTAATTTAATTTTATTTTCCTTTTTCTTTTTCTTTTTCTTTTTCTTTTCTTGGGGGGAATTTCTTTTTCTTCTTTTTCTTCTTCTCCTTCTTCTTCTTTTCTCCCCCGACGGGTCCACTTTCCTCCTCCCTCATCTTCGGCCGATTGATCACCATGCGGACGGCAGCAGGCCACATGCGCTGGACAGACCGGCGACCCACGACGGCATGACCTCAGTCACTCAATCTCAGGCCGGTGGGGTGGTTAACGCGCCGGGATCGGCCTCCAACGCCGGCGGCCGGTGTGTCGCTGGTTTGCCCGTTTTCCGGCAGGCACCGGTCGTGCAACCAGTCCTTTCCCACTAATTTGGACCCTCTGATTCCGATTCTGAGCTCCAATTAACTCAACTCCCGTCGATTTGCAAGATACGAAGGGATCATAACCGACCAAAGCTTTCCGGCCAAATTCTAGCCACCGCCGGCGAAATTGGGGTTAATGGAGACCGGTAATGTGATCATCATCTCACAAGCTTTTCATAGACATATAATTTGTCAATTTTGGTTAACGTTTGTGTTAGACACCCCCGGGTACCGGGTATTATTTATCCGAATAAAATATTAATTTATTTAACTGTGTGTGAACTGTGTTCTAGGAGCACGGGTGAGTCGTGGAATTGATCTCATGGTGGATCATGGTTTAATTGCGTGCTCCAGGTGAGTGACCCACCTTTAAAAATGTTTTGGGGTAATTAATTATATTTATTTGGTGTTTAGTTGATATCTGCAATTATGCTCATGTGATGAAATTTAATTATAATTATGGAAAAATATTATTTTATAAGTACGTGTATGTTTATTGGTGCTAAACATAAATTTTGGGTTATTCAAAAACCCCGATTATTATTTATTGTGATTTAATTTTATTATTTATGCATGAACAAGGTATTTTCAGTAATAAATCGTATGTGGTTTAATATTATTTTTTGGCATAATTGGTCTAAATATTTTGTGAAAATATTTGTTTAATTTGGTGGTTTAATTTTATAATTATGCCCGTGGAATGTTATTTGTTGGACCTCGTGTTAAGAGAAAAATTATTGTTTTATCGTTATCGATGGTTTTGTACCGGATTGTTAAAGGAAAATATGTGGGATGGTAAATTTGAAATTTGGTATATTTTCCATGGTAATTTTTGGAAAATCGGTACGGTTATAATTAATTAAATAATTACTTTAGACGCACTCATACAGTATTAGTGTTATGGTGTATATATGGTTAGCGCGCAAGTTATTATGTCTTTCGTGAGTTGCTATTGGACCGTGGGCAGGCAAGTTTGATATAGTGCACATAGCCGCCCCCCTCCTTGGCCGGGATGACGGTTTCAGCAGCGGTACTGTCGGGACGCCGAAGTGCTGTTTGCAAGTTTCTCTCTTTAATCTCCCCGCCAGTCGGTGCTCGGGACGCTGGGTATCGGAGGGCATCACTGGTATATGGTGTGGTGCGTCAAGTGTCAATTTTCAGACAAAATTTCAAACCCCAAAGTGTTCAAAAATTATTTATTATATGTATCTACATTTTAATTACATTTTGGGTATTTATTTATTTATTGTTTATTAAGTTGTTTGATCCTTTGGTTTTCGGGAAATACGAATATCGGGTTTTGTGAAAATGTTTTAAAAGGGGAACATTTCAATGGAGTGAATAGTGAAGGTTTTGAGAGAAATTATTACCTCAATTGTTTATTATTTATTTATTTATTTAATTGTTGGTATTAATTAAATTCCTGTATTTGTTATATTAATATTATTAAAGGTGTTCAGTAGATAGGGTCACTCACTGAGATGATTAGCATCTCACGTTTTTAAATTCCGTTCCCCTAGGTCCAGGTTGGGTGACGTCGATCATCTGGGGCGAGCCCGACGTCTTAGTTCGTTGCCGAAAGTTCAAGAAGTATTTCTTCCATTTTTCCTCTCCATCCTGTATTGCTTCTTTATCTGTCATTGTATAAATTCCACATTTATTTGTATAATGCTATGTATACTATATTGAACATGTAGTTATTATTTATGCACTGGATTGCTGTTATTCATTTGGAGTGCTGTAAATTTGTGGAATTAACTTATAGTACTGTGGGAGGAATAAGGAGACGATTATAGAAGTGCGTTTTCAGTGTAGGAAATTTATGGTAAGTCCTACCCCTAGGGGAAGTGCTGCCGGATTTTCCGTTGGAAGGTTCGGTGGTATTTCTCTGGGATCAGGGCTTGTCTAGGATTCCGGGAAAAAATCTTGGACGGGTCCTGACAATTGTTGATTAAATATCTACATTCAACTATCGATTCATAAATATTAAAACTTGCCCATTTTTTAAGTAAAAATAATAATTTTTTTTGATGAATATCAATATATATATATATATATTATAGAAAACACTGTAGATAAATTACAGCAAAATTACAAGTATTGATTATGCCTATTATGTTTTTAAATTTTGAGAACAATGGTGGCATGAAGACACTGGCTTTTGAAATGTTTACTAAATATCTAATATTTTATTAGGTTTTCTATAATTTTACAAGTTTACATTGGAATCATTTTTATTCAAGGATAATGTGGTCATTTAACGAAAATACCTTTTAAACTCTTTGAAATTTTATAATTTTAGCCCCACATGCATTCTTTGATTTTTTATTATTATTATTTTTTTTTAATTTACGGGTAATGTAGTCGTTTAATAAAAACTTCTTTCCAACTTACTTTGCAAAGTAGCACTACCTGCTTTTTCACTTTCTTTACTGTCCGTCTATCTCCATGTTCTTCTCAGATCTCATTCTATGATACAAAGATATAAAGTTTCTTTCTTTTTTTTTTGTGTTTATTTGTGAGAAAATATATATATATATATATATATATAAATATTTAAATAAACAATACAACTTGATACCTAAAAGGTCCAAAGGTCAAAGCCAGGTATGGTTTCCTCTTTATCTTATTTCTATTCTAGAATTCTAGATGATTGTATTGTTTGCCTTGGTTTTCCATTCTTTAGCAGCTAGCACTTAGTTTGTCTATTTTTATACGATATTTGTAATATATATATATATATATATATATATATTGTCAATATAACGCATATTGATAAATTTTTTTTTTAAACATATGTTGATAATTATTTTTACTAATTTTTATAATTTTATATTGTCATTATTTTTTGCTCCCACTGTTTAAAAATCCTAGCTCCACCTTGACTATGATGCAACCTGTGAGAACTTTTTTGCTACAATTAAAAAGAGAGCTAAAACTTATCGTGAACTTAATTACCGTTAAAAATAAACAAGTAGGTGATTTTGATTTTGGGGGTTAGTTAGTATGAAAAGAGATAGGAATCCAAAATCTTTCTTTTTCTATTGCTGAATGTGTGATGCAGGAAATTGGATTCTCATCCAATTCCTGACCTTTATATAACTTATTTTTTCAGCAGGAGATAAAATTAAAAAAAAAAAAAAAAAGATACGAATCCAAAATAGTACTCACAGTATATAAAATTTAAAAAGCACGTTTATTGTGATATCTATGAAATTTATTTTAGAATTGCAGACAAGCTGAAAGCAAGGAAGCACTCCACTTTGGTTGTCTCGGAATATCTATAACTATGTATAAAAGCCGCAATGTCCAATACTATTACAATTTCAAACCCTCTAGGAAAATACCTTTATACCACTCTCCGTTGTGCTTTATTCCTACTTTACCTTCCAAATAATGCTCTTTGTTTTAAAGGGAAATAGAAGGTTAGAATGTATATTTGCATTATAAAAGCGGAATTACATTTTTGCCCAAATATTTATTTCATTCAGGAAAGGATAAAATTGATAATTTAAACCATAGGCAAAAAGAGGTAAGACTAGGCTTCTACTAAGATTGGTCCACCTGCCACCACCGTGATGAGTTCTCTGAATTGGATATGTACTCACGGTATGGTTAGAATTTCTGATTTTTGTGTACGGCTACCAGACAAGTAGACATGTCATAGAAGGCCATACTTGGGCTGATATTTGGGGATTTTTCTATCATCTCAATGATTTAGTTTGATTTTTTTTTTTTCAAGGTCCTTTTTTTAATTTCTGGTAACTACTCGCTGTTTCATCTTCTTCGTACACGTACGTATTGAAGTTGATTTCAAGAATAGTTCTAATAAAAGAAGTGTAATGGGCATCGTATTACCACATATGCATAGGTGTTTTTCCTTTTGATTTTGATTTTTTTTTTTTTTTTTTTTTTTTTTTTTTTTTGGGGAAAGACTTTTATGAGATTGATATTGCCCCGTAAAATATGATGGGTTTTATTGAACCAATGGATCTACATGTCACATTCGCTTTTTGCTGTGGAACTCGTTCTTCTCCTGGTGTAAAAAATCTAAAAAGCCCATTTCCATTCTTCTTTTTCCTAAGCTATTTTCTCTATTTGAAAAACAAAAAAAAAAAAAAAACAAAAAACAAAAAAAAAAGGGCTCAAGAAGAACCCAAAAAAAAGAGGCTAAGTCTTTCAGTTTATAGGTGAGAATATACACCCGATGGAATGGTAGCAGAATTACAGAGATCAAAACTGGAGTACTTGCAAACTTATCCAACAAATTTTTGCTAGATATATCAAAATTGTTTAATTTCATATATGCAAAAATTAATAAAATAATATTTAACACTATTAAATATTGGTGCCACATGCCAATACCTAGTTATATTATATATGTTATTTTAATATTAGATTTCTTGATATATATATATATATATATTTTTTTTTTTTTGTAAGCATTATTTGTATCCTAAACATGCAAAATTTTGACAAATGGCAGCCATAAATGGATTCATAATTCTAAAATAGATGGGATAGGGGTATTGGGTGGCCTAGGTTGGTTGGAAAATGGCCAAATCATCAAAAATCTGGTTAGTGTAGTCACCCTTGTCAACTAGCCAATTCCAAACCATCTGGTAAAGATTTTTCAATGATTAGCTGTATTTTGAATTGCCTTTGCCGTAGTCCGGTGCATGTAGGTTATAGTGGCCAGAAAATGGTTCAATTGATTGGGGATTTGACGATGAGGTTTGATGCATGCAACTTACCTTGATTCACAAGTGTGGGTAGTGGTCTGCTAGGGTTTTGGAACTCTTCAGGTATATTTCTAAATTGTTTCATGCTTAGAATGACTGTTCATATATATATATATATATATATAGGTCTTTGGATTACTTAAAAATAAAAACTTGAACTAATTTGGACATAGATAAAATATTACTATTTAAAAATTTCTACAACAATAACTTTTTAACCGTAATTTGTCATCAGTATACAAACTCGTATCAATTAGCTTTATGTAACAATATAAAAATGAAAGCTAAATTCCATCTCCAAATAAAAGTAAAATGTGATTCCATCTCAAAATTTCAAATTTTATGTATTTTCTTAGAAAGGATCATTACAATAATACATATATATATATATATATATTGCAGCAATCAAAATCATAGAGTGTGGCTAATTCTTTCAGCCAAAAAAAAAGTTTGGCTAAGTCGATGTGATAGTTCCATTAGGAAACGGAAGATATATATATGTATACCTGGCAATTCGGGTTGGTAGGTCGTGTTCGTGTCAACCCGTTTAATAATCGTGTCAAAAATGTCTAACCCGAACACTACCCATTTATTAATCGTGTCAGGTACCTAAAACACTAACCCGACCTGTTTATAAACAGGTCAACACGACACGACCCGTTTAACACGATTATTTTAACGGGTCGTGTTGACCTATTAACCCGTTAACTTGAAATTGACCTATTAACCCGAAAACTAACCTATTAACCCGTTAACCCGAAAATTAACCTATTAACCCGAAATTTTTTTTTTATTTTTATTTTTATGTTTTTGTTTTATTAAAGATGTATTTTTTTTAAAAAAAATTAGTAATAGAAAATTATTTTTATAAAATTTTTAATTTATAATATTTTTTAGTTATTAAATATTATATTAGTGATAAAATATTAATTTAAAATTAAATTTAAATGGGTTGTAATAGGTATATAATCGTGTCGGGTTGAAACTGACACGTTTAATAAATGGGTCGTAACGGGTCAATTTCGAGTTAAATAGGTCAACCCGAAAATGACACGATTAATAATCGTGTTAAACGGGTTAACCCGATTATGACCCGAACCCATTTATAATAAACCCAAACCCATTTATTCCGTGTCGTTTTCGAGTCGTGTCGCCGTGTCATGATCCAAATTGCCAGGTCTATATATATGTATATATAAGCCGAAATAAAGTACCCTAAAACCAGGGACGTGGACGTGATTTCATATTTGGGGAACCTTTTTTTTTTTTTTTTTTTTTTTTTTTGGTTAAACGAACATCAGTGATATGGGAAAATGTTAATAATTGACTAAAAGTATACTTAGTTAAATTAGTTAAATTGAGAAAATGTTAATAATTGACTAAAAGTATACTTAGTTAAATTAGTTAAATTGAGATAATGAGTCATACCTCTTAATATTCATATGGCTACGATACTACAACTTTTAAAAATTATATAATATCAAAAAAAAAAAAAACCTTTTAAAAAATATATATGATAGTAAAATATGTTAAATTTAAATACAATGAATATCACAAAACATTTTGATCTAAAAAAAGAACAATAAAAATTTACAATATTAAAGAAAACATAAAATATACTTATTATAATAATCAAGTCTCGAACTAATTTATTCAAACTAGCTAAGAATATCAACACAATTACCTTTTAATTTACGATTTCACCAATCAAAAGAGCGAATCCTAACTCATAATCACAATTTTAATATGAAACTAATTTTAATTAAAAAAAGATAAAATTTCATAGTTTTAACTCCTAATTATCCATATTTTTTCCTTTAAAAAAGCCAAAAACAAAATTTTTTATTTTGTTTTAAAAAATGAAAAAGCTAAAACTTTTTAATTTATTACTCGTCCTTTTTTCTCATTTATTTATTTTCCTTCCATTATTTAAAAACTTTTTCTGTATAAAAACACATACTAAAAAATAAAAGTTGGGTGGCCCCTTGTTTTGTCACTTCCTAAACCCCTTATGCTTCCTCTTCTTTATCATTGGGTAGGGGCGGTTGTGAAGATATACAATTAAAAGTCCACTTGCTTTTCCAGAGGAGCCTGCGCGTGGGCCAATGCTTTATAGGAGATCAAATAGCATACCCATCGCAGCGGCAACTGTTTTGCCCTAGGAGTTTTGTTGCTGTTGTTTAGTTTAGCTATCATTTAGGAAAGGAACATCTTTATAAGATGAAAGTAATCTAGACGATGGTTGTTCTTTTTTTTTTTTTTCTTTGATGAATGGAAAAACAAGATGCTTTCAACTAGCATCATAGGCATCAAGCCAATATGATAGCGAGGTTTACTATAACTCAAACTACAACTTTCAAATTTATAGGTGTGATTAGTTGAATCGGTTTCCTTTTATTAAGCTACAATCATCGATGGTGTATATATATATATATATAATATTATAGAAATATTCTATGGTCAGGTCGATCCTGACGAAAATAATACGGTCCAAAAACATGGAAAAATACCCAACTATTGGATTTTAAGGAATTTCACAAACAGCTCATATACTTTTCTGTCACACATAAGAAAATTACACCTTCAAAAAAATTTCCTTTAACCTTCCCACTTTAAAATATCTTTTCCTTTCTCACTCGCATCACTGTTTCATATAGATCTCACCGTTTCAAAATTTCCAAATAAAATCCACCATCTCCCGCTCGTACCACCATTCCAGCTCCATATATTCTTCTGTTGCTTCCACCGCCCAGACATTCTCTTTGACAATTCCAAATCTATTTAGGGCTTGGGTTAAAGGTTAGTATTTGTGAGCCATTGGTTTTTTTTTTGTGAGCCTTTGTTTTGTTTTGTTTTGTTTTTTTTTTTTTTTTTTTAATTGTGAACAAAAAATCCAAAAAATTAAAAAAAGCAATTGCATCGATGACCTACAAAACGTCACCAACTTGGATACCAAACAAGTGGGACTTTTCCTCCAGATGAAGAGCTGCTCTTTCTCGGTGGTCCAGAGTAGTCTCCATGTGGCCAAAAGCGAAGCTCCAGTGGTGACTGTATTGCTTCCCAGAGCAGAAAGGGTGTCTATGGGTTCTTTTGGGTCTTGAGGCCTGATATTGATCATTCTAAGGTTGAGGAGTTCCTGCTTGAAGAGTTTCGATTGTGCTGTGAGGGACGAGTAGATGATCTTAGAGGAGTCAGAGTGATGGGATTTTGGAGAACAAGAATTGAGGTGGTGGTGTTGTGGGTTGAATTGAATACTAGAAAGAATGAGATTTAGACATAGAGTTGTGGAAGCTTTTGAGTTTCTTGATGTCGTTGGTTTTATATACTGGAAGCGTACCCTTCTTTTTTTTGTTTTTTTTCTTTTTGTTGAAACATAATGGTTGGCTGCCTCTTTCAGCGAAACCTGCAAATTATTTTTTCCAGAATATCATTAGGCAATTCACTGATTCTATCATCCTCCTCTCTCTTGTTTTTCTATATCTAATAACAAGCCAATCCCACCCCCCCCCCCCCCCCCCCCAAAAAAAAAAACAGCCACTAAACATACAAATACGAAAAGTAAAAATTAAAAAAAATTGAACAATGTTCTTTTTCACCTTGTTTTGAAATTCAAAACATTGAAGTTGTTTCTCCATCTACCTGATAAAATTAATGAAAAAACAAAATTAAAAGAAAATAGGATAAGCCAAAGTTTTTTTTATCAAAAAGCGTTGGCTTTTGTATTTTATTTTATTTTATTTTTTGTTTTGTTTTGTTTTCTGTTTTGACAAAGTTGGATTATGTTTTGACAATCTTGGATTTTTACTATTTTTATTTTTTTATGTTTTTTGTTTGGACATTCAATTTTTAAAAAAATTAACCAAAAAATAAAACAAAATTAACGAAAAAAAATTTTTAAAAAAAAGGATAAGCCAATGCTTTTTCATCAAAAAGCATTGGCTTTTGTATTTTCAAATTTTTTTTTTTTTGATTGGTTTTCTATTTTGACAAAGTTGGATTGTGTTTTGATAATCTTGGATTTTTTGTATTTTTTTTTTGTTTAGAAATTTAATTTTTAACAAAATTAACCAAAAAATAAAACAAAATTTAAAAAAAAAAAGGATAAGCCAATGCTTTTTCATGTTCAATTTTTTTTTGTTTGGTTTTCTATTTTGATAAAGTTGAATTATGTTTTGATAATTTTTTATTTTTGGTTAATTTTGTTAAAAATTAAATGTGCAAACAAAAAAAAATTCAAAATTATTAAAACATAATCCAACTTTGTCAAAATAGAAAAAGCAAATAAATAAAAATTGAAAATACAAAAGCCAACTCTTTTTGATGAAAAAGCATTGGCTTATTACAAAACCAACGCTTTTTCAGCGTTGTCTTTTTTTTTTTTTTGGTTAATTTTGTTTTATTTTTTGGTTAATTCTGTTAAAAATTAAATGTCCAAACCAAAAATACAAAAAAATAAAAAATACCAAAAATCCAAGATTATCAAAACATAATCTAACTTTGTTAAAACATAAAACCAAATAAAAAAAAATTGAAAACACAAAAGTCAATGCTTTTCAATGAAAAAGCGTTGGCTTATCCTTTTTTTTTTAATTTTGTTTTTTGTTAATTTTGTTTTATTTTTTGGTTAATTTCATTGAAAACTAACTGTCCAAACAAAAAACACAAAAAAAAAAGAATAAAAATACCAAAAATCTAAGATTATCAAAACATAATCCAACTTTGTCAAAACAGAAAACTAAACCAAAAAAAAAAATTAAAAATATGAAAGCCAACGCTTTTTGTTGAAAAAGCATTGGCTTTTCCTTTTTTTTTTCTAAATTTTTTTTTGTTAATTTAATCAGATAGATGGAGAAATGGCTTCAATGTTCTGAATTTTAAAACAAGGTGAAAAAGAACATTGTTCAAAATTTTTTTTTTTAATTTTTACTTTTCGTATTTGTATGTTTAGTGCTTTTTTTTTTTTTTTTGTGGGATTGGATTGTTATTAGATATAGAAAAACATAAGAGAGGAGGATGATAGAATCAATGAATTGCCTGATAATATTCTAAAGAAAATAATAAATGGGTTTCCCCTGGAAGAGGCAATCAACCATTATTTTTCAACAAAAAAAATAAAATATAAAAAAAGAAGGGAACGCTTCCAGTATATAAAACCAACGACATCGTGAAACTCAAAAGCTTCCATAACTTTATGTCCACAAATCTCCTTCTTTCCAATATTCAATTTAACCCACAACACCACCACCTCAATTCTTGTTCTCCGAAGCCCCATCACTCTGACTCCTTTAAGATCACCTGCACGTCCCT
This sequence comes from Ziziphus jujuba, assembly GCF_031755915.1. Classification (NCBI taxonomy): domain Eukaryota; kingdom Viridiplantae; phylum Streptophyta; class Magnoliopsida; order Rosales; family Rhamnaceae; genus Ziziphus; species Ziziphus jujuba. The sequence continues at coordinate 25,583,034 of NC_083382.1, forward strand.
CACAGCTCAATCAAAACTCTCCAAGCAAGAACTCCTCAACCTCATATTTGATCAAGATCGGGGCCTCAAAACCCCAAAAAACCCATCCAAACGAGACTGATTATCAAGGTCATAGACGCCCTTTCTGCTCTGGACAGTGATACAGTCACCATCGGGACTTCGCTTTCAGCCACGTGGAAACTACTCGGGACCAACAAGAAAGAGTAGCTCTTCATCTGGAGGAAAAGTCCTACTTGTTTGGTACCCAAGCTGATGACGTTTTTTAGGTCATCGATGCAATTGTTTTTTTATTTTTTTGGATTTTTTGTTCACACTTAAAAAAAAAAAAAAAAACAAAACAAAACAAAACAAAGGCTCACGAAAAAAAAAAAAACAAAAAACAAAAACACAAACACCAATGGCTCACAAATACTAACCTTTAACCCAAGCCCTAAATAGATTTGGAATTGTCCAAGAGAATACCTGGGCGGTGGAAGCAATAGAAGAATATATAGGGCTGGAACAATGGTACAAGCAGGAGATGGTGGATATTATTTGGGAATTTTGAAACGGTGAGGTCTATGTGAAACAATGATGTAAGCAGAAAAGGAAAAGATATTTTAAAGCGGGAAGGTTAAAGGAAAGTTTTTTTGTCCAGCAATTTTTTTTCACGTGTAATAAGGAATAATCTGAACCGTTCATGTGATAAGTTGAATTCCAATGGCTATAATTTTTTACATATTTTTTTACCGTACCATTTTAGTCAGGACAGACGTGACAATAGAAAGATTCTAATATTATATATATATATATATATATATATATAGATGTTGTGTTCTCTATTATTATTATTATTTACATTTTTATTTTTTGTTACATTGGAGTTGTTTTTTTTTATTTTTTTCCTCACGTTGAAATGGGGATGATTTGTATCCCAAGAAATCAAAGTAATTCTTGGAAAAAAGCATAAACTGAGACAATTTATTAACAGTAAAAACAATAGCAAGACAGGTGAGAGACAGATTTTACAAGCCGCCCACAACTTTTCAATATCCAATGGCATCTAGGAAAGGAAAGTTATCATAAAGACAACAGGATAAAGAAGTTGACACAGGGCAAGGAAAATTCTGCACCACTAACCATATTTGTGCCTGTTGATGGATACCACAATATACTTCCGTCGATAAAGAAATATAAATAACTTCAACACCTAAAATATAGTGAACATCACCCAAATCCTTCAAAGAAAGTGTATTTTGTAAAGGCCTTAGTCAAATAGCAAGAGTCTTGGTGCAGCTACTAAATAGTATAATGTCATCAACATATACTAACAAAAATAACGACTTTGCAACTGGTTAAATTGTATCATAGAGGGATGATATGTTGTATATTTTAACCATCAAAAGCATATTAATCTTTTTTGCAAGAAAATCTTCAGTGCAACGATGGTACCAACTGATTTGGTACCACTTCAAATAATTGAATGCCATTTGTTAAAAATAATCATAATTTAATGACATATGCCGAGTCTGCCCTGCCATTTAAAAATGTCCAGTTTACTATTTTAAATTTTTTTTTTTTAATTCCAAAAGGATAAACTTTTATAGAAGAATAAATAAATAGGAAAGGGTGAATATTTTAGCCGGCCATTTAGGGTTTCATTCTTTTCCCCTTTAGCCATGCCTGAAGTCACTGGCGGCTACTGTGAGACCGGTCGAAAATTTTCAAGGAGCAGGACTCGACTCAGACAATGAGCTTCGCTTTTTAAACTCTTCTTGGTCTATATGAAATTTGTGGTGGTGGTATTGATTTGGTGAACTAAAATGGAGGATTTTGGTAGAATTAGTGGGCATTTCAATATGTAATTTCTATGCATTCCATTTTGAAAAGAGAATAGATAAAGAGGTTTAGAGAATCGGGGTTTATCCTCCAGATTCACAAACAGCCGACGGCAGGCCATTGCTGTTACTTCTGTTGCCAATTAATGTTGGTAGTAGAGGAAGAGATTTGAAAGCTAAACAAATATTGAAGAAAATAAATAAAATAAAATTAAAAAAAACTGGAACAAAGCCCAGCAGCCACGGCCGGCGATTCTTTAGTGGAAATGGCTGCTGGTTGCCATATGAGTATCTAAAAAACCCTAGATCTAAGTTTGAAGAAGAAGATAAAAGGTAAAGGTATTTGAGTAAATTAAAATGAAATTAAATATATAAAAGTAAATAAAATGGCAATTTGAAAAAAAAAAAAAAAAAAACTGATGTGGCAAAATTTTAGGAGAGATGTCGTTAAACCATTTGGAGTGGTACCAAATCAGCTGGTATCGCCGTTGCACCGAAGATTTTCTCCTTTTTTGCAGCAATCAAAATCATAATACGTGTCTAGTAGAAAGCCCTTAACAAAAGCCTATAGCATTTTCCACTATATGTCAACGTGTTAGAACTTGCTTTCAATCACTTTCGCAACACGTGGTTTTACAACTGATTGGCTAAATGACCATATTTTTCACCCCAAAAAAAAAAAAAAACAAAAGCCCAAAACAAGAGCACCAGACTTCTCAGCCCAATGTGTAAAACTAGACCTGGCAATTTAGATCATGACACAGCGACACGACTCGAAAACGACACGGAATAAATGGGTTTGGGTTTATTATAAATAGGTTCGGATCATAATCGGGTCAACCCGTTTAACACGATTATTAATCGTGTCATTTTCGGGTTGACCTGTTTAATTCGAAATTGACCCGTTACGACCCATTTATTAAACGTGTCAGTTTCAACCCGATACGATTATATACCTATTACAACCCATTTAAATTTAATTTTAAATTAATATTTTATCACTAATATAATATTTAATAACTAAAAAATATAATAAATTAAAAATTTTATAAAAATAATTTTCTATTACTAATTTTTTAAAAACAAAAAATACATCTTTAATAAAACAAAAACATAAAAATAAAAAAATAAAATAAAAAAAATTTCGGGTTAATAGGTTAATTTTCGGGTTAACGGGTTAATAGGTTAGTTTTCGGGTTAATAGGTCAATTTCAGGTTAACGGGTTAATAGGTCAACACGACCCGTTAAAATAATCGTGTTAAACGGGTCATGTCGTGTTGACCTGTTTATAAACAGGTCGGGTTAGTGTTTTAAGTACCTGACACGATTAATAAATGGGTCGTGTTCGGGTTAGGCATTTTTGACACGATTATTAAACGGGTTGACACGAACACGACCCGCCAGGTATATGTAAAACTATCTTTCTCTATTTTCAAGGTTTTAAGAAGAAAAGAAAAAAAAAAAAAACAAAACAAAACAAAAAGCATGTGCTAGAAAAATAATTAAGAATCCATAGTTCGTTCTGGAGGAATTAAACCAATAATCAGTGGCGGTGCCACCTTATCGCCAGGGTGGCCACGGCCACATACCTTTCTGAATTTTATTATTATTATTATTATTATTTTGTTTCTTTCAGTTTATTAATTAGATTTTAAAAATTAAAGTTAAAATAATTAATCTGATTTATTTAAATGATAATTGCCCCTAAGTTAATTTATCTACAAATATTTGTAATTGTTGTAAAATTATAATCTGAATTTGAGACTTTATGAATTTATATATGATTATTTCTCTTTTTTTTTTTTATGGTGCAGATGTTTAAGAAAATAATAGTTTTTTAAAAATTAATATTAATGATGGTTTTTTTTTAAAAAAAAATCATTATTTTTTAAAAGATATCTATACGATAAAATTTTTCTATATATATATATATATTTAAGTTTAATTATATATTGACAACTGTTCAAAAAAAATTACAACAATTTCCGCTTAATATTTTTTTTACCTAGTATTTTCAGAATTTTTTGTGCTTCTTTAATTTGAATTTGTTTGTTTTAGAATTTTTTTTTTTAGTAGTACAGTTTTTTAATTTGGTTCTTATTTTTCTTTTAATATTTAACTTTGTAGCTAAATACATTTTCTAAAAATTTTGTTTCTATTTTTAAAATCAATCAAAAAATAGAAAATTTTTCTTTCAAAAATTATACAAAATTATTTTAAAACTCAATTAACAATTCTTGTATAATTATTATACTATTGATTATGATTAAATAATGTTTTATAAGGTTCACATAATGGTTTGAATCTAAATTTTTTTTTATTATGTGCAAGTAATGGCTTGTAATAATGTTATAGGTATTACAATATTTATCAAATGAAACGTATTTAATTATTAACGATTGATATTTTTATAGAATTTAAATATATAAAAAAATAAACTTTTAAATGGATAAATAAATTAATTAAATATTATCATATCATTTTTTACATCGTAATAAATAAATTTAATAAATATTTTAATAAATCTAGCATTATTGAAAGGCTTTATGCTAAATACCAATAATATTCTAGGAAAATAATGAATTGGCTCACGTATGGGATGATTTATCATATATTCTGTTTTTAAAAAATAACATAATTATTGTGGAAGAGAAAAGTGAAATTTTAATTTTAATTTAATGTAACAGCAATTAAACTGAGCAACTACGTACATACAATACAATCATCATTTTCTTTCTTGGACTTAAGATGGGTGCCGTTTTCAAATTATATTGGGGAAAAAAAAAAGACTTATAAATTACAACAGCTCGATACATGTAGTGCATGAATATAAAAAATAACTAATAATAAAAGACACAACAATTATTTTATAGGAATTACCAAAAGAAAAAACAACAAATATTTTATAGGATGTTGGTATGGTTCCACCTTAAATTAAACTATAGGAGTATTTTCATTTTACATTTTATTTTTTTATTAATATTTTACATCCCAAACTTTCCAAAAAGTTCTGTTAGAAGTTTTAACATAATTACCACGTGAATGGCACGTAATTTTAATATAAGGGTAAAGCTGGTCTTTTTGCACCTATTCAGTACCTTCCCACCTCTATTGTTCGACTGACCTCTCTTTGTCTTCGGAAAATCCTTGTTGGCTTTTCGTGGTTTCTTAAAACATTTTTAATGGTTTTTTCTATTTGAGTTTAGGTGGTATTGATTTTGTAAAGTATTTATATTTATATATATATTTTTTATTTAATATATAATATTTTAAATATTTTTTTTAAATGAATTCTATTTAAAATATCACATAATGCTAATATATAATTTTTTATTTAAAAATTATATCTAATTAAAAAAATTAAAAATATGCAAAAGAGTTATTTTTTTTTAATAAAAATCAATAAAAATATATAAAATATTAATTCAACTTATCTAATAGAGTTTTCAGAAATAGATAGTATCTTTTATAATTTTTATTTTTTTTTATTACTATATCAGTTTAACAAAACTAATATACAGAATTTTAAAAATTTTTTCTTTATAATTCTATTTATTTATTTGATGTGGTAAAAAAATTTTAAATAGACAAAATCAATATATAAAACCATAGAAAATGCTCTTAACACCTCGAAAAGTATAAAAAACTAATTTTTTTTTTTCCAAGACACACCCATAAAACTCAATCAATGTCTTTTATTTTATTTTATTTTTTTATTTATTTATTTTTTTACAAACAGACCCATAAAACTTTCATTGATTTGTTTTTTCTTAATTCATTCCCATCCATTGATCTTCCAATTGTGACCCACAATGATATTTTGGGTAATAATTTTGGAATCTAGAGGTGGGTCGACTCTTGCTTGCATTGGTTCAAAGATATCATAAATATAGTGAGTGGGTTGTTCTCTGATTTCAACTAAAGGGCTTCGCATTGATTGGGAAAGCTTGAGCTCGTAGTTTTCGCCGATAATTTCTGTTTGAGGAGGAACCGAGTGTATGGTGGGAAGAAGGAAAAGAATACTAGGTTTTAGCAACGACCAATAAGAAGCTCAAATTGCTTAGGGGATTTTCAAAGAATTTGTCTATGCTTTCCTAGTTGGGTTTTAATGTGGATCTTGATTAAGGTTTACACACTACACACTTTAGAAATTCAACTAAATTTCCGTGCATTCCTATATTCTAATTTATCTTCAATTTATAGTAATTTAGATTGATGGGTTTATATCATATTAAAATTTTTAAAGGCTTTTTATTGATTTTTATCAGTTCTTTTTTTATTTTTTATTTTTTTCATATATGATAGCTTCATTGTTAAGTTTTGTTATTATGAATTGCTGGTTATGATGAAAAACGACCCGGTTCGAGAGAGACAAGAAAGGGACACTGGGACAGAGATGCTGGAGGTGGAAGAGTGAGAGGGGTAGGTGCAAAAAGACCAATTTTACCCTTGTATTAAAGTCATGTGCTATTCACGTGCTAATTCTGTTAGAGATTTTGACAGAACTTCTGAAAAACAAAAGGCCAACAGTGCAAAATGGCAAAAAATATTTAAGATGTAAAGTGCAACTATTGATAGAATTTAGAATGTAATAGTAATATCCTTTGCTTTATTAAGCACATATGTACTGGTATTATATGCTCTTATGATGTAAGTTGTTTATCAATCACATAATAATAAGTGTATTATTATTTATAATTATTGATGATGAGTATTATTTTATATGATACATTATAATTAGAATATTTAATTATATTATTTTTTATATTAAAATTTTAAAAATAAATATTTTAATAATAATTATTTAAATTATTATCTAATATATAAAATTTAATTAATGATTATTTATTAATAGTGATAAATAATATTTTTTTAATGATAATGGCATTAGATATTAAACATATCAATAATCATTTTTTTAATCAAGCGATGAATAATTAGTTAATAAAATTGATTTAGTAAGTAAATTATAGACTTTTATATCTGAAAAATCATAAATTTAATATATAAAATAGAAAAAATGATTAGAAATAGTTTTTTTTATATAGAAAAATGATTGGAAATAGTGTTTATTAAAAAAAAAAAAAAAAGAAGAAGAAGAAGAAGAAGAAAAAGAAAAGGCTAACTATAACTGATTCTTATATATAGAAGCTGGGACAAGGCTTCGTCTCCACAGATATAATCAAGTAGTAGTTTAATTGTGCACCAGTTTTCATTAAATTAAAAATGGAATGCATTATTACCTGCTGTCTCTCTTCTTCATTTGTTCCTGCAATTAACCACCAAAGAATACTTAATCCACCAAATCAGCAATTTGCAGCAAGAAGATCTTCAACCATCTCCATCTTCAGTGACTTACAATTGAATCCACGGCGATCTGCTCATTACCATCCTAGCATCTGGGAAACCAAACTCATCGAGTCCTTTGGCACTCCCTACACTGTGAGATTATATATAAAATCCACTCCATTAAACTTTCGTTCTCGATTTTCTCGTTAACAAACACTCTGGTACCAAACGTCATTTTTTTTTTCTTTTTCTTTTTTTTCTTTTTTTTTTTTCAGTATGAATTGCATGCTGGCCAACTGGAGGAGTTGAAGCAAATCACAAGACTGTCGCTTAGATCAACAAAAGACTCTTCCATTCTCTTAAACCTTATTGATTCGATGCAGCGTTTAGGTGTGGCTTACCACTTTGAAAATGAGATCGAAGATGCCATTTTTCGTGCTCGAAATTTCGACGAAACTGGCAGTGACACTCTCTATATGACCGCGTTGAAATTCCGAGTTCTAAGAGAACATGGACTGCCAGTTTCCTGTGGTAATTAATTAATTAGTCATAAATATAATTTGTATTGAATACATAACTTCTACTTCTCTGTTTTTCAGAAGGTCTAAAATTTTTGTTGTGATGAACATATATATATATATATAGATGTATTTGACAAATTTAAGGGGCAAGAAGGGAGGTTCAGGGACAGCTTAAGCAGGGATGTGAAAGGTCTGTTGAGTTTGTACGAAGCCTCATACCTCGGCATCCATGGAGAAGATGTTTTAGAAGAAGCCAAGAGTTTTAGTATCAAAAACCTCAAGTCATTATTAATGGGGATAAAAATGGATAGTGATTTAGCCAAGCAAGTGGAACAGTCACTTGAAATTCCCTTGCGATGGAGGATGCCAAGAGCTGAAGCTCGAAATTTCATTGATGTTTACCAAACGGAAAATGGCACAAACAATAATACAAGTTTGCTTGAGTTGGCTAAGTTGGATTACAATTTAGTGCAATCTGCTTATCAGCAAGAACTTAAGGAGCTAGCCAGGTAATATAACCTATATTTTAATTAAATCAACATGATAATTTTAACTTAATTAGAATCTTTTTTGATAAATTAACCTAATTAGAATCTGCATGTATATTATATTAACTCTTTTAATTTATTTGTAAAAGAACTTAGTTTTAAAATATCATGTGGATATATGTGTGCATATATGGTATCAACGGAGTCTTTTATGGAGTATCTTGGACAAATTTTTATTTTTTATTTTTTATTGAGAATAATTCTCCTACACTAACAGATGGCATATTTATGCCTAGTTTATTACTAATAATAGAATGATGTGACAAAAGATTTTGTTCACAATCCTAGATAAGAAAATTTTCAACATTGTATTATATTGGTCACTTTATTACCCACTACTAGGGTAAGAGTTGTGTGGCCAGGCTCATCTGCCAAATGGCAATGATATGGAGAAATAGTTCTTTCACAGTTGCAAGGCTTGGGAAAAGGGGTCTATGTTACGATTGACCGCCCTAATCCGCACTTAAGTGCCAAAAGCTTTGAGCTTTTTTGTTCAAATTTTTCTTTTAAAAAAAAAATAATAACATTATTTTTTATAAAAAAAAAATAGTTACTCTGAAAAGATTGACTATTAGAGGAAATCCAAACTTTGGAGGACAATGAGTATTAAAAACATATATGTCGGACACATTTCTATATTGTCTGTTTAATTTTAATACAGAAATTCAACCCAATTAGAAAATTTAAGGTGTAGGATATATTGTCTGTTTCACAATATTTTAATTTTAATAATGTCCGACACATTTCTATTCACACGGAGACAGACAGTGGCGGACGACCCACATGCACATGGGCACTGGGGCACGTTCCATCCCACCTCAAATTTTTTTTCCCTTGTTTTCCAAATTTTTATTTATTTTAATAATTTATCCCTATATAGTCTAATTGTGCCCCCTCCATTCTATATATGGGCTTGTTTTTTTAGTAATTTCGCCACACAAGTGTGTATGGTTTCAATTTTATTATTATTTTTTTATTGTATCTTGTCTTTTAGTAATTTTTTTTTTATCATTTACCTACATTATTATTTTTTTAATTTTTGCATAATTCTCTTTTTTTTTATTTATCCACTTTTTTATTTTTATTTTTATTTTTACCTATCTCACTTTTATAAAACTTTATCATACTTTTAAAGTTTATATTTTGTGATACTTATTAGCAATTTCTATACCATACTATTAAATTAATAGTTAATATAAAAATAAATTTATAATTAAAATTAGAAATATATTTTTTAACATTATAATATTTATTTAATTACCTTTTTGTTTTTATAGAAAATTATATAAATTTTGGATTTAACAGAAATTTTGTTTTACTAATTTTTTCATTTTTATAATTTATTTTTTAAGAAATTTTACACATTTTAAATATATGTGAAAAAATGGAATAGCTATGGAGAGATATTTATAAATTTTATTAGGAGATTTATTAAAGTGATCCAATAACTTTTTTTTTGATAAATAAATTATCCAATAACTTATATGATCATTTGATAAAATTATCGGATCGATCTGATATATACCTAATTATATATATATATATATATATATATTTGTATCTATGCACGAATATGTGTATATATTGCTTAGATGTTTGAATTGGGTTTTATACAAAATAATTGTGCAGGTGGTGGAAAGACCTGGGTTTCAAAGAGGCGCTAAGCTTTGCACGAGACAGATTGATGGAAAATTATTTGTGGGCCATGGGAATTGTTTATGAGCCCCAGTTTTCAAAATGTAGAATGGGCCTCACCAAGTTTGTCTGCATATTGACCGCAATTGATGACGTCTATGATGTCTATGGATCGCTAGATGAGCTTCAAAGTTTCACAAACGCAGTATCTCGGTATAACCATGCTTTTAATTTTGTATATTAATTTATTATTTCCATTAATTATAAAGAATTCTTTTGAGTTTTAATATTATTATTATTATTGCATTTTTATCAAATCTAAACATACAACTTATAATGTTAAAAAAAAATTGTATACATAATGAAAAACATTATATTACAAGTGAATATTAACGAGAATTAATTTTTATAATATTTGAAAATTGAAAAAAAAAAATTAATATGAAAAACTTGGTTTTTTATACACACATGTTTCAGTGACAGGAAAACCGTGATGATCCTCCGCCGCACATGAAGGTGTGGTGAAAATTTTCCAAATTATTGAAATCCAGTAAGAGGACAACCGTGATGGACCCTCACCGTACATGAAAATGTGGTGTAAAATTTTCAAATTATTATTATTATTTTTTAATTTTCAAATTAATCAAACACTTGTCGATGACATCATATATATTATTAGATTTAGGTCCAGCTTCATTTTGGTTTTTGGTTTTTCATAGCTCCAATTTTTTTTTAGCTTCATATTTTGACATAAATTAGTAACAGAAATTAATACAAATGTGTGGTGGTGTACGGGTAGTTATTAGGTGGCACACCACCACACAGTGTGATGATGTACGAAATTTTCAGAGAAAAAAACCCAAAAAAAAAAAAGAAAAAAAAAAGTAAAACAGTTATATATGAAACAATGGATATTAGTAGGACTAGATGAAAATTAATGTGATAATATTACTTTAACGACCAAATAAAAGAAATCTTTATACTTTACTTAATTTTTTTGGTCAGTTGTAAATACTTAATTATTTTGTGCAGCTGGGACATGGAGGCGATGGCAGAGCTTCCACTGTATATGAAAATATGCTACGTTGCTATGCTCAACTTTGCTAACGAATTGGTTTATGATGTCCTTAAAAGCCATGGCTTCGATGTTCTGCCCTACATTAAGCAAGAGGTTATTAATTAAAAACTGGTATATATATGAATATACATATTTATGTATATATATATATATATATATATATATGTGTGTGTGTGTGTGCATGTATATATATAGTTTTGATTTAATATTAAAATATTTTAATTTTATAAAGTTATGATACAGTTTAAATTAATTAGAAATTTTCATTTTATTTTTTTATATTGTATCTTCACTTTATAAAATTATCCTTAACATTTTAAATTTAAAATGAATGAATATGATTTTTTAAAGATATTTGATTACATGTACATTTAACATGTCACATAAATATTTATAATTTTTTAACTCTAAATAATTGAACTCACTTATCATTGAGCTCATTTATGTTCAATATATCTCTCTCAAATATTATAATGAAAACATTAATTCTAATTGATTTTAAGTTCTACTCCATTATTATTGCAGTGGTTAAATCTTTGTAGATCATATCTTAAAGAAGCAAGGTGGTTCTACAGTGGATTTATACCAAGCGTGGAAGAGTACTTGGAAAACTCCAAGACCTCAGTGGGTGGTCCTGCAGCCATGATCCATGCTTGCTTGTTGCTTGGTTCTCCTATCACCAAAACTTCACTCCAATTCCTCAACCATGCCTCCAACCTCATATATTCCTCATCTCTCATCACAAGGCTTTGGGATGATTTGGGCACTTCCAAGGTATTTATATTTAATACATTTATATTAACATTCTTTTAAGTTTTCCCTTTTTTCCATTTTTTATTTTCATTTTTATTTTTGTAGAAACATGTACATGGGAACCGTATGGACGTTGCCAAATGCTAAATGTGTTGATACTATCTCAGTATATGGTTTAAAACTAAAAAATTAGTTAAATAGGTGCCAATTTTTAATATATGTCATGTGGTATGTGATAATTTAGTTAAAAAATACGAACATATTCTATTGGTTAAGAAATAGGAACACTATCTCAATTCAGTTAAAAAATAGGAACACACACTCAATTCCTATTTACCAAAACGAAAAAAAAAAAAAAAAACAGATCTCAATTCTTAGAAATTTTAGTTAGTGACAATTTAGTTAAAACTATCTCAATTTATGATGACATGGTATGGTTTCGAATTTATAAAATAAAAACATATTATATTAATCATCAACGATGATAATTATAATAGTATTCATTATCAAGCATTAATAAGATAATAATTAATTAGCTTCACTTACTTTTTAAATTTTTTTGACCTCTTAAAATTAAAAATTAAAGTTAATTAATATCATAACAATAATAAATCAAATTATCACATAAATATGTGTATTGTCACATTAATCGGAGATGAAAAGTAACATTTTTGTGATCAAAGCTAAAGCAATAGTAGATTATTAATTTCAATGAGTTTATGTACTATGTATATTTACAGGCTGAGAGCAAAAGAGGTGATGTTGCAAAAGCCATCCAGTGCTACATGGTAGAGAAACGTATATCAGAAGAAGAAGCAAAAGAAGAGATCAATGAATTGATAAGCTACTCATGGAAAACACTGAACCAAGAGTGCTTGTCCAATCAGTCGCTGCCAAAGACGTTTGTAAACTTGTCTCTGAACATGGCTCGGACTTCTCATTTCATATTTCAACATGGAGATGGAATTGGAACTTCCACCGGCCTTACCAAAACTCGTTTAGTCTCCTTAATTGTCAAACCCATCTCTATCCCTCAAAACGGGATTTGACACCCACAGACCGTAATATTAGACTACTACTAATTTAAGTTAATTTCGAGTACAGTTTTTGAAATATGTTCTAATTTAAAATTAAGCCCTTAATTTTCAAGCATTTCAACTATAATTTCTGTTAGAGTTTGGGCCTATGTATATGTGAATGATTTGGGCCTCAAACGATTTTGAGCTTTTTTTTTTTTTTTTTTCTGTTTTGGAAAAATATTATTTTTGAATAAAATAAAAAGATTTTTGAACGTGAGAAGTTGAGAATTTGAAGGCTTTACAACTTTTTGTTGTTTAGAGTTGGTTACTTACACGTTCTTTGATAACGTTTCTACAGTTTTTTACAGAAAAAAATAAGGAAAAAAAAAAGATTTTTTTTTTTGGAGTTGAACGAGACAGAAAAAAATTAGTGGTAAAGGGAATGTACTCAGATAGTTCGAAAAGAAAAGTTTCAGAGGTGCTGAATCTGAGAGCTTTTGCAGCCGTTGTATCCTGGGAGACATTCGCTACAAAACTCTTACACCGATGGGCGTAAAACGTCTTAAGAACACTATGGTATCACACAGGCCTCGGTCAACATTTTAAAAAAGCAGATCAATTTCAAAAACCTGCAGGTTCTATAATGTTTTAATTATTTTGTATTTAATTTTATTTATTTTGTATTAAATTGTCCACATGTATTTACATATATTCACATATTATGTTTGTAACAATCTTAAGACGTTTTACAAATTTTATATATATAAATATAATGTGGAAATTTAAGTTGTTTATTATGTTATTGATTGCTATGTATATAGTGCATTTTTATGTGTATATATATATATTGATTATATATTTCCATGTGTGTTTCATTGTTGAAATAAGAGAAAGAAAAAAAAATTTGTATTAAACCTGTGGGTATAAAACAAAAAAAAAATTATGGGTAATTATTAATTTTTATGTTTTTAATCAAAAATTCTTTCCAAAATCGAATTACCCATTAATTTCTAAACCTTTTGGTCTATTTTTGGTAATGTTTTGGCCACTGGAAGAGTGAAAAAGAGAAGAAAAATTTATTCTAGGTCGTATAACCCGTTTACTATAGAAACCGGGTCAAAATGACCCGGTTGAAGGTTGAAGAAGAAAGGAAATTAGGGTTTGGGCTGTGTCTCAAAGACTGAGACGGTTTTTTTTTTTAATTTTATTGGGTCAAGCCCAGTTCTAGAGACCAGACAGGTTAGAACAGGCTACTGTTCAACATAGGACCCAGGCCCGATTGAGATCATGGCCCAAGAAAAACGGCCCAATGGCAAATGGGCAAGCCACGTGTCATAAGGAGACATCGCCACGTGTCGAAACGAAAAGCAATGAGCCACGCGTCGACCAACGGGTGGAATACGTGTCGACCTGATACAGGTGACACGTGTCTCCTTCTCGGACGGCCACGTGTCACACACTAGACAGTCCACGTGTCGACCTACTACCTATGACACGTGTCTATCTCTAGTAGTGACACGTGTCGGAAATAGTGCCAACAGTATCACCACGTGGCGTATCCATCTCAGCAGAGTGATGGCGTGGCGTAGTGCCACATCAGCACATTGATGATGTGTCATGATGCTACGTCAGCCGTATGATGATGTGGCGATTGCCACATCAGCATAGCGACACGTGGCATGAACAGTACCGGTAAATAGTATTGATGAATAGTGACTATGAATAGTATTTTGGGTGTATACAGTGATTTTTATGGTGTATTCAGAAACCCTAAAAATCACTTTTTTATGTGTTTTTCTTATGAAAATTGCTTATAATTAGTTTGTTAACATAGAAAATAACAGCTAATTAATTTCTGTTGTGTGATGTTACAAAAATGGCAAGTGGAGACAACAGGACTGTGCCCACTCAGACTTCTGGAATTCAGATGCCTCCTTCTGCTAGTCATGCTGAAAAACCTGAGAAGTTTAATGGAGCAAATTTCAAAAGATGGCAGCAGAAGATGCTATTTTACTTGACCACCCTGGGATTTGCGCGGTATTTGATTGAAGATTCGCCACCCAGTAATGAAGAGAGTGATAAGGAGACTCTCATGGAGGTGGATGCATGGAATAATTCCGATTACTTATGTCGGAATTATGTCCTGAATGGCCTGTCTGATGCCCTGTATGGTGTAAACTGTGCCACGAAATCAGCTAAGGAGCTGTGGGAAACACTGAACCGGAAGTACAAGATCGAAAATGCGGGTTCAGGAAAGTGTATTATAGGCCGATTCTTGGACTACATGATAGTGGATGCGAAGCCAATAATGAATCAAGTACATGAGTTGCAAATGCTGATTCAGAAAATGCTTGCTGAAGGGATGATAATGAATGAAGAATTACAAGTGGCTTGTATGATTGAGAAGCTACCTCCGAGTTGGAGTGACTTCAGGAATTATCTGAAGCACAAGAGAAATGAGATGGATATGGAGGCTCTTATTAGTAAGTTTCGCATAGAAGATGACAACAGGAAGTCTGATAAGAGAACTTCGAAGGCCGTGTTGAAGGCTAATGTTGTGGAGCATGGTCAAGGCTCAAAGAATAAAAAGCAAGTTGGAAAAGCTTCTAAGCTAGGGCCAAAAGGAGGAATCTCCAAGAAAGCTAAATTTCAAGGCAGGTGCTTCAACTGTGACAAGATGGGTCACAGAGCTAACAGAGCTACTGAATGTAGGCTGCGAAAGAGAAAGAGGAACCAGCCACAGGTGATGGAGGACATCACTAAAGAGGTTGACGATATTAACCTAACTGCTGTGATATCTGAGGTGAACTTGGTGGGATTTAATCCTAGAGAATGGTGGATAAATACTGGTGCGACCCGCCACGTGTGTTTGGATAGGAGTATGTTCACTTCCTTCGAACCAAAGAAGAATGGGGAGAAGCTGTTTATGGGTAACTCCGCTACTTCAAAAATCCAAGGTAAAGGCAAAGTAATTTTGAAGATGACCTCGGGGAAAGAGCTAACTCTGAATAATGTACTGTATGTTCCAGACATTCGCAAGAATCTGGTATCTGGATCGCTGCTGAGCAAACATGGTTTTCACTTAGTGTTTGAGTTAGATAAGGTTATTTTGTCCAAATTTGGGATGTTTATGGGAAAGAGCTATGTAGTCAATGGTTTATTTAAACTGAATGTAATGACTGTAAAGCCTAAAGAAATGAATAAAGCTAGTAGTTCTTCTGTTTACTTGCTTGAGTCTTCCATTTTGTGGCGTGGTAGACTAAGACATGTTAATTTTAATTCTCTGCGGAGATTAATTAACTTAAATCATATTCCCACATTTGAAATTGATTCCAATCATAAGTGTGAAACTTGTATGGAAGCAAAATTAACGAGATCATCATATCAAACAATTGATAGAAATAACGAACCTTTGGATTTAATACATAGTGATATATGTGATTTAAAATTCGCATCGACTAAAGGTGGTAATAAGTATTTTATCACCTTTATTGATGATAGCACGAAATATTGCTATGTATACTTGTTTAAAAGTAAGGATGAGGCTATAGAGAAATTTATTCTCTATAAAACGGAAGTTGAGAATCAACTCAACAGGAAAGTTAAAGTGATCAGAAGTGATCATGGTTGAGAGTATGTAACTCCTTTCGGAGAGTATTGTGCTCAACATGGCATAATACATGAAGTTACTCCACCATATTCGCCACAATCAAATGGTGTGGCTAAACAGAAAAATAAAACCTTGAAAGAAATGATAAATGCAATGTTGATAAGTTCTAGAGTACCTCAGAACTTGTGGGGGGAAGCCATTTTGTCGGCAAATGACCTTTTAAATAAGGTACCCGGAAAGATAAGGTTAAGACACCTTATCAGGTATGGAAGGAAAGACAACCCTCCTACAAATATTTATGAATGTGGGGGTGTCTAGCTAAAGTAGTAGTACCTACACCTAAGAAGGTGAAGATAGGTCCCAAAACTGTTAATTGCATCTTCATAGGATATGCACAGAATAGTAGTGCATATCGGTTTCTCGTGTATAGGTCAGAAATTTCTAATATACATAAGAACATAATAATGGAATCGAGAAATGCATCATTTTTTTAACACATTTTTCCATATAAAGTGGAAGAAGGACCGAGTACGTCTAAACGAACTTATAATATTATTTATGATGATAATCATGATAGTGATCAAGAACAAGAAACTGAAGTTGAGTTTAGACGTAGCAAGAGAGTAAGAACTGAAAATTCCTACGGTCCGGATTTTCTTACTTATATGCTAGAAAGTGAACCTCAAAGCTTCCAAGAGGCCATAAATTCTCTTGAAGGAAATTTATGGAAAGAAGCGGTTAAAAGTGAAATTGATTCCATCCTGCAGAATTACACTTGGAAATTGGTAGATCTTCCTTCAGGTTGTAAACCTCTAGGTTACAAATGGATTTTTAAAAGGAAGATGAAAGCAGATGGAACAATAGATAAATACAAGGTAAGTCTTGTAATTAAGGGATACAAGCAAAAAGAAGGCCTTGATTATTTTGACACTTATTTTCCAGTAACGAGGATAAATTCCATAAGAATCGTACTGACAATCGCAGCATTGCGGGATCTTGCAGTACATCAAATGGATGTGAAAACAGCTTTTCTTAATGGAGATCTAGAGGAAGAGATCTACATGGAGCAACTTGAGGGTTTCAGTGCTCTAGGACGAGAAAAGAAAGTCTGTAGATTGGTAAAGTCCTTATATGGACTTAAACAAGCTTCAAAGTAATGGCATCAAAAATTTGATAATGCCATACTAAAAGATGGGTTCAAAATAAATGAATGTGACAAGTGTATCTATGTAAAAGATACAAAGAATGGATATGTTATTCTATGTTTGTATGTAGATGACATACTCATAGTAGGTAGTGACGACAATATGGTCCAAACTACAAAAGCCATGTTAAATTCTAAATTTGACATGAAAGATATGGGGCTTGCAGATGTGATTTTAGGTATGAAAATCACGAGAACTTTAAATGGAATCATTCTTAGTCAAACTCATAATGTAGATAAAATACTGGCTAAGTTTAGTAATGATGATACTAGTATACCCAGAACACCCATAGATATGAGTTTGCACTTATCCAAAAATAAAGGAGAAGGTGTATCTCAAGTGAAATATGCTAGGGTGATTGGAAGTCTGATGTACTTGATGAGTTGTACCAGACCAGACTTAGCCTACGCAATAAGTAGACTAAGTAGATACACGAGTAATTCAAATGAAGATCATTGGAAAGGGATCGTTAGAGTACTAAGATATCTACGATACACTCGTGAATACGGAATGTACTATACAAGATATCTTGCTGTATTAGAAGGATACAGTGATGCAAATTGGATATCAGATATAAAGGATTCAAAATCCACTAGTGGCTATGTGTTCACATTAGCAGGTGCAGCTGTGACATGGAAGTCCTCAAAACAAACTGTGATAGCTCGATCCACTATGGAATCCGAGTTTATTACTTTGGATAAATGTGGTGAAGAGGCAGAATAGCTACGCCAATTTTGCAAGGACATTCCGAGGTGGCCTAAACTTGTGCCAGCAATAAGTTTACATTGTGATAGTCAATCTGCGATTGGCAGGGCACATAATATTATGTATAATGGAAAGTCTAGACACATTCGTCGTAGATACAATTCCATTAGACAATTAATCTCAACTGAAATTATCTCAATAGACTATGTGAAGTCAAAAGATAACATTGCAGATCCGCTAACCAAAGGGTTAAATAGAGAACTAGTTGAGAAGTCATCAAGGGAAATGGGATTGAAGCCCGTGAATAAAGTCAATACGATGGAAACCCAACCTAGTTGACTAGAGATCCCAAGATCTAGGTTCAATGGGACAACTCAATTGTAAAGACTAGTATGGATCACTGTGGGGGGTTAATCCTCTGGCCATTCCTATAATGAAACAGTGATAGAAAGAGGTTAAGCATAAAAGTATGCTTTTAATAATTCCTATAAGTGTGTGTTTAGTAATCTATGCATAGGTATGCTGATTACATAAGAAATAAGAATCACCTATGTGAGAGAGAAGAGTGGCCGCTTCAAAGGAGAATTGTTTAGGGCACAATTATTTAAAAACTCTCGCAGAACCAGGAAGGTATTCAGGGCCAAAATGAACACAACAGTGAGAACTGAAGTATACCAAGAAGGAATCATGTGTAGGCTATGTTGTCATTTACACAAAAGATGAAATGGTTCAAAGATATCGCTTCTACCATAAGTCAGTAAAGAAAATGTAGTCTCATAAGGGAAGGTTCAAAAAGTAACATCTACCTATCCTATGTAGGTTCCGACTGTAGAGCTGTACCACCAGAGTCATGGTTGTTTTAGAAGTCAAGTCATTCATGTGGGGAATTGTTAGAGTTTGGACCCATGTATATGTGAATGATTTGGGTCTCAAAAGGTTTTGAGCTTTTGTTTGTTTCTGTTTTGGAAAACTATTATTTTTGAATAAAATAAAAAGATTTTTGAACGTGGGAAGTTAAGAGTTTGAAGGCTTTATAACTCTTTGTTGTTTAAAGTTGGTTACTTACACGTTCTTTAATAACGTTTCTACAGTTTTTTACAGAAAAAAATAAGGAAAAAAAAAGGATTTTTTTTTTTGGAGTTGAACGAGAGAGAACAAAAAACAGTGGTAAAGGAAAGGTACTCAGATAGTTCGAAGAGAAAAAGCTTTAGAGGTGCTGAATCTGAAAGCTTTTGCAGCCGTTGTATCCTAGGAGACGTTCGCTACAAAACTCCTGCATCGGTGGGCGTAAAACGTCTTAAGGACACTGTGGTATCACACAGGCCTCGGTTAACCTTTCTAGAAAGCAGATCAATTTCAAGGAATTACAGGTTCTATAATGTTTTAATTATTTTGTATTTAATTTTATTTATTTTGTATTAAATTGTCCACATGTATTTACATATATTCACATATTATGTTTGTAACAATTTCCATAATTTATTTTCTTCCATTAAAATTAATGATGAAAGGGTAAAAATATCATTATACATTATCAAAATAAAAGCATGGTAGTAGACATCTTCTTCTCTTTCCCTTCTCCTTTCTCCTTCCCGTTTCCTTTCTCTCCTAATTACACAAAATAAGTCTTATAAACCCGAATCCATAACTACTCCTCAAATCAACCATATTAAATGGTATGTCCAGTGATGGGAATGGAAGGTTGATAGCATGTTCTTCGATAATATCTGCATGATCTTACTTATATGTATACTTGTTTTCTACATGTTGGACTTTCTATATTGTACTATTAACACTCAGTTACATGTAATTTACAAAAACATTTAATCTTAAAATATTTTTCTATGTGTATAACAACAATATATATATATATATATATATGTTTTTTTTTTTTTGCTATGCCCCCAGACATCTCCTACCCTCTCAAGACTCGAACCCAGCGTTTATTGACTGGGTGATGGTGTGCTAACCACTGAATTCCCATGCGAGTCTAACAACAATATACATATATCTATATATATATATACAGATAAGTTTCATATTCTGATTTTTAATTCTTAAACCTTTATACCGTAGATTTATTCTGAGTCTTGTCTGCCTTCTAGTTTGCTATATACTATCTTATGTTTTTTCTTTGCTTGCCAATTATTCTACCATAACTATCTTTGACCCTAGGCTGAACAATAAGACTGTGACTGAACAATAAGTCCCGTTGAGTGTAGGGCATGAGAGGAGCGGCATGAGAGGTCTAGTTTTATGAGAAAAGACGTGGTAGAATAAGAAGTTTGTAAAAGGAAAGATAAAAGAAAAGACGTAGTAGGTGAAAAGGTTAGATTAAGGTAAGGAATAGATTTATTTTATAAAGATTTAAATTTAAAAATTAAAATATGGATAGATTATTTAGGTCTAATTCTTCTTCGAGTTCTAGATTAAGTACTAGCTCTAGGTTGTCATCACTTAGCGGTAATATACCAGATATAGTAAATGAAGAACATATTAGTTATCCGTCTAGTAATGAGTCTGTCCATTCCGATTGGAATATTCCTTCAGTTTCCCCTAATAATATTTACTATCATAAATCATGGTCTTTATCCTCCTTTAAGTCTGAATCACATATTAAAACTGTCGAACAAGTTCATACAATTAACAAATCAAATGAAACCAGCCAATTGATCAACAAATCAAACATTAATCAACATCTTAGAGACGGTCATAAGGTCATGCATATAGGATTAGTCCAAATAGGGATAAAACCCCTTACCAAATTAGGAACTAATTCCTCTATCCTCTTGTGTCTCAGAGATGCAAGTTTTAAACAATTTAATCAAAGTGTTTTCGGAGTAATTGAAACCAGTTTATGTAATGGTCCTGTTCATTTTGACTGTTATCCAAATTTCCCAGTCAGCTTAACAGATCCATGCATATTAAAAGTATTAACTCTTAATTTAAAAACTTCGGGTTATAACTTCGACGAAGGTCGTCAACCCTTAGCCTTAATTTATAGAATACATTATAAAGTCTCAGGAACTAATATGAACTTTAGAGCTAAACAGCATAACGCTAAAGGTCATACTATGTTAATCCAGAGTCAAAATCAAGATTTAAACATTCAAATCCCTAGATTAATCAAATGGTCAGAAGTTGATTTACCCTCTGATTGGGTATTAACGGATGTCCAAAGTCCAACCCCAATTCAAAATGTCTTAACCAATACTGAATCTATCTCACAATCTGATGATGGATCAGTTCGAATCACCTTTGATAGAAATAGGTCTAATCAACACTTAGGAGAAACCTCCTCAAGAAAATCCTTTAATAAACCAATCATAGAATCAATCTCTTCTGATAATACATCTCGAAGAGATAAAGAAATAGAAAAAGAATTACATAGGATCAAAATCCAAGAATTAGAACAACAATTACACAAATTAAGATTAGATAATCTTAAATTAAAATCAATCCACCACACTGGACAGGTTAGCCAACCTCGTTACAGTGATGAAGAATCTCAATCAATACAATCACCCACAGCTTCAGATTTTTTAGATCACCAATTAAATACATTAGATACACCATTTAAACCAAATTGGAAACAATTAGATCAAGAAATGATGTCCCTTAAAAATCTCGATAAATTAATCAAATATAGACAATCACATACTAAAGAACAAAAAGAAGAAATTTGGCAAACTTGGAAACAAACAATGATACAACTTAAATTTGATATTAAATTTTTTGAGTTTCTTGAAAAATTTTATTATCCTTTAAACAATTCAAAAATTTTAACAAAAGGTAAATCAAAAAATAAATCAACAATTGAATCAGGTCACCCTTTAGTCACAAACAAACCCACACCTCCTTTAGAATCACCTCTTAATCACCAGTGTATAAACACACTAAAAGCTAAAAAAATCAAATGCACCAAATGTAAGGAATTTGGTCATTATCCTAATAAATGCAAAAATTCATATTCAAATCAAAATTTAAAAAACTTTGCTAAACTCCCTTTTCATAATCAACCTTTAGATCCTATTATTAAATCTAAACCAAAAAATTATCCAATCAAACACATTCCTGTTGCTCTTCAAGATTTACAATCTGAATCTAAATCAGTTAAAAAAGAAATAAAAGAATTAAAAACTCAACAACCATTGTGTCCCCAGCCTACACCTAGGAAATGGCACATCCAAATCACCATAATCATTCAAGATTTTCAATTAACTACACAAGCTCTTTTAGACTCAGGAGCAGATTTAAACTGTGTCCAAGAAGGTCTTATACCTAGCATATACTATACCAAATCAAAAGAAAAATTGAATTCTGCCAATGGCAGCAAGATGAATTTAAAATATCAAATTAATCAAGCCCATATTTGTCACAAAAATGTTTGTTTTATAACATCTTTTGTTCTAATCAAAAATTTAATAGATCCCGTAATCTTAGGAACTCCTTTCCTTTCTTTACTGTATCCATTTACCATTCATCATGATGGCCTATCTAGTCAACTCTTAGGTGGAACCATCAAATTCAATTTTATTCCCTCCAATCACATCTTAGAAAAAACTTCTAATCAAATTCAAAATAAAACCAAACATTTACACTCCCTTCAGGAAGAAATCAAATACAAACAAATAGAAAATCAATTGTCTCAGTCTAGTCTTCAAAATCAAATTAATCAATTTCAACAAACTTTAATTAGTGAAGTTTGTGCAGATAACCCTAATGCCTTTTGGCATCGGGCTAAATATATTGTTAAATTACCCTATATAAAGGATTTCGATGAAAAGAATATCCCTACTAGGGCCAGAGCTATCCAAATGAATCAAAACTTAATGGAATACTGCAAATCAGAAATCAATGATCTTTTAACTAAAAAATTAATTCGTCCTAGTGAATTCCCTTGGTCTTGTTCTGCTTTTTATGTCCAGAAAAATGCTGAATTAGAAAGAGGATCCCCTAGACTAGTCATCAACTATAAACCATTAAACAAATGTCTTCAATGGATTAGGTATCCTATTCCAAATAAACAAGACTTAATCAAAAGACTTAATCAAGCCACTATCTTCTCAAAATTCGATATGAAATCAGGATTTTGGCAGATAGAAATCAATGAATCAGATAGATACAAAACTACTTTTGTCACTCCATTTGGCCATTACGAATGGAACGTAATGCCTTTTGGTTTAAAGAATGCCCCAAGTGAATTCCAACACATGATGAATGACATATTTAATCCATATAGTCATTTTACCATTGTTTATATAGATGATGTCCTAGTATTTTCCCAATCAATAGATCAACATTGGAAACACTTGAAAATATTCTTAGGCATAATCAAAAAACATGGTTTAGTTGTTTCTGCCTCTAAAATCAAGTTGTTTCAAATCAAAATCAGATTTCTAGGTTTCAATATATATCAATCCCAAATCACCCCAATCACTAGAGCCATAGAATTTGCTAATCATTTCCCTGATGAAATACTAGACAAAAATCAATTACAAAGGTTCTTAGGATCCTTGAATTACATTGCTGATTTTTATAGCCAATTAAGAACCAAATGCAAACCTTTGTTTGATAGGTTAAAATCAAATCCCCCTCCTTGGTCTTCCAATCATACTAATCTTGTCAAACAAATCAAAACCCATGTCAAATCACTTCCTTGTTTAGGAATTCCTTCTCCAAACTCATTTAAGATTGTTCAAACTGATGCCTCTGAACTTGGTTTTGGTGGTATTCTTCTCCAACAAATCACCTCTAAATCACATGAACAAATTGTCTGCTTCCATTCTGGAACCTGGACTTCCTCACAAATCAATTATAGCACAATCAAAAAAGAAATTTTATCATTAGTATTATGTATATCAAAATTTCAAAATAATTTACTAAATCAAAAATTTTTTGTTCGCATTGATTGCCAAAGTGCAAAATTTATTTTAGAAAAAGATGTTCAAAATCTTGCATCCAAATAGATTTTTGCCAGATGGCAAGCTATCTTGAGTGTTTTTGATTTTGACATTGCATACATAAAAGGAAATCAAAATTGCATTCCTGATTTTTTAACCAGAGAATTTTTACAGGAAAAGAAATCTCTGTGCAGGATCACCATGCCTCCTAAGAAAAAGGGGTCATCCACCCCGAAGGGATCATTTATCCCTTCTCCTCTTAATCAAAAGGGATCATCCATCCCTCTTTCTCAAACTCATACCCAATCATCTCTCAATCAAAATCTCCCCGATGAGGATCAAATAACTAAAAATCAATCTAATCAATCCATAATTCCCATTGAATCAACTCATCTCTCTCATCCTATCCCAATCAGTCAAATCAATTATCAAACTGCTTTAACCAAACCATATAACCCATACAGTTTAATAATTAGCCAACCATTCACCCCTCTTGCTCAATCACAAACTAAATCAACCCCTTACTTTGATATTACTAAACAACTCTTATTTTACATTGAGCCTTCCCTTTCCAAATTATCAATTATTTCCCAAATCATTAATCAATTTTTTCCACCCAATCTTCATTTTATACCCAAATCACCTAGCATGACTCTAAAATACTATACTGCCATCCTCCAATACACACAATCCGTCACCATAACCCCACTCTTTGATAAAAATGATAATCAGACCATTATTTCCAATAAATTCTGGATCCATAGATTAATCACCCTTGAAGACTGGAACCAACCAGCCTACAAATAAAAAAAGATCACTTATCCTAGTGATGTTCCAATGATTCCCTATACATATACTTATTATGATTACATGGATGCTTGGGACTATATTTTCTATCACCAAAATGAATCTTTTAATCACTCCTGGTTTATCAGTTGGGATTCAAAATTTCAACGAAATTTCCCTAGCTGGTTTTTCCAATGGTGGTGTGATCATGGTCCTAAAAAGGAACATCTCCCATCACAAATTCAAAACTTAATCAATCATTTTTCCAAAAAATATCAAATCAATTCCAAAGAAATTGGATTTCCCATTGAATTAATTTTTATGTCTAAATATAAAGTCTCTTGGATATTCAAATGGCAATATTCTAGAGAACAGGATATTATTCACCGTATTCACTCAGTTAAATGGTGGGATAAATGGAATTCAGACCGAACGCATAAAATGGTCATGGATGAATTTCCTATTGTTCCTCCCAAAATAATCAAATCATCATCTAGCCAGACTTCCATCAAATCAAGCAGATCAAAGAAAGAGATGCTTGCTCATATTCAAAAATTGATCGAAGAAGTTGATCAACTATCAGACGCCTCAGAGACCTCGGATGAAGCCTCTAGTCAACCTATAGCTGAATCATCTAAATCAAAGGACCCCTTTGGAGCATCCACAAGATGGGCAGATTACCAAGATAGTCAAGATCCATATGATCTGGGGTCTGACTAAATCAAAGGAATCTCTGACAGCACAAAGTTGCTTTTCAGAAATCAGACAAATCAGACAGATCACGAGACTTTACTGTTCAATCACTATTCATGAACAGTAAAAGGAGCCGAAAGCAAATCACTGTTCAATCAACAGACAAGGCACTGTTCAATCAACAGACAAGGCACTGTTCAATCAACCGACAGAGCACTGTTCAATCAACTATTCACAAGACCTCCTTTGCCTATAAAAGGAGCCTCATTTTTCATTTGTAATCAAGCTTTTTTTTTTAGAAGGTTTTTTACTACGGAAGTTAGAGAGAGTTTAGAGGGTTTCTGGCAGATTTCTCCTCTTTTCTTAATCTTTTTCCATCAATAAAAAACACTTCTGTAATCAATTTAGTTTGAGTGCTTGTAACATTTGGTTCTTCGAATCAAGTAAGCATTCATCCATATCTTACATTTTTGCATATTTATATATTGTTTGGCTGGCTTTGCCGCCTCTATCTTTTATTTTGTTTTAAGTATTTTAATTATATTAATTTTATTTTAATTTTAATTATATTAATTTTCATATATTGTTTGGTTGGCTTTGCCGCCTCTATCTTTTATTTTGTTTTAAGCATTTTAATTATATTAATTTTCATTTTAATTTTAATTATATTAATTTTCATTAAAATACTTAAAACAAAATAAAAGATAGAGGCGGCAAAGCCAGCCAAACAATATATAAATATGCAGAAATGTAAGATATTGATGAATGCTTACTTGATTCGAAGAACCAAATGTTACAAGCACTCAAACTAAATTGATTACAGAAGTGTTTTTTGTTGATGGAAGAAGATTAAGAAAAGAGGAGAAATCTGTCAGAAACTCTCTAAACTCTCTCTAACTTCCGTAGTAAAAAACCTTCTAAAAAAAAGCTGGCTTTGCCGCCTATCTATCTTAATTTTGTTTTGTCATTTTCATTTCCTTCCGCTTCCATAATCATACTCTGTTTCTTCCTTTGTTCTTCATATTATCTTGGTGCTTCCCCCCTTAATGGTATCTATATATATATATGTATGTATGTATGTAAATAATATTTTCCTATATATGTATATAAGAAATTGATATAGTAAGGATTATAATATGCAAGGAAAGACTTCTATATAATGTATATGTGTTAATCCATACATCCAATTAATGACATTATCATTTATATATATATATATATATATATATAGTTAGTATTATTGATAAAGTCAAGCAACACATAGCGGGTGACAAGTATTCATATCCGTCAAATTTAATATGTGCTATTTGACAATTATAAATAATTATACTTTATTAAATGGTAGATGATTTTTTCCATAATTGAATTTTATGTATATATTTATATATAAAAAACGATACAATAAAGGATTTATAAAGATAAACGGTGAGAAAAAAATATCTACAGATATTAAATTTATATACTTTTATGATCTGAACGCTGTAAATTATTTTCTCTCTTTATAATATCAAAACTGTCTATGTAATATATATATATATATATATATACATATAGATATATGAATGCTTCCCTATTTTAATAAGTGGGCATACATTTTCTTATACAAAAATTAAAGCAATATTATTTTATTACATAAAAATAATATAATAGGAATATACATGAAGACAGACTATAAAATAAAAAAATAAAAAAAATCTATAACTATCAAATTTATATAATTTTTTATGATTTAATGATTATAAACTCTTCATAAATCATTTCCTTCATCAAAACTGCATATATATATATATATATATATATATATATATACATATACATATATATATATATATATATATGCATGCTTCCTCCGATTTAATAATTCGGCATAAATTGTCTTATACAAAGTTTTAAAAAAATATCATTTTTTTATTATTTTTAAGATTGGCGAGCAAACCTATAAGCAGTGATGATAATAAAAATAAAATAAATAAATAAAGTATAAACGTGAAAAACACAAACTATATGTCTATTTTTCTTGAAGAAAATACTAACTGCAAAGCAAGAAAAGAAATGCTAACCTTTTTTTCTTTTCTTTTGTTTTTTTTTTTTTTTTTTTTTGTTTTTTCCCCAAAAATGCTAGCAAGTAGTGGGCCAGCCTTTACTTTTCACAGTGCGCTCATAGCCCAAAGTTCAATCAAATCTCCAAGATCAAAGATCAAAATAAACTTAATATACATAGTGCTTACAGCTAGACAACGTTAAAATATACTCTTTTACTCAAACGTCAATATCATTTTCTTTTATACAAGAAAAACAAAAACAAACAAAAAAATAAAAAAGAAAAAACATTTTTCTTCACCGTACCGCAAAAATTGAAAAATTGAATTTGAAAATTTACTAATTAAATGCCAGATGATGGAATCGAGTGACTGCTGGCGACCCACTTGTTTTTTTCAAAGAATTGGTTTTGATATCGAGGTTGTGTTTGCTAGAAAGGATTGGACTAAAAGTCTAAAACTGATACCAAATCCATATTTGTATGAAGATGGGACACGAAGATGGGAAAGGATTAAAAAAATTCTGGACCTCCAAATAGTCCTAAAAAGGACGGTACATGGAAACTGGAAACCCAGGTTCAAAATTCACCTCACCGGCTTACTTAAAAGTAGCGTTTTTCTCCTTTTTGTTATTTGCCTTCCCATCCCTTTAAAATCTTCACTTCTGCCTTTTTTTGGGTCTTTTTTTTTTTTTTTTGGAGGGATTTTTTTTTTTTTTTAATGAGTGTGAGTGATAATCTTTGTCTTTAATTTTTTTCTCCTTATTTTAATTGTTTAAGTTATTTTTTGTTTTTTCTCCTTTATTTTTTTTTAATTTGATTTTTTCTATATCAAATAAGATTGACTTAGTATGCTCCTCACATTTATATCTATCTTTTTTTTTTTTTATCATACTAATTAAATTAAATGAATTTTTTATTTGAATATGTAAATTAAAATATGCAATCTTAATTGATCACTAATATTAATAATATGATAGATTAATTAAATAAGCTCTTTCAAAAAAGAATCATTATATAAAGAATTTATCTAATTTAAATTATTTTTAAATTTAAAAATTAATAAATTTTATAAATCACTATAAACAAATTGTTCGATACTGATACCAAATACAGGATAGGATTATTTTTTCTCACATCTCATCCCATTCAGTCCAAAATAATAATTTTATCTTACCCTCGTACCAAACAAACCTTAATAGTCTACGCATGGCTCAAATTCCTATTGTTTTCACAATTAATATCTTCTTTTTTTTTTCCCCTTCTTCAATCAAACTGATTGATCTCCATTCAATTGATAATAATCAATTTGGTTGATATGATATTAATTGTGCAAACGTCATGTCAAATACAATTTAATCCTTTGATTTCAGAAATATGAATAACATTCTTTTAAGTTTCAAAAAGTCATAATGTTTCTTCCATCATATCTTTTGAATAATATCATTTAATCTTCTTTAGAGGCATTGATTGTAATTTTAAAATCTTAAAGAATTAAATTATAATTAGTGTAAATCTATTATAGATGAAATATACCCAAAGAAAATATTATTATTCCATTAGAAATGAAGTATCAATAAAATATATATATATATATATTATAATTTAATTAACTATCATTAAAGGGTTTACTTTTCAGTATGTAACTCATGGGGTAATAGAAATTTTTTTTTTCCTTTTTATTTGTATATTATTCTTGAATTGATACAGTTTTGAGATAAAAAGTAATTATCTAGTTGAGTTAGCTGTATGATCCTGATTATGACTTAAATCTCAATCCTAATTAATTAGGACGACAAAACTTAATGGGTAGTCTATATATTGACATACAAAATTAACTGATTAGTAAATTTAATCACTCACGACAAAATAAAAAATAAAAAAATAAAAACAAAAATAGTGACATCGAAAAATTAAAGAAGAGACACCATCATCATAACTAGCTAATGCTATAAATGCAATTGCATGAGAAGGGTAGTATTGTCATTTCAAAAGAGTTTGGTCATAAAGCATACAACAAAAAAGATGGATTAGTAAAGTGTTAATTGGAGAACTTAGAAGTATGGAATCCACAAATATATAACTTCTTGGTTTTTTTTATATACTTTACTCAGTACTAGAGGCAGTAGAAGCTATGTAATACGCTACGCAAAACAGCGCATGAACAAAACACAGAATCCCTCCGATAGACAGAAGATGATGGTGGCTGAAACCGCATGAACCTCTTGATCTGTTGTTTGACAAAGTCCCTATCACCAGCATGGACAATCCAATAGCCAATATGATCCTGCTCATCAATCACACCAAAACGCAAAGAATAAGGGAAATCAACGACATGATAGTGATGATGATGTTGATGATGAGTCATCAGATAAAATTGATTGACAAAGGCACAGGTGTGTACAGCTACTGCTATGGACAATAATGGGCCGAGTTATGAAATGAGTTTGAACTTTTGACTCAGCTACAAGAAATTGGGATATATTTATCTCTAATTGACACCATATACATACCAGGTGAAAATGAAGCATGCCACTGAGAGTTGTCTATTAGGGGAAGCCTTTTGAAGCTCTTCTTGAGAACAAAAGCAATTACACCCACCAAGCAAATTAGCAATAATATGAGCTAGACCCAAAAGTGCTGCTGCAGCTAACCCTAGCTTGAAAGCTTCATGGCTTGGGTCCCTACACTCAAATATCCACAGCCTCAAGTGCTTTACCTGTTGCAAAAACAGGAATTTAAAAATGATAGAAATTAAAAATTAGCTTAATATAACATGAATAATACTATAAAATATTTGAATGCGTAGGAAGCAGTATTAGGTATCATATACCAAGCGCATATATATATATATGTATATATATATTATTACTAAATTATTGTCCGATTGAGAAAATCAAATGGACATACCTCATTCTGTGCGATCTCAGCTTTGATGCCAAGAATCCCAGCTACAATGTCAAGCGCCACAATCAAGAGGCAAACAAAAATACCTCCTGCTTTAACCATTTTGATCGATCTCTCTGTTTTTTGTTGATGGTGATGAGTTTATAATTAGTTGATCAGAGATGAGGAAGGAGAAGGAAAATCAAAAGAAAAGACTTGGAAGAGGAATCTGGAAGAGGAATTTATAAAAGGTTAGTAAAGCAAGTAATACGGGAATGGAAGATAGATGGGATAAGTGGGTAAAAGCTTCTTTTCTCGCAAACAGTGGTGCAAAAACAACTTTATTTTGCTTTTTGGGTTTTCTTTCTCTTTCTTTTCTCTTCAGTCTTGGATTCCTTTGATTGGGGAAGAAGGAAAGTAGGGTATAAACCAGCACATAGAAGAGCGTGCACTGCATAGGGCATCTAAACATCCTTGGCCTCACCTGGATCAATCATCTAATCTTCAGGACTCTTTTTTGACTTTTGTTTTTCAGATTTAATTTGGAAACCATTAATTAATTTTTTCATATTATAATCCTCTGATAAGAAGCAATATCAATCAAAATTTTAAAAATTAAATTACATTTATAAATAACTAACAATATCTTCTGGACAGAGACACAAATAATATATTTACTTAGATTTTCAATTCACATTGGTTTTGGGATGGTGTCCAGAAGTTAAAGCATTAAGAAGAGTCTGTTGTATGCATATATGTCGGCAAATTAATTCACGATCTTATTGAATAAAATAAACTGCTGTACCTTATAAAATAACATTAAAAGAAAAAAAAGGTGGAATAGTAATGAGAATAAAGTGAAAAGAGATTAATTAGAGGCTTATGTTTTTGGCCAGAACCAGATAGACCCATGCCATTCTGATCATGGCACGTCAAATGAGAACCAATCCGTTAGGGGCAACTGGTGGAGTGGGAAAGAAGGAGCACCATGGTGTGATAATTCAGAGGAAAAGAAAAGCTTGTCAGGTTTCAACAAATTGGAAGTGAGTATATTTTCTTATGTTTACACTTGACTCTTCGAATAGACAGCTGTCACCTGTAGGTAAAAGCTAGTAAAAAAAGGCTAGACCCACCCATTGATTAACATTTTATGAAATTCCATATAAAAATTTACAAAGTTAATTATTTCTCATTTGTCTCCTTAACATTCATCATGATCCTGATAATATATGGTTTATTATGAGAATTGACCTATATTTCTTTTTAATTCTCTCTTAATTTTTTAATTTTTTAATTTTTTCCATGAGAGATTTAACATGAGTTAAACTTTAAAGTGAGGTAATCAGTAGTCAAAATGGCTGTCTAATATTCTCTTAACATCTCAGCATCTAAAACTATATATATTTTAATAACTTAAATAATGCATTATCTATTTATAGGATTTATATTACTATCACATCATAGGAGGAAGGAAACCGACCAAATTGAGTTATTTACGCATATTATTAAGGTTTTGTGACTTCTGTCTATTTTGCGCGATCCTTTTCACAATTGTCCATGTATAAATATATTTAGTCAAAGGGAAAAATGAGATGAACCATAGAATAATCCTAAAAATTGTCATCAACTTGTTTTTTTATCATAAATAAACCTTCCACTTTGGAGGAAAATTCTAAAGTCCTCGAGGTCTTTCTCTTGCTCCCGCATTTATTGCCCCACACAACTTTACGACTTTTATTTACCTAGTGGGCCCCAATCCTCTTACCTACTCGTCTCATCTATGTCTTACAATTTTCCTCCTGAAGACAGCAACCTCATAAATTTTAATCAGTTTGGAAATTCGTCATAGACATATTGGGTACCTCACGGATAGACATACTTGATGATACAATATATTCTTCCCATTGTCACATTTTGATTTTTTTTTTTTTGTTTTTTGTTTGCCAAGTTAATTTTCCTTTTGTCTCTTACAACCTTGCAAAAATTTAAGGGACCCAAGTTTGAAAATCTTGATAAAAGTTGAGTTGGACATCAAAATGTCGAAGTATTTCAATGCAATAGGACCAGCGCCATATACCTCAATAAGATCAAGTTTAATAAGCCCAACAAACAAGAGGACAAGTTAAGACATATCATTTTTCTGGTGATAGACAAGTTAGCCATATCGACTTACCCAACATAAGATAAGAACATTGTTTTTTTTTTTTTTTTTTTTTTGGGTAGTAAGATCATAACCCATAAATATGGTCAAAAAAATTTAAAATGGAGGAATATGCATAATATATTTACAAGTAAAAGGAATTTGGCCCATTGCATTTCTTTTAGAGGGTTTAATGAAATATACCCCTTCCGCTTCCCTTTCAAAATTTTTTTATCTACTCACTTATACCTATTTTATCCTCAATAAAAATTAAAAATGACTTGAATTTCCTTTTTTTTCCTTCGAGAAGCCCACACCACAATCCCAAATCCTTGCATGGTTTCCTTTCTTCCTTCTTCCTATAGACAATCCTATTGAAAACAAAAGACCACCTCCACCTCTGCTGCTTTCTTCCTTTTCCATGAAAGAGCATCCCTTAGCTCAGGTTAGGATTTGTGTTTTTTAGTCATAAAAATAGAAAAAATAGCTTAAGTATCACGTGGATATTGCTGTGTATATTTTAGATTTGATTTTCAGGTGGTGTGCTTTGATTTTATGGTAAATTTAGGACTCTGAATTTTATGGCAAATTTAGGATTTTGAATAGATTAATTTGGCTTGGAAACTGGTTTAAAATTAAAATTTTGATAAATATATGTTGAATTAAGTTTTTTTATGGAAGTCATTATAGACTAGCTTTTGGGAGAAATTGATATCGAGTATCATTTGAAAATGAAGAGACGAAAAAAAGAGAATCCAATTTGGTCGAAAAAGATGACTAGAGGTGAGAGATTCGATCGAGATAGAAAACGAGTCTGAAACCCAGTTTTCTGTAAATGGGTCAACTAGCCGACCCGACTAAGCTTGAAGATGAATCGTACGACATGTCATCTAGCTTGGACAACATATTGTTTGGCTTTAACAACATGTTGTTTCTCCTGGATCATATGTTGTTTTGATGATGTCATTCTTTTTAAAAAAATTATTATTATTATTATTTATAAAATTATAATTTATTTATTTTTAAAAAAATTATTCTTTTAAAATAATTATAATTTTATTATTATTATTTGAAAATATTGTTTTCTAAAGCTACATAGTTATATATATATATATATATATTTTTTTTTTTTTTGGTCAATTATGATATCTTTTAATGAATATGGTAGATCAATATGTAGATTTGGCAAAATCTCACACGATATAATAACATGATATGAACCCGTACGATAATTTGTAGGTTTGGGTTGATGATTTTGTTTCGGGTTTATATCAGTGTTATCCAATAAGACTCAATAAATTAGCGGGTTTTAATAGATGAAACATGATAATACATGTTAAACCCATTAAAAAGGGTATTTTTGTAATTATAAAGTTTTTATAATATCAAAAATACTTAATTTACGGTTAAACATATATTTATTTTATTTTATTTTTTTAGTGTAGTTTTTTTAAAATCTAAAAACAAACAAGTCTATTTTCAAGATTTTTTTAAAAACATCGTTTTATCATTTGAAAGCTAAGTCAAATTTGAATTTTCAAATTTGTATATTTTCTTAATGGGTTAACAAATCAGGTAACGAGTTACATGATAATTTAATGAATGTATTTGGATTTATCTCCATGTGAAAGCTTAACGGATCGTGTTTAGGTTGACCAAATTTCACATGAACATGACATGATACAATACGAATACGATTCAATATGACACGTTGCCAGGTCTACCAATATGCATTGTTTTGATATGTTTTCATTCATTTTATAAGATTCATATATATGATTAAAAGAAATTAAAATAATTTTAATGAATATACTTATTAATAAATGTGTTTAATCATTTTTTATGCTATTTAATTGATTCATAAGTAGTTGTATATATATATATATATATATATATCTATGAACTTCAAATGTGGATAAAAAATTATTAGTATTGTCATTTATATTTATAGTTTTTTTTTATTGGTTTCATTTATATATATATATATATATATATATATATATATTTTATTTTCAATTTAGGATTGTAGTTATTTATATATACGTATATGACTATATACTTAAATGTAAAAATAAAAATTAATTAGTGTTGTCAATTTATATTTTGTCAATTTATATTTATAGGCTGTACTTTAAAATGGCATTAAAGAAGAACCTGTGATCTCATTCGAAAAAGGAAAGTATGAAGCTACAACCCAAGAAGCACAGTGGAAGCACGTCACCACCTTCCTCGAAACGTCAACAAACTTTTAGGATACAATCCCAATCGAAGAAGGAAAGCACTAAGTTGCAATTCCAATTCACAAAGGAAAGCACTAAAGTTACTCCTCCAACCAAGCTTCTAGCCATCCCAATGTCCTCTCTCCCATCTAAAATTGTAAGTTTGATACTTTTTTATATATCTTGATGGGTTGAATGTGTGGTTTGGTTCAACGCTTAGCTCATACATGTTTTACTATATTTATTATAAATATATAAAATCATGAGATTTTAATACACATTTATAAATTCTGTGAGAGTTATATAAGTTTATCAATAATATGTCTTTAACTATTTATTTATGAATGTGGATACTCATGGTAAAATTCTCCAGATGGTCTTCGATAACTGCCAATGTAACACCCCGTCCCAAAGTACAACGAAAATTTTCCAACTTTGACCGAGGTTGACCGTTGACCATTGACTTTGACCGTTGACCGAAAGGATCAAAAGTTGACTTTTTGACTCCGATGGAATTCTAGGTTGACTGAGGTACCGTTACGAAGGAGTTCGTAGACTAGTAGCACGTTGAAAACGGAGCTACGGTTTGAAAGTTATGGGCAAAACAAGTCGAGGTGCAAACTGTCCAAAAGGTGCTGGGAGTTGACTTTTTATGGTTGTAGAATTTTGCTTTGACTTTTGTGTGGTTGTAAAGTGCTCGTTGATACGAGTTCATAGACTAGTGGCATACTTAAATTGAACATCTGGTTAAAAAGTTATGGACATGTGAAGTTTTCCTAATACTGTAATATTTTATTATATCTGGCTTAAGTGAACAGTGACACCACGTGTCGACATCTGAAAGGTCCACGTGGGTGAACAGTGTCACCCACGGTGTCTTTTATTTTGGTAAAATGGCGGGGGAGGAGAGAGAAAGAGAGAGAGGAGAGAGAGAGGGAGAGAGAAAACCACTGGCCGCCGGAGTTACCAATTTTTCCGGCCGAATCTTGTCACACGCGGTGGCCAGGCAGGAGCGCCTCTCCATTCCCGGCCAACCCCCAAAATTTCACAGCCAACCGACCGGCGATGCGTCCTGACCGGAGCATTTTCCGGCGACGGCGATGTTTCCCCTCCACCACCGGCCACTACCGTTTGACCCATTTCCGGCCATTTTCAGGCCACACGCGCCAGCCACCCCTCACCACCTCCTCATTTCCGGCCAGCCCACCAAATTTCACGGCTACCGGACCTCCGACACGCCGGGATCGGAGTATTTTCCGGTAAAGGGTCGAAAATCTTCAAACCCAAATCTCTTCGCCGTTCAGCTTCCATTCTTGTCACTGCTGGTCTCGTTGAAACCCTCTCCCCTCGATCTACAAAACCCCCAAAAATCTCAGCCATCGGCCACCGGACGACCCGGCTGCGGCGACGGTTGCCGGTGACCGCGGCGGCTCGCCGGAAAATCCAGTTCCAGCGAGTACCCAGTTGCACCGCCAGCCCCTCTCCACTAATTCCGACCTCCTGAATCCAAATCCGGTGTCTTTTTCCTCCAATTTGCGACGGTTTGAGAGAATCGAAGAGTTGAATCCCGAAAACTTTCTGGCGAGATTCCGGCCACCTTGGGTCCGATCTCCGGGAAGTAAGATCGGATTCGTAATCCTCGTTACTCAAGCTTCGATTCGGTATATTACTCGTCAATTTTGGTTAACGTTTGTGTTTAACCCCCGGGTATCGGATATTATTTATCCGAATAAAATATTAATTTATTTGAGTTATGTAATGTTGTTGTTTTAGGAGCACGGATGCGTCGTGGAATTGATCCCATGGAGGATCTTGGTTTAATTGCGTGCTCCAGGTGAGTGACCCACCTTTAAAACTATTTTGGGGTGATTAATTATATTTATTTGATGTTAAATTGATATATGAAATTATGTTCATGTGGTGGAAATTTAATTATAATTGTGGAAAAATATTATTTTATAAGTACGTATATGTTTATTGCTGCTAAATGAAAATTTGGTTTATTAATGGATTTTTTTTATCATTATTGTGATTTAATTGTATTATTACGCATGAGCAAGGTATTTTCATTAATTAATTGTATATGGATTTTTATATTATTTTTTGGACATGATTGGTTTAAATATTTTAAGGAAAATATTTGTTTAAATTGGTGGTTTCAAATTTAATAATTATGCCCTTGGAATATTATTTGTTGGACCTCGTGTTACGAGAAAAATTATTTGTATATTGTTATCGGTGGTTTTGTACCGGAAATGTTAAAGAAAAATGTGGGATGGTGAATGTGAAAAATGGTATAATTTCCACGGTAAATTTTGGAAAATCGGTATGGTAATAATAAATTTAATAATTGGTTTTAGACGCACTCATACAGTATTGGTGTTCTGACTATATATGTGATTAGCGAGCAAGTTATTATGTCTCCTGTGAGTTGCCATTGGACCGAGGGCAGGCAAGTTTGATATTGGTCATAGCCGCCCCCCTCCGTGGCCGGGATGACGGTTTCAGCAGCGGCGCTGTCGGGACGCCGAAGCGCCGTATGCAAGTTTCTTTCTTTAACCTCCCCGCCAGTCAGTGCTCGGGACGCTGGGTATCGAAGGGCATCACTGGTATATGGTGTGGTGCGTCAAGTATAAATTTTCAGATAGAAATTTCAAACCCTAAAGTGTTCAAAAATTATTTATTGTGTTTTATTACATTTTATTTATAATTGGGTTATTTAATTATTATTTATTAAATTAACGATTCCTTGGTTTTGGGCATAAGGATAATCAGGTTTTGCGAAAATGTTTTAAAAGGGAAACTTTTCCAACCGAGTGAATGGTGAGAGTTTTGAGAGAAATATTATTTTCAATTAATTATTATTTATTTATTTATTTATTCTTAATTAATCAAACGTACTGTGATTATCTTTACTATTATATTTATGCAGTAGTTAGGGTCACTCACTGAGATGATTAGCATATCATATTTTTAAATTCCATTCCCCTAGGTCCAGGTTGGGAGACGTTGATTGTCCGGGGTGAGCCCGACGTCTCAGTTCATTGCCGAAAGTCCAAGAAGCATTTCTTCCCTTTTTCCTCTTCATCTTGTATTACTTCTTTATCTGTCATCATATTAATTCCACGTTTATTTGTTTAATGCTCTGTATACTGTATTGGACATGTAGTTATTATTTATGCACTGGATTACTGTTATTCATTTGGAGTGCTGTAAATTTGTGGAATCAACTTATAGTATTGTGGGAGGAATAAGGGGATGAATATAGAAGTGCGTTTTCAGTGCAGGAAAATTGTGGTAAGTCCAACCCTTAGGAGAGGTTCTGCCGGATTTTTCATTGGAGGGTCCGGTAGGGTTTCCCTGGGATCAGGGCTTGTCTAGGGTTCCGGTGAAGAATTTTGGACGGATCCTGACAGCCAATATGTCATTGTGATATATATATATATATATATATATATATATATATATATATATATTTTATAGTTTTTTGTAGCTTGATTATTGAAGGCTTAATTGGAAATACCATTTGTGTAATAATGTCAATGCGTATGTGTTTGGATTAATTTGAATATATTATTGTCAAGTTGGGTGTAGGAATGGCAATTTAACTTGCATGGCCCAAAACCCACCGCGCACTACCCCTAACGGGGTTGTTTTTCCCCGAAAAATCTAGGTTGCTGGGCGGGATCGAGCTAGTAGACTAGAACCTGGAATGAGACCCGACCGATCCCAGGGAATAATAACCCCGGCTCGAACCCGACTTGATAAATATATATTTATTATTATTTTTATATAATTTAATTTTTGTAAAATAAAACCCTTGAGAAAAACAACCCATTTCATTTTCTTCTTGCGGCCATCTTCAGTCTTTACCTTCACGTTCAAAGCTTCACCTTACAAGCTCACAGTCACACTCACAACTGCTGCTACCACACCATATCCACCGATCCAGACCATTCACCAACTCTCATCACCTTTCACCTTCACCGGCTTCAGCTACTGTCGCTTGTCGCCCAAATCTAGACCATTCACCAAGTTAGGAGGATCTTTTGTCTCTGATCTTTCCTTTATTTCCATTTTTTCCTTTTTTTTTTCTTGTCTCAATTTTTATTTCATTAGGGTTTAGTCCTTCAAATTAATGTATATGATATATGATATGGAGTTCAAAGTTGATATCGCTAATTTGAACAAAGGGTATGCAAAAAAGAAAAAACAACCAAAAAAAAAAAAAAACTTTTCGTTTTCATCCTTGCATTCTCTTTGCAGCAACCGCTTCCCTACGAGTTGGATCTTGCTGCTGCTTCTTAATACTTGTGTAGACTTTTGAGATGAGAGGGAAGAAATTCTCATACTAATCTGAAAAAGAATTACAAGTCTATTTAACATAGATGTGGCTGGCATTCCAGGGAAATTAAATTCCAATGAATAGTTAATGGACTGATCCTATTTATTAGGAGATAAACTAAATAAGTAAATATCCTAAAATAATGTAAATCTTCCTAATTAATTAAATAAAAAATCTGCTCCTTTCTACACTCCCCCTCAAGCTGGGTTGTATATGTTATACAATCCCAGCTTGGAACTGAATTCTTCAAAACTGGTCCTTGGAAGTGCTTTGGTGAGGATATCTGCTGTCTGCAGTCTTGTAGGAATGTAGGTCAATTGAACTATCCCATTGTTGACCTTCTCGGAGATAAAATGTCTATCTATCTCAATGTGTTTCGTTCTGTCATGATGAACTGGATTTTTGGCAATACTGATAGCAGCTTGACTGTCTGAAAGCATTCTTGTGGTATTTTTAGTGATAGCTCCAAGTTCGCTAAGTAATCTTTGAAGCCACATTCCCTCACATATACCTAGAGCAAGTGCACGATATTCTGACTCAGCACTGCTTCTAGAAACCACTGATTGTTTTTTGCTTCTCCATGTCACTAGATTTCCCCACACATATGAACAGTAGCCAGTTGTAGATCTTCTGTCAATTAATTCTCCAGCCCAGCTTGCATCTGTGTAGATCTCTATTTCTCGGTTTTTGCATTTTTTAAATAACAATCCATGTCCTGGTGTCATCTTCAAGTACCTCAAAATCCGATACACAGCTTGTAGATGATCTTCTGTTGGATTGTTCATGTGTTGACTTGCCACACTAACTGAGAAT
Source organism: Ziziphus jujuba (assembly GCF_031755915.1). Taxonomy (NCBI): domain Eukaryota; kingdom Viridiplantae; phylum Streptophyta; class Magnoliopsida; order Rosales; family Rhamnaceae; genus Ziziphus; species Ziziphus jujuba. The sequence goes on from NC_083382.1 coordinate 25,623,038, forward strand.
GCAATGTCTGGTCTGGTATGTGAGAGATATATCAATTTTCCCACTAATCTTTGATATCTTCCTTTGTCCACTGGAGTACTCTCTTCACTTATCTTCATCTTCTTATTGGGATCCATAGGGGTATCAATTGGTTTACATCCAAGCATGCCCGTTTCATTGAGTAAATCTAGAATGTACTTCCTTTGAGAGATAACAATCCCTTCTTTAGATCGAGCAATCTCCATCCCTAGGAAATATCTAAGAGGGCCAAGATCCTTAATTTCAAACTCAACAGCCAGCAGTTTCTTCAACTTGATAATCTCCTCTTCATAGTCTCCAGTTAGGATAATATCATCAACATACACAATTAGGATAGCAATCTTCTTCTCAGATGAGAATTTCACAAACAATGTATGATCAGCTTGACATTGTTTATATCCTTGTGAGACTATTGTTTTGGCAAACCTATCAAACCAAGCACGAGGTGACTGCTTTAAACCGTAAAGTGCTTTCTTGAGTTTACATACCATTCGACTGTTGGAGGAATTCTTTAATCCTGGTGGTACTTCCATGTATACTTCTTCTTCTAGATTGCCATTTAGGAATGCATTCTTGACATCAAGTTGGTGTAGTGGCCAGTCTTGATTCACTGCAAGGGAGAGTAGAACTCGGACTGTATTAAGCTTGGCAACAGGTGCAAACGTCTCTTGGTAATCAATACCGTAAGACTGCGTGAAGCCCTTAGCTACCAAACGGGCTTTGTACCTTTCAATGCTGCCATCTGCCTTGTACTTAACTGTGAATATCCACTTGCACCCCACTGGTTTCTTCCCATGAGGAAGCTCTGAAAGTATCCAAGTACCATTGCTTTCTAATGCCCTTAGTTCTTCTTCCACTGCCTGCTTCCATGCTGGAATTCTTAGAGCTTCTTGAATAGAGTTTGGAACCTGTGTATGATCAAGAGTAGAAACAAATGCACTATAGGGAGGTAGTAGCTTCTCATAAGTAACATAGTTTCCAATGGGATGTTTTGTGCATGATCGAACACCTTTCCTTAGAGCAATAGGCAAGTCAGAATTATCAACAATAGGACTAGTGACCTCATGATTTAATGGATCCATACCTGTGCAAATTTCTGAAGCAAGAAGAACCGGTGCCAGTTCTTGACCTTGCCTAATTTGTGTAGTGTGCTCCATATGCTCAATAGGTTTCCTCCTCTTTCTAACATATACTTGAAGTTCCTGCTCATTGTTGGTCTCTGGTAGCTGTGGAACAGGTTCGGGCTGGTCTGGTTGGGCAGGTTCGATAGATTCAGGTAGGGCTATTTGAGTGTTTTGAGGTTCAGGTAAATTCATGGAAGATTCGAATTGTTTTGATGAGGATGAGAATGGGGTTATTGGTGATTTTTGAGGATGATGAAAGTGAGAAAATTGAGAGTGAGTGTCTTGTAGAATGTTCCAAAACTGATAATGCTCCCCCTGAATTTCAGATTTGGAAAAGTAGGACTGGTGCTCAAAGAAAGTGACATCCATGGAGATATATATTTTCCTAGAAAAAGGTGAGTAGCACTTATATCCTTTTTGATGGGATGAGTAACCTAAAAAGATACACTTGAGTGATTTTGGATCAAGTTTGGTTCGGTTATGTTGATGAATATGAACAAAAGCTGAACACCCAAAGACTTTAAGTGGAAGATCTGAAGTAAATGATTTAAAGTGAGGAAAGGATTGTATAAGAACCTGACGAGGATTTTGAAATTTTAGAACTCGGCTTGGCATTCTGTTGATGAGATAGGTGGCTGTTAAGATAGCTTCCCCCCAAAAATATTTAGGAACATTGTTGGAGAACATGATTGATCGAGCCACTTCAAGTAGGTGTCTATTTTTCCTCTCTGCTACTCCGTTTTGTTGAGGGGTATCTACACATGAGCTCAAGTGTATAATGCCTTGTTCTAAGAAATAGGAACCAAGAATAGAATTGAAGTACTCTCTGGCATTATCAGTTTTTAGGATCTGAATTTTGCTTTTGAATTGAGTGTTAATCATTGAGTGAAAGGATCTGAAGATTGCCCCTGTTTCTGATTTTTCTTTCATGAGAAAGGTCCATGTGATTCTAGTGTGATCATCAATGAAAGTCACAAACCAACGAGTTCCATTTATGTTTTTAACTCTTGAGGGTCCCCAAATGTCACTGTGGATCATAGAAAATGGATATGAAGGTGTATATTGGATGGTTGGATAGACATGTCTAGTGTGTTTAGCAAGTTGGCAGATTTCACAATGATAAAAATTTGAACTTTTATTACGGAACAAGTGAGGGAACATCTTTTCAAGATACACAAAGTTTGGATGACCAAAGCGAAAATGCCATAGCATAACTTTATTTTCATCTGAAAGTGACACAGAATCAAAAATAGATTGAGAGACACAACTGGTAGAAGGAACTTTTTGATGAAGTGAAGTACTTTCTTTGAGCAAATAGAGTCCACCACACAACTCAGCACTGCCAATCACCTTCCCCGAATCCACTGCCTGAAATTCACACAAATTTGGATTGAATTTAGTAACACAATTTGAATCACGAGTAAGCTTGCTTATGGAAATCAAATTACACTCCAAGTTTGGCACATAAAGAACAGAAGAGAGAAGCAAATCTTCTGTCAATTGTATTGTTCCTGTTCCAGCCACTTTAGAGAGTGAACCATCTGCTATTCTTACTGTAGAAACACCATAAGTTGGCTTATAGTGCTGAAAAATACTAATATCACCTGTCATGTGATCGGAGGCTCCCGAATCGACTATCCAAGGCTTTGATTTTGTCACATTTGTAGTGTAGGCAAAGGAGAGAGTACCTTGGTGAGCTAACATACTAGCATGCTGCTGTGAAGTTGTTGGAGTCGATTGAGAGGAATTAGAAATCTGGCCAAATATCTTCTGCAATGCATCAAGTTGCTCCTTGGTAAAGGGGCTGGTTTCGGCATTGTTGATATCATCTGATGTTGTAGCAGCATGAGCGCGGCTCTCACGATCATTCCGTACGCGATTAGGCTTCCAATCTGCTGGTTTTCCATGTATTTTCCAACATGTTTCCTTCGTGTGCCCTGGTCTCCTGCAATGTTCGCACCACGGCCTTCCCTTTTTCAGTTTGTTATCTTGAGAAGAAGTATGTGTGTAGAGGGCTGAGCCTTCCAAGGTTGGAACAGTGCTGTTACTTATCATCATTAGTTTCCTTCGGCTCTCCTCCCGTCGAACTTCTGAAAACGCTTCTCGAAGTGTAGGCAGGGGTTTAATTCCCATAATTCTCCCCCTTACCTCATCAAGGTCTTTGTTGAGACCAAGAAGAAACTTGAATGTTCTCTTTTGTTCAACAATTTTCCTGTACAATGCAGCGTCATCAGGACATTTCCAGGAATACATCTCAAACATATCAAGATGCTGCCAGTATCGTGTGAGGATATTAAAATATTGAGTGACATTTAAATCCTCTTGCCGAAGGTCATGGAGTCTGGTTTCAATTTCAAACAACTCTGAAGTATTTTCTGAACTAGAGTAGGTTTCACGGGCTGCTTCCCAGATCTCGTTGGCTGTCTTGTAAAGCAGAAAATTTTCTCCTACTTCGGTGGTCATAGAATTGATTAACCACGACATAACCATGTGGTTTTCTGTTTTCCAGGTCCGATACTTAGGATCTGATTTTTCTGGAATGGAGATCTCGCCTGTGAGATATTCATCCTTCCCTTTGCCACAAACATACATGAGAACGGATTGTGACCATTGAAGAAAATTATGGCCATTAAGTCTGTGATTTGTGATAATAAAGGATGAATTTTCTTGAATGTTGGCTGAAGGAATTTGCTCAGATTTAGTCATGGTAGTGAGAAGCTAGCAACAAAAGAAACCAGGCTCTGATACCATGTAGACTTTTGAGATGAGAGGGAAGAAATTCTCATACTAATCTGAAAAAGAATTACAAGTCTATTTAACATAGATGTGGCTGGCATTCCAGGGAAATTAAATTCCAATGAATAGTTAATGGACTGATCCTATTTATTAGGAGATAAACTAAATAAGTAAATATCCTAAAATAATGTAAATCTTCCTAATTAATTAAATAAAAAATCTGCTCCTTTCTACAACTTGGGATATTTTTCTCTTTATCTTTATCCTTGACAGTAATGGTGCTTTTAGATGCCTTTGGCTGCGTTTTATTTGTGGTTAGGTAGAACTGTTCTATCCCAGTCATTCTTTGCTCAAGCTGCAAGTGAAAAAGAATACTAGTCATACACTTATAAAAGAACATATTAATTATAAAAAAGGGGAGAAAAACCGCTCCGTCCTGTCCCTGATAGGGGGAATCTTTGTCCCAGCCCTGCATCTAAGAAAATGGGAAAAACTGCGGGGATGGGATGGAAAATTTCCCGCAGGGACGGGGATGAAGACTAGATTTTAAAAACTGACCCCGTCTCGGCCCGCCCTGTTGACATTCCCAGTTGGGTGGGAAAATAGTGTGTGACAAATGGTTGACTTCCATTCAATTATGGTATATTATTTTACAAGCCACTGAAGCTCCTAGATGGAAGGAATGCATTTTCAAAGATGCCGATATATTCAAGGCTAGGGTACATTCTTTTTCAAATTCAATGGAAGCAAATATAGTAATAAAAAATGTACTTACACTTGATCAATTGAATTTGTATAAAATGACCTATTTTGGACCTTTGCTTGAACTGAAGAATCTTAAATACTCTGATCATTTGGTGTACGATTTGTTATGGAGAAAAGTTATATATAATGATCTTAATGTTCTCGAGTTCAATTTTATCAGATCAGGAATTTGATTTACTAAGTGGGAATTTGCCCTCATTATTGGTAGTTCTAATTGAACCCTCGAAATTCCACAAATATCCCTTCTCAAAAGTTAAAATCACCTAATGAAACCAAAATGAAATTACACTAAAAAAGAAAAAGAGGAAAAAAAAAAAGAAAAAAGTGTGAATCGGAATATACCTTTCTTCACTTTCCTTTTACCATAGTCTAAATATACCTTTTCTTTACTTTCCTTTTACCAAAGAGGGAGACACAATGGCCCAATTGTAACTGTCCAATGGAGAATTACTTATCACAAATCCAGGATAGGGACTGCCAAGAACTTTTGGATTGCCCTTGAACAACCATATTCGATCCTTGGACCAAGGTCTTTGCGGCTGCTTCTCCTGGATATTCAACCAGATGGGTTAAGTAACACAAAAATATTATTGAAGAAAATTACAAGATCAAAATTCATAATCAAGGAAGAAAAAATCTTCATCTTCCTGAAAGCAGAAATATCAAAATTACTGATAGCTGTTCATCTCCATTACTTTGGGTTAGGATTTCCTAATTCAGGATAAAAGTACAACTCAAAATGCAGCAACCAGGTCAAAGGACAGTTGAGTCTATTCACCAACCTATTTATATTCATATGCAAATTTTTACTAAGGTTGGGTAGCCAGTCCAAGGCTAACCACCTAAGTATTTGGTTTCCATCAGCTAATCTGTCTCCTCAACCACGTTATAAGCACAAAGTTCAGCTTTAATAAATTAGACAAATTTGTCTAAATGTACTCTTCTGAAATGGCTCTATACTCCAATAGACATCGTCTACTAATAATATAGACAGAAATAATTAAAGAACCTCTGGAGAGGATCACAACTAAAATAGGCATGCATTTGAACCTGCTACGGCAGCACTTCAACGACCATGGCTACAAATATGCTAGCTTTCTTGAGACAAATAGCATACATGTAGAGAAATCAAAACTTCTCCTCCTGAAAATAATGCAGTGCAGATAAATACGAGGATAAATATACTGATATATTGTGCCTATAAACCAGATTCATAGAATGGCAAGCAAAGGAAAGAGTGGCATCAGACATGTTTTTTCAAAGAACCCAAAGCACCAAAAATTAGTATGAAAAATTGAAACTCACCATCCTTGCCAGCATAAATCTCACTGTCCTAGGGCCATAAACACGCTGTCGAGAAGGCTTCTGAGCCTTGGCATAAAAGGAACCAATATCAGGCAATGACAAGCAACCCCGACTAGCTCAGGCCAGGCTACTATCTGGGTCAGCATTAGTCTGATTGTGCCAAAAAATTAGCTGCCCTAAACAATAATTATCCCCGTATGTTTTCGTATACTCCTGAAAATCCGCCCAAAATTCACCTTTATACTTGGGGCCCAAGTCAAGTGGAGTAATGTATACTGGTGGAGAAGTTACGGCTTTGTATTCCTGAACACAAATGCAAGTTTATTTTAAATAAAAATAACAGTAAAATGTGCTGGAGGAAGAAAACCATGGTTATTAGTTCATATTAGCAGGACATACCTGTATTCTGAAAAAACACTTTGTATAGGCATAAGTATGGATCAAGTCTGCAGCAGCATCATGCTGAGACTTATATGTACATGGAAGATCTCGGACTTCATCCCTTAACCTTGAGAAGAAATAGCAAGCACAAAACAGGTTTAACATTTAAAACGTCAAAGCATAATTGTAAAAATAGCTCAAGTGCATGCTGCCTACCATAACAAAGATTTTTTAACTTCTTTCTGATTGTCATCAGAACCTCATGGATCGTGGGCATGAATCTTGGACTTCAAATCATTTAGTGTTTTTTCCTCCACATGAGGAGCCAAGCTCTGAAGAAGTTCCTCAACAAGTGATCCCTCCCCCTTCCAGAGGAAGGAAACAGCTTCGTCAAGACTCAACTTCTCCAGAGGAGGTGGAGCATTCCTTGGGTTGCCAAAAATGCATCTCAGAACATACCTGACCTGCAAATATCAGGTAGCAAAAAAAAATCTGATATGGCCAAGGAACAAATTGTGATGACTTTTTTTATTAAAGTAGATATGCAGAATCTACAAAAACATCTCATAAAGTGCACAAAATCTCAGACATGTAAAGTTCCAAAACTCCAAACCATCAAATCCACACAGAAATATCAAGCAAGTTTTGAGGGGTTGGCTACAAAACTTGGAATTAAAATTTACAGTGATACAAAGAGCATGAAAAACTAGGTCTTGTTTTCTTTTAAAGATAAGGGCAGAATAAGTTGAAAAAACCAATAAATCAAAATCATCTTGCAACTCCCTTGTCTAAATTGAGCATGTACATAGATGATGCTACCATACCCTCTATATAAACTACACAAATTATAACACAGGATATGCACTCTAAATGGGTTAAATTAACCATGTTTGCCCTATTCCTCCCACTCCCCTTCCCCCCCCATCCGGGGCGGGAAGAGAAAGACTTTTTTTTCCGGCGGGCTTCCCCACCCCCCAAAAAAAAAAAAGTGATTTTACGTGATTCGCATTGTCTTAAAGGAATACTCTCATATCAGGATGACCTTCACCGTTGAACATGAATTCGTCCAATGGTCCATGACTTTGTGTCATATCTATATATTAATCAAGGTTAAAAAAAAAATTAAAAAAAAAATGCAGAAAAGCAATATGGATACGAGCATTTTTACAAAAAGGAAGAAAGCAAGCACCTTGTCAAGAGTAACTGCCAAATTCTGAAGCCTTTGGTTGTAAACACCCTCAGCCTGTCTCATGCAAAAAGCAGACATATCAAATAATAAATCCACGCACACAGCCATAAAATGCTGCAAATGGAGACAGAGACCAAGCATTCATCAACGTTACCTGAACCTCGGCATCAGACTTCTCAACATCCAGACAAATATCTGAAAAATATTTTCTTTTTTCTTCCAAATTATGCTTTAGGATCTCTTCAGGAAGCTTAGTTCTTTCGAAATTTATGAACCTCACCTTTAACAAAAATAAATTGTAAGGAAAACAAATAACTGAGAAAAACTACTACCTAGAATGAAATAAGTAACTGCAAGATGGCATACCAGGCGAGCCGAATATGCAACAAGCCAATCTGGCAACCCACCAAGCAAACAATTGCCTAAACCAGCCCTTCCCAAGTCAAGATAATCCTCTTCCGACACAGAATTTATATCACAAGCTTCTAGCATCAATTGATGTCGATCCAGAATTCCATGCCACTCCTCAAGCACCTGATAGAAATGAAAGACATTCTAGTTAACTGAAACTAAAACCAAATAGAAACCCAAGGGAGAAACACACCAACACATGCCTTGGGGAACAAACATTCAGAAGGTAGAGAACTTAGGACCCCCAAAAGAACGTGACCTCCAAGATATAAATCTGTAGCAATTATAAATTTTCATACCTTTTGAAATGCCCCTTCGCCAGTCAAATTCAAGTAGCTTCCCTGGCAGACTTGGCTGCCACACAAACAAACAGACGCTTCATATTGTTCCTTGCTCTGTTGCAAAAATGAAGGGAGACTAATGGTTATTTACCAAACTAGATCAACCTATAGATATACATGTATGTATGTATGAAACAACAAACTGTTTTCAAGTGGAACACAAAGCAGACTAGGCCAACGAGACTCACCTCTGTAACAGAATTATAATCGAACGTGATCTCCTCGCCATGGCGAATTGGGCGTACAGTATAAATTCCAATCTGGTAATGACCATCTACAGCAGTAACCCTGCATTCAATAAGCCCGGATTTATCAGAGACCTTGATAAGGTGTATGGTTTACCAGTATTATAGAAAACAAGCAAGCAATTACAACTGGAAAACAATCTACAAGAAATTTAACTTCTAGGTTGCAATTTCAAAAAGGAAAAAAAGGAGAAAAATAAGATGAAGATGCATGATAATGGCCAGGGAACTTTGCTTCACAATTAGGTCGACATGAGTGACAAATTCGACTTGCATAATTCGCCTTATGCATGGCATCAACAACAACTAAATCATATCCATCAGCATCACCCTGCCAGATACCAACAAATGATCAGATGAAATATTCAATAAAGTAAAGAAAATAGAAATTTTGTTGAAATTTGAGCACCTTAGGCCTCTCAAGATAAATGTCGTAAAACTCTGGAGCTGGATCTTTATTATTTTTTTGAAAAGAGCAAATCCCATCTTGCTTTGAAACCACTTCCAAACAGGATAGATCTATCAAATTTATTTTCAGGGGCGGAACAAACAAAATATCTTAGAATTCCAGAATTATAGAACGTGTGAGGAATATTAGCTATAGCAAGAAACCAAAAGCAAGACGAATAAAAAACATCATGAGGAACGCTCACATTATCAATATAAAGCATAATGGACTGTATAAATATCTAAAGTAAAATGCACAAATCAATAATAGATATTTGTTGCAAAAAGAACAGCATAAGAAAAACTATTGGTGCAAACCATAATATTGCCATACCATTAAAAATTATAGAATTCACATAGAAACTTAAGCTTAATAAAAAAAAATAAAAAAAAAATGCTTATGGGAATTGAATAAAATACTTAACATTAGAAGACTATAATCATCTCTCATGCACTTATAAGCAGTCATAACCAAAACAGGACTCAACATATTCTAGTTAAGAAAATCAACTGAGATCAGTAAATTTTCAAACTATGCCACATTGTACAGGATCAGTCTTTCACCATTGCAGTACAAAGGTACACCCTATAGATGCAGTGTGGATGTCTTGACACATGATAAATGAAGAAGTGCAAGAAACCTAGACAAACGATCTTCAAGCTCCCAGGTTCCTATTAAGAATGTATCAAAACTTTTACCAGAACATGCCCCACTAAAAAGTGATAAGTCGTGTGATTGCACTAACAACCCTACCAAAATGGAGACAGATGATGATTTAAACATGTGATTATTAACCTTAGAAACATATAACACAACAATTGGAAGATGAAACTTTTTTCCTAGAACTAATTTCAATAAACAAATATGAACCATACCTCTCCCAAAAACTCAACAACAAAATCTTCCACTCCAAAACCACCTTCTTTGTCGCAAACAACTCCAAGCCCCTGATCAATGTTAACCAGTAGACAATTACAAAAAACAAACAACCAGGATATAGGTAGACAAACATCCACAAAATAAATCACAAAGGAAAAGAAATAGGTTAAAGCTGTTGTAATAAAGAGTAGTGCGCACATACCTTTCTATAAGCAACATATTTGTCATCATGGCGGCTATCCATGGCCTTCAAGATACCCTGACACAAACCCACAGTTTTCATATCTCTATTCTCCTCAGCAGCTTTCCAAATTTCTTCAATAACAGGCCGCAACGGAAACATCATGGGAGTATTTCCAGTCCCAGTGAAGTGCCTAACTTGCTCATTGAGGGTGCGAAGGAGAACATCTTCAATAAACACATGCTTATCCTCAAGGTTCCAATCCAGTTCCTCTGGCATTGAATCAAGTAAAAGATTGTGGGTGTAGGGATCAATTCCATAAACTTCTTGCTCAATAACCTCACCTCCAAGCTGTTTTCTGGGTTTATAATCCTTGACTTCAGGAAGTTCCATATCCGTCTCCTCAGTTCCATTTTTTTGTACATGAAGCTTCTCAACATAATCATCAGGCAACGATACTTGCATCTTCCGCTTTACTTCCTTCTCATCTGCTACAATTACGTATTCATCAATAACTTCATATCTTCTTGTAACAGGAGGAACCAGGCTTGCTTTTGTCATACGAGCACCCCATTCACGATCTTTAGTCATAGAACCCAAACCCTCATAAAGTGTAAAGTATCCATCTCCTCTGGATAATCCAGATCGACCTTCTGACTTGTCACTTTCAGTATCTGAGATGGTCCTCTCAGTATCGCCTTTGCTATCATCAGATGTCCTGCCAAGATCATCAGAAGTATCACTTTCTGAATCCATAGATTTTTATTCAATCTGGATAACCGCCTTCTGATTTCTCGGTCAGATGCATCCTCTCCAAAATCTAAACCACCATTCATGAAGGAAATTCCGTTGCTCCTATTCAAGTACTTCCTTTCAGTTACTTTATTGAGCTTCTTTTTATACTTGCTACTAGATGAATCATCTTCCCATGACTTGAACATCTCATCTTTTTCATAAGAAGGCTTAGACCCCTCTTCCAAACGTGTTGCCAGTTGAATAAATAATGTAATAATACGATTCATGTCTCCGGCATCACCCCGATTCTTTGCTCTGCATCAAGACAGTAATCGTATAAGCTACAGAACAAAGCGAGCTTTTTATCCATTTTCAATAGAAGCCCTAAAGTTTGAAGAACAAAGGGGAGGGGCAGAGGGGAGAGCAACAAAAGAATTACTTACTTTATAGCATCACGACACATTCGACTGATGTCCTCCTTGACAGAGCTTAATCCACGACCAATATAATAACCCTTTTTCATTTTATCCTGAATTTCTGCAACCTGCCCAACAAGGAGAGTATAGAACTTGACATAATCAAATTGTTATAAAAACATCCCCCATATCCACAGAGAGAGAGAGAGAGAGAGAGAGAGAGAAGAAGAAGAAGACTATCACGTACCTTGGGCACAAAGAAGTCAAAGGCATTCTCCTTCATGATATCCTTCAAACTTGAAGCTAGAAATTCTTCCATCCTTTTGTACCCATTTTCAGATTTCTTAATTGACCATTGTCTCATGCGGGCATCCCTAGATAGTATGGATGAGGACCTTCGAGCATCAAAAGTTTAGAACGTTTGTATAAACTTCTTCGGAATAATGGATTTGATGAGTCTCTCTTATTCACACTATCAAAATATTGTTTTAGATCACCAAAATCATCAGTATCACCACCCAGACCGTTAACCTTGTAAGCTGATGACGATTTGTCAGTGATCTGCTTCAGACTTCTTACTTTGCAATGTGAGTCATCAAAATTCTTTATATCACGTGAATTACGGCTCTTAATCCAGTTCACGTTGTGAAATTTAAGGACCAACTCTGAAACTGGCTGCAACCCCTAATATCTATAGTAGACAAAGAAGGGAATGAACAAAGAATTTCTTCAAGTGTGCTGGAGGAGACTGGTATGGACCGGCTTACAGTAGCTTTTTGTTTATTTGGGATATTATCCCATAAAGTCCCTAAACTATATGTTTTGTGATAACTTGATTTTTAAATTAATTTTTTTAACAATTAAGTCCGTAAACTCATTGAAATCAATCACAGTTGGTCCCAAAACATCAATTCCGTTAATATTGTTAATAGAAAAAAACATGTGAGAGGTACATACCCATTTGACAAGGACAACGAAGATCATTTTTTCAAAAGGTCATCATCCTCTGCAGTAGCAAGAAGATTATGAAGTTTTGCTCTAATTTTTCTTGCAGAAACACCCTTGTTGTTTGACCACTGTGAGGTATTAACATCGGAATCTAAACAATCAGCATTGACATTTTTAATTCCCCCTAATAAGGGCTCTCTCAGCAAGACTTGCATTTTGTGACCATCTATGCCACTTCCACCCGTTAATTGATGCACAAGCACACCCATCTGATCTAAGGCATGGTTTTAATGTCTTGGATTCACATTACTTTGTCTTTCTTATAGTCTGTTGTTTACATGCTGTCTGTTTCACATCACCATTTACTACTTTTAAAACCTTTTTGGATTGTGGTGACACCACACCAGCTGCTTCCTTTTAAGCTTTGATGGCTTATTTGCTGCATTAGCACGGGCAAGCCAGAAAAAAAAAATATGAATATATAAACAAATATATTAAAAAAAAAAAGGGGATAAAGTGCCAAATAATATTTAATTTTGCTCAGTAAAAAGTGAAATAAAATAAAACAAAAACATTAATTAGATACTTACAAATGTTTCTTGAATTTAAACATCATGGTCATAGCCATTGGCCACTTTCTCAACACCAACACAATTTCCAAAGAATATTGAAACCTACAGTGTGCTACATTTAACAGCACTTTCTTTGATCTTGCTACCCAGATAATATAATCAACAGCTGATATCAATATGTAAATTATTCACAAAAACATTAGCAAATATCAAACTAAATATCATGCAAATGCCAAAGGTGACCAACATTACTTAATATATGGATAAACAAACACACGAAAAATACCTACATTCAATAATGCTTATGTCCAACTTGTCAGCAATAATTACTTAGCATGGAAGTTCAACTTGCTATACTAGAAAACTTGGAAGAAAATAGCAAAAATTCAGGCACCGAACCAAGAGAGAAATACAATAATATGCACATGCAACATGATAAACACCAAAATATGAAAGTAAATATGGAATGCCTTGAACAATGCAAAATATATTACATGTGTAAGAAAGTATAAAGTAATGATAGTACACAGTGCAAGTAATCACTAACATAATCAATGGTGCCAATTTATTAAAGAGAATGCCGACAAAGCCAACTAACTGTGCTTCAAAGTAGCACAGAAATCCAATTGCAAAATTACTTCCATCTTAATATTTAACAAGCAAACACGTTAAAAGGCCTATGTCAGTAATAACAAAAAGCCACTAATATTTTACTGACTATTAGAAATAATGACAAAAAGCTGACTAATTGAATGGCTCAAGGTAGTAAGGGAGATAAAATTTTGCAAAATTTTACATCGGCATGTAATTGACATTGAGTTATAATTTCCAACACCAACACCAACACAATTTACAAAGAACATTGAAACCTGCAATGTGCTATGTTCAACAACACTTTCTTTGATCTTGCTACCTAGATAATATAATCAACGGCTGATATCAATATGTAAATTATTCTTCATAGACAATAACATATAATAATACATATGTGACCACCAAATAAAAATATACAAGTATCCTTGTTCACAAATCCAAAATTGAGCAGCACAAAAACATTAGCAAATATCAAACTAAATATCATGCAAATGCCAAAGGTTCCATGTGCAAATGCCAAACATTAGCAAATATCAAACTAACTAAATATCAATCACCAGTGGAAGTTTTTGCAGAGCTTGAATTGGGACAACATTTTGGCTATTCTTTACGCTTGTCTAGCAAAGAAGCATCTCCGAAACGCAGAGATGAAAGGAGGAGAGGGAAAGTTGGATAGTACAGCATACCTTGTGACCACCAAGATTACTATGTTTCTTTGAAGTACGCCATGATATAAGAAATTGATTAAGATAAATCATAATACATACGTTTGGACAATCATTGGTCAAAATATATTTCATTAATATTAGATCATTTTGTTCCAAAATATTACATGTATATTGCAACGTCATGTGCCATTTTCCTGCTCATAGACAACATTTAACAAAAGTAAATGTCACAAAATATGGTACTTTACCAATACAAACAGCACCTCCACTTGTCAACTATATTGGTCTTTTTCCCTTATCATAACTAGATCTCATTGTTGCACCTCCACTTGTAATTAGTATTGTTGTTGTTGTGTTGTTGCTGGACACAATACTTGCTTGGCTAGTTGATGACCTCTTTACTGGAAACTTATCTATCCTGATGCTGTGCAAAAACACCAACACACAAATCATACATTATGTCCCTTTAAAGTCTTAATATATAAAAAGAATATGAAAGTTTACTTTTACTTTTTTAGTTGGTTCATTTTCCATTGATGCGGTAGTTTGCTTTCCACTGACATGCTAAAAATATGTATAACATGTTTAAAAAAAAGCAAGTTAAAATTAAATACAACTGAAACTAGAGTATCAATGTAAAACCAGATACACATTATACATGATGAAAGCTTACAAGTTTTAATATATAAAGAAAATATGAAGGTTTACCACTATATTTTGTGTTTGTTCATTTGCCATTAATGCAGTAGTTTACTTTCCATTGAGCTGCTGAAATTATGCAAAATATGTTTAAAAAAATTTTAAATACAATTGAAACAAAAGGTAAAAAAATGTATTAAACCTTTGTAATTGCTTCTGCACAAGATGCTTTACACAACCTAGCATTATGGCCTGTTGATCCACATTTTCTACAGGTCATTATACACCAGTCTTCCTTAACTTTTTGGATGGCTGTTCATTTGGTTTCTTTCTTCTAACTCTCCTTGGTCTACCAGGTAGCTTGTGAAATTTGGGTGGATGCAATGGAGGAAATCCAGACTTAGGCCATAAATTTGGGCCATTCATTGGGCCAACAGCAGGGGAGTAGGCTTTCATATAAGCATCCTTTTTGTACTATGGGTGTACAAATGCCAAATGTTCCATGTCTTTTGAGATAATAGCAAACATGGCATAAGGGCATGGAATCCCTGTTAAATCCCAATTTCTGGAAGAGCAAGTGTATTGTTGTAGATCTACCACATATTGGCATCCATCTACCGATCTAACTTGGAATTTTAGTTGTCCTACCCAATGAGGTATGCACATCCTTCCACCAAACTACATTTTTTCAAATATCTTGGACACCCTTGGTCCAAGCTCCCCATTCCACTTATTCACTACTCTCTTTTAAATGCCATTCTATGCATGATTTTGCATCTAATACACTCCAATAGGGTTATAATAGGCTTATCTCTTACTACCATTATGCTCCCATTAAAAGCCTCACATAAATTATTCAACAGAATATCACATTTTGGCACAGTCCTAAAATGCGATCTAGACCAATGCTTAGGAGCCTTCTCATTTACCCATTTGAAAGCATCAACAAATAATTCCTTTATCTTAGTCATATCAGCTTCATATCTTGCCATTGTACTAGCTTCAACTGCACACCATAGCCTCTGTTTAAAAGCCAAACTCTTAAAATTTGTTTTAAAGTTGTTGTAAAAATGCCTAACACAATGCCGATGTCCTGCATTAGGCAAGAAGTCCTCAAGTGCATTCACCAACCCTTTTTGCTTATCTGATATAAAAGTCCAACGATTAGAGTTCCCTATATCAAGGTCTTGAATAAGAAATTCAAGAACCAACTCCAAGTGTCTTTGCTTTCAACTTCAACCAATGAATATGCAATTGGAAACATTGCATTGTCACTATCAATTCCCACAGCAACTAATAGTTGGCCTTGATGTTGCCCTTTGATGTGGCAACCATCAAGGCCAATCAATGGCCTACACCCCTCTTTAAACCCTTGTTTACAAGCTCCTAGGCAGATATAAATCCTTTAAAATCTACTAACTTCCTCTTGAAATTCACTTTTCACAACAACTGTGCTATTTTCATTGCTCCTCTTCAACTCTTCATAATAATCCCAAATCAACCCATATTGCTTCTCAAAACCTCCTTTTATCATCCTCATGGCTTTCCTTTTAGTCCTATGATATTGCTGTCTACTTAATTTTATGATAAAGTCATTCCTAATTGTGTCCGAGAATGATTCAAAACTCCAGTTAGGATCCAACCTAAATTTATTCACATATTTCTTGGCTATCCAACTAGAATTCACATTAGGGTTGTTAAATTTCCTTTTGCAACTGTAGCTGTGGATACCAAAATAATTTCTAATCTGAAAAGTCTTATTGTCCTTCATTACTGCAGCATACAAAATCCATTCACACTACTTACCATTACATACTACTCGAAACCTCGTTTTATCATTTTTTGTTTTTTTTACTTGATGTCCCTTTGAGATTTAATATCATATTCTTTCATTGCTTGTCTAAGGTCATCAATTGAAGCAAATAACATTCCTAATTTGAACTCTAGATGACCCATTTCTATCTCAACATTGAACTCATGAACATGTTGTCTTCTTACTCCATCCTCATCACTTGATGAACCAAAAATACTCTTTAACTCATCATCCTCACCATAATCTGAATCAACGTAACCATCACTTTCAAAACTAGCCAACTTAATAGTAGGATCAATATTGTCCATATAAGCTACATCATCATTATCACTCTGCTCATATTCAGATTGTTGTGAATCAGGATCATCACCCTCATCCTCATTTTCATCCTCATTATCATTAGTATTTCTAGTTCTATTTTCAGTCAAAGGTTGATTTTGATGGTTATGAGGTGTAAGGTTAGGCAAATCAAAATCAACATAAAAAAAAAAAAAGTCATCAACTAATAATTCATCTATGTAGGGCTAGATATTAAACTAAGGTAAGGATGGGTTTGGGTTTGGCCACTAGAATGGGAATGGGGTTGGGTGATTGGTTTGGGCTTTTTCACTGGTTTGGGTTGTGGTTGTGTCTCTCGCAGTGAATGTGACTGTGACCAAGATAGTGTTGATATGTCTTGTGATTCTACTTGCGTGCCATCATTTAAAGTTTCACTATTCAAGGACACAATTTCATGGAGCCTCCCAATCAAGCATTTTGCCACACACACACATAAGTAGATATATATATATATAAAGTTATTTGACAGTCAAATTATCATATTATATTTAAATAATTATCATATCTATTTAATAATCACAAGCAGTCAAATTATTTGGCCTAAACAAACAACAATATATATATATATATATATATGTAAGTAAAGCATCAATAACAAATATTTGCAGTCATTAAACCTACGGACCACAATTTATTTTAGCCATAACAACCCCAACAAAAGCAATTAATGCATGCCAGGTTAAATAAAGTATAAATAACTATTATTTTCTTTGTAGGACCACATACAAACACTAAAATAACTTATAAAATATTCTATGTTATATCAATGGCAGACCACTTTTATAAACAAATACAAAAAAACATACTAGTAGGTCATGACCATAGAAACTTTCAGCATATTCATAGACTTTACAATTCAATCACATAAAACAAAAGATAAAATCCACGCAAAAAATATATCTCTATAGGCTACAAATATCAACTTTGAATAGTTCTTTATTGTATCCATCTATATATGTGTGTGTGTATATATATATTATAATATTTAAATGCTTAATTGGGAGGCTTTCAATTTTTAATATATATACAATATAGAAACAATAATAATAGAGTCGATGCTTTGGATGGACAAGAGCCAAAAACATCTAGAAGATCCATCTATTATTTGATCTCCTCTTTTTAAACAATTCTCACTTAGTATTTTTCCTCCCAAACTAATTCTTTAAAGCCTTGGACTCCAACTTAAACAATTTTCCTTTATAAAAGCAGATTTGTTAATTTCAATGTCCAAAATAATTTCTTTAAAGTTATATATATATATATATATATATATATAATATATAAAAAGTATTCAACTTTGTCCTCATCTTTCACTATCTCATATAAAGAATACGTATACAGAGGCTTTTGTCTTACTTAGTGTCGGCAAATAGAGGCTTTAATTTTAGTCAGAGGCTTTCTTCCATTCCAAAAAATCTTAACTGCTGTAGATTGGTGCGTTTTCTTTTACTCATTCCATATTTCTCAACTTTCATCACATATTGAAACTCAGATAAATATTGAAAGTTTAATATACAGCTGCAGAGCATATTTAACAATGGTTAAACTTCAAAATTAAAAAGGAAACACTTACAATCTATGGGTTGATTCTTCTCCTTAATACTTCGTAAGGTTCCATCAAATTAGGATTAACTTCAGTTTGCTTGTCTGATATGTGCTTGGAGCTTTCTTGCTAACAACTTCATGAGGTTCCATTGAAAAGAAAGAAATACACTTTAATTTGCTTGTCTAATCAATCACATTCTATAATCAAAACCCTAAATCTTTTTTCCCCAAGTTTTCTCTCCCTTTTGCAAACGGGAATATGATATGAGGGACAGGGAAATATGTAAGAATGACCTTCGTTGCCCTTATCAAATGGGCATGTGTCTCTCACATGTTTTTTTGTTAACAATGTTAACGGAATTGATGTTTTGGAACCAACATTGATTAACTTCAATGAGTTTAGGGACTTAATTGTTAAAAAAATTATTTTAAGGACCAAGTTGTCACAAACCATGTCATTTAGGGACTTTATGTGATAATATCCCTTTTGTTTTTGACTATTTAAGAAAAAATTGAAAAAAAGACAAGGAAAATGGTTACTTCAAGGAATTGATCTCTACTAATAAAAGTTGAGTTTTTCAATAAAAATTTTGACTGATATCATTTCATTACTCCATTTGACTTAAATGGCCAAATTTACAACTACAAGCTAAAAATTAGGAAAATAATAATAGTATAGCAATAAATCAAATAAAATTTTCAAAATATCTTGATCCCAAGACTTATTCAAAAGCTGGATAATAAGAGATTGTGACAACTTATCCCCCTTAAACTGCACTTTTGTCCTCAAGAGTGACATCTAGAAATTGCTTTTTAATATAGCCCAAACTTTCCCAAGTAGCATCGGCAGGGGAGAGCCCTTTCCACAATATCAAAATCTCATGTCGTCCTCTCTTGTTCCGACGATCAAGAATAGCTTGAGGTGTGAGAAAGCTTCCTTTAGTATCCAAGTTGTCCAAAGGTAGTTGGTAAGAGGTAGTAATGTGGTCACCTATTTTCTTCTTCAAAAGTGAGACATGAAACACCGGGTGGATCTGAGAATCAAACGGCAAATCCAATTTATAGGATACAGCACCAATACACTGTAAAATTTTGAATGGCCCATAATACCTCATCGATAACTTGAAATTTCTTCTCTTAGAAATAGATACTTGCTTGTATGGTTGTAACATCACATATACCTAATCTCCAATAAATTCTTTCTCTCTATGTTTTGCATCATAAACCTACTTCATTCTTGACTGAGCTTCTTTGATTCTCAGCTTAAGCTCCTGAACAATGACATCCCTTTGTAGCAAATCCTTTTCCAAAGCTGCTACCTTGGCTGTACCTGATACATAGCTTATAAGGGTAGGCAGAGGACATCCATAGACTGCCTCAAATGGTGTCATTTGAATCGTTGAATGCCAACTTGTGTTGTAGCAAAATTCTGCCCAAGATAGCCACTTTGTCCAATTCTTTGGTTCAGAATTAATGAAACATCTGAGATACATCTCCAATGTGCGGTTGACCACCTCACTTTGCCCATCAGTTTGGGGATGATAAGAAGAACTGAAGTTGAATGATGTGCCATTTGGTTTGAACAACTCTCTCCAAAATGCACTTGTAAAAGTTGGATTTCAATCATAAACGATAGAGCGAGGCATCCCATGGAGGCAAAAAATTTAATCAAAAACGATCTGAGTAAGGATGAGTAATTGCAACAAAGTGGGCATACTTTGATAATCTGTCTAGCACTACAAGGATGGTTGATTTTCCCTTTGAAAGTGGAAGTCCTTCACTGAAGTCCATTGCTATATCTTCCCAAATTTGGTTTGGTACAGGGAGAGGTTGGAGTAGGCCAGCTAGTGCAAGTTGCTCTACTTTATGCCTTTGATATACATCACAATTTCTGATAAATTCTTTGACACTCTTGTTCATGCCCTTCCAATAAAAATTGGACTTTATGCGATGGAGAGTTTTAATGAACCTTTCATGTGTGTTGTCATGAAATTGATTAATTATATCAGAAATAAAACATGAATCTTCAGAAAGGTAAATTTTACCTTTGAAAAATATGATTCCATCCCGAAAGCTCCATGGACCCACATGTTCATCTTCTTTAATCAGCTTAATCAACCTCTGGACATTAGGCTTTGACAAATTTTCTTCTTTAATTGAGTCTAACCAATTTGGCAAAGGCTGCAAAATTGCACAAGAATGCAGATTCTTCTTTTCTTCATCATTCCTTCTAGACAAAGCATCTATCACAATATTTTCTTTTCCTCTTTTGAATTCAATGACAAAATCATAAATCAAGAACTTGTAAAGCCATTTTTGTTGCACAATCCTTTGACTCCATAAATGTTTTAAGTTGTGATGATCTGTTCGAATGACAAACTTCCTTCCAAGCAAATATGATCTCCATTTTTGGACAACCAAAACAAGAGCCAAAATCTCTTTCTCATAAGTGGAAAGCAAGAGATGCCTCCCTTGAAATGCATGACTATAAAAAGCAATGGGTTGTTCCTGTAGTAAGACTGCACCAATGCCCATTCCTAATGCATCACATTCCACTATGAACATTTTAGAAAAATTGGGTAAAGCCAAGATAGGTGCTTGTGTCATGGCTGCCTTGAGTTTTTCAAAAGCTTCTTCGAATGGTGAAATCCCATTTGAAAGAATCCTTCTTCACCATTCTGGTGAGAGGACCAGCAATTTTACCATAATTCTGAATAAATTTACGGTAATAACCTGTTAAGCCCAAAAATCCACGTAGAGCTTTAAGAGACTGAGGTTTTGGCCGAGTCAACATTGTGTCAACTTTGTCTCTATCCATAGCCACCCTTGCACTTGAAATCACATGACCGAGATATTTCATTTTCCTCTAGCCAAATTGACATTTTTCTAGCTTCACATAAAGCCAATTAGATTTCAAGATAGAAAACACCTCCTTTAAATGTTTTACATGCTCCTCCCATGATTTACTCTAGATTAAAATATCATCAAAAAAAACCAAAACAAATTTTCTTAAATGTTTATGGAATACCTCGTTTATGAGAGCTTAAAACGAAGAAGGTGCATTTGTGAGCCCGAAGGGCATCACTAAGAACTCATAGTGGCCTTGATGAGTTTTAAAAGTAGTTTTCTCTACATCTTCCACATGTACTCGAATTTGATAGTACCTGGAACGTAAATCCAGTTTGGCAAAATAATGTGCACTATACAGCTCGTCTAGCAGTTCATCGATTACTGGTATCGAAAATCCATCCCTGATGGTAGCTTGATTCAATGCTCTATAGTCAACGCACATTCTTCAAGAGCCATCTTGTTTTTTTTTTTTTTCTAGTATGACTGGGGAAGAATATGGGCTATTACTAGGTCTTATTATTCTAATGGAGAGCATCTCAGCCATTAATTTCTCAATTTTTAATTTTTGATGGTGGGGATATCTATAAGGTTTGACTGAAATAGGTCCTTGGCCAGGCTTTAGAGGGATTTTATGATCATGGGTGCATCTAGGGGGAAGGCCTTTTGGTTCTGACAATATGCTTGCATACTGGTGTAAAAGGTATTGGATTTGTATGGGTATTTAGGGCTGTATGGGTTGACTTTTGGAAGCATTCAAGGCATAAAGCTGCAACAAAAATCTTTCTTTTCTTTTCCTCGTCGTCTGCACCAACTCCAGATTATTGATTAATTTATTTTCTGGGGTAGAAAAACCTTGTAAGATCCTCTCCTTTCCATCCATGTTGAACTTCATCTGCATTTTAGGAAAGTCCCATACTCAACCACTGAGTTCCTAAAATAACATCATAACCTTCCAGTGGTAGCAAGTATAAATCACAAAGCACACAAGCTCCCTGCAAAGTAAACTAAACTTGATCACATTTACCTGGGCTAACTACCATTTCACCTGAAGCCACCATTATTAAAAATTGGCCCATAGAGTTTAGTTGCAAACCAACAACTTTTGCCATCTTTTCATTAACAAAATTATGGGTGCTTCCCCAGTCTACAAGGATGGAGACTTCTCTACACCTTAGATTGCCTTTGACTCGCATCGTCTCCGGTGCTGGTGTTCTTACAATGGCATGCAAGGACATTTTGGCCATATCACTAGAAAAGGCTTCACACCTCCTTCATCCTCCATTTCCACATCATCATCACTATCTCCTAAACTGGCTTGAATAATGAGAAGTTTCTTGCAGTGATGAACGGGACCAAATTTCTCATTGCACTTAAAATAAAGCCCTTCCTTCTTCTCTCATTTAGCTCCGCAGTTGACAACTTCTTGATAGGTGAAGAACTTGGGATATGGGAATTATGTGCTATACTCCATGTCTTTGAAATTGCTAGAGTAGGTTTCTTGTGCGATTTATCTTTTGCTTCAAACAAACAAGCCAGCCCTATAGCTGTGGTTAAAGTAGTTGGTCGATTTGCTTGCATATCTGTACGAATTGGATCTCTCAACCTGCTGATGAAATAGCTCACTTGTTGCGATTGCGGAAGAGGACTAGCTTTGGCTAAAAGCTTCTCAAATTTAGCTTTATACTCTTGAACGTCTCCGGTTTGCTATAACCAGTGAAGAAAATATCGATGTCGAAGGTATGATTTTATGGAAATATCGATGGAAATATCGATAAAGTTATGGAAACTGTAAATTTTTAATTTAGAATACAAATTTTTATATATGAGATAATTAATATAGTAAAATGATATAAAAATACAATAATTAGAATACAATAATCATAAAATATTCTATAAATATTACAAATTATTTATAAGTGAATAAAATATAAAGTTAATTAGCACCAAAATATAGAAAATTTAAAAGATAATAGTAAGATACAAGAAATTCTCAAATATAATCCCTAATACATTATTAATACCAAAAAGAATTCTTTGGTTCTTCAAATTGATGATCATATCTTGATGTTTCGCATGTATAACAATAGGCATTCCAACTCATCATATCAGAGAAATTTTCCATGTAATTGTGGATATGCCAAGTATATCTTTCTCTATCAATCCCAACCAATTGTCCAAGCGGAGTGTAATGTGGAATATCAGAATTTCCATATTGAGAACTAACTTGTGTATTTAAACTCTTTGCATCCAAAGAATTAGAAAGATAATCTTCATCATGTTGATTCATCATGGAAATGCCATAGTGCCTTCTTGAACCAGTGCCTGCTGTTTGAGCCCCATGATTAAAATCCTGTGTTGCATGTGTATATTGATCTTCACCGGTAAATGGGCTTAATGGTTGTTGGCTTGGTTTTCGATAGTATGTTCCACTCCCACCTCCACCTATATTATATCCTCCTCCTCTATTGCCACCATAACCACTACCTCCATCATCATCATCAGCATCATCATCATAATCATCATCATCATCAAGATCAACAACATCATCATCATCTTCATCCTCATATTCATTTGGTTGAGAATAACCGCCACCAAATGTTTCTATACGAGGACTAAATCATCTAGTTGAAGGCCTTGTCACTACTTCAAACGAATAATTTCCTCCACTATCACTGCTCATAACTTCTTTAGCAATAACATTGTCAACATTTATCCCTAATTGTGAAGCATGCATTGCGAATCGAGGATCTGGATTGCCTTCTTCATCATCTAAGTGTGAATTCTTAACCCATTGGATAATAGGATTATATTCATCTTCACCAGGGTCAGCTCCAATTTCAAGAAGATCTAAATAATCTGAATCTAATTGCGGTTGATTTGTTAATTCCATATCACGGATCCACAATTTCATATTATAATAGCAAAAAACCAATTTTTGGAGTTTTTCATATGCGAGTCTATTTTGTTGTTTTGTGTGTATTAAAGCGAAGGTGCTCCAATTACGCTCGCATGTGGAAGATGACACAGTTTGTGACAAGATATGCATTGCCAATTTTCTGAGCGTTAAAGTGCTATTACCATACATTGTCCATCATTCAGCGGTATATTTCAACATTATAAATCAAAATATATATTTTTAAATATTTATAAAATTTTTAATATTAAGCACATGATTTTTTTATAACAAGTAATTGAAATGCACATACCAAGTGTCATTTCTGCTCGGGTGGCAATTGCTGCTCGAACACTAAACCCATTTCGTGCATCTCTAAAGCATATTATCTAGATGTAATAACGAAAAATTATAAAAAAACGTTATTAATATGTTAGTTAAAAAAAATAATAAACAAAAGCTTACTTCATTTCCAAATTGAGATATACGATCCGAATTTGGATCAAATGCTGCAAAGACATCATGAACAGCTTGTACAGTATCTGAATCAGTGCCAATTTCTTTTTTATACTGGAATCGTGGATTCAGAAAGTATGCTACAAAATAATAATAAAAATTAAATCTAATATATAAATTATAAGACAAAATAATAATTAATAATAAGTAATTGACATAAAATTACCGGCCATATGGAGAGGATGAGAAAGTGTATTGTTCCATCGAGCATCTATGATGTCCATAACCCACTGAGTTTCTCTTTGGTTATTGATTGCATATCTCATTTTTTGAAAACAATCATACAATATTGGCATCGTAGGTATGAACTCAGCATCAACAATTCGTAAAATATTATATAATGGCTTATATAAATTAACAACGTGAGTAACAGAATCCCAAAAATGATTATCAAGGATAAGTTTTTCTGCTTCTTTATCTGCTTTTGTTCGACTCAATTGATGCTCAGCCCATGCATCGCTTGTAAAGACTTGTTTTAGAGAAGTTTTGTTTTCAAGGAGACTATTTAAAGCAATATAGTTTGTTGCAAACCTTATTGCTCCTGGTTGAATGATGTCTCCTTTACATATATCTCGCATTAAAGAAAGTAAAAAATTATGATTATAAATATAATTGGTTATCATTCTTGCACGCTGAATGATCCTTGCAATACTTTCATGCTTTCCAATATCCTCAAATATAAGATCAATACAGTGCGCAGCACATGGTCGTCCAATACAAGTTGTATTGTGTCATCAATTTCTTACCAGCCTTTACAAATGCAGAACCATTATCCGTGACTACTTGGACAATATTTTTCTTGCCCACTTCATGGATAACATTCTCCAAAAGTTTGTATATATACTTATAGTTTTTGATTTTATCTGAGGCATCAACTGACTTAAGAAACATTACTGATAACCCTTTGTAATAAACCATAAAATTCAATATGGATAGCTTAGTTGGTCCTGTCCATCCATCGCACATAATTGTACAACCATATGTCTTCCAGCTTTCTTTGAACTGTTCAATATGCTGTTGCATCTCTTTATACTCCATATCTAGATATTTTTCCTTAATTTCATATGGAGATGGAATTTGAACTCCCATACCTGTTTGTTAAGTACCAACGATCATGTTTTTGAAATGGTGTGATTTTGCCTTTGCAGTTTTGACATTATCATAAATAAAGAACTTTGCCACTAGTCTTCCCAATGTATCTTTCATACCACCTTTTGTCAACATATCTTTTATATTTTTTTGTTTTACACCGAATGACTTATATAACGAAAGTGTAGCTGGAAGAAATTGTTGAGATTGTTGTCTACGACTAGGCTCCCTTAAACTTGTTGCACGACGAAATTGAGCATATACTTAACTACCACCCTCTCGAGAAGATTCTGATCCTTGACCTCTACGATTAAAAAGGTTTCTGCCTTGTTCTTTTACCCATTTGTCTTGTTTAGATGCACGAACTGCAGCTTTATATGAGTTTCTTTCATCAGGATGCATACCAGCTGGATATATACATATATCATCACCATCATCATCATCATCATAATTACTCCGAGACGGAGCTAAGTTACCCCGTAATTCATTATGAATATCTTCCTCCATTGTTTTTTTTTTCAATTTTGCATGTTCTTTTTTCCTCAAGTAATTATAAATCTCTTTCTTTACTTCTGGAGGTACAATGGGGCACTTTTTGACATTACTTTTTGGATCAGAATGTGCTAAATAATACTTTAATCTTGTTATTCCACCACTTTGCATTTTATGGTTACAATATTTGTAAATTGTACCATATTTATTATCTTCAATTGGAATACAATGTGCCCAATCTAGATTTGCTCTTTCACTATTACTTTCCATTTTTCTTTTCAATAATCATAAATAATTATTAAGTTAATAATAATATTAAGAACAACAATAAGAATAAGAAAAATAACAATATTAATAACAAGAAAAGAATTATAACAATAATAATAATATCAATATTAATAAGAATAACAACAATAATAATAATAACGATAATAAAAACAACAATAATAACAACATTAATTTCAATAAGGATAATAAAATTAATAACAATAATAATAATAAGTAAAATAATAACAACAACAACAATAACAAATTAACAATAATAATAATATGTAGAATAATAACAACAACAATAATAACAAATTAACAATATTAATAATAATAATAGTAGTAACAATAATAATAATAATGGTAATAATAATAATAACAACAATAATAACAACATTAATAATAATAAAGATAATAAGGATAATAAAAAAATAACAATAATAATAATAAGTAGAATAATAACAACAACAATAATAACAAATTAACAATATTAATAATAATAAGAGTAGTAACAATAATAATAATAATAATATAATAAACATAATAATGATAATAATAATGATAATAATAATAACAATAATAACAATATTAATAATAGGAATAAGAATAACAATTATAAGAATATTAACAAAATAACAATAATAACACTATTAATAAAAAAAATATTAATGACAACATCAATAATAATAATAACATCATCAACAACAACAACAACAACAAAAACAATAATAATAATGATGACAACATTAATAATAATAATAACAATATTGATAACAATAATAAGAAGAAGAAGAAAAAAAAACAATAATAACAATAATAATAATATTAATAAAAAATATTAATGACAACATTAATAATAATAATAGCATCATCAACAATAAGAAGAATAAATATAATAATAACAACAACAATAATAAAAAATTAACAATATTAATTCTAATTAAAGTAGTAACAATAATAATACTAATAATAACAACAATAATAACAACATTAATAATAATAAAGATAATAAGGATAATAAGAAAAATAACAATAATAATAATAAGTAGAATAATAACAACATCAATAATAACAAATTAACAATATTAATAATAATAAGAGTAGTAACAACAGTAATAATAATAATAATAATATAATAAAAATAATAATGATAATAATAATGATAACATTAATAATAATAATAACAATATTAATAACAACAATAATAAGAATGACAATTATAAGAATATTAATAAAAATAACAATAATAACAAAATTAATAAAAAAATATTAATGACAACATCAATAATAATAATGACATCAACAATAATAACAATATTAATAACAACAACAACAACAACAATAATAATAATAATAATAATAATAATAATAATATTGATAACAATAATAACAATAATAATAATAATAATATGAATAACAATTATAAGAATATTAATAAGAATAACAATTTTAATAATATTAAAAAAAATATTAACGATAGTATTAATAATAATAATAACATCAACAATAATAACAATATTAATAATAATAATAACAATATTAATAATAATAATAATAATAATACGAATAACAATTATAAGAATATTAATAAGAATAACAATATTAATAAAAAAAATAGTAATGATAAGATCAATTATAATAATAATATCAAAAACAATAATAATAATAACAACATTAATAATAATAATAATAACAATATTAATAACAATAATAATAATAATAAGAATTACAATTACAATTACAAGAATATTAATAAGAAAAACAATAATAACAATAATATTAATATTAATAAAAAAATATTAATGACAACATTAATAATAATAATAACATCATCAACAATAAAAATAATAATAGATATAATAATAATAACAACAATAATAACAAATTAACAATATTAATACTAATAAAAGTAGTAACAATAATAATACTAATAATAATAATAATAATAACAACAACAACAATAATAACAACATTAATAATAATAAAGATAATAAGGATAATTAAAAATAACAATAATAATAATAAGTCGAATAATAACAACATCAATAATAACAAATTAACAATATTAATAATAATAAAAGTAGTAACAATAATAATAATAATAATAATAATAATAATAATATAAAAATAATAATGATAATAATAATGATAACATTAATAATAATAATAATAACAATATTAATAACAATAATAATAAAAATAAAAATAACAATTATAAGAATATTAATAAAAATAACAATAATAAAAATATTAATAAAAAAATATTAATGACAACATCAGTAATAATAATAATATCAACAATAATAACAATATTAATAACAATAATAATAATAACATCAATAATAATAACAATAATAATAATAATACGAATAATATTTATAAGAATATGAATAACAATAACAATAATAATAATAATAACATCAACAATAATAACAATATTAATAACAATAATAATAATAATAATAATGAGAATAATAATAAAAATAATATATTAATAATTACATAATACATTACATTATAAAGCACACTTAATTTTATATTAAATCAATTATTTGGTGTATATTTTATACATATAATTAATTTTATGTTAAATAATAAGCACAATTTTAACAATATTTGTTATTAAAATACTTACTTTTGATGATAAAAAATTGTGAATTGAGACTTTATTACTAACATGGATCTTCCAAAAGCTCTTCCTTTTGTGAATAAATGTTGAATAAAGAAAGAAAAAAAGATTGGAAACTAATTACGTTCAGTGAAAACTTTGCGCTCACTCCATTTCTTTTTGCCAAACTTTTAAACTTACTCTCTCTATGATCTATGCTGAGAAAGAAGGATGCAAAACATAAAAATATTACTGAGCTGCTACACACGTATTTTTATACTACACTCATTTCCTTACCTCCTCAGTATTACAAATCACTTAAAAAAAATTCCTCTTGTAAATATTTGTACTTTTCAAGTACAATAATTTTATTAAATTATTTCTCCCCACAATTCTCTCATGATTTTTTCTTTCCAGTTTTATTTTTTTTCAAAATAAGTTACTGTTAACATGTGAAATCTGTAAAATTTTTTTATCGAAATTCAAAAAAGATGCCTATGAAAATATTCGTTCTGATCATTTCATTTCAAATTTTTGTTTTTTTTTTCCCTTGGATGTCTTACTCCTACTCTATTAACTTTGAAAAAAAAATCAAAAGCATCAATAATTCCTGCACATTCATTCATAGTTGCACTTTCATTCACTTTTTCTTTTTTCAGATTCGGCACTTTCATAATTTCATTCACATTTTACACTTTCATTCAAATTCTTTAAAAAAAAAAATTCCTTTCTTCAGCCATCTCTGCGTATCCCCCTCTTCCCTTCAGCTTCAGCCATCTCTTCCTCTTCTCCTTCCCGTCCATCTATTTCCCTATCTTCTCGGCCAGATCAGTTTTTCCCTCTATTCTCGGCCAGACAAGCTCTTTCCCTCTCTTCTCGACTCAGCCGTCTCTTTCCCTCTCTTCTCGGCCAGATCACAAATTCACAACCCAGATCACGTCACAACCGGCCAGCATACATTCACAACTAGCAAGAAACAAATTCTTCACAACATACAAACACACACACACAAAAACTAGATCAGATCTCAAAATCAACCACACACCCACGCTGGCCGACATCTCCCCAACAATTCCACTGACAGCCAACGACTTTCCACCGATTTCTCCATCAATTTTCCACCATATCCACCCAAAAAATGAAATCCCGACCGACTTCTGAATTTCCACATGAAACCCCTCGATTCCAGCGACATTCCGCCGGCACTCGTGACGGAAACTCCCCCCCCCCCCTCTTTCGATGTCG
Source organism: Ziziphus jujuba (assembly GCF_031755915.1). Lineage (NCBI taxonomy): Eukaryota > Viridiplantae > Streptophyta > Magnoliopsida > Rosales > Rhamnaceae > Ziziphus > Ziziphus jujuba. The sequence goes on from NC_083382.1 coordinate 25,653,290, forward strand.
GAGGTGGCCAACAACTAACATTATCGGTGACTTTTCGCTAGTGTCAGCGACATTTGCTTCACTAGCTGTAACTTTGTGAGTTCCCCAAAGAAATCAAGGAATTGGTTGGGACCAAACCGAATATATAATCCTTCTTCAAAGTCCTCCAAAGAAATATAGGTCATTTCTTGTTTTTTCAATTGATACCATAGTTGGGCGTCACCTTCCAAATGGTAGGAAGCCAATTGAACTTTTTCTGCAATTGAAATATCATGAATTTCAAAGAATTGTTGAGCTCTGTACACCCAACTGGTGGGATGTTCACCGTCTTCAAACCGGGGAAAATCTAACTTCACTGTTTTTGGAGTGAAATTGCTAACACGTATGCCTCATTGTGACCCATTATTGCCTCCTGAAAGAGCTTGATTACGGACTAATGAATTTTCACCTGCTTCTGTGATGGATTGAGTTTTTAATTGCTCCAGTTGGAAAGTTAGTTTATTTAACTTGTCAGTTAATTGATTCACCATCTCTTTCTGAGAGAGTGAAAGAGATTTGACTGCCGTTTCTACTGCCTCTACCCGTTGGTCCATAGCCAGGCTCTGATACCACTTTGGTATGGACTTGCTCACAGTAGCTTTTTCTTTACCTATTTTGTTTTTTACTGTTTAATAAAAAATGGAAAAAGACAAGGAAAATGGTTACATCAAGGGAACCTAACCTCGACTAATAAAAGTTGAGTTTTCAATAAAAAGTTTGACTGATATCATTTCACTAATTGACCATTGTCTCATAAGGGCATCCCTTGATAGTATGGATGAGGACCTTCGAGCATCAAAAAGTTTAGAACGTTTGTATAAATTTCTTAATTGATTTGATGAGTCTCTCTTATTCACACTATCAAAATATTGTTTTAGATCACCAAAATCATCAATATCACCACCTAGACCCTTAACCTTGTAAGCCGATGAAGATTTGTCAATGATCTGCTTCAGACTTCTTACTTTACAATGTGAGTCATCAAAATTCTTCATACCACATGAATTACGGCTCTTAATCCAGTTCACATTCTGAAATTTAAGGACCAACTCTGAAAACTGGCTGCAACCCTTAATATCTATTGTAGACAAAGAAGGGAATAAACAAAGAATTTCTTCAAGTGTGCTCGAGGAGATGTTGATGCAGCCAGTTAAAAGAATAGAATTGATCTTATCTTTGCCATAACCACTCTACAAACAAACATTAACATTAAAATTGGCACAGACAAAACATAATCCCCACTATTATGCAATTATAAAAAAGTAAAACCTACCATAATGTTCAAGAAGATGGAGTCAATGCAATTAGGCCCCAAACATGACAAGTCAATCTGTCTTGAAATATCCTTGTAAAACCTGACAACAGCTCTCCAATGCTTGCAAGTCAAAGAAGCAATATAAACCGATTTCACATCAGATCTCAAAAAATGAAAGACCCTTGCCAAGATATGGCCATCCAATAAACCCCAGCTTCCAATCTCTGAGTCAGAAGTTAGATTCTTTCACAGTAGATGGATGACTCATCACACAAATCATCGAATGTTGATTCTTCCTTTTGAATTGTCTGCACATCATCATCAATTTCATAACCATCTTCATTTTCATATAGAATTTGAGCTCTTTTGGCCGAACATGCATCACCTTCTACATACATAAAAACTAAATTAACCCATTAACCAAATAAATAAAAATAATTATGCAATCAAAATTACATATGCCCTGTCAGTAATCACGATAGCACTTGTTGGTAATTTTTCGAGAGAGTAACATATTTGTTGGAAAAACTAACAATTACCTCTATCGGTATTCATGATAAACATTAAGGTAATTTTTTATATTATTTTTTGAATAACACTCCATATGTAATTATAAGTATTTTTATATTGTGTATAACACCATGGAATTTGTATTAATACATTTATTAAATGTAACTTAAGGAATAAGTGAGAAGAAACAGAAATTAAAATTTAAGAAAATTGTCATGATAATTTTTCCAAACAGAAATTAAAATTTAAAAAAAACTGTCATGATAATTTTTCCAGCGGCTATTGAGATAGCATAAACAAAATACAAACTGCACATCTAGCAACTATTAGTAACATGTAAAGAACAACTTAATATTTACATAGCATAAATAAAATACACATAGGTCTCAAGATAGATAATGAACAATAATGATGATGTACAAGATTTTATATATGAGCATACTTTACATAGATCTCAAGATAGATCTCTACTTATTATTAATGTATCACCCAAAGTCCTACAATTTAACAATTATAAAGATAGCAATCTACTTAGAAACCTCCAAATATGCATGGAAGCACATTTAGTTTGGATAGTGGATCATACTCTGATATGGACATTAAAAGAAGAATATATTACCTCACTACATCAAGTTTTAGAGCTAAATATATATATATATATATATATATCACTGAATATGAAATATGCTCCCCAACGATTGAACATTATAGGTTCTTCTTCATTGGTGCTATTTTAAAGTACTATATGTAATCAATATATTATAAAATATTAGAATCATTAGGTAATAAACAAATTTAGCATAAAAATTAGATTCATAACATATTTAATTGTAAAACTTTAATAAAAACAATAATTAAAAAAAAAGAAACTCAAAACATTCTGTAGCCTTAATTTATATTAATACCTTTTGGAGATGGTAACATAGTAATAAATTCATTAAATGGGCATAAACATTTTTTCTCTATACCTTTTCTCTGCTCTTCGTCTTTCTATGAGCATTCTAACCTCTCACTTCTCTAACAAATCATACACTTTATTATACCTCTACTTTCTACATTTCTTATATCAACATAAATGTCCTTTCATGTAAAAGGTTGAGTGATTTGAAAATAAATATGCATAATAGTTAAATAAAACTAATATAATGAAATTCAATATCTACACAAATAATTATAAACAGAGTTAACTAGTGTAGAGATTTTAATTGAATCTTCAGATATTCTCTGTTGCTAAATAGCCATTTAAATTTAGTGTATAATCTGTTTTGCATAAGCATTTTCTAATTAAATTTTCTTACTTCATATAAAAAAAATTGGAAAAAATTGAGCAAAAATAAAATAAAAAGGTAGTTTTCTCTACTTCAGAATTTGAATTCATAATTGACATTATACAATTAATTTCTAAAAAATTCTACCACAGAGATTTCATTGATTATTACATTTAAAATAATATAGCAGTGAGTAGTAACCCTAATTTTCTTTTATTAAAGAAAGAATATCATATATAAAAACCTTATAGTTATACTAAAAGGAAATCATAATAAGTACCACCTCGTTATATAACTAATTACCGACAAAATTTTTTATCTTTGACTATCATCAGAATAATTTATTATATATCTATTTATGATTTTTAAGTTGACTTGTATCCTATTATGTTTACTTTTCTAAGTTTTCATCCTCTTTTCGGTACCATACAAATATATAACCATTGTTCTACATTTGGGTACAAACATATTACTCAAATTATATTATCTAGTTATAAAAAATACACTAGTGCATCATATTGACTATAAACTATATAACAATTTTTACACTAAAATACTATATAAATTCAAATAATTATAATTATCATCATTGAAATGTTGTTAACAATTATCATCATTGATTTCATAAAGAATAAAATATTCATAGCTTAAAATCATGAATAATAACCAATGAAGTAAACAGAGTATAAAAGAAAGGGTTTGTCTCTCTTTCTTGCAAGACAGAGAAAAAAGAAAAGAGAAAAGCAGACCAATAAAGAAAAGAAAAGGATAAAAATAAAGTAGAGTAGACAAGGGATTGTCCACTTCTTTCTCTCTCTCTCTCTCTCTCTCTCTCTCTTGAGAGTATGAATATCTTTTTTGTAGGATTTTCATATGGGGATAATTTTATAATTCTTATATTTCTAAAACAATGAAGAAGAAGAAGAAGAAGACATACCTAAAAATCATTTATAATCGGCCTCTTCATGACAAGGTCGTCAGGAGAGGTGCTCTCCTTCGATTTACCTTTAGATTTCGATTGGAACCTATTTTTTATTTTCTATCGGGTTAGAATTTGTATTTTGATGGTGCTTTTTTTTCTTCATCTTCTCTTTTTGTCAATCAGTTTGCTATGCCTTGCCAAAATCCAACTTTGAAAATTTGTTAAAAAAATAGGAGTAAAAGAAAGAGAAAAGAACATAGTTTTATTGGAAAGGAAAATGTATTTTGCTTTATTTTTTTTGATTTTATAATAAATAAGGATGATTTAGAAATACTTGAAAATAAATAGGCAAAACAAAAAATATTTGAGTGGAAAAAGCATATTTCATTAAGCCCTTTAAAAAAGATGCAATGGACCAAATTCTTCAAACAAATAAAAAATATTTGGTCCAATATCCCTTTTGAAAACCCTTAATGAAATCTACCCACCTCTTTTAAAATTTTTTTTTTTTACCCTTTTAATTTTTAATATTCCTAAGTTACCCTTTCAAATATCCAAATGAAAAATACACATGAAAACCTATTTCATTTTTCCCTTAACAGAGCACGAAGAAAAGCGGAAGAAAAAGTGAGAGAGAATGGTTACACAGCTATCGGAGAGTTCTTCAGGAGCAGAGATGAGTGGAGGAAGCATCCTAGGCTCGGCAATCAGCTCCGCCACACTCTTCCCTATCTTGGTCTCGAAGTCGCTGCCTTCTTCAGTGTCTACTTGGTCGGCAAGTAGATCTACAACAAACCCCTTGGTCCTTCCTCCTCCTTTTCTTTTGGGCCTACTTTTATTTTATTTTAATCTGCTGTTGGGGAACAATTAGATGGGGGTTTGGGTTTTCGGCATCAAGGGGATGGGTTAAGGAGAGTGAGCGAGTTGACCAGGCATGGAAGCTTAAGTTGGCGAATCGGACTCGATGGAAGATTATGGTTGATCTCTTCAATGAAGTTGTGGGTAGCAATTATTGTAGATCTGCACAGAGGGTTGAACGTCCTTGAACAGAGAGCAAGAAAATGGAGATAATTATGGTTTAATAATATATGTGTATTGACTGAAATAATAATAATTTCGGATAATGATATAGAAGAAGGTGGTGAAAAATTTGGAATTGGTTTTTTACCAAGCCTCACAAGCTTCTATTCAGGGAATCACAAGATGGAAAATAAAAGATAAAAAGTTAAATCAAGAATTGTTTGATTGGTTGCAGAGCAGTAGTTTTAAAAGTATTTTCTTACTTACCAAAACAAACATGAATGTGGAAGACAAACAAACTTGAAAAAGAAAGAAAAGGAAGAAATCTTTTGGATAGTTTTAAAAAAGCTTACTGTAATTGGAACTTAAAATAATTGCTAAGTAGCAAAAAGAAGGGAAACCCTAATTTGCGGCAAGGGATGAAGAGGGATAGAGGTACGAGGATCTCTCCCGGTTCCAAAAGAAAAGGTGGATAATCTTTTATTTTAATTGAGAATAAAATAGAAATAAATGAGTATATAAAAAAAATTGAGAAGTAAATGGTATATTTCATTACCCACCTATTTTGGCGGATATTGATTCAAAATCCCCAACAAATAAATGCAATAAAACTGCAGCCTAAATGGCTCCCAAATTGACACATAAAGAGGCCATCAAGTAGACCATACCAAAATCCTGGGCCATATAGAGGTACCTAAGATCTATAACTTTGTCTCCCTTTACCATTGGATCTCAAATGTCTTGCATCCAAGGGTCGAAAAAACCCCGGTAATGTTGCTGGTGGTTTATGCCACCGGTAAGGTAGCTTTTATATGATAATATATGGTTTATCATGAGAATTGGCCTGCATTTTTGTTTAATTTTCTCTTAATTTCTTTTCATCAGAGATTCACCATGAATTAAACTTTAAGGTGAGGTATTTATTAGTGCAGCTAGTACCCATTTTGACTCCTGTAATGACTGTCCACTATTCTCTTAACATCTCAGTATCTCCAACTATATATATTTTAATAACTTAAATAATGCATTATCCATTTATAGGATTTATATTACTATCATATCATAGGTTGAAGGAAACGGACCAAATAATGTTAATTTACATATATTATTATGGTTTTGTGACTTTTGTCTATTTTGCGCCATCCTTTGCACCATTGTCCAGACATAAAAGTATATGGTAAAAATGATAAATGAGATAAACCATAGAATAATCCTAGATTGTCTTCAACTTGTTTTTGCCATAGATAAACCCTCTAATTTGGAAGAGAATTCTGAGTCTTCGAGGTATTTATCTCCCTTCCACAATTATTGCTCCATACAAATTTATGATTTCTATTTACCTAGTAGGTCTCAAATCCTCTTACTTGTCTTATTCTGTCCTAAAATTTTCCTCCTGAAAACAAAAACCTCTTAAATTTTAATCAGCTTGTAAATTCGTCATAGACATGACTGGGTGGCTCATAAAAAGACATATTTGACGATACAACATATTCTTCCCATTGTCACATTTTGATTTTTTTCCATTGCCAACTTAATTTTTACTTTTGTCTCTTACAAGTTACAACCTTGTAAAGATTATAGGGGCCCAAGTTTAAAAATCTTGATGAAAGTTGAGTTGGGCATCAAAATGTCAAAGCATTTCATTGCATTAGGACTCAAAACTATATACCTAAACAGGAACACAGGTTTAAGAAGCCCAACGAACAATAGGTCAAGCTAAATATATCGAGTGACCCAACATAAGATAACAGCATTGGTCAAAACTCATATATATGGTCAAAAAAATTTGAAGATTGAGGAATATGCATAGTATATTTACGAAAAAATGAAACAATTCTGCGGTCCAAATGGGCCATAAATTGACACTTGAAGAGGCATGCAAGCAGACCATGCCAAATTCTTGGGCCGGATAGAAGTATCAAGGATCTTTAGCTCTCAATGTTTTAGAACGAGCAAGAGAAGGTCCTTCTTAAGTTGGATTTTACACTATCAGAAACAGAGAGATCAACCACCAAAATAAGATGGATTAGAAGCATAAAAAAAAAAAAAAAAAGATTGCTTACAACCCATAAACTGTAATTACAGATCAAGTAATTGCTTTCCAAAGTAGGTCATTAGTTCTGATTGAACCCTCAAATTATCTCTTCTCAAAAGTTAAAATCCCCTAACGAAACCAAAATGAAATTACACTAAAAAAGAAAAAGGGCCCCACAAAAAAAAAAAGTGTGAATCTGAATATACCTTTCTTTACTTTCCTTTTACCATAGTCTGAAAAATTTGTGCGTATGCAACAACACCCATCAAAGCAAAGTTTAGAAGGATGATAAAAGATTTGGGTGAAGAGAATTAGTAGTCCCCATCCTTTTGGTTGTGAGTCTTCTTCAGCATATCCAACTGTTCCACAGAGAAGACACAGCAACCCTGAGAACAGAGCAAGGATTGAGCGACAGGGGAGTTAACCAGAACCTGTAGAAGCTGGTTCCGATTGAGTCTCCCCAAGATCCCAAATACCGAACCGAGATCTCCTCCACGTACAGGAATCGGAATGGAGGAGTGGAAAGGCATGGAATGGAGAGCAGTGAGCTGAGCCTGGAGGAACTTGACGTACTTGTAGGCTTCCTCCAGCATGGTGGCGATATTCATCTTCTTGTCCCAGGGCAACAGTTTCTGCAAGTAGCGAGTCTTGTCGCTCAGCTTCTGGCGTCGCTGCCTGGCCAGTGCGCTGCTGCGCGGGATCATCACCGGAGGGGAAGAAGACGACGAGGCGGTAGCCTCGTCATCCAGTTCCGGTGAGGGTGTGAAGGGCGTGGCGTAGTTGGCCAAGGGGAACGAGTTGAGGGTAAGAGAGTGGTTCTCATGATGGGTGGTTGCCGAGTCCAAGCGGCGGCGTTTATGGAAAGGTGAAAGTAAAGACGGCGGAGGTGGTGAGGAGTCGGTGAGTGGGTCTAGGGAGAGGAGATCCGGTAAGTGGTGGAAGAGGAGAGAGTCGGTGGGCATGAAGTTGAGAGGCGGCTCAGAAAAGACGGCGGGTGTGGTGGGTGTGGGTGAGTCATCCAAAGACAGAGACAAGGAGGGTTCGAGTTTGGGCAACTTGAGGGTTTGGGAAGCCACTAGGTCAGGGAAGAAGCCGAAAGTGGAAGAAGAGGAAGGAGAAACAGAATAGGGAATGAAGGAGGAAGAGTAAAGAGGAATGGGAATATTGTTAGGATGTGGATTAATAGGCAAGTCTTGTTGTTGTTGTTGTTGTTGTTGTTGTTGGAGTTGGAGTTGGAGTTGGGGAAGAAGAAGATCATGAGGCATTAAGCTACAGAAATCAATATCAGGGTTAGAAGAGGTGGTGAGCAAGGAGAGGAGGCTGATGCCGGAGAACATGGCGTCCATGGAAGAGGGATCGTCCATACTTGTATCTCCTCCGGCAGTAACAGGGAAGCTCTGGTGTTGGGAAAAACCACCCGAATGCAAAAGCAAATCCCTCTCCATTTCTCTCTCTCTCTCTCTCTCAACTGCACGCACACACATGTAGGAGAGCATTATGATTATGTGTGTATACATATATATATATATATATATATAGAGAGAGAGAGAGAGAGAGAGAGAGATAGTAGCTCTGTGTGTGTCTCAGTCTGTCTTTTTTTATGTGGGTGACTTGGGCGAGGCTGTCTTTTTATCACTCTCACAGTCACAGTCACAGTCTCTCACCTGGGCGTTACGAGGGGGAAGGGGATGGGAGGGGAGCGGGGGAGGTGGTGACGTGGAATTTAAGGCGGCTACTGGGAATATTGGAGGGAGGGTGATTGGGCTCCGTACTATTTTGGGAGCGAGCGAGGAGGGAAAAGGGAGGGTGGGGTGGGACCACGTAACCGCCCGTACGGAATAAAAAGGTATTTAGCATGGAATTGAAAACCGACGGTTTGGCTGGGTGGGGGTGATCATGACTCTTTTTATCTTATGAGGTGGTGTGGATGTGGTGGGCTCTCTTTCTTTCTTAATGGTAAAATGATAAATAATCAGCATAATCTTCTTTTTGTCATTTTCTGAAATGCATATGCATTATGCAGACGCAGTTTCAGGCATTGCCGGTTACCCCCCAATTCTTTTAATTTGAAAGCCATCGGCTGGCCTCAGCTGTTTTCTGCCAACTTTCACTGGTGGTGGGAGTACCCCTTGTCTACCTGTACGACTACGGGAATGCAATGTTGTCTGTCCTCTTACAGTGATTAGGTCGGCCAAACGGTTTACACTGCACGCCTCACATAATACACTCTTTTTAACTCTTTTCCTTATTTACGGTAATGCCATTATGAGGTTTATCCTTTTCTTTTCTTTTTCTTTTTTTTTCTTTTTTTTCAACTTTCCTCACATACAAAACAAAATAAAATCACACCAATACCCTAATAATTTAAAAAAAAATAAAAAAAATATATATATATATATATACATATATATAAAAGGACAAATTAGCTTTTCTTTTTTTCTTTTTTTTTGGGTAAATAAAGGACAAATTAGTTGGCGGCCAACAAAGAGGGAGACACAATGGCCCAAGTGTAACGGCCATTTATATTTCTTTTCTTGCTCATATATTAATATTTGCATCATAACGATGTTGTTTTAAGACCCTCGTGTATTTACTTCGTAACAGATTGGATTTTCCCTACAGATTGTAAGCATATGCTTATCAAAACTGTTGTTAATTACATATCACATGTTACACCGCAAAAATTATGAAAGCTATAAATAACTTGCACACAGCCTTTGGGACATTTCCTTTTCTTTTCTTTTCTTTTCTTTTTCCCTTCTATATTTCCTTCTTTCAATTAGATCAAGGGGAAAACAAATGGCTCTAACACTAGATAATGAATTACAATTACAAAGATTAAAAAAGAAATAGAAAAAAACTGTACACAATAATGAAGAAAGCACTAGTGCAACGGGTAATGCTTTCAAATGATTTACCCACCATCAAACAGGGGCAAATGTGACCTAGAATTGAGAGATCATACTGAAACAATTAATGAATTGGCCGGTAATCCTGCCGGATGCCCAAAGACAACTTCTATCGATCCCACATTGCCTGATATATTGCAGGCCTGTGCTTTAACCAATGCACCATCTCCCTGTCCAATGGAGAATTACTTATCACAGAATCTAGCATAGGACTGCCAAGAACTTTTGGATTGCCCTTGAATGACCATATTCGATCCTTGGGCCAAGGTCTTTGCGGCTGCTTCTCCTGGATATTCAACCAGATGGATTAAGTAACACAAATATTATTGAAGAAAATTACAAGATCAAAATTCATCATCAAGGAAGAAAAAATCTTCAACTTCCTGAAAGCAGAAATATCAAAATTACTAATAACTGTTCAACTCCATTACTTTGGATTAGGATTTCCTAATTCAGGATAAAAGTACAACTCAAAATGAAGCAACCAGGTCAAAGGACAGTTAGAGTCCATTCACCAACCTATTTATATTCATATGCAAATTTTTACTAAGGTTGGGTAGCCAGTCCAAGACTAACCACCTAAATATTTGGTTTCCATCAGCTAATCTGTCTCATCAACCACGTTATAAGCACAAAGTTCAGCTTTAATAAATTAGACAAATTTGTCTAAATGTACTCTTCTGAAATGGCTCTATACTCCAATAGACATCGTCTACTAATAATATAGACAGCAATAATTAAAGAACCTCTGGAAAGGATCACAACTAAAATAGGCATGCATTTGAACCTGCTAAGGCAGCACTTCAACGACCATGACTACAAATATGGTATCTTTCTTGAGACAAATAGCATACATGTAGACAAATCAGAAGTTCTCCTGAAAATAATGCAGTGCAGATAAATACGACGACAAATATACTGATATATTGTGCCTATAAACCAGATTCCTAGAATGGCAAGCAAAGGAAAGAGTGGCATCAGACATGTTTTTTCAAAGAACCCAAAGCACCAAAAATTAGAATGAAAAATTAGAACTCACCATCCTTGCCAGCATAAATCTCACTGTCCTAGGGCCATAAACACGCTGTCGAGAAGGCTTCTGAGCCTTGGCATAAAAGGAACCAATATCAGGCAATGACAAGCAACCCCGACTATCTCTGGCCAGGCTACTATCTGGGTCAGCATTAGTCTGATTGTGCCAAAAAATCAGCTGCCCTAAACAATAATTCTCCCCATATGTCTTCTTATACTCCTGAAAATCCGACCCAAATTCATCTTTACACTTGGGGCCCAAGTCAAGTGGACTAATGTATACTGGTGGAGAAGTTACGGCTTTGTATTCCTGAATACACATGTAAGTTTTATTTTAAATAAAAATAACAGTTAAATGTGCTGGAGGCAGAAAACCATGGTTATTAGTTCATATTAGCAGGACATACCCGTATTCTGAAAAAACACTTTGTGTAAGCATAAGTATGGATCAAGTCTGCAGCAGCATCATGCCGAGACTTATATGTACATGGAAGATCTCGGACTTCATCCCTTAACCTTGAGAAGAAATAGCAAGCACAAAAGAGGTTTAACATCTAAAAGGTCAAAGCATAATTGTAAAAATAGCTCAAGTGCATGCTGCTTACCATAACAAAGATTTTTTAAGTTCTTTCTGAATGTCTTCAGAACCTGATGGATCGTGGGCATGAATCTTGGACTTCAAATCATTTAGTGTTTTTTCCTCCACATGAGGAGCCAAGCTCTGAAGAAGTTCCTCAACAAGTGAACCCTCCCCCTTCCAGAGGAAGAAAACAGCTTCTTCGAGACTCAACTTCTCCAGAGGAGGTGGAGCATTCTTTGGGTTGCCAAAAATGCATCTCATAACATACCTGACCTGCAAATATCAGGTAGCATATAAAATCTGATATGGCCATGGATCAAATTGTGATGACTTTTTTATTAAAGCAGGTATGCAGAATCTACAAATTAAATCTCATAAAGTGCACAAAATCTCAGACATGTATAGTCCCAAAACTCCAAACCATCAAATCCATACAAAAATATCAAGCAAGTTTTGAGAGGTTGGCTTCAAAACTTGGAAGTACAATTTACAGTGATACAAAGAGCATGAAAAACTAGGTTTTGTTTTCTTTTAAAGATAAGGGCCGAATAAGTTGAAAAAACCACTAAATCAAAATCATCTTGCAACTCCCGTGTCTAAATTGAGTATGTACATAGATGATGCTACCATACCCTCTATAAACTACACAAATTATACCACAGGATATGCACTCTAAATGGGTTAAATTAACTATGTTTGCCCTATTTCCCCACACAACCACCCCACCCTCCCCCCCCCCCCCCCCCAAAAAAAACAAAAGAAAAAAACCAAAAAAAAAGTGATTTTACGTGATTTGCATTGTCTTAAAGGAATACTCTCATATGAAGATGACCTTCACCGTTGAACATGATTTCATCTAATGGTCCATGACTTTGTGTCATATCTATATATTAATCAAGGTAAAAAAAATAAATAAATAAATAAATAAAAAAATGCAGCAAAGCAATATGGATACGAGCATTTTTACAAAAAGGAAGTAAGCAAGCACCTTGTCAAGAGTAACTGCCAAATTCTGAAGCCTTTGGTTGTAAACACCCTCAGCCTGTCTCATGCAAAAAGCAGACATATCAAACAATAAATCCAAGAACACACCCACAAAAAGTTGCAAATGGAGACAGAGACTAAGCATTCAACAACGTTACCTGAACCTCGGCATCAGACTTCTCAACATCCAGACAAATATCTGAAAAATATTTTCTTTTTTCTTCCAAATTATGCTTTAGGATCTCTTCAGGAAGCTTAGTTCTTTCGAAATTTATGAACCTCACCTTTAACAAAAATAAATTGTAAGGAAAACAAATAACTAAGAGAAATTACTACCTAGAATGAAATAAGTAACTGCAAGATGGCATACCAGGCGAGCCGAATATGCAACAAGCCAATCTGGCAACCCACCAAGCAAACAATTGCCTAAACCAGCCCTTCCCAAGTCAAGATAATCCTCTTCCGACACTGAATTTATATCACAAGCTTCTAGCATCAATTGATGTCGATCCAGAATTCCATGCCACTCCTCAAGCACCTGATAGAAATGAAAGACATTCTAGTTAACTGAAACTAAAACAAAACAGAAACCCAAGGGAGAAACACACCAACACATGCCTTGGGGGACAAACATTCAGAAGGTAGAGAAGTTAGGACCCCCAAAAGAACCTGACCTCCAAGATATAAAACTGTAGCAATTATAAATTTTCATACCTTTTGAAAAGCCCCTTCGCCAGTCAAATTCAAGTAGCTTCCCCGGCAGACTTGGCTGCCACACAAACAAACAGACGCTTCATATTCTTCCTTGCTCTGTTGCAAAAATGAAGGGAGACTAATGGTTATTTATCACACTAGATCAACCTATAGATATACATATAAATAATATATATGTGTGTGTGTGTATGAAACTACAAACTGTTTTCAAGTGGAACACAAAGCAGACTAGGCCAACGAGACTCACCTCTGTAACAGAATTATAATCGAATGTGATCTCCTCACCATTGCGAATTGGGCGTAGAGTATAAATTCCAATCTGGTAATGACCATCTACAGCAGTAACCCTGCATTCAATAAGCAGGGATTTGTCAGAGACCTTGATAAGGTATATGGTTTACCAGTATTATCAAAAATCAAGCAAGCAATTACAAATGGAAAACAATATACAAGAAATTTAACTTCTAGGTTGCAATTTCAAAAAGGAACAAAAGGAGAAAAATATGATGAAGATGCATGATGATGGCCAGAGAACTTACTTTGCTTCACAATTAGGCCGACACGAGTGACAAATTCGACTTGCATAATTCGCCTTATGCATGGCATCAACAACAACTAAATCATATCCATCAGCATCACCCTGCCAGATACCAACAAATAATCAGATGACATATTCAATAAAGCAAAGAATATAGAAATTTTGTTGAAATTTGAGCACCTTAGGCCTCTCAAGATAAATGTTGTAAAACTCTGGAGCTGGATCTTTATTATTTTTTTGAAAAGAGCGAATCCCATCTTGCTTTTCAAACCACTTCCAAACAGGATAGACCTATCAAATTTATTTTCAAGGGCGGAACAAACAAAATATCTTAGAATTCCAGAATTATAGAACGTGTGAGGAATATTAGCTATAGCAAGAAACCAAAAGCAAGAAGAATAAAAAACATCATGAGGAATCGCTCACATTATCAATATAAAGCATAATGGACTCTATAAATATCAATGTAAAATGCACAAATCAATAATAGATATTTGTTGCAAAAGAACAGCGTAAGAAAAACTATTGGTGCAAATCATAATTATCGCCATACCATTAAAAATTATAGAATACACAGAGAAACTTAAGCTTAATAAAAAAAAAAAATGCTTATGGGAATTGAATAAAAATACTTAACATTAGAGGACTATAATCATCTCTCATGCACTTATAAGCAGTCATAACAAAATAGGACTCAACATATTCTAGTTAAGAAAATCAACTGAGATCAGTAAATTTTCAAACTATGCCACATTGTACAGGATCATTCTTTCACCATTGCAGTAAGAAGGTACACCCTATAGATGCAGTGTGGATGTGTTGACACATGACAAATGAAGAAGTGCAAGAAACCTAGACAAACTATCTCCAAGCTCCCAGGTTCCTAATAAGAATGTATCAAAACTTTTACCAGAACATGCCCACTAAAAAGTGATAAGTCGTGTGATTGCACTAACAACCCTACCAAAATCGAGACAGATGATGATTTAAACATGTAATTATTAACCTTAGAAACATATAACACAACAATTGGAAGATGAAACTTTTTTCCTAGAACTAATTTCAATAAATAAATATGAACCATACCTCTCCCAAAAACTCAACAACAAAATCTTCCACTCCAAAACCACCTTCTTTGTTGCAAACAACTCCAAGCCCCTGATCAATGTTAACCAGTAGACAATTACAAAAGACAAACAATCAGGATATAAGTAGACAAACATCCACAAAATAAATCACAAAGGAAAAGAAATAGGTTAAAGCTGTTGCAATAAAGAGTATTGCGCACATACCTTTCTATAAGCAACATATTTGTCATCATGGCGGCTATCCATGGCCTTCAAGATACCCTGACACAAACCCACAGTTTTCAAATCTCTATTCTCCTCGGCAGCTTTCCAAATTTCTTCAATAACAGGCCGCAACGAAAACATCATGGGAGTATTTCCAGTCCCAGTGAAGTGCCTAACTTGCTTATTGAGCGTGCGAAGGAGAACATCTTCAATAAACACATGCTTATCCTCAAGGTTCCAATCCAATTCCTCTGGCATTGAATCAAGTAAAAGATTGTGGGTGTAGGGATCAATTCCATAAACTTCTTGCTCAATAACCTCACCTCCAAGCTGTTTTCTGGGCTTATAATCCTTGACTTCAGGAAGTTCCATATCCGTCTCCTCAGTTCCATTCTTTTGTGCATTAAGCTTCTCAACATAATCATCAGGTAACGATACTTGCATCTTCCGCTTTACTTCCTCCTCATCTGCTACAATTACGTATTGATCAATAACTTCATATTTTCTTGTAACAGGAGGAACCAGGCTTGCTTTTGTCATACGAGCACCCCATTCACGATCTTCAGTCATAGAATCCAAACCCTCATCAAGTGTGAAGTATCCATCTCCTCTGGATAATCCAGATCGACCTTCTGATTTGTCACTTTCAGTATCTGAGATGGTACTCTCAGTATCGCCTTTGCTATCATCAGATGTCCTGTCAAGATCATCAGAAGTATCACTTTCTGAATCCATAGATTTTTTATTCAATCTGGATAACCGCCTTCTGATTTCTCGGTCAGATGCATCCTCTCCAAAATCTAAACCACCATTCATGAAGGAAATTCCATTGCTCCTACTCAAGTACTTCCTTTCAGTTACTTTATTGAGCTTCTTTTTATACTTGCTACTAGATGAATCATCTTCCCATGACTTGAACATCTCATCTTTTTCATAAGAAGGCTTAGACCCCTCTTCCAAACGTGTTGCCAGTTGAATAAATAATGTAATAATACGATTCATGTCTCCGGCATCACCCCGATTCTTTGCTCTGCATCAAGACAGTAATCATATAAGCTACAGAACAAAGCGAGCTATTTATCCATTTTCAATAGAAGCCCTAAAGTTTGAAGAACAAAGGAGAGGGGCAGGGGAAGAGAGCAACAAAAGAATAACTTACTTTATAGCATCACGACACATTCGACTGATGTCCTCCTTGACAGAGCTTAATCCACGACCAATATAATAACCCTTTTTCATTTTATCCTGAATTTCTGCAACCTGCTCAACAAGGAGAGTATAGAACTTGACATAAACAAATTGTTATAAAAACATCTCCCATATCCACACACACAGAGAGAGAGAGAGAGAGAGAGAGAGAAGAAGACTAGCACGTACCTTGGGCACAAAGAAGTCAACGGTATTCTCCTTCATGATATCCTTCAAACTTGAAGCCAGAAATTCTTCCATCCTTTTATACCCATTTTCAGATTTCTTAATTGACCATTGTCTCATACGGGCATCCCTAGATAGTATGGATGAGGACCTTCGAGCATCAAAAAGTTTAGAACGTTTGTATAAATTTCTTAATTGATTTGATGAGTCTCTCTTATTCACACTATCAAAATATTGTTTTAGATCACCAAAATCATCAGTATCACCACCCAGACCCTTAACCTTGTAAGCCGATGAAGATTTGTCAGTGATCTGCTTCAGACTCCTTACTTTACAATGTGAGTCATCAAAATTCTTCATACCACGTGAATTACGGCTCTTAATCCAGTTCACATTCTGAAATTTAAGGACCAACTCTGAAAACTGGCTGCAACCCCTAATATCTATAGTAGACAAAGAAGGGAGTGAACAAAGAGTTTCTTCAAGTGTGCTGGAGGAGATGTTGATGCAGCCAGTTAAAAGAACAGAATTGATCTTATCTTTGCCATAACCACTCTGCAAACAAACATTAACATTAAAATTGGCAGAGACAAAACATAATCCCCACTATTCTGCAATTATAAAAAAAGTAAAACCTACCATAATGTTCAAGAAGATGGAGTCAGTGCAATTAGGCCCCAAACATGACAAGTCAATCTGTCTGGAAATATCCTTGTAAAACCTGACAGCAGCTCTCCAGTGCTTGCAAGTCAAAGAAGCAATATAAAGGGATTTCACATCAGATCTCAAAAAATGAAAGACCCTTGCCAGAACATGGCCATCCAATAAACCCCAGCTTCCAATCTCTGAGACAGAAGTTAGACTCTCTTCACAGTAGAAGGATGAATCACCACATAAATCATCAAATGTTGATTCTTCCTTTTGAATTGTCTGCACATCCTCATCAATTTCATAATCATCTTCGCTTTCATACAGAATTCGAGCTCTTTTGGCCGAACGTGCATCACCTTCTGCAGCAACCCATTTCGCCCATACCCAAGTACATACATAAATGAATTAGAATATACTAAGATACATATGGATGAAAATTACATACATAAACCACAGCAAGCAGTGACGAGATATTCAAGAAAAAAGTTCAAGAACAAGGAAAAAGACAGCAAAAGAAGATAACTGCCTATGAATTGCCAGATAACTGCCTATGAAGTGACAGAAACTAGGAATTAATTTAGTACACAGGTGCAGAAATACCAGTACACCCTAAGCATGCTAGAAAATTGAAAGATCAACTAAAGAACAGGAAAGAGACACAATTACAGGATGACAGAAACTGTTAAAAATAGGAATTCATGTAAGTTAAACCAAATAAAACCCAAATAAAACAGGAAAGGAAATAGGTAGAAGAATGAGTGTAAAAAACAAGTTACAGTAGTGAACACATGCAATATGAGAGAAACGGAATAAACTGACTCATATATTTGCAATAGAAACAGCAATTGCACATAACCAAAATGACTTAGGTTGCTGCCTGTCTAAAGGTTGCAATAGGTTTTATCCACTAAAGCGCACCAACATGAGAAGAAAACAAAAGAAAAATTTGTCATACCTCATTCATCCTGAAATTAATTTTTCTTTTAGCTAAAACCAAATTTGGGAGATAGGAATATTTAAAAGGGCTACTCTATACCTGCTTTCCAGTAAACATGCTTCTCCATCTCTTTCTTTGGTTGTTTTGCATTAATCCATGGATCTAAAACCTCATTTATAGCTGCAGCAAATTCCCGGGTCTTGTATGATTTCATCACCCATTCATGTAGCTTTCCACGGGTATATCCAATGAACTGAGGGTGCAGGTTGTGAAATAAACTGGGCTTTGGATCACCCTGAGATTGCTTCATAGGAGGTCCAGAAGAATCACCTGCATTTTTCTGCTGAATCTTGGCAGTAGCGTCAGAAGTCTCCGCTGCAGAAGTAACTGAAACCCAGACTCTATCAAATTTACGGAAAACACTGCTATATTTTTGGATAGTTCCTTGATCCACCAAGGCCTGTAGCTCCGAAAACGTTGAAGGTCCTTGTTCGTGTCCAGCACCATCAAGGTAAAACCATTCACCCAAATGTAACTGCAAGTCATCAACTGTGCAAATTCGATCTTTTGGGGTGTTAATTGATGCAGTGCATTTCAAAGAGCCCTGCAAACCTTGATCACTTATAGTTCTTGATTGAATATCACCTTCTGCTGACGATCTCTTGCCATCACTACTAGCAGAATATGACCGAGAAGCCCTCGAAGAATGCCTCAATTTTCCACGAACTTTCATGTGAGGCTCAGAAACAAATGAACCATGGTCTTGAACCACACATGCATTTATCCTGACTACGGGTAGAATTGTTCCTTTCACTCCTCTAGTGACAGTAGGCTTACTTTGAATTGATCTATTCATGCCACTGCAATCACTCCTGTCATCTGGTGTTGTAAAGGCCCAAGGAGGTAGATCCAGCCTTCTGCTATGTGAAGGATAATATAATTCATCTTTCCGAAGCCACCGAGGGTCCTCACACCCAGACTTTGGCATCTGACATAATGGAAAACCATCATTGATCACAAATTTCTTTCTAGAAGATCTATCTTGGGCAGCTTCATCATTCCGCTTCCAATCACCACCCTTACATGACCATCTACCTGAAAACCAGTCAACAGAATCACCATGTGTAAAACCTTGATCCTTGTCCAAGGGTGCGTTGGATCTGGATTCTGCCATTTCTTGTAATTTGTTATCAAAATAAAATGATGATTCATCAATTGCCGGATCATCCTGTTCACTGCTGAGACCGGGATTCAAAGTAAAACCTGCAAGTGCAAAGAATGGACTTTTCAATGAGATACACGTGATGAGGTGCATAGACATGTATTAGTACATTTATTTGATGTATAAATAGTAACTCGTTCAACTCAACTATAACAGGGAAATTACTTAACTCAGGTATAAGTAAGTAAAATCCATGTGATGTTCAAATTCAACTTCCATAAAATGTAAACCAAAATATGTCTAATTTTAACTTCCTGTATGTGACAGAAAAGTTTAAATGCAAATAATGAAAGTGAGTCAATGAGCAGAACTTCCAAAAGATGGAATGCTCTCCTACAAGATAACCTAAAATGGTTAGAGCTTATCTGTCCAGAACAAATAAATAGAAGTACATGCATACATGTTTGTTTATGTATTTATGTGCATGAAATACATAAATCAGTTGCAACCAACACATACCTTCTATTTTTCCCCATCCATCCCACTGTGCATGTTCAAAAGTCATTTGTAGTACTTCTGCAGGATGATAAGTTCAAAAAAAAAGGGAAATTTAGAAATTTCTGAACCCAAACAAATAAATAATTGAAATGTACAATAAGTTATGACAACATAACTGCAATTATCAACAAAAGGTAAAAATAAAATAAAATAAGAAACAAATGTACCTCCAACAGCTTCAAGCTCTTTGCCAGGAATAACTGTGAAACCATCCAAGAGAGCACCAACCCTTTTATCAATGTGGAAATCTTCTACAGGCTCAAAAGCCGCTTCACTGCCATCTGGTTGCCGCGAAATGACTGCCATTTCCTCGGCAGTCAGAATACCAGAGTGACCAACATCGCCATTATCTGCCAGTACATTACCAGAAGCTTCTGGAGGGTTCACCAACTTGGTTATAGAATCTGAGACAATGAATGGGAAATTCACAGTCACCAACGGGGAAACTGCATTTTCAACTGTTACCCACCTATCACTGTCCAAATGCTTGACCATATGATCAGGCATTAATGCCCCTTCTTCCACAAGTGCCTTGAGATCACATAACTTAGACGGCCCACGTTCCACACCAAAATAATCAAGGTAAAACCATTTCCCTGTGGATGAATCAGTAACCACTGAGACATGTGGAGGTGTGTCGCTAATATCCATATCTTCTTCCATAGAAGGTACCTCTTCAAGTGGAATTCCACTTATATGAGAAGTTTCTTTGCAATTTACACTTGGGCTTTCTAACTGCTCCTCTTTGTGAACCTCAGAAGTTGCATTGGTCTCTATAGATTCACTGATATTGGGAATAGTGCTCTTATCCTGAGATTCTTTAACAGAGGAATATGAATCTTTTACATTAGATTCCCTCTGGACCAGCTTATCTTCTTGTCCTTTGTTACCATACTGGGAGTTGCGCTTTTCAGTTGATCCAACTTTCCTACCTATTTCCCGATGGTTATTAGGCTTGGTACGATCATGCGGGGACCGCTCCAAATAGTTTGGAGTGCGATCTCTCCGATCATGGTGTCGGGGCCGGTCTTGTGGGGTAAGACTACGGTTTCTATGATCAAACTGACGACAATATGGTGATCTCTCACGACCATATGGTGACCTCTCACGACCATATGGGGATCTCTCCCGGCGGCCTGGACTCCGATCCTGGTGATCATAATACCGGCCCCTGTCACGTGGGGACCGCTCCATATGACCTGGAGTTCGCCCATGCCTGTCGTAGACAACTCTGGAAGTCAACGTAGATTCATAATGCCTGGAGTACTTTTCAGATGAAGATAGTCTAGATGAAGAAGAATTTCTATAAGACCTCTCTACAGAATGGCGTGAATGGTGTTCTGCATGAACAGAACGACTGCTGTCATCAGAAAGCCTCCTACTTTTTAAACCTGCATAATCTCCATAATCACCATAGTGTTTGCGCTCACTGACATCTGAATCAGTACCATATCGCTTCAACCTATTACCAGTCGAGTGTTCCCTTCCATGATTCTTACCGTTGTTGCACTCATTCTTATATAAAACTTCCTCGTCAACAATTTTCGAACTGATCCTTATATTCCTATCCAGGCCACTCTCCCACCTGGAAGTATTCTTGAAGTGCTGAATCCCACTCCTACTAAATTCTTTCCTTCTAAAAGCATCATCACTCATATTTGAATACCTTCCAGAAGGTGGCGTGCGCTCATGCTCAAACTTCCAACCTTTGTCCTTACCTGGGTCATACCTGCGCATTTTATTGTAATTGTAATCATCTCTGGCCACTTCTCCTTTCTGCCATCTGTCAGGAATGAACTCTCCTTTCTCAATTTCATCTCTCGGTGGTGGCCTCCACGACCCAAATTCAATTTCACCTTTCTTGCTCTTCTCTGAAATTATTATCTCCCCCTTCTCCACATCCCCTCGTCGCCATTTACCAGGAATGAACTCTCCCTTCTCTGCATCAGTTTTCCTCCATTTCTCACCAGCAATCTCTCCTTTCTCAATATCATTTCTCCTAGACTTCTCTGGCACAAATTCCCCATTTTCCACTTCACCCTTGGGCCATTTCAAAGTCCCCAACTCACCTTCCTCTACTTCCTCCTTCTCCTCGCAATTGTTGCCGTTCTCAACTTCCCTAGCACTGCTCTTCCCACCTCTGTCCAATCCCAGTTGACTTCTCTCTGATTCCCCGTTGTTCCTCGAGACCTCTTCTTTCTTGGGCTTCATCTTCTTCTTCTTTCTCTCTGGGTCAGCCAACTTGACTGACTTGGTACTGAACCCATTGTTGTTAGCGTTCTTGCCTCCGCAAATCGCAGTCTTCTCCGGAATTGGAAACCTCTCCATGATGTTATGTTGCAAACGCATGCATGCCACGCCTCCATCGCCCATGGAAATCCCAACTCTCTTCGCCGAAATTCAAAACCCTAACTGTCCCCTCTCCCGGGGCTATCGATGCTCATGCTGCAATTTTCCCTTCGACTCTCTCGCTCGCTTTCGGATCCTTCGCTCCAAATCGAAAACCCTATTTTCACAGAGTCAACAAAAGAAACACCATTAACAACCCAATGTAGGGTTTGCACAAAAAATACAGACACATACATATACTATTCCATCTAAAGAATAAAGCATCAAAACCTCGAATTGAAGAAGCCTCAGTAAATCAAACCCCAAAAACCCAGAAAATTTTATTAACTTTTGCGAAATTCAAAGCGATAAAAAAATTTTACCGAGAAAATTGAAGAGCCTAAATTGCACAGATCGTCAAGATAATCCAGCTACGAACCGAACAACGTGTGAAGATATAGACTTCGACGAACACAGATCGACAAGCGTTGGGAATTGATAGCTGTTTCTCTTCCAGAAAATCGCTCTCTCAGAGTCTCTCTGACACCTCTCTCGCGCTCTCTCTCTCTCTCTCTCTCTCTCTCTCTCGCTCCGCGCAATATCTTTGTGTTTCGCTCTCGTTGTGTTCTTGGTCTGAAAGACGAAACCTTCGTGTTATTATTATTTCTTTTCCTTTTTTTTTTTTTTTTTATCTCCCCCTCTCTTTTGTGATTTTATAGTATTTTTATATTTCCATCTTTGCCCTTTTGCATCTGCGTTTTCCAGTGGTGTAACTGTTGTAAATTCTTAAAGTACGAATCTACCCCCTTCGAAATAGTACACATACGTAGAACAGAAACCACATTTTAGGTACTGTACGGCCTCCCCGTAGGCGGGAAGAGTTTCTGTCGGACTCGAGCTTCAAGACTCAACGCAGAGTTGATTGGGTGAGTTGACTCGGCAATTCCTTTGGTCTAAGTCCCAACACTATTTTTTTACTTTTTCTTTTTTAATTTTGGTCTAATACAAAAATTAAAGTTATGGAGAAAATAAAAATTTAGTTTAATAATATTAAATTTACATACAAATAATTTTACAAATTTATTATCCTAAAATTAAAAGTTGCAAAATCAACCAATAAGTATTTTGAACTTTATTTTCAAAAAAAAAAAAAGTATTTTGAAAATTATTTTTTTTTTTTACTTTCCAAAAACAAAATCAAATTGAATTCTCAACCTTAAACGAGTGAAAATGATAATTTTGACCATATGAGTTGACCATTTTTTTATATCTCCATATGATAGAGACTGAGTTAACTCGGCGACTCGGAAATTGTTGCCTAATCACAACCGCTGCAAATAGTCAGCTACTAGTCCTTTGTTTGCAGTATAGCTTACAAGTGGGGGTAAAATTACAGCAATGTAACTGTAAAATGGAATGTGAAAACGTTGTATAGGAAAGGGAGGTAAAGGGCGAGTTGGTCATTTCGGATTAGTGGGGGTTTATTATGGAAATAGGAAATAGGTCAGGGATATTAATGTAAAATTGGGATGGTTTTGGCGCTCAAGTGGTAGCCAAAAATTTTGGGGAGGTTGAAATGGAGGGACTTCCAAGGTCATCGTGATTTGGTTGTGCTTGGGCTCGCCGCGCCTACTACGACCTTTTGCTAATTGCGAGGGAGTCCAAAATTCCTGGAGCTTTTTACATTTCGTCATATTTAATTGTTTAATGGAATTTTTTTATAATTGGGCTTACATCTCAATAAGCTAATTTCCAGCCCAATAAAAAATATTGAAAGACTCGTTGAGCAATGAATTGTGTTCGTCATGATTGGATGCAATAGTCATGTCATGTGATCTGTATACTACCTGGTAATAATCATACGCAATATAAACAGAACAACATATATAGTTTTATAAAATGTTAAAAGTAAAGCATATGAAACACTATAAAATAATTATTATTTATAAGTGGATTGCCGTTTGATTGAGGTAGCAAATGGAAAGGGGATTTAATCACGACCAAAAGAAAAGAAAACGTAGATGTCTATTATTTTACCATTGCACTAAGTTTGCAAACATATTTTTTAAGGATTTACTTATATATATATATATATATATATATATTAAAATTTTAATTAATAAAATAAAAACATATTATTTTATCACATTATTCTCATGAATTCTTTTCAAATATATATATATATATATATTGGTAGACTAATTAATATCACTAACATTATTCATTATAGATTATATAATATTTCATGATGTATGTCTATTTTTTTTACACACGTTATTTAATAAACAATTTGATGCATATAGTATTATTGCAAATAACATTTTTTTCTAAAGATATCTAACATATTCTAATGGACAGTAAATTAACCCATTTAACATTAACAACACTTTTTTTTCCATAAAATTAGACATTTACAATATATAGAAAAAAAATTCATTTAAACCCTTTGGTTTTGTTTTAATTTGAGCTAGACTCCATAAAATCATTATTTAAACCTCATCTGTAAGTTTTTTAAAGCTAAAAGCCATAATTTTGTTTATATAGTACTATTCCATTTTGAAATGCCATTATTTATATGGCCTTTAATTATAAAAATTAATAAGAAAAAAATATAAAATAGATTTATTTTGATAAATATATAAACTAAAGAGAGGTTAATAATGATTTTTTAAAAGTGTAGAGTCTACATGTAATTATAGCAAAACTGAGGAGTCTAAATAAAATTTATCCTATACATATAATTAGATTTATATTAAGTCAACTTGATGATTTTATTATTAAAATTTCTTTTATTAATTATTGAATCACTTCAATTGCTAAAATTTAAAAATACATATACAAGTTATTAGATCCCATGGATTTTACTTTTTTTAAATACTATTTTAATTAATATATCATTAAATTTATATTAGATAATTAATTAATTTATAAAATCTAATCGGTAAAACCATTAAAGTGATATAATGGCTAATAAATGAAAACCTAGTGCTAAAACCATTATATTAACATGATATGGTCCGACTCTATATATAATTTATTGTGAAATGCATTAGTTAGAATCTAAAGCTGAAAACATAAAAACCATCGTCTTGGTTGGTACCCTGTATTTGGGTGTACTAGAACTTTGTATTGTATTAATTGATCCAATGCATTGTATGGTGATGCATAAACACACCAAATAAGTTAATACCCCTCCTTTTTTTTTTTTTATTATAGAGCTCATGGTGTATTAATTATACACCCCAAATGGTTAGTATTATCTTGCACTACCCATCTTGATTTATGCAATTTACTGTAGGGAAGATCAGTCCCATAGGTTTCATCATCGTAGAACTTGACTCTACACTAACCATGTTCTCTAGAGATATTTTTTGGTAATCTTCTCCAATAAGTTTTGAAGAAGTGTGGGATCAACTTGAATTTCAATTCAAAAGCTTAGAATTTTTATGAATCTGAGAAAACTTTAATGTGATGACCCATTTTAAGATTAGAAATTAGAATTTTAATTTTATTTGATTTGATTGAGATTGACTAGTTAGATTGTGAGTGGGCTCAAAGTTAGATTTTTTATTTATTAAAATTTTTGATTTGACTGGTACACCATAGGGTATAGCTTATCGATATGAGTTTGTAAACTAGCGACACATTTAATTCTGAGTTACAATTATAAAGTTATAGTTATGAGAAGTTTTTAAATATCAATATTTTATAGGGTTAATTTCATTTAGACCCCATTAAATTTAGTATAATTGCAGATATTATCTTTAGTTTTAATATAATTCCATTTACTTCCCTTGCTTTTAAGCTTTCCTCGTTAGATTTATGATAGGAACTGCCTTGGAAACCCTCCCAGGATTTCCCGTAGGGTCCCGCCTGATGAAATCCCATCGGACAATCTCTAGAGAATATCTAATAGAACATCACCTTGAAACATGAATAAAGAACACCAGCAATATCAATAATACTTCAATATATAAATATAAAATAAATCTATAACAGCACAAGTCCACAACCGGCCTATAGTATCACAGGCCATAACTATACACATAAGTAATATGGTCTCTACAGAGTCCAAAACATAGATCAGAGTATTCTAAGAGTGTTAACAAAGTTTAGAAGTACAAATAAATAACGAACGAGTCCAGAAAAATAAAAGTAAGATAAGAAAAGATAAATACTGCTGCTGTCGCGGAAGAACGAAGTGATAACTGAGCGCAAGGTAGACTGCTACTAGCTGCCTGGGTTTAGAGGAACGAATTTAAAACAAATAAAATGTGAGATAAAGAAATCTTAGTGAATGGCATAGTATAATAGAAAAGTAATAATTTATTTCCGTAAAAGTATTTCTCTCAAGATCTCTCATTCCATTCGTTTGAAAAGTTTCACGTTTAAAAATCATCTCACAAAACCTAGACTTGTACCCCAATTTAATATCATAAAATCGATGCTAAAAAATATAAAGTGAATGATCATTGTAATATTATAAAATGTCTCAATTAAGATATAAGTATTGAGCCTAATATATTATAAACGCAATTCTACAAAATAAATATGAAAGCACAATAATAATTACAATATTTGAAAACCAATAATATACTCAAACGTATATAATGTATCATTCGATGTACCAATCTGCAAACCGTGGGATACACCCACCTCACAATCTTCAATATACGAAACGTGTCGTGGAAATAATTGTGAAGTCCCACATCGGTTAGAAAGGGGAACGAAGTATGGCTTATAAGCGTGTGGATACCTTTTCCTTGTGGATACTTTTCCCTTGCGAGGCCTTCCCATGAGAGAATATACAACCGTGCGGGCTGGACCCAAAGCGGACAATATCGTAATTGGGCGTGGAAGCCCATGCCAGTGGGACTGGTAGGTAGGGGTTGGAAGAGGATTCTCCTTAACCATTGCAATGCCTTTTAAAACCTTGAGGGCTAGGTTGTAAAAGGATTCCCAAAGCCCAAAGAGGCCAATATCGCATGCGGGTGGTCTGGGCTGTCACAGATGGTCTCAGAGCCGGATCCGGATCAATGTGCCAGTGAGGACGTCGGGCCCCAAGGGAAGAGGATTGTGAAGTTCCACATCGGTTGGAAAGGGGAAGAAACATGGCTTATAAGCATGTGGATACATTTCCCTTGTAGATGCGTTTTAAACCCGTAAGGGCTGGGTTGTAAGAGGATTCCCCAGGTCCAAAGCGGATAATATCTACATGCGGGTGATCTGGGCTGGACTGTCACAATAATAAACCGTCGGGACGTACCCAACCTTACGGTTAGTGGCAATAATAAATATTTGGATGAAACCAACCTCATGGCACTGTGGCAATAATAAACCATCGAATAAACCTGACCTCACGGTTCGTGGCAATAATAAACCATTGGATGAAACCAACCTCACAGTACCGTGGCAATAATAAATAGTGGATAACCCTGACCTCATGGTCCGTGGAAATAATAAACCGTTGGGTGAAACCAACCTCACAGTCTGTGACAATAATAAACCATTGGGTGAAACCAACTTCATGGTACCGTGGCAAACCCAGCGGGCTGTAATATAATACTGATATGAAACTCTGGTACTATATGGTACATCAATTAAAAATAACCGATACAGTATCCTTAAAACAATATTGTAATATCTCAATTACTTTTCAGAACAATACTATATCATAAGTCCTTATTTAATTTCCAAATTTATCTGCTTCTATAAATATTTCAAAATTTTCAAATCATCATTTTCTACTAAAATCGAAAATACCACAGTGAAATATATTCACCCTCAACCAATTTTAAGGTTATAAAATTTTGAAATACTTGAAAATGCCTAAAATCATAAAGTTTACAATCTGCTTTTTTAAATCAATTATTTTCCCAAATGGTTTAAAATCTCAATTCAAATACCACAATATATAATTAACATAATTCACAAGTTTACTATGAACTCATCAAAATTAGAAATCATTAAAAATCTTATTAAAATCCGCATAAAATGATAACTCGTGTAAGTGAAAACAAATATTTTATATGCATAAAGCAACAATTTCAATCAATTTATATATATGTAAAATATCCAAAACACACATATATATTATTCTATATACCAAAAATATTTTAAAAATAATAACCATTTATAATACTACAGATGCTCACTCCTGCTCCCCTGCAGGACCGCTTCCAAACTTAACATGAGTACTGTAATATAATAAAATATTTTTTAGGCTCCAAATAACTAAACCAAAGACACTTGTATGACCCAAATGTCTTAAAATAATTTATAATACTATAAAATTATGTAAATTGAACACTGAATGGTCCAATTATACTGCGTATCCTTAGAATCCGGTACCCTAAATCGGAGATTTTTGCCTGAAAACTAATCTTTCCAAATTAAACCTTCTAATGGGTCCTAATAATATCTAATTTCACTAAAACAACTCTAGTTTTAACCAATTTGATCAATTTTGTGCAAACACAGTCCGAATTTATTCGAAATTTAACTAATTGATTCAAAAATGGAAAAATTATCAAACGACCTCCAAAATTCACAAACTTTATATCCACGGAAAGCCCAAGAGACAAGGAACCCGTCAGTATGCTCACCTTGGTCTAGAGGTTGTTCCGATGGCCGAAAAACTCGGTTGAAGCTTCGGCCGAACTTCACGTCGTCATATCTCCCAAACAGTGAGGAATCTGGGAAAAAGAACATGGAAATAAGTTCAAATGGTCCAAAAATGGTAAGATAGGTGTATGGTTTGGCCTGAAATGATCGAAAAATGGAAAAATCTGTCAACCCACCTCGCCGGCCGCCGCCACCTTCATTGGCCAGATCTTGGGGCATCCGGCAGCCGTTCGCCGTGAAATTTCACATTCAAACTCGGCTCCATGTGGGCTTCCTCCTTGGCTGGTGCATGTAATAGGTTGGTGGCCAGAATGGATAAAAACGGTGATGACCCAATTCAACGATAAACGGGTCGAAACGACCCAGTTCGGACCCATGGGTTCGGGGGGAGAATTTCTTGGGTTTTGGGGATGAAATGGATATTTTGGAACTTGTTTCTTATAGGCATGCTTTCCCATATTTTTATAAAGCCTTGGGTTACTAACAGACGAAAATTGGGGACTGGTTTGGACACTGATATAAAATTTATGCTTAAAATTTCTCAGAACTATAACTTTTTATACGTAACTCGGAATTTGACGAGCCGTCAGTCTATGAATTAGTATCGACGAGATTTACACAATGATATCTCAGTCAAACAAAAAATGTTTGCCCATTGAAAAAGTCTTCATGATTGAGATGATGTTGAAAAAAACTTTGACAATGTGCAAATCGTGTTGAAGAAGTTTCTATCTCTTTCTCACTCTCACTCCGTCTCACACACATTTATAATTGAATAATCCATTTTACATTTAATATATATTAAAAAATATTCTTTTTCGTTTAAATTCATTAGAATTAATTTTTATCCATTATTTATATATATCTGGTGATGAAAAGTGATGAAATTGTGGACGGCTATCAAGAGAGAAATCCATAAGAGGGTGCGAGATTCGACCATTAATTTATTTCTTTAATATTTTGGGCATTTAAAAATCTTTTTCATAATTTTCAATTAATGCGATGTACTCAAGTTTTTCACAGGATTTTAGATTCTGTTCTTTTCCTTTTCCTTTTCCTTTATGAGGCTGTTGTGAGTAGAGAGTTGAGAGTGAAATTTCTTTTTTTTTTTTTTTTTTTGCTTTTTTTACTAGCAATAATATTTTCTTTTATTTTTTACTTTTCTCTATCTTCTTTATTCACAAAGAAATTGATTCTCTAAACACGATGAGTGAATTAAATTTTCTTGTTTTCTTCTACTTCGCCTTGTTTGCTTTTACAATCACTCTATATTTTTTTTTTTTTAGTCTTCATTTCTACGCTGTTTGTGTGTGTGTTTTATTTTATTTTATTTTTTGGTTCTCACCGGCGAGATCTTCCCGAGCTCTACTCTAGGGATTGTCAAAGGGAGAGAAAGAAAGGGAGAGATATCCAAAAACTAAATTGAATTTTCTATTTTCCTTGGAAAATCCAAATGCCACTTTTTCAATTGTTTCTTTCCGATGAGTTTTTCAATAAAAAACAAACACCAAACCACTATCTGTATGTTATTGGCACCCACTTTCCTCTTTGTATATCTGCACAATGGAGCTTTGCAATTGAAGAAAGCCCAAAATTTTAGAAGAAAAAAAAAATGAAATAAAAAACTAAAATGCACCTCGAGGTGCTACCAAGGAACTGGGGGGCCTTCTTGAGCACAGGATAGGCAATTAAGCTCTGGGTCGAATAAGCCTTACCTCCAACACCTGACTTTCTTCTAACTATTATTTCAACATTTTTTTAAATTTTATAAATTCTTTAATTCCAACAGTTACATCAACTAATGAAACAAGGATATTAAAGTTATTATAATATGCCATATAGGAAAAAGAATAAATTTAAATGGATAAATCACTCCATCAGGGTGAAGATTAAAATTTTATAAACCTTAAGGCCTATTTTGTATCTTCCCTTAACTTGAGGGGATCGAGCTAGAATTTTTCCTATTTTATATCTGTCCAAATCATTTTTGTCTTTTAGTAGACCCAATGTTTATATATGCCTTGAGAATTATTCCCTTATTAAACAAATTGAAAAATACCCGAAAAGTCTCAAAAAATCCTCTAAACCCACGAACCCAACTTCGCTCCCGACTTACTACATGTTTAAAATATATTCTATAAATAATTGATCAATTCTAATAAATTATATTTTTTAATCGAAAATCATGCATCCAACAAAAACAAGTTGAACAAGTATTAAATTTTTTTTAAAAGATATTTTAAATAATAAATAATTTTATATGATTTTTTAAAAAAAACTATTTTCTTAAATCATTTGTCACCCATTGAATTATTCTTCTCCATTTTTCATTTATTTATTGTAAAAAATTTAATTTTTTATTATTTTCAAAATAAAATTAACATCTCTGCATTTTTTTGACTTGATATTCTTTTAAAAATTAAAAAAATGTTAATATCTAGTTGAATCAGTAAACATATAATTATGTTTTCATTACTCCATAGAACAATCCAAAATTTAATTCTTTTAACTAGATGAAGTGATCTTTCAAATGGGTCTGACTCCATGCATTAATGATCAAATTTTAAAAAGTAAAATAGTACTGGCTCGACAATACAAAACTACTTTTAAATACTAATTGAGATTAAAAAGCAATTTGTTTACAAATAACAATTCGTTTTGTATAGTTGATGAAAGTAAAATTTTAGTTTGTACAGCTTTATATAATAGATACTTTTTGAAAAAAAAAATTTATCAAAAAAACTAATAATTGTTTAGTTGTAAATAAAAAAAGTCGCACTAAATACTCATTGAATTTGCATATAAGCCAAAAAATGTGCATTAAATCCTCATGAATTTTCATATAAGTTAAAAAAAAAAGATTTTCTAAATAAGCATAAAATTTGGACTTTTCTAAAATAGCTTAAAAAAAATTTTTTTTTTCAATAAATGCTTGTTAACTTTTATCAAATATTTTTATTTTTTAACAAAAAAATTTTTGACCTTTAAGTAGAACTTTGATTTAAAAAAAAAAAAAAAGTTCTACCAAACAGACATTAAATTGAGTTTCAATTCAGAACCAAAAAAGACTGAGTTTCAATTCAGAACCAAAAAAGACTGTTTAGTTTATAATAGCTTCTCTTCAAATTAATTGGGAATTTGCTTTATTAATAGAATTTTGATTTGACTTTTATTGGTATGAATTGTCCTGAATAGATGAAAATTGTAATTGTCACATTTTTAGTAATACTATTTAAAAAAAAATAATTATATTGTGGAGTAAAATATTATATATATATATATATATATATATATTTGGTTATTGGCATATGTGATTAATGTATTTTATTTGTTTTGCTTTAACAAATTTAGATTGAATTTGGAAGTCAAAACGCCGCGTGGAAGCTATTAATAGGTGTCAAAACTTTTCTTTATCAAATTTTTTATTATTATCATTCAATTTGAATGGTTTGTGGGCATTATTTCTCAACTACAATATTTGAGCATTAACTAAAGTTGGATGAAAAGCATTCCCAATAATTGATGACAAAAGTATCAAAAATATACAAACCGAGCTAAAATCTGCTTGAGGGTTGCACCATGTGGCCGGAAGATTAATCAGTGGAGATACAATATATGCTAGTGAAACCTGAAAATTAATTACCACGGATAAAATATAAAATTGATTCATACATGCGTGTTGGATAAGTTTATCAATATAGTTGTAAGTTAACTTCATCAAGCAATCAAATAATTAATTTTCTCTGTTAAGTGAATTGTACCGATAACATTATACAAGAGAAAAACATTACGACACATAATAGAAGGGAAGAAAAATATGGTTGATCAGAACAATATGTATGGCGATGCTGACAATTGAGAGAAAGCAGGGATACGAAACAGCCTACGTTTCCTCCTGCAATGGTAAACATAAATAAGTTAATTATCAACAAAAACATATTCAATAACATCATCATGGAACTTTGGAAACAATAAAATCAAACAAGACATATGAAAATTTAAAATATTTACAAACAAAAGCAAAAAAGAAAAACACATAAAAAGAGAGTTTTAATTTTACCTCTTGTACTCCTCCTCATAGTCATAATCGCCGTAGATAAAACTACGAGCCATAGCTTCGGATTTAGCTTTGGTCGATGACGATGAAGGCAATGATTTCTTCTGAGAAACAATGACGTGGTCGGTACATCTGCTTCCTTCCTCAACAATTGGAACCAACCCATCTTCAGAGATGGAGGAAAGCCCAGGTTGCCAATGCATGGCCGATTTACACCTCACCATGCTGGTTTTTCTTTTGGAAACAGACGTGGTCGTCGACGACGATGCATCGCCTGTACTAGTAGTACTACTCCCTTCCGGAATAGTCTTCTCCGGCGACTTTGTCATCGCTGATGTGCAGCTACAACAGGACCCCAACTTCTTCAAGAACTTCATCGATCGTCAATGGCGGTGTGGGTTTGGGTTTTTGTTTGGTTTTGTAAAATAAGGGGAAAATTCTGAGGGTTATAGGGAGCGCTAAGGTCGGGAGATAATAAGGTTGGCCGGGGGAACTTAGATATTATTTTGCTCTATTTATACTATTTATAGACATTATGACAGCAACATGGTAATGAAATCCAAATTAAAAAAGGACTTAGATTTCTATTTTTGATTATTTCTTTATGGGATTGATTATGTGTTCCTTGTTGACCTTTATCGTTTTTTATTTATTTATTTTTATAAAGAGACTTTTTATTGGTTTTGAAAATAGATTAAACATACACCTCAGTATCCAGTGCATCCTAATCCTAGGATTTAATGCCAATCGGATAACTATATTATGTTTTGTGAGAATAAGGTGGCAAAAACTGAAACCTGAACCGCTAGCTAGCTTTATTATAAATTTTAGTCATCATCTACCACTCAAAAACTCTAAGGTTGGCTTATTATTAATTTTAATTATCATCTATCTTGAATTTATCAAGTGAGTTTGATTCTTAGTAAACTTCTCATACATATTTTAGAGATTGTAAATTTGAGATACATTAGAGATTGTAAATTTGAGTTCACAAATAAAATCATTGTAAATGATAAAAAAAAAATAAATAAGAACAATTGTTTTATTTGCTTTTTAGTTTTTGTAAAGAAGCATAATGTACCAAAAAGGGCAAAAAAGAAATCGGTATGCGTTTTATTCATAAAATAAAAATTGATATGCACAATTGCTATTAAATGAACTAGAAATTGCATCTTTACAAATCCAAGAGATCTAAAGGCTGGCTGATAATCTAAAGGCTGGCTGATAAGTATGGTCTGAAAAATCCATAATTAGTATGCGTTTTATTCATAAAATAAAAAATTTATATGCACAATTGCCATTAAATGAACTAAATGCAACTTAATCCAAAAGAATTTATCTGGACGTTTTTGTTGAGGGATTAATTATACACACATATATATATATATATGTATTAAATTTTTTAAGGAGTTAATGTATTCTATTAACAAAAAAAGAAGAAAAGAAAAGAAAAGAAAAAAAGAAGTTTGTATATTGATAAAAATTAGCTAATTTTACAGCCACAAGTGTTAATCCAGTTGGTAAGAGAAGATGCTCCTTTTTCGTTATCAACTAGGGTTTAATTCTTCTAGAGAGCATTTTTAGACATTTTATAACTTCTAAATGCAAGAAGGTGAATATTCTTAACTTGGCCATTCAATTTTTTGTCTTTTTTGTTTTTTTTTTTCCTTAAAAGAGAAAAAAGGAAAGAAATATTGGAAGGATACAGGTTTCATCACTTGGGTCATGTGAGGATGCAATTTGCCGAGTATACACCAAAGTTTATAAGTTTAGTTAAACTTTGGCTAGCAATTAATTATTTCAAAGATAGTAATTTAATATGTTTATGGAATTGTAATTTCATCAAGTTCATCTAATAAGAATGCTTGATTGGATGAAATAACACAAAAACAATATTGGGGGCGCAATGAGAAATTTTTTATAGTTTGGGGTCAATTTGCCATAATTTGGATTGATAAAAATGATATTAACCCTAAAAATATTTTACAAAATCAAAAACTAATTTAGAGGTCGAATCCATCAAAATCCAAAAATCTTACAATATTTTAATAACAAGAATAAGAATACTTTATATGATGACAAAATTAGTTTATAAAATGATGTGGTTAATAATATATTAATATTTAATTGATTTATTTTTTTATTTACTTATAAATATTTAAGATATATCAATATGTCAATTAATAATATATTGACATAAAACTATGTCAATTAAAAAAAATATTTTTGGTACCCAGTTTGATATTGTAAAAGTACTGTTTTAACAAAATTAATTCTACCAACCTTTTTTTTTTTTTTTTTGCCTTTGGGTCAAATATTTTGCCAATGTCGATTAAAAATGACTAACTAAACACAACTCACAAGCGCAGCCCAATAAAAGTTCAGTTTGGGTTTAAGGCCCACGCAGCGTCAGGATCTAATGAAATAGTGAAGAAAGAAGAATCAAGGGGAAAAATAAAATAAAATAATGATCTATTTATTAATAAGAATTAAGAATCAAGAATCAAATAATCTATTTATTAAAATAGAAAAAAAAGTGAATATAAGAGCATCTTTAATGGTGAATATATATTTTTAGTTATATGGTATAGAAATTGATATCATCTAAATATAAATGGCATAAATATATATTAAATTTTAAAATTATTTTTCAATAATGAATGTAAAAAAGCAACATATGGCTATTAATTAATTATTTTTTTTAAGTTTATTTTTTTCTTTCAAAAAAATTAATTTTTTAAGGAAAATTTCATATTTTAGAAAATTTTGGAATATCTGATAAACTTTCTAAAAGGAAAGAATCATCTTGATAATATTTTTTTTATTGCTACATGAACTTAACATGATATTTACATGGACATATTGGAAAAGTTTTTTTGTTTTTTTTTTTTTAAAAACTATCTTTTTGTTTTTTTTTTTTTTTAAAACTATCTTTTTTCTTATATGGTAAAAAAAATCTAAAGCTATTGGAGACACCCTAATAATCACTATCTTGGATGATAAGATATAAGATATCATTGATTATCTTAGTAAAGAGGTGCACATAAATCCTTCAAACTTGTGTTTCTGATTGTATTCTAATCCATTGTAATGCTTGTTTTGGGTAAATAACCAGTTAACAATTAATATAGATTGTTATTTTAAATCTTTTCGTTTTTTTTATTCTTTTGATGATAATCACATAATTGGCTTTCTACAGCCATTTTATAAATTTCTATAATATTTGAATATATGTATTTATATAGAATCAAATTAATTTATGTCAACAATTTTAATATCTGTGAAGTTCAAGATCAATTCGGATGACGCCTTATCTAAAGCTTATGAAGTTGTGGGTATAAGAATTGCTATCCAAGATGATCAAGGAAATTTGGTTGCTACAGTAGCTAAATCTTTTTAGTTGTTTGTTTAGTCCATTAACTGTGGAATTATGGCAATTTGTGAAGTTTTTGCTTTCTATACACAACCAGGTATAAGTAGGGGAGAAATAATTGTGAATGGTTCATGATTGGCCATTTCTATTATTAAAAACCTCTCGCCTTTTTTTTTTAATGGTTTAATTGTCTTTCTTATTAAAGCTATTAAGTCTTTGTTTAGTTCTTTGTGTAGTTTGATAGATTCTTATGCTTGTGGAGATTCTAATATTATTGCTCATAATTTAATTAGGTATGCTTTTTTTCTTTAGAGGGTGTATTCATTTTAGAATTTGAAAGATTTTAAAAGTTTAGAGATATTTAATTTAAATTTTAAAGGAATCTATACAAATCCAATGATATTCAATTTAGATTTTAATGAATCCATATATATTTAATTAGGACTTTGTAAAGTTATTTTAAAATCTAATAGTATTCAAAAAGTTATTGATTTTAAAAAATTTTAAAAAATAATGGATTCAAATGGATGTGAAAAGATTTTAATAGTGAAATTGTAAAAAAAATTATCAATATGAAATTCAACCTTAGGGGGGTATATTCAATTTAAAGCTTAAAGGATTTTAAAAGTAATTAGAAATTTAGAAGTATTCGATTTAGGATCCGTTTGATATAACTGATGAAAATAGAATTTTAGTCTGTAGAATTTTGTATAATAGATTTTTTTGAAAAAGAACTTTTATTAAAAAGCATGAAAGGGTATTAGATAATGCAATACCCTTGTGTCCCCAAACATAGTATTGAATATAACAACAATGCAATTTAGTTAGACTCTTTACATTTTAACCTTGATAATGTGGAAACTATGTAGGATTACTGTGATTGGGTAAAATAAGTTCCTCTGTGTGATTAGTAGGGCGCTTCCTATATAACAAGTTTGTTGTTTAAGACAGAAAAGGAACATGGTACTTGTGTAGCACTCATTTGGATGCCTAAAGAACCTGCCTTCATGGCTTCATCTACATTAATGAGGAAAGAAAAAGGAAAAGAGTTTATTCTTTTTTGCTAAAAAGAGTGCTGAGTTATAGAGCTGCTTTACCTTTTATTAAGAAACGAAATAGTTATTAGCTTATCAACTATCCGATGCTTCTTTTTCTTTTCAAAAGTGACTATTTGCTTGAAACGTATATATTATAACCCTAGAAGACAAGTGTCCTAGTATGTCTAAATTTTTGAGAGTCGACAAACATCACTTAAATTGTTCATGTCAACAAATAAATGGTAATAGTCATTTTGTCAACTGCTTGTTCTCATGTATTTGATATATATGTATATGGAAACTTAATTCTGTAGATGATATGGTATTGATACGTTCCCATATTTTTTAGTCCTTTTAGGATGATACACTTCTTCCTTCTCTCCTTATATTCTCATCATCTCTTGAAAATCATTAAATAAATTATTCATGGGACGTGAAATTTGGAGGCATAAAAATGTCGATGTTGTTGCATTTTAGGTGAGGAGTGTGGGTGCTAATTTGTTCCTCTAACTCTGCCATTTGAAAAATCTTGTCAAAGTCACAACTGAGAGGAAAAGGAGAAGATTAATTTATTTTAGTTACAATATATACTCGCGTAATCCATTTTTTTGTCTCCTATAATTGTTGTCAGGATGAGTGAACTACCAATAGTGAATATGCAATGTTTATGTCCATACTCATTTTGACCTTGGGCATTGTAAAGGATATATATGAAAGATATATATCCAAGATACTCATTTTTTGTCCATATTCTTTGTTGTCAAAATATTTTCGAATGCTTCACATGGTTGGGCAGTGAGATATGATGTTAACGATGAAGTTGTTTTCAAGAAAGTAAAGGAGGCTCATAAGGACATGTTGGAATGGTTTAATAAGCATTTGAAGTGAGAAAGCTTACGAAAAAATACTATAAAAATGCCTAAGATTGGTACAGAATGAAACTTATTTATCTACATTTTGTGCCTTACTGTTTTGAATAACACTGGGATTTGTGTTGTAGGCTTGTACCATAATATGTGCATGGATAAACCCAGTATTTGATACTGTACTAGTTTAATTCTTGGATACTTTATGGTGATAAACCCAGATTTTTATTTTTGTTTTATTGTCAATTTAGTAATTTTTAAGTTTTTTAAAAAAAAAAAATTTTTCCCTAAACTATATGATACACCATTTATTTTTTTAATTTCTTTAATATTTAACTTTATTATTGTCATGAATTATAATAATATATAAAATGAAAAGAAGAATATATGAAATTTTTATAATGTTTATTTTTTTAATAGCAATATAATAAAAAATAATACAGTATTATACACTATTGTATTAAATAATTATTTTATACAATTTTGTACCAAAAACAGCATAGGTATAGTATAATACATTTCAATACGATCCAATACAATACAATTTATTCTAATATAATCCAATATTGCATACCAAACGAAGCCTAAAGGAGTGTATACAAATCCAATAATATTTAATTTATATTTTAATAGATTTTATAAAAGTTAATTAAAATATAGATGTATTCAATTATGACTTTGTAAATTTTTTTTTAAATCTAGAGGTATTCAAAAAATCAGTGATTTTAAAAAAATTTAAAAAATAATGGATTTTAAAAATAAAATTATGAAGAAATAGTTAATATGAAATCCAGCCT
Source organism: Ziziphus jujuba (assembly GCF_031755915.1). Taxonomy (NCBI): domain Eukaryota; kingdom Viridiplantae; phylum Streptophyta; class Magnoliopsida; order Rosales; family Rhamnaceae; genus Ziziphus; species Ziziphus jujuba. Next base: position 25,692,131 of record NC_083382.1, read on the forward strand.
TAATCCTAAAGATTTCGTTGGATTATTATAAATTTCTTATGGAGTTTATAAAATTCCATAACAATCCATCAAATCTTTTAAAATTTATAACTCATTTAAATTTATTGAACTCTAAATTGAATACACCTTCCTTAATCCCAAATATTTCGTTGGATTATATAAATTATTATGAAATTTATGAAATTTCATAACAATTCATCAAATTTTTTAAAATTTATAACTCATTTTAAATCCATTAAACTTTAAATTGAATATAACCTTTAGATTCTATAAAGTTATATGAATTATGTATGGATAAAATAAAATTAGCAATATTGAATGGCTTTTTCAAACTACTAAATTGATGTATTAAGTTTTTCTTCTCAATAGTAGTACTTTATTTATTTTAAAAAAGCCTCACGTTATTTATTATCAATTGTTTCTACCATCATTTACAACCATAGTAATAACAGTAACAGGTATTTTTCCTGGAAAAGGGGAAAAAAATAAAGAAAAAGAAAAAAGCCAAGGAACATATAATGCTGCGAGTCATACTATAAGTGGAAGCTAAAAGGGGAAAAAAATAAAATTAAAAAAAAAAGAGTGATAAATAATAATTAAATATGGGCTTGATACAGAGAAATTGGGCTGTACATTATGCCGCTTTAGACAAATTTAGTGGCCACCCTGGCCCAATAGGCTTCATATGCTCTGTTATAATTCATGGCATATACTGGTCCATTACTTTCGCAGTATTGCCCAAACGTCCAATGATCTTATTTACGTCTACTTTTTATTTTTAATGGACATGGTATAATATTGGAATTAAATGACAGATGATATTTTGGAACGAAAAAAAAAGAAAAAGAAAAAGAAACAGATGATAGATGATATTCTTTTCTTTCCTCTCAAATATTTATTGAATATGTTCATTTCCAATTAATAAATAAATGTAAAAAATTTAAAATCTGCAACAAGACCATACTTTCCATTCACAAGTACTTGTTGGATCCACATATAAATTTAGTTTATTAGCTTAGACAATAAAAATATTGATCATGGTACGTACTGCTACTGCATATAGTTGAGAGCTTTAGAAATAATAGATCTAGCTAAATAAAAGATCTTAAAACTTATTATCTTATTTGGATCAGGAGAATATTGTGCAAGAGGAAGTGGGACGATTATATTCATACAATTGTCATCTAATTATATGTAATTTCAAATGAAATATTTTCTAAATTATATGTAATTAACTGTGTTAATCGAACAACATAAGAAGTTCGATATTACTGGTATAAAATGACTAATTTAGATCAAGTAAACAACCACCAAATGTAATTTTGTTTTTCTTAAACTGCTTATTGTTCACTTACCTTTTCAAAGTTTAATTTTGTTTTAGTGGAGAGAGATTAGGTTTGCATGGCATGCAGAATGCATGGAGTTCACAAATGGTATTCATTTCCATCTGTAAAAGTAACTGCGACAAAGCGATGATATACTTTGACTGTAGCTTAGTCAGATATATATAATTAAAGCTTTTAATAAATTATATATATATATATATATATATATATATCACAAGTATCCGAAAAGTATCATCACTTGTACGTAAATTCCCTTCCAAATCTGTTGGTATTCAGACAACGACAAACATATAAACATTATTATTTCACGTTGGATCCCCAAGTTTGGGTGAAAACTACAATGCTATAATTGATAATTAATAAAAAGCATATTTTTTTCATTATCAAATTAATTAAGTTAGCTTCTAACTTCTCAATTGTTTACGTAGAGGATATTCTGTCTTCATTCAACTGATTTTATCATTTTAATCAGGCGTCCTTTTGCAATAATGTACCATTTGAGAAGAATATATGTACCTTTTAATCACAAACCCATCATTAACAAACAAAATAGAGTTCAAGGATTTTCGGTGTTGTTCTTTTCATGCATCCTATCTATTTGGATTGAAGCATAAATGGGTTGTATTTACCTTTTTAATGACTTGATTTTGTTTAATTTAATTAGAATTTATAGTGCTAATTAACTTTAGTCCTCATTTTGTTATTAACCCATAATTAAAATTTGTCGCTTACAAGGATATATTAATGAATATAGGGTCATAATTAGCATCTTAAAATCAAATAATTTAATTGATCAGTCAAATGTGCTGGAAAAAAAAAAAAAAAAAAAAGAAAGATAGAAATTCACTGTTTTAGATGATCGTGTGGAATATAAAGACAAATTCCATAGCAGGAACGTATATGGTAAAAACCTCCTCTTACAAGTAAAAGGAGTGTGAAATCCAAATCACAAGATTTTCATCGATTTTCCTGGTAAAGTGATAGGACCTAACTTCATGTGCAGTACCCCCAAAAGAAAAAAATAAAAAAAAAAAAGAAAAGAAAAAAAGAAAAGAAAAGAAAAGAAAAAAAAAACACTCTGAAGACATATGGTACTGAGACCGATGACGGTTCAAATCAGAATTAAAAGTTTTTAGGGTATATGAATTTTTTTGGTAATATTCTTCGGGTATATAATTGCAAAGCTATGTAGCAAGGATATGTATGGGGGATTATACCTTTGCTCTTGTGCATGCGTTTCGCTAGAAAGCAGTCAATAATGTAATCTTGTGCATTCCCACAGTTTCATGTCCTTTGGATGTGTACTACGCTGCAACTGAAACAAAGAGATACAACGGAAATGAATAATTTTCGCTCAGCACTCATTAAACAGCCAATAAAATATTGTCTATTTTTACTAAAATAAAATAAAAAAATCAAATGTTAAACTTTTACAATGTACACGCGTATTTAATTTAATTAAAGTTGTTAAACTAAATTGTAAATTTCATATCATAAATCAAACTCATATATATGTATATATATATATACAGTTGAAAATTTAATAATATAATAAATATTAACGGTTTTTATTTACCTAATTATAATTTGAGTATTAAATTATTAATTGAGGGATATTTTCAGGTAGACATGTCAATATATACTTGGCAACATGTTCCCAAAGAATGTAATTCTATATATATATATATATATATATGATTTGCATTGACATTGATAAAACACATTTATATATAACAATTCCAAAATTAGATCTACTTATTAAATGAGGTTATTTCCATAAATAGCATACTTTGAGGTGTTCTTAGACAGCAGTGCATAAATTTTAAAGATATCCTGATTAATAACAAAATGAAAAAATCTCGGCTATTAAACCCATTTTTATGATTTCCTTTCTTCTTTTTTTTTTTTTTTTTTTTTTTTTTTGGTTTTTTGAAACAGTATTTTTTAGGATTTCCTTAACTCTATCTATATGCACAAAAGACAAACAATTCTGAGTTGAAGATAACCCTATTTTGTTGCATCTACCTATCTTGATGCAACTTCTCATAATTCTGTTTCTCTTTTCACTCAAAAAAATGTTATAGAATTATGTGTGAAATTTAATTTTTAGTAGCTGACAAAAACTCAAATGGTCTCTAAAACGATATACGGAGTTACATGGTTCGTGAAATAACTTAAAAATTTTGTCAATGTGAGAAGAGGCCTAAATTGTCCTATGCTGTGGCATCACATGGCACAACCATCCAAGTTGATCTCTCATATATATCGTGTTGTGTGGAAGGACGGAAATGAAGGGTTGCCATCAATCACAAAACTCAATAAGAAAACCCAGATTAATTATATAACATACTAATTATAATTGGTTTTTGTCTTAAAACGATTTCAATTAGTATAGATTGGACAAGAAATTGGCCGGCTAGGACAGCTTCCTTGACCTACTCTTTACTCTATGTTCAATATAATCACCAAAATAACTAGTATAAAAAATATTTAGAGGTGGGAATTAATTAGCTATTGGCCAAATTAGCTTAGTGAAGCTGATTCATCTTTTTCCAAACTTAAGTGTATTGGAATAGTAATAATGATAGTTTGAGTAATAGTAAGTAGAAAGATAAACTTTAGCTATGTTACACTATATATGTGGCTTAACAGGGAATCAACTCATCATTTATCTTCTTATGTGTTAGTTAATAATTTACCTTATCAACAATACTAGAATCACCCCTATTTCTTTACTAACTTTTTAATACATTAATTGATTCGATTATTAATTTTATTGACTTGTATCAGATCATATCTATTTTTATATACGAGTCTTATTAATTTGTTCACAAATTAATTATATCTAAAAATTGATTATAAGGAATTTTAGTGTCCGTAGTAATAGTTATTTAATTCATTAAAACTTCATGATCATGTTAAGATTTGAAAAAAAAAAAAAACATACAAATTAAGAAAAACATATCTAGTTTGTGCCTTCTGATCTCTAGTTACATCATGACTTAATCTATTAAGTGAAAAAGAAAATTACATTACATACATACATATGTATATATATATATATATATACACGCATGTATCTTGAACTTTGGCATGCATATACATAAAATCCACATAAAGTATAAAATAGAAAGCTGATCATACGCATTAGTTTGATTTTTACCATAATAATTAGCTTTTGACCCTCTAGTATTAATAATTATGGATATTAATATTTGTAAAACAGGGACCACCACCATTCCCTTCTATATATATGTGGTTCAAGTTGGCTGATAAATTAGTTCGAATCCATATCATTTTCTCTCCAATCTGTTTCCGTTTGCCATCCTCATCTCCCTCTAAACAAAAACACATTTTAAAAATGCAAATTCCATGGAAAAGACTTTCCAACACAACCAAACAACCTCATCTCTTTTGCTGAACCTGGAATCTAAGCTTCCATCTACACAATAGATAAATACCCAAAGCTCATCAATATCCAAACCCACCAATATATACCAGACGCGTGTCAAGCACGCAATTAAAATTCATCCTCTTCTCTCTCTCTCGCTCTCTCCACCTTCTTCACGTTTTGCTGAAGCATTTTAAAACCCTAATTTCCTTTCTTTTTTATTTATTTTTTTCCCAACTTGTATTAGCCATGAAAACTGAAATAAGAAGAAGCACAACCTCTCTTTCGCTACAGAACTCGACCACTACCCTTTTCAACACCCCTCAAGGTCCTCTTGAAGGAGCTCTCAGAGGGTGTCTTGGAAGCTTAGATGGAGCATGTACAGAGAAGCTTCTACGCCATTGTGCAAGTGCTTTGGAGAGCAACGACGTCACTTTGGCTCAGCAAGTCATGTGGGTACTCAACAATGTAGCTTCCTCAGTCGGGGACACAAATCAAAGGCTCACATCTTGGTTTCTCAGGGCTTTAATCTCAAGGGCTTCGAGGGTTTGTCCAACGGCCATGAGTTTTAACGCAAGCAGCAGTAGTAGTAGTACAATTCAAAGGAGGTTGATGTCGGTGACTGAGTTAGCCGGGTACGTTGATCTCATCCCTTGGCATAGGTTCGGATATTGTGCATCCAATAGTGCTATTTTCAATGCAATTCAAGGTTACCAAAAAGTTCACATCTTAGATTTTAGTATAACACATTGCATGCAATGGCCAACTTTAATTGACGCATTGGCCAAAAGACCTGAAGGTCCTCCTTTCCTTCGAATCACTGTTCCTTGTTTTAGACCACCGGTTCCTCCTTTGCTCAATGTTTCGAGCGAAGAAGTCGGTCTTCGTTTATTGAATTTCTCCAAGTTTCGAGAAGTTCCTTTCGAATTCAATGTCATTGATGATAATTTATCTTCTTCTTCTTCCACTACTACCTCCTCGAGTAGTAGCAGCGAAACCATGTGTGTAGAATCCTCTAACTTTCATTTCGAATTGCTTTTGAGCCAATTAAACCTCTCTTCGCTAAATGTTCGAGATGATGAAGCTTTGGTTATAAACTGCCAGAATTGGCTTCGCTATTTGCCTGATGAAAGCATAGGGAATGCTAAATATTCTCTGCGAGATGCTTTTCTCAACAAGATTAAAGCCCTTAACCCTAGAATTGTAGTCGTCGTGGACGAAGACTCGGAGCTGAATTCCTCGAGTCTCACATCAAGAATAACAACATGTTTCAATTATCTATGGATTCCGTTTGATGCGTTGGAGACTTTTTTGCCGAAAGACAGTGGGCAAAGGATAGAATACGAATCGGATATCGGTCACAAAATCGAAAACATCATCGGTTTCGAAGGGTTTCAAAGGATAGAGAGACTAGAAAGCGGTTTTACATTTTCACAGAGGATGAGGAACGCGGGTTTCATGAGCATTCCATTCGGTGAAGAGACTGTTGGAGAAGTGAAAGGGTTGTTAGATGAACATGCAAGTGGGTGGGGAATGAAGAGGGAAGAAGATCATATGTTAGTGCTCACATGGAAGGGTCACAACTCGGTTTTTGCCACAGCTTGGGTCCCAAATGGGGTGTTGGAGGATCAAATTGGTGTGGCTTAAAATTTAGGTGTAGGTCATGAAAAATAAAACTAAAATGTAACACATAGAAACTCTTGCATCAATTTGGACCTGGCTCGAGATAAGGGGTTTTGAGATTTCGATCCCATTTAGTGGTCCCATGTGAAGAGGTATATGCACTAGTATGCCAGCAGTGGCCAAAAAAAAAAAAAAAAAAAAGCTGCAAATTGTGGGGCAGAAGACAAGAGAATGAAAACGGCAGCACTTTGAGAATAATGTCTAAAGCCAGTTTGTGTGAATTCCAATTGCTAGCTAATTGAAATTTGATCACATGAAAGGCAAAAAGAGGAAATGTACATTGTCTTTTCTTTGGTCTATAGTATGAGACAAAATGAAATCCCTGACTTTTATTTTATTTTTTTTTTTGTTTTCTCATCTTTGTGTGAAAGACTTTTGTTTTTTACACCCCGTTTAGTGTACGTTTAGTTTTTGATCAAAGTAGCAATGCAATAGTCCGTATTCTTACCTTTTTCGACATCAAATTATTTCACATTGTCCTCCATAAAGAATTTTTGTTTAAGTTTTAATTTATGCATTAGGAACCTCTCCTTCAGATATATATTACTTTTATTTGGTATATAATATGGACGGAATTTCTAATTAATTAAAACTGATCATCCCACAGTTTGGATTTGATTCTTTTCAAAAAACAATTTCTTTGATTAAAGTGGATAATTATTAACATTTTAATACTAATATTAAATTGAAAAGTTGCAAGTCTTTCTTAATCACACTATCACATGACTATAGTGACAAGCTTCCAAATAAGGTTCAATTAGTTTCTAAAATAGGGTGGTCATAATCCTATAAAGAGTTTCTCTTTAAAGTAAGCTTTCCTCAGAGACTGATAACTTGGAGATTCGAGGTCCCTGGTGACCAATTTGGCTTATGCAAAAATTGCGATAGTAAGCTGTTCATTTGAAACACTCTACGTCCAGCCACAAACAAAAAGGAAAAAAAAAAAAAAAAAGAATCTTTTATTTTGCTCTGTATATATATATATATATATTCTCCTATTAGTATGTTATAATTTTTCTATCAAAATATCATTTATCAATATTTAGATTGTTTCATAACTTTTATTTAAAAATATGGTTAAGGCCGTTTAAAAGATATTTAGAAAAAATTCATTTCGTTCTTTTAAAATTTTAGTATGTCACCAAACTTATAATTTATCAAAATATTTTTAAATCTCAACATTTAAAATCAATTTAAAATCTAATAATAAAAATCTGACGGTAAACCGTCAATCCTAATAGAGGACTTATTGTATATAGATAATTATTGTATGTAACAAAATTCTCAATTATTCTTTGTTATAAATGTTTGATTAAAAAAATGTTATCAAAAAGTTGACAAATATTGTTTTAATTTATAAATAATATAAATATGTAGTACTAGGATATCATGAATGTTACCGAAATGTTTACTCAGATGATGTGGTAAAATAACATGTTATTACTTTATTTGTTGAAAAATTAATATAATATAAATATGAACAATTGAACCTTTAAATGGATATACTTGGAGGTTTGGTCCAACATAAAACAACTAATAGTACACCTTTTCTTTTCCAAAGTTGTAATTAAAAAAAAAAAAAAACATTTGAATGGTAAATTTTTTAATACCTATAACATTATTCAATATAAATCAATATAAAGATGTATAAATGAAGTTATGCAATTTTAATTTGAAATGTGTGATTTATCAAAAACAAAATATATATTTTCTGAAAATTATTTTTCAATTTATTCTGGAAAATATAATGTGATGTGGAGAACAAAATTGGGTCTCGCATTGATTAATCCATTTAGTTTATATGTTAATTCTTTTTTAAAAAATTTACTTTTGAGTCTAACAATTTAATATAAAAAAGTAAACTCTTGAGCATTTAAATTTCATGTGGATAGATTCCAGTTTTATTGTCCCACAATAAGCTTGGGAGCTTGCGAGATAGTTACCAGAATAAAATTTTTGTTACTTAGAAAAGCTTTTGTGAAAATTATCTTCCAGTTTATACTAAAAGACATGATGATCTTAATAATAAAAATGGATATCACATTAATTAATCCATTTAATTTTTAATGTTAATTCTTTGAAAAATATTTATTTTTTTTAACAATAAGATGGAACCTGGGAGATAGTCACTAGAAGAGTATTTTTGTTATGTGAAAATGCCCTCGTCAAAACTATCTTCTATTTTATTTTGGAAGATATGATGATGTGGATAATAAAAACAGATTTTATATTCATTAATCTATATTAATCCTTTATAAATTATTGATTTTTTATTATTAAAAATCTAATATGGGACAGTGAATCCTTAATAATAAACATTTAAATTTATATGGAATTTTTTAAATCATTATATTTTGTAAGATAAGCTAAAAAAAATATAGTTCCCAAAGTAGCATTTTTGTTTTTAATATATGGAGGGAAAGAGAGTTTGTCCATTCTTAAAGAGTTTGGATATCCAAAACTATTTTTTAGTGACAACCTTAATTTTGTTGCTGAACAAATTTGTTTGATGAATACTTTTGCATAGATTTAATACTACTGTTAATATATTGTAGTTATAATTGTCAGAATTTTATATGCCTTTGGAATAATAATATAATGCAGAGAAATTCATGGCAATGCCACAGCAGCTTGAAGCCAAACTTGCATATTGATCGAGGGGGGGATCAACATCAATATCAAGAAGGAATATAACAAAGGTAGGGCTCGAAACTCAAAACATTCAACAGGACCACCTTACCCAGCTGTGATTCTTGAACAGTCACCTTCACTTCCAAGCTGACAGATACTTAGTTCTGTCCATAAAAATTTTTTGTTTCTGTATATGGATGATATGGTGTTACGAGGATCCATACCGCCTAAAATTACATAACGATATACTGGAAAAACATTATGGGTGGTTTAAATTTTATATTACAGTTTCATTCTGTAAATATTTGGAACATATATATGATCAGCCGGGGGAAGTGACAAAAAAAAAAAAAAAACAATTGCTAAAACCAATTTCCGACCTGCCGGATTCGAACCAGCGACCTAAGGATGGCCAATAGGTGCATTCCCACTACAGTCCTCCGCTCTACCAACTGAGCTAAGGTCGGTTTTTGGAATCTCCTTTACTTAACTTTATTTATAATATCTTTTCCATACGAGGACAAATCCCGTAATAAATTCCAAAAATCTATATACACCAACTCCACAACAAATGTAAATTAATTTTAGTAAGGTAAAATATAAATTAAATTTCTGTGTGGGAATTACTACTTTTGGATAATGTAACACTTTTCTACGATTTTTTTTTTTTTTTTAGTAGGAATATTTATACAAATGAATTCGGCGGAATTTTGTGAAAGCACTAAGTAATGAATAAATAAATCTTAATAACTGTTTTGGCAGACTTTAAATAAGAATCCGAGTTAACTTTCTTCATTACCAAAGGAAGAAAAAAAAAAAGAAAAAAAAAAGAGATAACTTTTTTTTTTTTGACAGATGAAACAGAACTTTTTCATTACCCAAAAAGAGAGAGAGAGAGAGAGAGATAGAGAACTTTGCCCTGTGAGGTTAATAGAATTTGAAGTCCAGGAAAACCCAAAGAAATTTCAGACAAATATTAATTGCGGGCTCACTTAACTTTTGTCTCATTTCCACTCCAAGTGATCTATATGCATGTATTTTCCCTCCAAAAATAGGACATGCAAATAACTTATTCAATAGAAAATGTTTTAATGTACTTTTGCTTTTCCTTTTTGGATAATATCACACCAAATTCCTAAACTATATATGTTATCTCATTTAAGTCCCTCAATTTTATTTTGTGATAATTGAGTTTTTAAACTTTATAAAATTATGCACTGCTGCAAGGACAAATCAAATTTCCATTCAAATGCCCAACAAAAGATGTATGAAAGTCACATGATCATTTGACAGAGGCATTGAAGATCATTTCAACTGCAACTCTCAAAATAAAATCAAGAAATGTTTGAATAACAGAGAGAAAAATTGAAATAACAACATTGGATTTTCATTAAAGAGTTGATGGAAAAGAGAGAAGATTGCAAACCATGTATTTGGGAGTTTCTAATGAGCTCACAGTAGTGAGGCAATAATATTCTTCTTCTTCTTGATCTCTGACATGGATATCTAGAGAAGCTAACAAGAGTGTAGACCTAGTAGCCAAGTAGTCTTTTGAAAGAAAATAAAGATTTGCTTTTTATTTATTTATTTATTTTTCTTTAGATATAGTCTCTCTTTATTTTCCAGTTCTTAAAAAAAAAAAAATTACTTTGTTTCCTAATCTTGTAGCAAAGCAAACCAATGCTAGCTCTTGACTGTAAGCCCCTTGGTGTGTGTGTGTTTTTTTTTTCTTTTTTTTTTTCGGCTTAAATCCAAAATTTGTTTAGAAAAAAATTAAAAAGATAAATAAAAGAGACTTTGAGTGGCCTTATCAAACGGCACATGACTTTCATATACATATTTTGTTAGGGATTTGAAAAAAAAATTAATTTTGTCCTTGCACTGCACAATTCTATTAGGCTGAGGGATTTAATTGTAAAAAAATAAAAATAAAAATAAAAATAAATAGATAAATAAAAAAAGATTTTCAATGACCTTATCAAACAGCACATGACTTTCATATACATAATCTGTTAGGGATTTGAACAAAAAAATTAATTTTGTCCTTGCACTTGAGGGATTTGATTGTCAAAAAAAAGAAGAAGAAAAGTTTAGAGACTTAAGTGATACAACTCATATTTTAGGGACCTAGTATGATGTTATCCCTTTCTTTTTTTGTTTAATATTGTTTCCCCCTTAAGGAAATAAATATTCTTTTTCCTTTTTCTTTTTTTTTTTTTTTTTTTTGCGGCGGGGGAGGGGGGGGGGGGGGGAGGAAAGTTAAGAAATTAAATATATATATATATATATTTTTTTTGGTGAAAAGAACACTATTTTGGATTATGTAGCTCATATTACATGATATATGGTAGAGTAATTGGATTCTTTGCTTGAACATGACTACCACATGATTTGTCCGCTAATCTTAAAACCTTATTATCTCATTTGGCAACATTGACATACCCCTCCAATTCCCTGGTCGGCCCGCAAAAAAGACCTACTAAATTTTGGCTTTATGGGCTTAAATGCTCTCTTCTTCTTCTTCTCCTTTTTATTTATTTATTTATTTTTTCCCTTCCTATAAATATGAATTTTCTTTCGTTGCTTGATATTGATGACAAAAAATAGAAGATGATGATTAATTTTACCATCTTAAGAACTATTCCATAAAGGAAGAAATAATTGTTTCAAATTTCTGTCAATTCGCAAAATTAACCCAAAAATAGCTTTTGATGGAATATTATTGTGACAAAGATCCAAGTACGATATTAATTTTAGTGGAAAACCAAGGACATTCACTGCAACACATGTGTAAAATAGATTCTCAAAAAAAAGAAAAAAAAAAAAAGAGACATAAGCCAAAATATACCATTGAAATTTCTCTATCTGAGTATGTAGCACTTAGAATATGGGACATTATAAAAAGCTAGTTAGTGAAAGTTATGGCACATTTGTCCCAAGTTCAGGAGTTGTCGTAGTTATAGATGCTCTTTTTACTCTGCTGGAGTTGATGAGAGATTATTTTTTGTGTGTGTGGCTTTTTCAGTGTTTGAAATTGAATTTGAATTCTGGAAATAATGGAATTGAGTGATGTGGTCGATTATGGACAAAGAAAAAGGAAGAATGTTGTTAAAGAGCTCTCTTTTCGTCACCAGTGACCACACCCTATTAAAATCTATTTAATTGGTAGCAAAAGATAACATCATGACCCACGCCTCTAGAAAGTTTCACCAATTCTACGTATTCAATTTCGAACCATTTTGTTGCACCAAAACAATAAAAATTCTAACCATTTGAAAAATGTAATTGGTCAAATTAATGTAGTTGGTCTAGTGGTATGTTCATTGTATCCATATTTTTAAAATTGTGGGTTGGAATCATACATTTAAAAAAAAAAAAGAAAAAAATTGACCACCAAATTGCTTGACAAATAGAGGTTTAGAAAAGAAAGGGGGGAAAAAAAAAGAGCTTAGCTATATGTCTCAATTGCACATTATTCTTCATATAATTCAATGGGAATATCAATTAATTAATTAATTATATAATCTTTTTATGCAAATTAATTAAGTTGTTAGACCTTTTCTTTATTTTATTTTTTGCATGAATGGCAATAATGGTGTGATTATCACTTGATAAAAAAAATATAACATTCTTTTTATGACATATTTGATGTAAGAGTAGTTTATATAAAAACACAAAGATGGATCTATGCATGGCTTACGAATCACTTTTTCTCCCAAAAAAAAAAAAATATTAAATAAAAGTTCATAAAATTTGCTCATATCCTATTTTAAATTTACTTTGAAAAGGTGGACTTGACTACATACAATAAATCTAAATAATTCACTGTTCAAATATACTTTTGAATGTTTAATATGCTTTGATTGCACACCTCTTATAAATAATATATTACAACTTAAAACTTTGATAGAAATAAATTTTTTTTGGGTGAAAAAGTAATTTTTTTTGGGTGAAAACTTTGACAGTACTTCACTATTCAAGAAAGAAAATGGTATTCAATTAACAATGGTGTGATTATCACTTAATAAAAATATATAAAATTCGTTTTATAACAGATCTGATGTATAAGAGCTATCAAACATAACTTTTTCTCAAAAAAAAAAAAAACTCTATAAGATTTGCTCATAATCTATTTTAAATTTACTTTGAAAAGGTGAACTTGATTAGACACAATAAACCTGAATAATTCGCTCTTAAATATAATCTTCGATGTTTAATATGATTTGATTCCATGCCTTGTATAAATAATAAATTGCAACTTACAACTTTGATAGAAATAGTGTTTTTATTTTTTATTTTTTTTGTGTGTGAAAACTTTGATACGAACTGTTGCATCACCCAGACATCAATATTCAAAAAAGAAAATGGTACTACATTTTATTTGTATTTCCATATATGTCACCAGATAGTGCCGCAACCAATAAGAAAAAAAGGAATTGCTATCGAATTCCATGACACAATTATATCTATGGTATTCTTTAGAATAGACTTGACAGATGACAATGGAATTAATTTTTTGATAATTGCATTATCAAATTGAATGGAATATAATTTACATTCCCCAATAAAAAAAAAAAAAAGCTGTATGGCTAGTAAAGACAGAAGGCAATCAAGATGAAACGGCAGCGTTATTAGTACAAGTGAAACGACATCGTTAATTTTGTTTTGTTAGCTTTGGTCAGAAGACCAACGACCAGATGATTGGATAATAATTTTCGAAGAATCACATCATATAATATGAATCATGATGGGTTTGAAATGATGGAAAAGCTATAGAATAATATTATTACCCTAATTATTTCATGAAATTCCGGAAAAGCCACTCGTTCCGCCATAAAGAAGGTACGGTTGCCCCGAAACCGCTTCATTTAAATGTATATTGCACTTGTCAGAAGTGGGAAGGGCTAATAGGGTGAATACAGAGGCCACTAGGGGTAAACGAGTCATTCGTAGGTTGTGATGAAATACGTTCACGCGGCTCCCGTTGAGCCTTATCTTCACGCACTTCGATCTACATGAACAAACACGGAGGCTATTCTGGTTCTGCTCTGCCTTTTTTTTTAATTTTATTTTTTTTGAGGATAAAGTCAACAAGAGAATTTCTTACGTGTAACGCCGATAGACAGAATAAAACTGTACACACTATACGTGGCAAGCACTCAGAAACCAAAAACCCACCGATCAAAACAATAACAACAAAATAGAAGACGTCGACAGCAGGATTCGAACCTGCGCAGGCAAAGCCCAACAGATTTCGAGTCTGTCTCCTTAACCACTCGGACATATCGACGGCAGCAGATAGATACCCCCCTTTTATCACTAAAATATTAAATTGCATTCTCGTAGAATTGGTCCAAATATTTATTACTATTAAAAATAATAATAATAAAAAAATATATTAAGAAAGAATATGATAGAAATGGGCAATTTAGTAAATTTGTTTAGAAATCCCTGGCAAAATAGGAAGAGAGTAAAATATTGGGGTGGTAGTGGGTGCACGAGTACAGAGACAGAGAGAGAAATGCAGCGATGAACATGGAATAGCAAAGGAAGGAACGCAAGCAAAAAACAAAGGAAAAAAAAAAGATCTTGAGGCCTGAAGCTTGGCTTATGGTCGTCTCCCAAGGAAAAGAGAAAAAAAAAAAAAGAAAAAAAGAAAAAAGAATCAAAGTTGTTGTTAATAAACTACTACTTATTTCTCTTTTAACTCATCCGGGAATGTCAGGTTGAGGCTCTGTCACTCACTGCACTGGTCATACACGACAACTCTGTTTTTTATTTTCTAGTTTTGCTCTGTGCTTGCTTTGGCAATTCGGCAGTGGTATATTATATGTTACATCTCTGTCTTTATCCTGCTTGTTGTGTCTCAAACTCAAAAAAGAGTGTCGTCTCTCTCTGTATGTATTCCATTTGACACCCACATTTCTTTTCTGCACCAATCCTATTTCCACAACTCACAAACTGATTTTATCTCCTTTTATTTGTCCTCTTCTTCCTCTCAGAATATGACCTTGTGACCTCTTTCTCCTACTCTCTTTCTCTCCCCCCATTTCCCCTCCTCACCCTTCTGTCTTTTTTGGGTTATTAATTTTTCATGACTTAAAATCTTTTCCCTTTTTTCTTTTTTATTTTTTTTTCTTTTTTCTTTTTTCTTTTTTTTGATAATGGAGGTTTGCTGTGATCTTGAAGTGGATGTTAATGGCGAAGAGACTTTCGTGGTGGACAAGGTGAATCTAAAATAAATCCATCTGTCCATTTCATATTATTTGTTTCTATAAATCGACAATTTTGTTTCAGTCCAAAGATGTGATCTTTTTCCAACAGTTTCATTCTGTTTGGAGATTGTTTATTTTCTCTTCAGCTGGTGAAGTCATTAATTTTACTTTTGTTATATTTTGGATATTTACGTTCATGTAATTATAACATTTTTTTGGTTCCAATTGGTAATTGATTACAGTTCCATATTTTTACACACACTGATAATTTTTTTCCTCTGTTACTTTTTCCATGTTATCATTCGCTTCTTTTGTGATTCTGCCTTCACCGCACACCATTTAATTCACACCTACATTGCACTGATGTGGGTCATACTTCATGGGCACCATGGACTTTGTTTTTGCTGCTCTCTCTGCCTACTTTTGATCGCCATTTTCACAATTTCCTCACAAAACGGCTTTTTTTTTTTCTTTTTTTTTTTTGGGGGCTTCCTTCTCTTTCCACTCATTAAATGCTTGTAATATACTCATTTGTTTTTATTCACTTCTTTTGAGAGGGACTAGAGGGTTGCTTTCATTGGCATTTATGGAATTTTTTCTCATCTTTTCTTTTACCCTTCTTTGCTGAGACGTTTAATGGACATCTTTTGCAGATTGCCTTCCTACAATTTATTGCATATAACGACCTCTGCCCATTGAATTGCAGGTTCTGGTGTAGATTCCAACTTTTTTTTTTTTTTCTTTTTTCCCGCTTCTTTGTTTTCTTCGATTCAACAAGTCCACTCTTTTGGTGGGTTTTGTTCTATCTTGTGAAATTAACTGTTTTTCTTTTCTTTTTCTTATATATATATTTTTTTATATTTCCTTTTGTTATGAGTGAGCTTGAACTTATGTTTTCTGTTTTCCTTACAGCTCCTGTGAGAACAATTTCGCTTTCCTTTTACTGTATGATATTGATGAAATCATTTTTTAATGATGGATATGGTGTTGGAATGTTGTTTTATTGAATAATTCTGATCGGATTTTTAGAAAGTATTTGTCTTTTCTTCATTATTTAACTCTATTTTTCATTGTCGATTTGTAGAAAATTATTGCTCTGTACTCGGGCAAATTGAGCAAATTATTCGGCAAATCAAAAGGGACAGCAAAAAATATTAAAGTAGTATTCAATGACTTTCCGGGAGGGGCAAAGAGTTTCGAGCTTATGTCAAAGTTCTGTTATAACGGTGGCAGGATTGAGATAGCTCCCTCCAATATTTCCCTCTTGCATTGTGCTGCACAGTTCATGGAAATGAAGAATTCTGTCTCTGCAAACCGTAATTTATTGGAACAAACAGAAAAATCCATTGAAGAGATGAGCTATTGGACATGGTCTGAGCTTCTAATCACTTTGAAGCAATGCCAAGTTCTACTTCCGGCTTCAGATTCTTCTGGCATTCTCGAGAAATGCTTGGATTCCCTTGTTGGGAGGCTGTCTTTGACAACTGAAATGAGTCCGTGTCCGTCTACTTCTTCTCCAGATAGCTCTGGCTTTCGATTTTCATGTGACACTAAAAGCACAGAAAGTTTGAAAACCGTCTCCTCTCGGGCAACATGGTGGTTTGAGGATCTTCTAGTTTTGAGTCCTGTTTTGGTTGAAATGCTGGTAAAATCCATGGTTTCTCGAAAATTTGATCATAATACTCTTAGTAGGTTCCTGTTCTATTATCACAAATCGAAGTTTTTTACTGTCTCATCCAAGGAAAAGTGCAAAATTGTAGAAATTGTCATTAATATGCTTTATATTCTTGATCAAAACTGTGTGTCATGCAAGAGTTTGTTTGGGATTCTTAGAGTTGCTCTGAATTTGAAAATAGACAAGAGTAGCAGGAATAAGTTGGAGATTATGATTGGTTTACAGTTGGATCAAGCAACGTTAGATAATTTGCTTGTTCCATCCCCATATGGGATGAATTACTTGTACGATGTGAATCTTGTTCTAAGATTTTTGAAAGCATTTCTTCGTAATGGATTCGGACAAATATCTCTGGTGAGATTGAGAAAAGTTGCTACCTTGATGGATTTGTATATTGCAGAAGTAGCCCCAGACCCTTGTTTAAAACCTTCAAAATTCCTGGCTCTGATGATGGCCCTGCCAGATTCTTCCAGAGATTCCTATGATGAGCTTTACCGTGCCATGGACATGTATCTTGAGGTATTGCATCGATCTCAAACTCGTTTAAGTTAGAAGTTTTCTAGATTACTGAAACCTACAATTTTTAGCTATTTGCATAATCATGTGGGTTTCATTTGATCTACTTCTTATTCTTTGATTTAATGAACACTTTTAATTTGATAACTTGTAATCATAAAATTCAATAGGATCTTGTTAGAAACATTTTAGCTACTTTTTGGTTCTTTCTTTAATTGTGTATAGTTTCTAAGGGACTGAATCTTGTTTATCATAGGTGCATTCAGGATTGTCTGAAGAAGAAAAGATGAAATTATGCTGTGCATTGAACTTTAAGAAGCTTTCAGCTGAAACTTGTGTACACCTTTCTGACAACACAAAATTTCCATCAAAGTCTGCAGTCCAAGCTCTCATTTCTCAGCAACTCAGGCTCAAAAGCTTACTCCATGACACCGGCAATTCCAAGTCAAATGCTGATTTTCCATGTAAAGCCATGGAAGTTGGAAAGAAAATAGAGAAAGATGAAGCTGACGGACAAGTTGTGCTCTACGCTGGGAAACTTGATCATTCAGCTGAAAACGAAAATCTTAAAGCAAATTTGCAAGGAATGCAGTGGAGAGTGATGGAATTGGAAAAGATTTGTAGGAAAATGCAAGAACAAATGGCAAAGATTATGAAATCAAGAGTACCAAGCCACAATCATACAAGATCCTTGCCCAGGCTCTGTTCATGATGAAAATTTTGCATTATATTTGTATTTTCAAGAATTATCTCATATCTGTACAGCATAAGAAATGCCCTTTTTTTATTTTTTTATTTTTTTTTTGGGTAACACTTTCCTTTCTTTGTCTGCACAACTAAAGGTGTATGAGTTATTTCTTTAACAGAGATCGAATCTTGGGTGTACAGAACAGTTAATGGAAAGAAAAAAAAAAAAAAAAAAGAACCATTCTGTAAAATGCTTTTCATTGGTGGTCCCTGTTAAATTTGTATAGGAGTTTTACTGGTTTGGACAAAAAGATGGGTCTTGAAGGTCAAGTCCTTTTCCGCAGTCACTCACCTAGGGGCATCTGTATTATGAACTAGGAATTCCCGTCACATTGCATCAAAAATGTAAATTTGCTATTACATTTAAACTACCACTTGAGCACCAGTACAGCACTTATCTATACTAATTCTCAGCTTGCACTGTTTTTAATAAACTAAAATTTAGAAAGCTAAAAGTTGTTTAGTAATAAGAAAATAGGGTCAATGTAGTGGTTGACTTGCTCACAGAACAAAAGTATCAGATTCGATTATGACAGTATACTAATTGACTTTGTAACTACCTTTTGAAGAGAGCTCACATGATGGGATATTGAGATCAGTCACTCTGTCATATTTGACTGGTTAAACCTATCTTTATTAAAATTAAATATTTGTTGGTTGTGCTTCCATATATTTGTGATATGGAAAAAGTAAGAAAATGGTGGGTGCAATGGAATGACCCCATTATTGGATTATGCTTTAAAGGAAAAACACGGAAAATCATAGCCAAAAAAACATGTTACAAGATTATATTTGGAGAAGCAGCAACTGGAGGAGACAATAAGCTCCTTCTAGATCAACTGCCTTTAGGTCACTTCATAAAAGAAAGATGGTACCTCTATGTTTCAACCCAATAATTTGATATTTGCTTACAAAGGGAGGGAATCAAACTCAAAATCTTTGTCCACTATTGAGTTTAATCAAAATTGATCACATCGACTACTTATCTTAGAATCATACTAGACCTGCTAAGGAACTCGTGCATAATAGCCATCGGTTTGAGGTCCAGTAATCTCCATTGACATAACGTAACAAGCAGGTTTACTTGGACAGGAATTGCGCGATAGTGGGGAAAAAAAGAAAAAAAAAAGTCACTGTGCCGTGAGGAAAAAGATATTGATTTGCAAAAGGTGATGCTAATCCATATGAATTGAGTTTATTAAGTTGAAGTTTATGTGATAGTGATAATATTTTATGGGAATTGCGTTTCTCCGCTCTGTGAAAGACAAGTCAATTAAATGGTTGGTTTTAAAGATTAAACCAAGAAAATATTAATGAAGAGACAGAAACCCCAGAAACCTTGATTTCCCTTAGACGCCACTCTTCTTATTGTCTGAGTCCCTAGGTCTATTTCATATTATTATTGTCCAAATTACAATATTGAGCTAGACAGAACATCCCACGTTAATCAACCAACAACCTTATGCGAAGGTTCCGATGGAAGAATGGTCAATTTTAAGACTTCTATATATATATATATTAGGAGACCTTCAAGTTGAAGCAACATATTTGACCATTTAGCTATATATATATATATATATATAGAGAGAGAGAGAGAGAGAGAGAGAGAGATTCATGACTTAGTCTTAACTATGTCACAGTCTTTGTTTTTTGAATGAATTTTCTTTAATCCAATGTCATAAATTTAAGAATAAACAGGTTTAAAGGTGTCATTTTTTTGGCTTTTGCAGTTGTTGACCTTAGCTTAATAATACTAAAAAAGAAAAAGTAAAAAAAAAAAAAAATTGATGAGTAAGCAAATTTAATTATACAATTCTTGTCTTCTTCTTCTGAAAAATTATGGGCATCCACAAATAAGTCTATGAACCTTTTAGTTGAAGCCAATTGAAGGGCAATCACTTATTGCTTATGGCACACAATACTTAGCAGACCTTTTGTGTTTGTATGTAACTATAAATGTATATAAAGCAATTAAGCATGTGAGTCATAGCAGACCTTTTGTGTTTGTACGTAACTATAAATGTATATAAAGCAATTAAGCATGTGACTCAAGTTAAAGCAAGTATTTTGTAGTTTTGTGAGACTTTCTTTGAAAATTTGGGATATTGACTTTTGACGTTAAAAGGATTGGATTTTTGTGTTTGATTTTTCACAAGCAGCGAATTTGTTCAATATTATATGCAACCGTGTCGGTATTCTGCATTCGAAATTACGATGGGTGTATTTTCCAAAGGCCCACTGGGTCATGACGATATCCTTGGGTTTGGACAAAGGCCCATGATCATATGGGCTTTGGTTTTTGTTTTGATGAAAACATGGGCAGTGGTCGTTTGAATGTTTTTCCGCTTTCTATCTTCTAATTCTAACTCCATCAACCTTGGAAACAAAGATAATAGTAAATAACAGCTTTAGAATATACGATAAAGAATTTTGGATTCCATACAGGTACACAGAATTTTTAAACAGTCATAATGTAACAATATAACAAACTGGTTTGTTAAAAAATTAAAAGAGCTGGTCCGAGTGGACTTTTTATTTCTTGGTAATTAAATAATGCACTAATAGACTAAGAGCTAGCTACGAAATTTACACATTGACAAATGCCAATCATGCTCATTATTCATCAAACATCTTATATACATCTGAATTGCAATATTTTTACATTTTGTATCATATTTTACCCATGATACTTCCCACTTAATCCGTTTTACAATAATTTATTGCATCTTCAATCAAGAATTAAGGAATGATATTTAGTTTATATCACTGAATTGGGTCTATCATTAAAGATAGCACCCTCTTTTTGGATCGTTTATCTGGAGCACCATGTCCATCTCCATACTGGTATGTGCATCGGGAAATCCGAGCAAGGTTAATTGCTGTATCCAAAAAAGGCTTAGTAAACGGTGAATCACCATCAGCTATTTCCATATTCATCTTTTTCCAACTTTCTTCCATCAATTTATGTAAATATTTACGAGCACAGTCCTCAGATTGATCGTTTTGACGCATGCTGCAGGAGATTGAATTTGCTGTTTCACCTCTTTGAATTTCTGCCTGCATGTGTTCCAAAAAACAAACAAGATAACAATACAAATTCATTAATTATCCATGCAAAATAAAACTTTGCAAATATGGATATTGTGTGGGCTTGTAAATCCTATTATCAGTAATAGGGGTTATTTAAATTTATAAAAATTTATGATATTATAGGTGTGAACTTATTATAGCATTTTTTTTTTTTTGGTATATATTATATATGTGTATAAACATACCGCTGATGTACCAAGATCATTAGAAAGCCGAAAAATAATGGATGGCCAGCGCAATAGATTGTGGTGATTCTCCAAACAATCAACTCCATGGGTGGAGATGTTTTCAGACACAAGAAAATAGGCATGGACTAATAGCAGGACACCGGATATTGACATCCATCCATTCTCCATGTATTCCTCAAATGTTGGTGTACATTTGCTGTGACACCATTTTGCTTCCACTAGGAATGCTTTGCACATATCAGCCCACTGAAACAGAAATAATCCAAATTCCAAGTATTAAGCTTCATCAGCATAAATAAATCTACTGCATAATAGATTGGAAGAAATGGTTAATCCAATATTTATACCGCTTTTGTTAGGTATGGAAGGCTGTTTTGTCCTTGCTCTTTAAGAGTTTCATAAACCATCTGATTGACTGTGTTGTAGAGAGCTAGGAAGCATAACTTCATGTACTCTGGAAGAACTTCCACAGCTTTTACATCCCACCTGAAATTCAAATAAGGTTCAAATTTTTGATTCATTCTCGGCAATATATATATATGTGTATATATATATATATATATATAATCGATAAGTTTTAACTAGTGGACCAACCTGTCAACGGCATCTGTGAATAGCTCTAGTTCATCCAAAGTACCATATACATCATAGACATCATCAATGGTGGTTATTAGAGCAGCCACTTTTGTTAATTCTTTGCGGGGATTGCTGAATTGAGGTTCACTGACCATTCCAAGAGCCCAAAAGAAGCATTCCATCAATCTATCTCTGCTGAAGCTCAACTTGTTTGTTAAGCCAAGACCTTTCCACCACCTATACAATTGATGACACAAGTGAAGCCAATTGTCATATTGAATACCCAAAATTGAAACCATGGAATTCTTTGGAGCTCTCTGAACTTATTGATGAATTTCTCTGTCTATAATCCATCTCCCTTACTTGATCAAGTTTAAATATTGACATCTTAATTGATTATCAAAATATTTGATTACCACCAAACTGAATTATGGAAATATTATTATAACTTAAAATTCTTTGGGAGTACTATTTGTGTATGTTTGAACAAACACTTGAATATTATATAAATGGACAAAAAGTCTTTTATCAAGATGATTGGTAATATTATATAAAGATTTTAATCAAAATCATTGTATTTATTTGTTTCGTTTAATTAGCTAGATTTATTTTGAAAATTAAATCTGAAGAGTTGATATATTAAAAAAATAATAAAAAAATTAAGGGGTTGATTTCATAAGTCTTTATTATAAGACCACAAAATTAACCTTAGGAGAGACTAACTATAGATGCCTTAAACATGTGATCCTCCTTTTTCCCTTTAATCCTCCTTTATATATTTATTTATTTATCTTTTTTATCGTCATCTTTAACATCGAGTCATGTCGTTGTCTTCAATGGGCCTCTTGGGCTCACGAACTCTCTCAAGCACTCGTCTGTCCGTTAAAATCCTCAAGTCTAATATTAGTTGGTAAGAATAATAATAATAGGTCTAATATTAGTTTTTTCTGATTGATCCACTAGATCAGCCCAGAGTTCCCTTTAACTCACGTACCCTTTTTTGGTCTTTCAGTCATGGATCCATGACCCGTGCATACCCTTTGGCTAATTTCCACCTCTTTTGCTTTTGATCTTCCTTTCACCACATTAAATGTATATATTTGATAATGAATTTTATGAATAATGGGATAGCTTGTCTTTATAAACTTGTATGACTTTGATAATTTCCCATACCAAGAATATGCAAGAGCTCTTGAATAGGAACATACCTTGACATATCTTTCAGCTCCTTTTGCTGTTTTGATTGAACCATGTTGAAGTCCAACTTTGCAAGTTGAAGTAGATGTTGATTTGGGTCCGACCTTTTACTATATGACTCAATGTACCATCTAGCTTCTAGCCTTTGCATTCCTTGGTGCAAGGGAAGCTCTAATGCATGTTTCACTTCTTCAGCAAGACTGGTATTTGCATTTTCTCTAATTAGGTTATGAAGATGCATGCTTGTGAATGCCTTGGCCTCTTCCAAGAGGTTTTCTCCTTCAAAAGCGAGAAATGAAGCTTCATAGAGACTTAGCATTCCTTTAACATCCTTGCAGATGTATTCCTTGAAATCGCCATTATCATCCTTGAAACTCTTAAATATATCTGATTTGCTCATAAATACAATTTCAGAGTTAGCTTGTGGCATATATAAATAATTCCATATCAACAATAAAAAAACTGTTTAAAATTCTTAAATAATTAAGTGTAATATTTTCTAATAAAGAAACTATATCCATGGGGAAGAACCATGGGAAAGAACAACTAGTAATTAATTAACTAACTAGCCTTATATTTTGTATTTATTTATTTATTTTTTAAATTTGGGTGGAAAAAGAATTCAATTTCTGAAGGATCAGATCATTAGGTAACTAACTTTATCGTTTATTCCCAGAAAGAAAAGAATTGTTTGTTAAACTCGAATAATATTATAATTTACCTAAAAAAACGAAAAAAGAAATACTCAAATAATATTAATTATATCATAATTTTTCCCCCAGAAGAAAAAAAATCCTCATACCAAGCATATCTCAATTGTTTTTAATTTTTACCATGTCATATATTTTAATCAAAAGAAGGTTTACATGAAAGTTATATTCAAAACATTTCCAATAAATTCTAAATAGTGGATATACATATCAAATTTTATTTAATTCATAGGATGAATGATTCCAACGTTTGAAGGCACATCATGATGACTCAAACTTAAGACTTTATATTATAAAATATAGCCACCCATGTTTATCATCCACATTAATTTGCATATGACATCGTATATTTGCTTAGAAAACAAACAAACAAACAAAAGCAAGAACAATATTTTTGTCATTAGTGGACTGTTCGTAGGTGCTTCTTTAAAGTGTATTTGTAAGTTGTGCTTGCGTTAAACGATTTGCAGATGTAAACAAAATATTTTATTAACTACTTTTACATGATGGTCGCTCACATCATGTAGAGTTGTCTGGTTCTTTTTGATAGGTGTATGTATATGAGTTACAAGTGAAAGAAAACAACAAGAATGTGTTTTTTAATTTGGTCCAACATATATATATACTTTGTGTCTATAATGTTTGCATTTTCTTAATCAGATTAACCATTCTTTAATAAAACAACAAGGTCACACTATACTTATTTAAATTGTAAATTTATTTCAACCAAAAACGGTTTTTGTTTTTTTTTTCTTTTTGGTAAAAACAACCAAAAACAGTTTAGAAAAAGAAAATTTCTCTAATTTATTTTGCATATATATATATATATATATACACACTTCCAAATGTTTCAGTTAAATTCTTGCAAAGTTTCACTGCATATTTCAAATATTTTTTCATCCATTAGACTTTTTGTCCTTTTTATTATTACTCGTCGATCTTTAATTTAACTTAATTGAATGTAGTTAATTTACAAACAAAGAACTTTATTAATTGTATATCTTGAAACTTCACTGAAAAATAAACAAAGTGTTAAATTATCCCTACAGGACCACATGACCAAATACCTCGAGAAACTTATAAGAGTGTGGTAAAAAATAATAACAATAAAGCAAAAGTAAAAAGGTACCTTGTGAAACCTGATAACCATGGTGTCTGAGCAGCCTGAATCCCAGAGCAGAAGTATATAGGCTTATCTTTGCAGTGGTATTGTCAAATCCTTGATCGTCCCAAATGTTGAATATCCCATCAATGACTTCCTTTATATCTTCCTTAAAACGATACCCCAATCCTAACCGTTGGATTTCATCAACCAATTCAAGTTTGTTCAACAACAATGCATGACCATCTTCATCATTCTTAATTACAAGCACGCATTTCACTTCCTTCTCCAACTTCTTCACTTCGTCTTCATATCTTACAACCTGCCAAAATAAAAGGAAAAAAAAAAAAAAAAAGGGAAAAGCACAACAATTAGGTAGAGAAGATTGATAATTCCCCAACTAAGAGTAAATAAAAAAAGCAAAAAATTAATATAAGTAAAACAAACAATTAAGATCAGTACATGATCATTAGTGTTGAGGGACTGCACAAAATCATAGCTCCAAATGGTTGGCTGGTATTGAGCCGACCGTCTTTGATGATGTTGTTGTACAAAGTTAGAGTTAGACTGAGAGCAGCAGATTCTCATAGTAGTATTAGAAGGTTTGCCATAGGAGGGACTGAGAGGCCTGAATTTTGGAATAATAGATGTTACCATGCACCCGACTTCAGTTGCCATTTAACTAAAAGCCTGTGTATGCCCCTTGTATTTTTTCGCTGAAAGGTGGTGTTTTATAAACCAAAAAGTCAAGCTAACTTTGAGAGAAAGAAGCTTGCCAAGGGATCAGGAGCTGGCGACCAAAGCCCTTGTATGCCTCACAAGTCTACTCTTATCACCTATTTATGCCTCACAAGACTAAGTTCAGATTCATGTATGTAAGATAGTAGAATATATTATTTATATATAGTTTACTCTACAGTCAATGATCACGTTTTGGAATATTTCAAGGTAGGGGCTTAATAAAAAGAATTTAATGGTTGGGTGATTAACGCGGAGACCAGGAGACTCTAAAGTCGCCTATGCCACGTGTTTTATGTGTCATCTGCCCTTTCATAGTACCATCCTGTGTCTATCTGCTCTTTCTTAGTCATTAATGTTTATTTTATTCTTTTAAATTTGTTTTTCTAACTTCCGCGTGAAAGTTTTCCCTTTTTTTTTTTTTTTATTATTGTGGTTTCAATCCGGAACATGTCCTTTTCTGGAGGATGGATCCCAGCAAACCTTGGATGTAGAATCCATTAATTAAATTAGATCAATGGAAATAAAATATGAACAAAATTTCGTTGTATTTTTACCTTTTCTGTTTATTTTATTTTATCTTTAATTATAATTTTCTTTGGATCAAATGAAGAAAACTACCTACTTTTTTTTATTTTTTTATTTTTTATAATTATAATAAATTTTAAATCCATAACATAACTTGATATATATTTTCAAACAAATCAGTGCTTTGTCTGAACTATTTTCATCTTTCTATTTACTTTATATATATATATATATATATATCAAGAGGCATAAATTAATAAATAAATAAAAAAAAATATTTGACAAAAAAAAGAGTTTGGACATGTGAATAATTATATTTGATAGAGATTGGCACATTTATTTATTTATTTTTTCTTTACATATTCATTTTTTTAATTATTAAAAAACTAGTTAGATATATATTAGTTAGTTTGACTGTAAAACAATTTTTTATTGACATGTGCTACGATTCCTACAATTTTGTATTTAAATTATGACATGATATATATTTGTTAGGTAAGATAATGTTGTCTCCGACATGTTCATACTCGTTTTATATATGGAAATTAAGTTTGGGTCGTGTATCTTTGAAAATAATGTTTAACTAAAATTGTGACGAATCAGCTAACACCAAGTGTTAAGAAATGGAAATTTCCAATCGTGATCGCAATTTATTAGAAAGACGTTGCATATCCTTCGAACAATTTGTCTTAAGAAAGAAAACCCTCTCTCCGCGAACCATCTCGAGTCCATGAAAATCCAGATACGGGGCCTGACCACCACCTGTTCAATTTCTTATTTTATTTATTTTTTGCTTCAAACTTTTAACTTAACAGGGAGTCAAATGTTTGAAAGTAATGTATTTTGTCATTTGCAAAAAAAATAAAATAAAAAAGCAGAAATTATTATTAATTTTTTTCATAAAAAAGAAAAATTAATTATCTTTAACTGCTATTAAATTCAAAATTTTGATATAAATATAAGTATATAAAATATAAAATTTTTTATAAAAATATTTGAAAATATTGAATACCGATAAGAACTTATTAAAAATGATAAAAAATTATTTAAAAAATAAAATTTTTTGTTGAAATTTTAGAATTAATTTAATTAATTAATTAATTATCAAATTGATTATAAAAATTGCTAAAATATGGAATAGATATTATATTTTTCTTAACCAATTTAATTTACAATAAGCGATAATGATTATAAATAAAATATAAAAAAAATATATTTAATAAAATTATTTATTAATTAAAATAAAATAATTATTATAACTATATTATATTTTATAAATATCATCTTGATATTTATAAAATTCTTAGATGATTGAAAATTGTTGTTTTCTTTTTTATTTTTATTTTCAGATATGAAATGTGAAAAGTAATTAGTAAATGATGTATTTTCTTGATAATTTTTCATATAATTGCTAATATGTCAATCATAAAGATCTTGTATGAAATGTGGTTATTCATGATGTTTAGTATAATATATTCCATCATCTTTTTATTTTTATTTTGCTTAATGTTATTAATTTAAATGCTATCAATACCAACTTTATATAATATTGTATTTTCACATTATTATTTTATGTTATTATTTTCCATTTTTGTATAGTTACCTGTTAACTTGTAATTATGAGATTCTAATAAATTCAGCTTATACAAAATGTATAGCAAGTATATATATATATTTTATCAATGAATAGAATCTAAATATTAATAATATTTATGAAATTTTTTTATAAATTTTTTTTTTGAGAAATTTCATAAATATTTTTGAAATTTCTATGGAAATTTTAAAAATTTACAAGAAATTTTTTGAAATTTTGATGGATATTATAGTTTTTTTTTAACTAAATTGTTAAGGATTTAATATAAATATTTTGAAGGAAATTTCCATGAAAATTTCAGTGAAATTTCAAAAATTTTGATAGATATTATGGAAATTCTATCCATTTCCATTTGGGACCTAAATTTCTTTTTGAACTTTTAAAAAACCAAAATTTCCTGAAAATTTTGATATATAAAACCTTAATGTCACATATCTATTTATGAAAAATGAGTGAACAAGAAAGGCATCTTACAATAGTAGCACACACAACAACAAGTTTAGTGGCTAAAGTCTTAACCACAACGGTAAAACTTGTGACTGAAAGTATGGTATTTGTGAGAAAAAAAAATTCTTAATAAGATCTGTTACAATTAAAATATATTTCAATAAAATCAATAAATATTGTAATTAAACTCTTTTCAGGCGGAACTACAGAGACGAATTAGACAAAAAAATATTTTCTTGATTAATTTTTTTTTTGTTGCTAAAAAGTTTTTGTTTATAAATAGATTGTCACTACATAGTAAAATATTTAATGAGGTATTTGGTAATAAGTATTTCTTATTAGTAAGTTTTAGTATCTTTTTTTTGGTTGCAAGTACTTTTTTAATGACAGCGTTTACATTTGTTGCCGGAAGTATTATTGCTATATAGATTAACTTCTAAAGTGTATAAGGTTTGTATCCGTAAGAGGTTTAAGCCTTATATTTGGAAGACGAAAAGTGATAAATTTTTTAAGGTTTTGGACGTCTCTACTTTGGTAGAGATTAAGTTGTGATTGTTCTTGATACTCGTTTTGCTTCTAGGGTAGTGGCTGCCCATCAAAAACCGTCGGGTTTCTCATGAAGATAATGTGTTGGAATTGTTAGGGGTTGGGGAACCCTCTGATAATTCGTTCATTGTTGGATGGTTGTTTTAGATACAATTCTTGGATTGTGTGTCTTCTGGGGACAAGGTCAGTTAAATTTATTTTTAACCGGCTTAGGAGAATACTACATTTTGAGCATTTTGCCATTGCTCATGCGGTAGGCCTTTTTAGAGGCATTGTTGCTTTTTGAAAGGAGGAATTTTGTCTCAGCAAGGTATTTCTTTCTTTTGATTTTGTTAATCTTGAATGTAGGAATGTTGTCTTAGTAGAATGTTGTCTTAGCAAGGTATTTCTTTCTTTTGATTTTGTTGATTTTGAATGTGTTCTTTCCACTATCTAGTGTAGGGTATCAATTGTTTATGGTAAGATTGGCACTATTACCCACTGGATTAGGTCTTTGATATTGCCAGATCCAACTGGGTTGGTTGTGGGTGGCAGTAAATTGGTACTAAGTCGGGTTTGGGCGTGTTAAATATAACTCATGTTGGGTAGTTTTTGGGGATACCCGATCTGATCCAAACCTTAAATTAAAAAGGAAATAAAACTAATTTATGGCATCTAAAAGAAATAGGGAAAAAATTGAACTGTTTTTTAGAGCTTTTTATTTTTTTTAATTATTTTTTTTCCTTGTTGTGATGTTTTCTCAACTTCCAAATATATAAATCAAATAATAAAGTGGCTAGAATGAGCAGCCAATTATCGTATCCAAGGTCATAGGTTGATTAATTTGATTTTATTATCAAATTGATTAAATTAGAGAGTAAGTTTATAAGCAAGTTGTGTGAAAGTAAACAAATAAATTAAAAATAAGTAGAAAATAGCCTAGTAAAAAGTAAGAGTACGGTTGTAAGCAAATACTTATAAATATCAAATCTTAGAATCTACCACTCACTAATCCAATTTAAGTACTAATATATATTTTTTTATTCAGTCATACTTAATAATCAAATTTATCAACTTCACCTCTCAATTTCTTATCGATTTATAATAATTAATTCCACCTCTTGGTTCTTTGTTAAAGTCATGCACAAAGATTGATTAAGCAAACAAGCCATAAAATACATAGTTTTCAACTCATGTTCCCGCAACTAAGCAAATTAAGCAAATTATTGCAAGTTTAATAATTTTCACCCATCAGCCCCTAAGCTATACTGAATCATTCAAAATTATTTGGAAAGAAAGCATTGAGCACACAATAATTTATTGAATAAAAATACTAGAATAACAAAATAGTAATTAAACATTAATAGTCAGGGCTTCATCGTAGTCCTAACTATGAAGTATAGTTGATCGTAAAACTAAATTCAACATCCATAATTAAATAGGATATTGGCAGCTAAGCACTCCAAACTTTATCGAAGTTGACACATTGCATCTTAAACTTTTTTTTTTTCTGGCATTTTACATCCCAAATTGGTTCTTTTGTTAAAAATACATAACGGAATGATCATGTGCCTCATACGTGCTCATTAAATGAGAGTAGATCAGGTAATTTTACAACTTTTTGTCTCTGTTTGGAACTTAGAAATGTGGAGGAAAAGATTTGATGGGAAAAAAAAGTTTCGATCCATTACGAAAATGGTGTTTTACTTTCCTAAAATATCAATTAGAGAGAAAGGAGATAGACAGAGAGAGTTACAGAGAAAGAGAGAGTACAAAAAAGGACAGAGACAGAAAAAGAGGAGAGAGAGAGAGAGAGAGAGATAGAGAGAGGAGACAAACACAGAGATTTACAGAGAAAGAAAGAGTACATTAAAAAAAAGAGGATAGAGAAAGAGAAGAGAGAGAGAGAGAGACAGAAAGACTTACAGAGAAAGAGAAAGTACACCAAAAAAAAAGAGAAGAAAGAGAGAAAGAGACTTGAGAGAGTTACAGAGAAAGAGAGAGTACACCAAAAGAAAAAAAAGAAAGAGGATAGAGATAGAGAAAGATGAGAGAGTGAGAGAGAGAACTTCATTCCCTCGCAACTTTGAGATTGTTGATGTTATTAAGTGTGATGGTTTGGAAGAAGAATAAGAAAAAGAAAAAGAAAGGGATTTAGGTTTAAAAGAGCACGTGGGGAGTGAAAAAGATGAGGAATGAAAGAGAACAGACATGAATGTGGAAGGAAGAAAAAGAAGAAGAAAAAGAAGAAGGAGAGGGGACTTCGATGAAGAAATTCCTTAAATGAAATCCTAATTTCTAAATTGAGAACAATGAAATTATCTGATCTACCCTCGTTTTATGAGCATGTGTGAGGCACTTGATCCTTTTGTTATGTATTTTTAATAGAAGAACTAATGGTACAAGCAAAAAAGAAGTTTGGGGTACATAATGCCAAGACAGAGTTTAAGGTGTAATGTGTTAACCTCGATAAAGTTCGGGGTGTTTGATTGCCAATATTCCTAA
Organism: Ziziphus jujuba; assembly: GCF_031755915.1. NCBI lineage: Eukaryota > Viridiplantae > Streptophyta > Magnoliopsida > Rosales > Rhamnaceae > Ziziphus > Ziziphus jujuba. The sequence continues at coordinate 25,723,535 of NC_083382.1, forward strand.
TTAAATAAAAACAAGGTTCACAATCAAAGAGTAAAAAGAATTAGTAGAAAACAAAGCCAAATCGATGAAATATCTATGACATAACTCCTTCTTAATGATTGAAAGTTATGCTCCTCATTTCCTCCTTTATTTTCTTCCAATTCCTTCCTATTGTCCTAGTTGAAATCCCCTTGTATTGCTGCTATATATATTCTATGTTAATGTGTGTTGTGGATGAAAATTACACCCCGTTCTATAGTGTTTTAAAGCCTTGAACCCAAAGTAAAGTAGGTTTAAGGTTTTTACATCCTTTGCAAGTCAACTAGGTTTTCAAAACTGAATTCTATTGGTAACCCATGTGCTAGCCTAATTTTCCACTGAAATAACGATTAATTTTGGAGTTTAATTATTCAATTTATGCCATAAAAATCATTTTTTTTATTACCCAAGCCAGCTATACCTAATCCATAAAATTTAGGAGTTTTATTTTCACTTAAAATATGACTAATACTTAGAGTGTGGGTTTTTTCCATATGTACCAAACAAAACCAGCCTTGGAGATTCCATTTAGGTGTTTTTATGTCATCCCAATTAGCATATGATGTGGTAAAATACCTCCTAAAAATATCCCTGTAGACCCACACCTATATAATTGCCAAATACATTCCATGTAGGCACCATGTCTTCATTCATCCTCCTTCTGCCAACCTATAATTGATCCACCTTTCAAACACCAAAATCTACTTATTATACCTTGATTTTAACTAAAAAATCTATCTCTATGTCTTAGCTTTTCAAGCACATATGATAATAAATATTCTGTTATTGGAAATTCAAAACTTGATTTTCCCATAGGACATCAAATTTCCAAAATTGCGTAATTTTCTTTAATTTCAAATTAAAATTGACATTGATTGGATAGTTTGAATGCAATGAAATTTTATAAGGATGATCTTAACATCTTACAAACATTATGATCTTAACATCTTACAAACATTCTTCTATTTGAATCACCTCAAAATTCCACTTATAATCTAGATATGCTTAAAACAGTATATGCTGCAAAAAATTCAACATTTTTCTTGATTTCTTCTTCTTTCTCCTTAAATTAAGAAAACACAAAACTAGTTTTCCTTATGAAATCCATACAAAAATGAAAATAAAAGATGATATAAAATCATAATACTTTAGGCCTATCATTTGCTCACTTCACTCTCTTTTACTTTCTTTTTCTTCAAGATGGCTTTAATTTGAAAGCCTCCCATAATTTTGGTTTTCACCCTTACTCTCTCTATCTCTCTCTCTCTCGCTCTCTCTCTCTCTCTATATATATATATAGATACATAGAGAAGTTTTAAACTTTGTGGTGTCTTTAAAGCTCTTTCTCTCAGATTTGTTACTTCTATAGGACTAGATAAAGATTGCCATAGCAAAATGGAAAAAGGAAATGGAAAAAATAAAATAAAATAAAGAAACTTAAACTATGAGGAAGAAGGTAAAATAATTTTTTAAAACAAAGGTCATGGGGCTTCTTTTGTTTCACCCTTTGTTATTATTCTTCATGCATCACATCCATGGTGGTGGGTTTCAAATGTTTTCATGCTTGAATTTTAGAGAATTTGGGCTTTGGTTTTTTTGTCCTTTTTAAAACTGGAGTAGGCCGAGGTGGGTAACTTGATGGGTTTTGATGGGTTAAATCCGAATAATAAAAATTCAAGTCAAGGTACAAATTGAGGTCAATTTACTTAGCTTGATTGGCATTCATAGTTTATGGCAATAGATCTTTTGCAAATAGGATATGACTTTAGAATCATATTATTGCCAGTATAAGGGATGTTATTGTGCAATGTAATTGTCTTAATGATTTTAACGATATTTTATCTAATGATGAAAAGTTTAGCTATCAAAATAGTGATATGGCTTGTATGTTTGAGTTTTGATGGTTTACTGATGCTTGTGACTTTTAAGAGGTGCAATTTGAAGGGTGCTAATTTACTTAGTTGAATAATTATCAGGGGAATGCTTTGGTTTTAGAGAAGTTTGCTTGTTGTTTTGTTAACATTTCATATGTTTAGACTTTTCCTAATTCCATTCTTTTGGTTCCTTCTGCCTTGGGATTGGGTCATTTTCCTTTGATTGTACATGTGGATCCGTTTACAGATAAGAAGAGGTGACCCTTTTTAATGGGAACAAAATTGGCTTATAAAAGAATCCTTGGTAACTTGTAATTGGATTTCTTTTATTGGAGGATCCAGGATTCATGTTTTAATTGAAAAGTTGTACAATTGTAGAACTACTCTTAGAGAGTGGAGCCATTCTCTCTGTAGGAACCCTTCAAAGTAATTATCAACTCTTCATCAGAAGTTAGCTAATGTGAATAATGCATAGCACCAACAAGATATACACACCTAATGTGAGCATATTAAAATTGAGATTTATAAAATTTAGGAGCGAGAAAAGATTTATTAAGGACAATGTTTCCTTTTGAATTGGCTTAAATATGGTGACAAAAACTCTTAAATTTTTTCATACCATTTATATATATATGCCATTGATCAATAAATCATATTTTTAAATCAGTGAATGCATTGTGAATTGGTTAGTTCGTCAAGAGCAATCTCATCATTATCTCAAAATACTTTTCTTCTCTCTTTAATTTTGCTAACCTTTACACCTTGAATCTGTGCTACATGATGTGGATTTTGTGGTCATTAATGCAATGAATCAAACTTTTATTAGGCTAGTATTGATAGATAAAGTTCGTGAAGCTGCTTTCTCCTTTGATGGATCCAAGGCATTGTGTTTGAATGGTGTTTCATGGTCATTCTTTTAATCCCCTTGCTTCTTGCTAATGATATTTATTTAGCTGTACGAAGCATTTTACACATAGGTTTTTGTTTTTGTTTTTTTTTTCTTTTCGTCTAAAGTTATTATTTCAATGAATATTACGTTCTTTTCTAAATACCAAATTTGAGTAATGTTAGTCATTTTCAGCCTATCAGTCTTTGTAACTTTGTTTATAAATTTTTTTCAAAAGTTATGATGCAAAGTATAGGTGGGTGTTGATTCGTTTTGGAATTTTTTTTTTTTTGAGTTTTAAAAGTTATGATGCACAGTAGAGGTTCGTCATACTTAAAAAATTGAACTGCAACTATTAAAAATATATAGGTTTGGTTTGGTTGATTTGGTTCGGTTTGTACCCACCCTTATTACACAAACTTCAACCTGAAGTTTTTTGTGTTCCATTGTTTTAGGTAACTTGCCTGTTTTTGTTGGAGTATGAATGATTCACTACAATCTACTACTTGCTCAAGAGGTTTTCCATTGCTTGAAGTGTAAGAAAACAAGTAAAATAGGACTTTGCTTTAAAATGAAAATTTTTAAAGCACATAATCATGTAAAATAGGGGTTTTTAGCAGCTTTTCTTGGTAAATTGGGTTTTGCTTCCCATTGGGTTTGGCTGATTTTGTAGTGTGTAAGTATTGTTTCCTATAATATTCTCATTAATGGGGTGCTATAGGGGTATTTGATTTTGCAGGGTTCACCTTTGTGCCAATTCCCTTTCTTTGATGATCGATAGGGTAGTCCTTACAAAAAAGTTTCATGGTCTTTAAATATTTAGATATTGTCCCTCAACTACAAATTTTTTTTTTTTTGTTTTTTTGTTTTTTTGTGTACTGATGATAGCCTCTTTTTCTCTTTAGCTTCGAATAACGTTGTTTGGATTTTTATTATGCATTTATTGGCCAATGGCCAATGTGTTAACTTCGATAAATCTATGCTGCTTTCCAATCAGAATGTCAAGGCTTGTGTGGAACACTTTATGGCTCAAATTTTTTGAAGTTCCAGTGTTGTGAGATGCTAGTGCTAACCTAGATTTACTATCCTAAATGACCTTCTTATACTTCTTATCTATGTGTTTACTTGGCAAAATGGTGGGTTGGAAAGGTATCTTGCATCCATTAAAAGGAAAGAAGATTCTTTTTAAATCTGTTGTCCTAACCATTCCTAACTACACCATATCTATATTATTGGCTAGGTATTTTATTTGAGATTTCAAGAATGTTGTATGCTAGTCTTAGTAGTCTAATGGTAATAATACCCATGGTGTGGCTTGTTTGCGACAATATGATCTAGCTTAAAATAAATTGTTTGGTGGTTTGGGTTTTTGAGATATGAAATTGTTAGTTGATTCAACAACACAATACCTGTAGTGGAAGACAATCACTAGCAATATATATTTTGCATAACTCCGCTCTCGACAAGGTAAAAATCAGCACATTGAAAATTCATATATATATATATGTATGATTGAAACAAAGATATATTAGATAGAGGCAAAAAAGAGAAAGTGAAATGGATTTTTCTAGAGTTTTTATCATGGCTATACATGTGTCAAAATCATGGCCATACAACATAACATGACTAGCTCTAACTAAAATTTTACATAACCATAGTTAAGTTATAAATACATTTACCCATGTGCATATTAACTCTAAACATTCTCCCCTTTAATGTGCATTTTTTCTACTCGTGATGCTGCTATAAAGTATTGAAACATGTGCTTGGAAGGAGCTTTGATCATAATATCAGCAATTTACTCTTTGGACTTCCAATAGTGAAACTGAATCTCTCCATCTCAGTTGTATCCACCATAAAGTGATACTTGCTCTTAATGTGCCTTGTTCTCTGGTGAAAAATGACATTCTTTGCCATTAATGTTGCTGATTTGTTGTCACAAAACAACTCAGTAGCTTCATTTTGTTTCTCACCAATGTCTTCTAAAATTCTTCTAAACCAAATTACTTATGAAGATACAAAAGATGCTGATACATATTCTGTTTTAGCAAATGATTGAGCTACAATTTCTTGCTTCTTTGATGATTAAGCAAAGGCTCCTACACCAAGAGAGAATACAAATCCAGATGTGCTTTTAATATCATCATCTACTATTGATGTGAGTAAAGCTAAAGCAACAGTAGTATTTATATCATTTATGGGTGCAACTAACTCCCCATGAGGTAACTGTATGATTTTCCAGGATAAAAGAGCCTCTGACCAATTCAAAACAAAAATAAATAAAAATATAGTTCCTATAACACATCTTCTCCCTATCGCAAAAACCAATAAACTTTGTTTATTCTTTTCCTTCAATGTATTTCAACACTCTTCTTTCAATTCCATAATGTATTTGATTAGGACTGCTCATGAACCTTGATAGCAAACTTGCTCATACATCATATCTGACCTTGTAGCTATGAGATAAATTAAGTTTTCCACAACACTTCTATAATGAGTTTTCTTTATTTTTTTGCACCATCATTTTTCATCAACTTTTCATTGTAAATTAGAGTAGTGGCAATTGGATTACAAGCAAACTTTTTGAATTTTTTCAATATTTTTTTAGCATATTTCTCTTGGCAAATAAAAACTCCCCCATCATCTTAATAATATCACCGTACCAAGAAAATGATGCAATGATTTCAAATAACTTTTTTCATACCTTTTCATCATTTCTTTCTTGAAATTTTCAATCATTTTGCACCAATTTTTCATGAATACTAAATTATCCACATACAGAGCAATAATAAGGATGTTGGACCCACCTTGACACTTTTCATACATGATTGGCTCACTTTTACTTTGTTGAAATCCTTTTTCAGTGAAGTAGCCATCAATTTGACCATCAATTTGGCTATACCAAGCTCTTGGAGCTTGTTTGAGTTTATACAAAACCTTTTTTAGCTTGTACACGCTTTTTTCTTTGCCTTTGACAATGAATCTTTGAGGTTGTTTTATAAACATATTTTCCCGTAATTCTCTACTTAACAATGCTAATTTTACATCAAGTTGGTATAATAACCAAATTTTTTGAGCAGCCATTGCAATTAAGAATATAATAGTGTCAAATCTAGCAACTGGAGTAAAAGTCTCATATATGATGGTCAATTTCGAACTGTTGAACATTACTTTTTGCTATCAATCTTATTTTATTTCTTTGCACCGTACCATCACCATTATACTTCAGCATGTATATCCATTTCACTTCAACAACTTCTTTGTCTTTTGGTTTTTTAGCCTACTCCTATGTTTTGTTCTTTTCAATGACTTATATCTCATCTTCCATGGGTTTTCTCCAACAATCTTCTTAGACAACTTCTCCAAAACTTTCTCATTATACGATACAAAAATTACATCTTGCATAAATATCACTCGTACTCCTCATTTTCTTTAGTGTTGAGCTTGGTGATGAACTTAAAAATTGAGGGGCTATTTGATTATGGTGTTGGTGAGCTTGATTGGCTTGAATCTTCATCACTTTCTTCATCATTTCTTTTTTCACTTGCTGACTTTTTGGAAAAAAAAATTGGGGTAACCCTTTTCAACTTCTTATGTTTCCTAATTCCAACTTGCCTTCTAATAAGATATGACATCTCAGTTTATGATACTTTGTTGTTTTTCAAGTTGTATAGTTTATAGGACTTTGACGCTGAGCTATAACCAACAAAGATACACTTTTTTTCTTATTTCATCTAACTTTTGTCTTTTTTATTTTGGTATTTATGTGTAACAGACACATCCAAATATTCTCAGGTGATTAATGAATGGTTTCCTCCCACTCCAAGCTTCAGATGAAGTTTCGTTCAATAAGGCTTTTGCTAAAGACCTATTTATCAAATATACATCTATATAAGCAGCTTTTGCCCAAAAAATACTTGGCAAATTCTTCTTAAACAACATGGATTTGGCATCTCTATTGTAATACCCTACCTACAATGGCAAACTTGTCACTCTTTATCGATATTGTCCTCAATTTAGTTACCATACTCGATATTGGAATTTTTTGTTCAGGCTTCCTAAAAGGTTACCCATCATCCAGCGCGAGTACAATTAATTGCAGAGTTCTTTCAAATTTAAATCGACTATTTTGAAAAGGCCTTGATGTTATGAGAGTAACTATTATTATATTTGAACCATCTCCCATACCATATTCATGTAGTGTGGAATTGAATTCTAAATAGCTTGCCATTGCCTCTTACACTTGCCCACACTAGTTTTCTCAATCCACCTCTTTTGAGGCCCAGCATCCTCACTGACATACTTCTGATTGGGTATAGACTCTAATATCATTTATAATAGCCCACCCCCATTGGTAGATCTATTATTCATTGTTGATATTGTCCCTAATTTAATCATCACACTTGGTATAGTTTTTTTGGTTAAGCTTCTAAGGAGGTTACTCATCCTCCTGTTGTAGTGTGCTTAACTACAGAGTTCTTTCGAACACTGAAGTTAACCACTCTAAAACAGCTTTGACTTTGTGAGAGTGATTATTATTACATTTAATCCATTCTCATGCCACACCGAGATAATATGGGATTGGACACCAAGTAGTCTATCAGTGACTTTTACACTCGCCCACATTGATTGTAACATCTATGACTATTTGGTTCTTCCTTTCCAATATCCCATTTTGTTATAGAGTATAACCAACTGTAAGTTGTCCTTCCAACTTTTCTTATTCATAGAACCTTCTAAAATTTTTTAAGGTATATATATATTTTTTTTATCTCTATCAATCCTCAATATCTTTATAAAATGACCACTTTTTTTTTTCCAATTAGTATCTTAAATTTCATAAACACAGTGAACACTTAAGATTTTTGTCTTGAGAAATCATCAACAAAAGAGAATAAAGTACATGTTTTGAGCATAAGATGGTGTTTGCATTCGTCTACACTCATCCATATATACCAACTCCAATGGCTTTTTAGCTTTCCAAGCTACTCCTCTAGGAAATGATTGCTGGAATGCTTTCCAAGTGCACATCCTTCACACAACTCACATATGTCTTTAATTCTTGGAAGCCTCTACACCATATTCTTTCAAGAAAGTAGCTTTAATTTTGCAAATTTATGTGACCAAGTGTTTTATGCCAAAGCCATGCAACTCTCATCAATTCCACCTTCAAAGCTGAATTTTTTAAATATTTGAAATCAAATGGAAAGATTTAGATTTCCATTTTTAGATTTATGACAAGCTACCTTTCCTTGGTTTAATCAAATATGGAGCAATGTTTATTCTCAAATTTCAAAAAATAACAATTCTCCACTTGTTGTCCAACACTCAACAAATTTTGTTCCAAATATGAAACAAGCAAGACATCTCTAATATATATAGGTCCTTTCCTTGTTTGTACACCAACGGACCCTTTTCCTTTCAATTCCACTAAGGTACCATTGCCAAGCCTTATTCAGGAATCTTTGATAGCCACCAACTGATAAACAATGGCTTCATTTGCTATCATATAGTTTGTACAATCACTATCCAAAAACCATCTTATCTTATCATTATTTGTGCAGCTGCTACTTGAATACCATGCTTTGTTCTTCTCATTTGGACCACTTTGACATGCATAGAATAAGCTTGTTCCTCCTTCTTTCTCTTTCTTCATAGCACAACCAGCTTTTTGTGTGTTTGAATCTACAAATCCTTAGCCAAATGCCCGAATTTTTTGCAATTATAGCATTACTACTTTCTTTTGAACCAGCAATCATTCTCATTATGGTTACTCCTTTTGCATATTTTGCACATTTTGCACTTCAAATGTGAACTTTCTTCACTTCCTTTTGACCCAAAAAAAAAAAAAATTCTTCCTTTTTCTTTTGTATTTCTTCCTCTTCCTATACAAAATCCTCCACTTCTATCTTTCATGCCTTGATCACTACTTCTATTTTCATTGCTGTTGGATCCTATATTAAGCTTAGATTGAAAGACATCCTCCACTGTTTTTCAAAATTTCTTAACAATCTTTGGTCAAATTTTTTCAAGGACTCCATCATCTCATACACACTCAAGCTAAAGTATCTTTTGCTTTTTCTGCCATAACCACAATTGGGTCAAATTTTTTTGGCAAGCTAATTGACATCTTCTCTACAATCATTTTATCACATGTCTTCTCCATTAGTTTTCATTTGGTTTACAAATTTGGTAACTCAAGCTGAAAACTCATTTAAGGTTTCATTTCCCTTTATTTTTAAATTTTCAAACTCTCTTCTACAAGTTTGAAGTTTTATAGTCTTGGTTTTCGAATCACCCAAGAACTTTTGTTATAAAATTTTCCAAGATTCCTTAGACAAATTTTCCAAGATTCCTTAGCCTTCTTGGCTTTCATAGTTCTAGAAAATATAAAATCAAATACACCTCTATGTAAGATGGACAAAACATTTCATTTCTAACTTTATTTTCCTTCAGCTCTTTTTGTTGAGCTTCGGTCAGATAATTTTTTGACTCAGGTTCTTCAAAATCAATTTTCAACCATATCCATAAGTCAAATAATTCAAATGGAGTTCTTATCTTCACACACCAAAAATCATATTTTTCCCATTAAAAACTAAGACCCAGAGTTGTTAGAAGCTCATACTTGAACAACTTTTGCTTGCATTGGCTAACGTAAAAAACCTACTCTTTTTCCTTTAAATTTCTTCAACCTAAGAGTTTTGATACTAATTATGTTGGCTTACTTAACAACACAATACCTGCAGTGGAAGAAAATCACAAGCAATATATATTTTGCACAAATCCACTTTCGACAAGACAAAAATTAGCACATAAAAAGTTAATATATATACATATATATATATATATATATATACAACAATATATTAGTTAGAGGCAAAACAGAGGAAATGAAAATCTTTTATTTTTTCCTTCTAGAAAACTGATTAACATAGGACTTTACAAGACAGCAAATAAAATGGATTTTTCTAAAGGCATTTTACAAGACAACAATTGATTAACAGTCCTAGGTTTGGAAGAGCATTTTGGTAGGTTGGAGTACCATCTAGAGGCATGCAATGAGGCGTATTAGTAGTTAGACACTGGCTCATATTTGAGACTCTAAGTGATCTATGCTTTCACATAATTTATAGCTTTATCATTCAAATAATGTTTCAATGATGGCAGAGTTAATTAATCATGGCATACAATTCAGACTTTTGGAGGTACTCCAATGGTACTTTGTTCCGTTTATTGTTTAGGTTATTTAAAGATTCTTATTTCAAGATTTAGGTTTGATGATCACCTTATTTGGTCACATACTTGTAGTGGTATTTCCAATGTAAGATCATGATATCATTTATTGTATTCAGATATTTATTCTTCATCTCTTGATCACACATCTTCACCTACCATAATTCTTACTTTCCTTTTGGAAACTTCAAATACTTTTGAAAAGGATGATCGTTATGTGGTGGGTTTCAAATGATATTTTTCCTACTCGTGCTAATCTACACCACCAACATACCAGTACCACTAATCTATGTCCCATATGTATTATTGAGGTTAAAGCAATAAAAAAATATTTTCTTTGATTGCTTATAGGTTTGGACTGTCTGGTTTAGTTCGATGTTTCATTTTCAAGTTCAAGGTGTTGTTATTCCTGATTTTCAGATTCGTTGTATGATCCCTTGATAATGTCAAGTTGCTCTCAAGGATAATCATTGTGCTTTGTTATCACTTTTGTGCTGGAATATATGGAAAGCTAGAAATGCTTTTATTTCCAAGATGTTTTTCCTAACTCCTTCCATTGTTATCCATTTATTCATAAAAGCTAATGTTGAATGTACGGGATGAAATAGATACCAAGGAAAGAATGAATGAAAGAGCCATTTGGTGGAAAATCCTATTCGAGCAACCTTTCCTATTTGGCTAAGTGAGTATATTTGGGTAAGGGATAAGTATTATGATAGGATAAAGATATTTATTAACCTTGATGATAATGTCTCAAGAATAGGTTTAAGTATTAGGGTATTCCAACCCTCATCTTGTTTCAATCCAAATCCTATTCTAACCCTTATTTTATTCAAACCTTTATCCTATTCCAACCTGATCCTATTCAAACCAATACTCTATTCTAAATTATGTTATATTAATACTATAAAGAGTTGTATGAAGGGATGAATCGTTTTATGCTAAATAAACCTTATAAGGTAAAATATTTCAACCTACTTTTGATCTTACCTATAAATCTAATCCAACCTTAAGCTCCATTAAGGTAGGAAGAAAGATTATTTCCTTGCACACTAAGCCATCGATATAAGGAAACATTACCATATCTTGAGTATCTTTGGGAAGGATATGAATCTTAGTGAGCATAAAAACCATTGTTAGATTTGAAAAAATGAATGGTTATAATGTTCTTTTTATTAAGTAATTGAATAAAAGAAAGTTCTTCTTTCCTAATAATGATAAAACTTATACATCAAGGAAGAATAGAAAAGAAGGAAAGCAAGATACAGAAATAAGGATTCTTTCCTTAATAAAAAGAAAGAATACTTCTATAGAGTAGTCTAGTAGGGTTGAGAGATCTGGTTCAAAGACACTCTATAAAAGGTTTATTACATAACTAGATCAAAGTACGCATATGCTAAGTTTACAAAAAACATCAACTTTGTGAATACCAACTAACTTGAGTGTCAAATTGTCTTTGGCTAATAGCCCAGGATTCTTTACATTTTCTATTATTTTGTAGGCAATCTCTTAGGAAGGATTCTCCAATTCACATTAAGATTCCTACTTTAAACTTGTGCATCAACACTTAATTCTTCTCTTTTAGGCATCCTAGTACAAGCATTTTAACCTTTGGCCGTCTACTTCACTTGTAGGCAATAGGCCATCTACTTCACTTGCAGTAGTAAGTTTTCCAAACGATTGGATTAGGCTAGAAACTGGGGTAATGTGGTGTATCGAGCTAGAATGAATGAATAGTGGGTTTAGTTGCTCAAAACAATCATGGTGCAACCATCTTTGTTCATCACTTTGTGCTTCCTTACTTTTCCTCCAACATGGTAGAATGTCTTGCTATGCTTCAAGGTTTATTGCTTACTTGTAAACTGGCTTTTCAATGGATCATACTTGAAATAGACAATTTGCAACTTGCACGTGTAGTGGTTGGAGTTCTAGAGCCGTTTAACAAGATATCTTATTTACCAAGTGTAATGACTAGTATGGGTGAATACAGAGCACTGGCAGGCTATTTGGTGTCCAATCTTACATTGCTTGAGTGTGGATCAAGGGATAACACAAATTAATGATAGTCAATCTTATATAACAATGCTTTGAAGGAATGGTTGGCTTTAAAATTTGAAAGAAATATGAAATTAAACATGCTTAGACAAAAGTAATCCAAGGATGGATGACCTCCTGGGAAAATCTGAACAAAAGACCCCATACCATCTGAAATGCAATGGATAAATGGAAGACAATATCAGTGGTGCAAGAGAGTGGGGTATTACAAATTATATTAGAGCATATACCCAGTTAAAAATGTACCGGTAAGGATGTTAGGGATAATATAGATGATGCAAGAGAATGGGGCATTACAAAGGTATTAGAGTCTATATCCAGCTGAAATGTGCCAGTGCGGACATGAGGCTCCAAATGAGGTAAAGAAGATGGTAGTCCAAAGATAGGTGACCTCCTGGAAAGTTCTGAACAAAAAACTCCATACCTAGTACAGTGGTTAAATTGTGGACAATATCGACAAAAAGTGACAAGTTTGCTAGTGAAGGCGGGATGTTAGATCAAGTCTTCTTCTCTCTTCTATTAGGTCATTTATGTTCCCCATTTAGCTAATATAGAATAGTTGACTGGTTAGCTAAACATGCTTTTGGTAAAGATCTTCCGTTGATAGGGAATGACTCCTTTCCTTCTGCTTTTAATAAAATCCTTGCTATTTTATTTTCTTTTTAATGGAAATCAACTTCTTACTGTTCCCAAAAAATAAAAAAAATAAAAAAAGGAATGATAAAGTATAATTAACCCTTCAGTATATATTTGCAATACAATTAGAAAAACGACCAATATGATCATTAATAATTTTTTAGACATCTGAATTACATTATATACATATATGTATAGCAAAAAATCATATCTCCGTGATCATTATCATGTATATATAATTTTTTCCTTATCTTTCGGCACCAAAAAGTTTATATTAGTATCATTCACTGGATTTGGAACTAGCATGAAAATTTTTTATCATGCGTAATTGACATATGAATTATAATTAGGAGCAGCAATAATTTACTATTTAAGCTTTTAAATCTAAATAATTAAAACAGAAACACTCAAGAAAATTTAAATAATCTTTTTTTTTTTCGGTAACTAGGTAAGTATTCAAACCTTTTTTTTTTTTTAATTTGCCAATAAAAATATAATGTTTTTCCTTTAATTTTAGGTTCGCTTGATAATTGGCCCCATAAAACTTCATAGGCCATAGTGCCAACTTAGTAAGGCCCCAAGCATAATTTAAAATATTGACACTTTTCATGAAATTTTTACGAAATTTTCATTTTTTAAATGCATTGAAAGAAAATTTAACTTCTAAATAGAAGCATGTATAACTTTCATAATATCCGTTAAAATTTTTGATATTTCTCTATAATTTTCTTAAAAATTTGCATAATAATATACACATCAAATCCTTCACAAAATCCATAATATTTATGAAAAAAAATTTCATAAATTTTCGTAGAAATTTTTGAGATATATATGATTTTTTTCGTTAATTTTTTTAATCAAAATTTTGTATAAATATTATTGATGTTTAGTAAAATTTTTGCAAAATTAATATTATTGATGTATATATATTACTTTTTAATTACCTTCCAATAACTAAGCAAATAAAAAAAAAAAAAATTCACATTTAACAAATAATGTCCAAATTAGTATGATTCAAAATTTTCTTTCAATGCATTTAAAAAATAAAAATTTTGCAAAATTTTACGAAAAGTTTCGATATTTTAAACTATAGTCCAAAATTATATTTGACAAATCTATCTATCATATTCTTAAAGAAAATTAGCATAACAAGTTACAAGTTTATTTATTCATCATTGTTATTTTTAAATAACAAATCCAATATTTATATAAATATTATAAAGATATGCAGAAAATATATTATTTACAAACTTAATTATTAAATATTGATATCGACAATAGATTAACAATTAGATAAAAATTATTAAGGAGATATATATTTTAATAATTAATTATTATGTTTTGCATTTTAAATGAAAATGAGGAAGATATAAACAATTTTCCACCATTAAAAGTTTTTTATAGTATTGAAATGACATTTATAAAATATAATGTAATTGTAATAATTGTTTTATATATATTAATTAATAAATAATTTTATTAAATATGTATTTTTTCCATATTTATTTTATTAATAATAATATATTTTTAAATATTGATATTTATTATAAATTGATTAATTAAGAAAAAAATAATATCTCTTCCCTATTTTTGTAAGTTTAATAGTTAATTTGATAATTAATTAATCTAATAATCTAATTCTAAAATTTTAATAAAAATTTTATTTTTTAAATAAATTTCCATTAATTTTAATTATTTTTTATAAATTTTTATTGATATTCAATAATTTTTATAGATATTTTTATATTTTAAACATTCAATATTTCTATCGATATCAAAATTTTAAATTTTAATTCCAAATTAGTTTAAAACTTAAATAATACATCAAAGCGTTGCTTGACTAGTTAATATTTTATTTGGCTCATGATTAGTGGAATTTTTTTTTTTAAGGGAGTGATGCAGCAACGCTCTTTGAAAAATTAAAATGACCAACTGGAAAATATCATTTTAACCATTAATGTCCTAGACTAGATATTAATTTTTTACAATGAAAAAGTTTTTCTCTAAATTTTTTGGTCAAGAAAAAGGCCAAACCGGTATTCCAAAGTCGTAAACACTATGGCCGATCGCAATCAATTTGACCATCTACAATTATTGCACTAAGAGCACTTGTAATACGTGAATACACGGTGAGAGGATTTAAAAAGGCAAAAATAAAAAATGGAAAAAAAATGGAGAAGTATGGTCTCTTTATCACTGTCAAGCTGCTGTAATATATGTTATTTCAAAATTTTCATTAAGTTTATCTTAATATTTTTTTTTTGTTTTTTATTTTTTTATTTTGGTTACGTTCCCAGTTGCTATTTCGCTATCATAAATGTTGATCAATTAATCAAGAAGGATATTATCTCAAAGAGTTTTGCCTTATTTCTAATTTTGTAAAGACGTTGATTCTTTTTATTTTCTTTTTACAACCATTAATAATAAAGAAAAGCATGTATCATTGTTACTTATTTTAGAAGTCTACATGCGATTATCTTAAGGTCAGATACAAGATCTTCTCTATTTTTGGGAATGAACGCCCTCTTCTTTGATTTTTTTTTTTTTTTTTTTAAGGGGACTGAATGCTTATTGATTTATGGAAAGTTCGTCCTTTTATAAGTACTATTATTCCTTGTACCCTTTTCAACAAAAAAAAAAAAAAAAAAAAAAATAATAATAATAATAAATAGAAAAAAAAATAAAAAAATTATTCCTTGTTCCCTTTATATTATATTTGTCACCAAGAACATTACTAGTAAATGTGAAACTGGAAACTGATATGATGATATAACGATTCTTGACTATTAATTTTTTGTTTAGTTTTTAAAATGAAAACCTATACTATATGAGAATGAAAAATATTAAAATAATACAAATTTGTTACCAAGTAATATGGTACACAATGTGACTTGTGCAAGAAATCTTTTTTTTTTTTTCTTTATGTTTTCAATTATTTTTCTTGTATGCAAGAACATAAAAAAATAAAAATAAAAAGGAGACTATTGTATTGTATTTTTTTATTCTTTTAATTATTTACTATTTTTGATCTTTTAATATATTAAACTATTATTATTTTACTAAGAATATACTTTTATCACGTGTATTAAAAACAACTTATTTTAATATATATTTAATAACTATATTTTAGATTGCAATATTTTTATTCTATAACGTATTGAATTTACAAACTTTTCATTTACATTTTTTTTACTGAATTTTTCTTCATATTTTTATATAAATAAAATAGTTTATACATGTGCATATGTACTATATACGTATTTTTGTTTTTTCTGTATTTTAAAACCATGGTACATATATATGTCATAAAATATTATATGGATGTTTGCATGTAACAGCTTAGTCAATTTTTAGTTTTTTCATCAGTATTTATAACCAATTAATAAATCATTCGGAATGAGAATGTTCATACAATATCGATCCTACGTGTTCAACATCAATCGTAAGTAACTAGTAAAATAATATATAATCGGATACAACAAATATGGGCCTGTTATTAATCTCCATTTGCAGGCCACCCTATTATGAAAATAATACTTAATTTTTGGTTGGACTTCCACTTAATCTTATCATACATGCAACATATAGAGCATTGCAACAGCAATAATAATATGAGGTTAATCATTAGTTCTAAGTCCTTCATTTTCACATCATAATATTATAAGTTGGAAACAAATTCATCTTTTCCCTTTACAATAGAAATTATTGTAATCTAATAAAAAAAATGAATAGTAATAATAATAATAATAATAATAATAATAATAATAATAATAATAATAATTAAAAAAAGACATGAAAGTAGTTTACATATAAAATTTGCTTTGGGAAGTAATTAAGCCATTACAACCCTAGCAATGTTATCATATCAGTTACTTTTCTTAAAATTATTTATAACAAAATAATTGTTTTTCAAGCCAGAAATTTATCCTTAATAAAGTATGAAAGCCATTATTAAGAGTCAAGTCATCCAATAGGATTGGATTAATTGATAAATTTCTATCACATTCAACTGTATAGTTGTGGTTTCAAGACATTATTGATTTCCCTTCAAAATGGAAATTATTGTAATCTGGTGAAAATATATATATTAAAGGCAGAGACATTAAATAATGAATTTTTACCAATAAGGACTAAATTTGATCATGAATTAGTAGAATACTTTTTTAAAATTGAAATTAGAAGTGAATAATCAATTTCTTGCTAGGAAGCCGCAATAGATTTCGTTTTACCTTAATAACTTTAAGATGGGCAATATGAATGCATCATCAAATATATAGCCCAACTTATAACAGCCCAAGCAGGAAACAAAGATATCGGATAGAGGATTATTGGGCTAAGAATTATCAAGCCGAACTTATTTATTTAGGGGGAATTTGGCCCAATACCCTTTTTTAAAGGGCTATAACGATATTTGTCCTTCTCATCTCAAATATTTTTGTTTTATTCTTTAATTTTTCAATATTCCTAGATTACCCTTTTCAAATATAAAAGAAAAGGAAAAAAACTAATGAGACGTATTCCATTTTTTCTCTAACCTGGACGGAGCACGAAGAAAAGAGGAAGAGAAAGTGAGAGAGAATCAGGTTGTTGCTAGCGATCGGAGGCAGAGAGAGATTAGCACCATTTGAATCGAAGATGGAGAGAAGCCACCTTAAGTCGCCGATTGAGGATTCGAGAAGGTTTGCGCTTTTTGGAAATCGGTAGTGGCTGTGTGGCAAAAACCTGATGGAGAACACCGTTGTGCTTTCGCTTACGGACCAAAGTGAGGGCACGATCGAAACTCCAACACAAAAGAAGCATTTTGGGTGAGTTTTCATTTCATAAGAAAAAAAAAAAAATACACATTATAACTTTTTGTTTCCCTCCCCATTTTTTGTCTTTCCTGTTCTTCTTTTCTCTTTTGTTTTTGACATTTTGTCTGAACCATGGCAATTTCAAGCTACATTGTCCCCGGGTATCTCCTATAATTTCTCATCAATTTCTCACTTGAATCGGGTATTACTTCAAAAAATTTTCAAAACCCATGCAATTTTTTTTTTTGTTAGGGCATGGAAATAGAAGAAATTGTGATTTGAAGCTCAGTCCAATGGGGTTCCTTATAAAAGGAGGTTTGGTGAGCCTTCAAACACTAACCTATAGTTCTGCTTCAAACAAATTTCATACTAGGAGCACTTTGGCTAGTTTTATATAAATCATTTGTATTACAATGTGGTATGCATATTTCATCTTAAACGTAAATGCATATATCGCACTCAAGCATTACTATACATAGTTTGAAAAGGAAAATTGATGACATTATTATCGTATGTGCTGCAGTGACAATAAAAAGGATAGCTTTATAAATTTTGGAGAGAGCAATAGGAGTTATAGTGAGAGAAAAGGAAGTTCATGCTTATTTTTATGATATTAAGACCAGTAATTATTTTCACATAAAGATGACTACCTCAGCCAAAATAGCGTAGAATATATAGCTGGCAATAGCTGAATTTAGGGTAATCCTCTATAGAAAGTAGCCCTATAAGTACTAGATTGGGAGGGAGGAAAGGAGGAAGAACAAATGGTACCTAGGTTTAATCTATCTTGTATACTTCCTTTAACAGACTCTGGACATTCAAAACCTTGTGCATACATACTGAATATTCTTCATCTTTTTGGTGTCAGGTCAGTCATCATCGATTGATTGTTGCTTGCCACTGTGAGGGTAAAGGATGGAAATTTTGGCGTGATAGCAATTTGAAGAGTAAATTTTAGGGTCACTCAATTCAGCTTGATCATGTTGTTCTTGTAACGGTGGAATTTGACGACAGAGAAATTTTTCAATGGAGTAAGGTAATGACTAATGATTCGACTAATATTCCCTTAACCAAAAAGAAATATTTTTTATATTATTTATTCTTTGTTGTGTTTCTGTTCTTTTTTCTACCAGGTTACAACATCAATTAACAACCTTATATTGGAAAAGCTCTATTGTGACCACTGTGGTACAATGCGTATACAGGGGAATCATAACTATTCTTGCAAGCTGAAATTCAAGGAGCAATCTATCATTGACCAAAATCCTCACTAGGTATTCTTTCTTTATCTTTTAATTTTCAAATGCTTTACTTGCATATAGTTTTATATGGATATTTGGAGGTCTTCTTGGATGACTAAAAAAAAGCATGGCAATTTGTTTTCTCTAGGAACGTAATTTGGCATAACTTCTTCAATTGTTTGGTTTGTTTCTTTGTGGAATGAGATATAATTATGTTGTTTAATAACTTTAATTTAATTTGACTGAAATTATACTAGGTTGAGGCTATCAAATTATTGAAATCTCTCTCCATATTTGTTGACAAAGGATTTATTTTATTTTATTTTATTTTTTTGAAAGCCTAATATATAATAAAGTCTGGACAGCCTATAATCCCATTATATTGGATATATAATTCCTTTAGTTTCTGAATATGATGATACCAACTTCGAATCCTCCAAAGGGGTTGGAGTTGACAGCAACAAAAATTTTTATTAGTTAATCCTTTATGGGAGTTGAAGTTGTCTGCAAGAACAATATGTATGGATTATGAGAGGCGGAGCATGAATCATTTTCTTACCCCTTTGGTTTTATTTTGCTTCTAGATGAAAGCCCCTTTTTTTATTTTTTTTAAAATAAATACATCAAACCAAAGGATTCTATTTTTGGGTGAACAGAATGGATTGAGGGTATAGATTCTGTTAATAAGTACTATAATATTGTTAACAAGCTTAAGGATTGTTCTTTTAAAATTATTGCTGTTTTCTTTTTCGGTCAGGTACATGGTTTAGGTCAAGATGGAAATGGAAAAACGATAGCAATACTATTTGGAAAATGGGATGAGAGCATGCATTATGTGGATGGAAATTGTTCTGGGAAGGGAAAAGGATTGGAGTCTTAACCTGATGCCCAGTTGCTTTGGAAGCGGAGCAAGCCACCCCAGTTTCCTACAAGATATAACTTGCCACGCTTTGCCATCACCATGAATGAACTCACCCTTGGATTAAAGGTAGTTTCGATGACTTCATTACTATTACTTAATGCCCTGGTTTGAAACACTGCACTGGAACATTTTTTCTTTCTTTTTTTCTTCTTCCCAATTGCATTTTTAGCATGGACATGAATTGATGACAAGAGATTTTAGAACATGCAAACAAAATAAAATCATTCAAGTGCTTTTAATTTTACTATTGTGTGAGTGGAGGAGGACTTCTTAATCTTGATTTTAGTTGCAGGAAAAGTTGTCCCCTATAGATTTAAGGCTCAGGCCTGATCAAAGGTATCTAGACATTGATTGCTACAACTTTTTATCCCTTGCCACAGGTAACATACATTTAAGTAACCGTTGTTGTTAAATTATTCATTTAAGTTATAATTTCCTGAAGCTTTTATCCCGAGGTACATAACAACATGTTGATTATTATGTTTTCTTTGCAGCTTGAGAGTTAGTTGGCTTCTAGGAAACCAGAAATACTACTTCGGCTGGGGAAACTAGAAAAGCATATGTGGATGCAAAGAGGCTGGGGACTTTCTAGAAAGAGTTCTTATGGAGAAATACTACTTCGGCTGACATATAAAGCATATGTTGAGGATGAAGAGGATGACAAAGCTGAGGCAGAATCCACTAACATCGATGCTTTAGATTGTGAAAGAAGAAACAAAGTATTCTAAAGAAGCAGATAAAAAGTCATTCATGGATGTCTTAGCTACTTTAATTGTGAGTGAAGAATTTCGAGGAATAGTAGCGTCAGAAACCGGAACTACCAAAATATTGAATAATGCTTCAAGGGTAGGATCAAGAATATCAAGATCGCTTGGTCTTAATGATGAATCCGCACCCTAATATTTAAATAATAGTTCAGAACGTCCCAAGGTAATTCTCTGACATTACTTTTAGTTTAATGCTAGTTTGTAAGTTCATTTTTTGTTTTTTGTTTTTTTGTTTTTTTAGGTTGTTATGCAACATCTAACATTTGATTGAAATACTAGTTGTATTGTGGTCTAAATATTGCCTGAAAGAGGAATGTAAAAGGACATAAATCGTATCAGACAACTTGTCAGTACACAGCTTGTGTATATTTCTATGTGTCTGCATGCAATGCTCTGCTTGTGTAGTTTCAATACACACTAATCAGACAATGATGCAATGATTGTAGGCAAACACTTAAATTGACAGAGGTAACTGCAAGCGATAAGCTGGAGAGTTTTCGTGTAGTAAAAAAGGTACTGTGAACTTCAAATGAAAATTCTATATGATAATAAGTGGTAATGGTTGAATATTCTATATGATATCTGTGAACTTCAAAAGAGGTATCTCTGACATTGTCATTTATGCACATGAGTGGTAATGGTTCTTAAGTTGTATTGCATGGGCACAACCTAATTCTGAAGCAAGCATGGCAAATTTCACCATATAAAGATAAATAAAGTGTTTTCCAATTTCAAATGAACTTTGACATGGATATGCTAATTCCTAGTTTAGCAACCACTTTCAAAAGCTAGCATGACATTCTATGCATAACAAATTCCAATATATCAAGAGAAATAAAGGGTTTTCCACTTTTAAAATGAACTTTGACATGGATATGTTAATTCCTACTTTATCAACTACTTTCAAATGTTCTTGTTAAAAAGTGATATAGTTGAAAACGCTATACTGCAGTAAGTGCTAATCTATTTAAAGCATGCTATACTGCAGTAAGTGCTAATCTATTTTATTTTTCCTTTTTATTATCATTATTATTATTATATTTTTTCAAGTCTTGCAAAGTAATTTTGTTTGCTTCATTTTGCAGGTCGTCAAGGGTTATATTGCACTTGGGAATGCTCAATTTTCTAATGGAATCAATGGTATTTTATTTTATTTTTTAAATTATGTATTTTATTTTAAGTGAAATGTATTGACTATATTCTTGTAAGATTGTGTGATAGGAAGGTACATGTTCATTTTCCTACAGGTAATGCCCTAGACATTCTTGCTTGAGTTCCACTATAGAAAAATGGTCTTGATTATCGGCACGGTACAGGCCACGAAATTGGGTCTTACCTTAATGTTCATGAAAGCAAGTATGTTTTACTACTTTCCTCTATTATTATTGGGTATGAGCTATTGCCGCAGTTGTTGATTTGAGCCTTTATACTTCTTTATGGATACTTTAGGTATTTAATTATTTTTTTTGAAACTTGTATGCTAAATATTGTAACTAATCGCAGATATTTCGTTTGATTTCATCCAGGTATCAAATTGGTCTCCGTTATAGTGGAGGTGCCCTTTATGCTTTTAATGCTGTCACTAAAGTTTGGCATTATACCAATTGTGGTGCTAGTTGGTGTTCGAGATTTTGACATTGATGGGGAACTTTGGGTCAAATTAGGATTGATACCAACAGAGCCTTTTGTAGGAGTTGTAATATTCTCTAGATTTTATTCATAAAACACTTGTACATTTTTCTCTTGCTAATTCAGGTTTAGTTTTCAGTTTTTCTACATGATTCTTATGTCAAGATGAAGTGTAAGGACCCAATTTCATTATTAAATTCTCCATATTGTTTGAGATGTGGAAAAGCAAGAAATAAAAAGGATGAGAATTTAAATAGATGGTAATTGAGTTCTCAAATATTGGCTCTCTAGTTCGGGACCATTTGAATTTGTTTGAATGGTATGCATTGAAATTTAGTTAGTTTTAAATTGGACTTTCCTAGCTTGAAAGCTTTTTCCAATCTTTTTTAAAATGCGGCTTCATGGTAGTATGTCCAAAAGAGAGTAGTCAGGAATGAATTAATTGTGCAGTTGTGGAAAATATTTAAATAAATGGATATGAAAGTGTCAAATAAATGGAATCATCTTCCATTTCTCATATACTCTCATTTTTCATTAACTGTCGAATAAAGTGGAAAATATTTTGCATATTGTTGCATTTAATACACATTAGGGGACTTATGGGAGGCCAAAAAATTGGTAAAATATGATAACCATAGGGGTTTTGGTAATTACCGATGAAATCTATGGTAATTGTTTCCAGTAACTACAAATTGATTACCATAGGTTTCATTGGTAATTTTAGAATCCATATTCTGCATGTTTTTGCATTCAACACACATTATGGCACTTGTGGGGCCCAAAAAATTGGTAAAATATGATTGCCATAGGGGTCTCGGTAATTACCAACGAAAACATCGGTAATTTTTCCAGAGGGTATATGTTGGTTACCGACGTTTTCATCGGGAATTACCGAAGGTCTACAGTCATCGTATTTTTTTGGAAAATTTGACAAATTTTCAAGTAATTTTGGGATTTTTTCTACTTTGGATAATTTTAGAATCCATATTCTGCATGTTTTTGCATTTAACACACATTATGGGACTTATGGGGCCCAAAAAATTTGTAAAATGTGATTACCATAGGGGTCTCGGTAATTAGCGACGAAACCTTCGGTAATTTTTCCAGAGGGTATATGTTGGTTACCGACGGTTTCATCGGGAATTACCGAAGGTCTACAGTCATCATATTTTTTTGGCCAATTTGAAAAATTTTTAAGTAATTTTGGGATTTTCTCTCCTTAGGATAATTTTAGAATCCATATTCTGCATGTTTTTGCATTTAACACACATTATGAGACTTGTGGGGTCCAAAAAATTGATAAAATGTGATTGCCATAGGGGTCTCGGTAATTACCGACGAAAACGTCGGTAATTTTTCCAGAGGGTATATATTGGTTACTGACGTTTTCATCGGGAATTACCGAAGGTCTACAGTCATTGTATTTTTTTGGAAAATTTGACAAATTTTTAAGCAATTTTGGGATTTTCTTTCCTTAGGATAATTTTAGAATCCATATTTTGTATGTTTTTGCATTCAACACACATTATAGGACTTGTGGGGCCCAAAAAATTGGTAAAATGTGATTGCCATAGGGGTCTCGATAATTACCGACGAAACCTTCGGTAATTTTTCCAGAAGGTATATGTTGGTTACCGACGGTTTCATCGGGAATTACCAAAGGTCTACAGTCATTGTATTTTTTTGGCCAATTTGAGAAATTTTTGGGCAATTTTGGGATTTTCTCTCCTTAAGATCATTTTATAATCCATATGTTGCATGTTTTTTCATTTAACACACGTAAGGGGACTTGTGGGGCCCAAAAAATTGGTAAAATGTGATTGCCATAGGGGTTTCGGTAATTACCGACGAAACCTTTGGTAATTTTTCCAGAGGGTATATGTTGGTTACCAAAGGTTTCATCAAGAATTACCGAAGGTCTACAGTCATCGTATTTTTTTCACTTTAAGCAGCCAAGGCAGTCAAGTTATTGATAATGGATCATTCATTGGTGCAGGTGACCTTTTAGACTTTTAACCTTCTAAGACCTGGGCATAAAAGATTTCTTTTCTGGTTTTCTATGAAGTTGAACTAGGTTTGTGTATGTTTTTATGCGATTGTGCAGGAGTCTTTTTGGCATTGTTTGCTAGGTCTATGCAGAGGGTGAAGAAACTTGATAAATTTGAGAAGATGATATGATCTTCCAATATTCAAGTGTATAAAAAAAATTATTTTTATTCCATTTCAAAAATGTAAACAATATAGTATAATATTTTACTTATAGATCCATTGTGGATATACCCATAATCTTTTATCCAACAAATATAATGTTTTACTTATAGATCCATAGTAGATATACCCATAATCTTTTGTCCAACAAATAAATTATTGAATTGAGAATGGCTTCATAACCAATTTTTTTTTCTGGGAAAATAAATGATTTGAGTTGAGAATGGCTTCATAACCAATTTTTTAGTGGGAAATCGCTTTTTAGTGCAAGAGAAGGAAGATGGCATTTTCACATCACTATGTATATTGACCCACATCGACACTAAAAACCATCCACTTATTTGACTTGTTCTTATTTTTTCTCTCCTTTTTCGTCAGTTCCTTTCTCTTTTTTCTTTAACAGATTGACAATAGAAATTGCTCGTTAGACATAAAGACCTAGTTCTAGATGTATTACCAGTAAACGCTGAAGAATCAAATTGACATTTAAGCAATAATTCAAGAGTAATCTAGTACGTACAATGACTAGAGAAAGGATACAGAGCATGAAGGCTTATGGTTTTTGATATAAAATGGCAGAATAAAAGAATGAAATACAAACTACATCTATATATTACTTGCTTTGGGGCCTTCGCCACTTGGGCGCTTCGCCTCTATTTTCATTTTTGAATTAGAAAGAACGGGGCCTTACTTATTCTGTTTAGGGGGGATGAAAGACAAAGGAAGGGATTAGGGGGCTTTATGATTGCAGAAAGAGTCCAATCATTCCAATTTTGGAAGGAAAGTTTTTGCATGGCCATGGGACGTTCCACCACGCTCCTACACCAATCAAAGATCAACTCTTCATTCTTCATCGCCCATCCTTGTACCAAACACACAGAAAATGTGCCTTAAAAGCGATGGAAGTTGGAGGGGTGAAAGGGTTACCAACAATTGCCAAATATGCAATTTGAGGCATATGATTATCTGACAGTTACCCTCACAAAGCTTGCGACTGCATTCAGCTCTAACATGCTCAAACAAATTTTTGTTTTGTTTAAAATATAACAGGATATGTAAGTAATTTTTTTTTTTGTTTTAAGGTTAAAATAGATATTGATGGGTAGAAAAAAAAAGATATTAAATGAGAGGCAAAAATCGTTAACCTCCTCCCTATGAGGGTATTGGGCCAAATTCCCCTTTATTTAGAGGGGAATTTGGCTCAATACCCTTATCAGGATGAGTTTAACGATTTTTATCCTTTTATTTGGTATCTTTTTTTTTTTCTACCTTTTCAATTTTTAATAATCTCAAAATACCCTTATATCCAAATTAAATATTTTTATTTTTTCATTTTTTTTTTGTTTTTTCTTTCATTTCTTCACCCGACTTTTCTCTTCTCCTTCATCACCCTTCCCCCAAAGCTGGCTCATCTTTTCTCATTCATCAAGCTTTCATCACTTAGTTACCCTTTTGCCAAATAGATCTCATTTCATCTCTAGGGTTGTCAAAATTCCATACAAAGAAAGTGATGGTTTGGAATTCGAAATTAGGGTATTGTGAAGAAGGAGGACGTGGATTTGTATACGAAGCTCAAGGGTGGTGCTGCATGGTGGAAACAGATGCCCAAGCTTGCTGTTTTGCTTGGCCTCTCTGATAAAATGCCTGGTCTGTTTGCTTCATTTTTCCTTTGACTTTTCGATTTGATTGGTTTCTTGGGTTTTTTCAAAACATTTGTGGGTGGTTTTTTTTTTTTTTTTCTGATTAATTTTGGGATAAGTTGGAATCGAAATTAGGGTTATGTTTTTTTTTTTTCTTTATGGATACTATAGGTATTTAATTATTTTCTTTGAAACTTCTATGCTAACTAACTGCAGATATTTCCTTTAATTTTATCCACGTATCAAATTGGTCTCCGTTATACTGGAGGTGTCCGTATGCTTTTAATGCTGTCACTAAAGTTTGGCATTATACCAATTGTGGTGCTAGTTGGTGTTCGAGATTTTGACATTGATGGGGAACTTTGGGTCAAATTGAGATTGATACCAACAGAGCCTTTTGTAGGAGCTGTTTCATGGGCTTTCGTTGCACTTCCAAAAATCAAATTCGTGTTGTCACCATCTTGCTTGTTCAATTTAATAGGTATGTCATAAATTCTGAGCCTTTTCTATGCCATATTTGATAGCACAACTGTCATAAAATACATTGTCTTAAGATACTGATTCGTATCTTAGGATAGTTGTTTTTACCTTGTTTTTACCTTGTTACTATCTATGTTAACTTATCACACGTACGTGTAAGCAAGACACACATAAAGAGCTGATTTTGATAATGGCTTCTTATAATTCCGCAGTTTAGGAATATGAACTTCTCTGGAAATGATTGTCTGATCGTGTATTTCCTAGTTTTTGTTATAGACCACCACAAATTTTCATTATCTAAACCCTGTAATCATATCATAAAATTTATGATAAATTTGTTTTTGTCTATAAGAATTAAGAAATAATATACATGTTGGTTTAATAACAAATGGGTTTTTTCATTTTCCTTTTGTCGCCTTAGTAACTGGCTTCTATGCTATACATGATAGAATTCTTACAATATGTTTATCAATCACGTTTTGGCTCAGAACTACTTTGCGGTATATTTTTGATATATTCGCTATGCTTGACTGCAATTCCGCTTTAATATGACAGGTGGATTTGTCAACATTAGGGAGGCTGTTGGCAAGGTTGAAGGTAAATATATATATATATATATATTTTTTTTTTTTTCTTTTTTGGTCTTTTTTCTTGTTTGTTTGACATTTTTGTTTTCAATCTGTCTGAAGATTGCCAGTGATTCATATGGTGGTTGCTGCATATTTTGTGTTACTTGGAATTTATTCATGAATTTTGGATTTTGAAATCAAAGGTGGAGTGATTATGGATGCATAACTATGTATTTGATGATTTAGTCTCGGATGATATTTTTTTCCCCAGAGGTTTCCTTTAGCTATTCCTGTGTTGTAAGGCTTTGACCATGCTTAAACCATATTTTCCATGAACAATGTAGCTTATGATCAATCAATTCATAATGTATTTCACTCTTGAGTAACTAACTTTAAAATGCATATTTGCTGCTCGCTTGTTTGAACATTGTAGAAGTGTCAACCGAATTGCAGAGTTATATAAAAGTTCATAGTAGATTAAGTTGAAATTGTTCCTTTTGAAAAAGAGCTTAAATTTCCATGATGTCACCTCTCTTGAGGATTTTAATTCCTTTTATTTCCTGGTAATTTTTCATGCATGGTGGAGGTCCAACGAGCAATTCCCATTCTAGCAAAAGCATATGGTGACAGCATGCACAAAATTTTGCATGTTGGCCCTGATACTTGTTCAGTGGTTTCTAAATTGCTCAAGGAGAAAGAAACCAAAGCCTGGGGTGTCCAACCATATGACATAGAGGATGCTGATAGAAATTGCAAAGCTCTTGTGAAGAAAGACATTGTGCGTGTTGCCGACATCAAGTTTCCACTTCCATATAGGCCAAAATCATTTTCTCTTGTAATTGTTTCAGATGCATTGGAATATTTGTCTCCTAGGTACCTTAACAAGACCCTCCCAGATTTGGCAAGGGTATCTATTGATGGGCTTATGATCTTTACAGGTGAAAAGAGCGTACAACTGTTAAATGGATTTTGTGAACGTACAAAGGCTTTACCCTGTATTGTTTTTGTTAATTGCATTTCTATGTGGTTATCTATTGCTGCTCTTTATGCTCCCTTTATTATGAGTCTCTAGTAACTGTTTTTGTTGCATTAATTGGCAATCTGTGCCTCCTGAACATAAGATATATGGATAATTGGCACATAAGTATCTTTTAGTGAAGACCACGAAAACCAAATTTTATATGAGATTATGATGTTATCTTCCAATCTTGGTGCATTTTTCTTAATCCCAAGTTTCACAATTATTAAATTAGACTGCTTTAAGATTTTTTCCTTAATGCCTTCCCACATGCCAATGAAAGCAAAAGGTGGTAGGATGTTTTTAAAATTTTCTTATAAATTATGTTGTAATATTATGAGATGCTTTAAACATTTAGTAAATTAAAAGAAGGTTCTCTGATATTCACATTTCTATTTGACAGCAAATTTCGATTTTCCTTGTTGTGTTTGAATGTACTGGATAGTGATAGTATTCTAATGATATCAGTTCTTTGAGAAAACTGCTCTTTTATGATGTTTAAACTTCAAAGTAATCAGAAAACTGCTATTTTATGATGTTCAAACTTCAAAGTAATCTTTGCTTGATACTTATGGTAGTAAAACTTCTATATTGGGATGAAAAATATATGGTTGTTTTCTAGTGACATCTTTTGAAATGTCCATTCAGACTCTCCCGGTCATCGGAAAGCTAAAGTTTCAGAATCCAAATATGGAAGGGTGGTAAGAATATCTGCGTTTGAAACTTATTTTGCATATGCTTTTCTTTCATTTCAAAAGTTGTTTAATTCATTGTGATAAGCTGTTACATTAACTACTAACACTTTGTTATTGATCATTTTCATGATAATCTTCCTTTGCTTGAGATGGTGAGATTGGATGGAGAGGTTTAGGAATCAAAGAAAATATAAGGAATTTAAAAAGCTTACCAACGGAAAAAAACAACCTTTTTTGCTTTAGGAATGAAAGGTTTTCATTTGAAAGGCTGGTTTATCTTAATATTTCAGCTCATATTGTTGTGCTGCAGATATTCTTTTGTCTCGTGGCTTCTTTAGTCTGAATATCATCTTATGAAAAATTTAATTTTCTAAATAACCGACACACTGACATTTTTATTTTATTTTTTTTCTTTTTGAAGGCTAAGATGAGGAGTTCATCCTGGTGGGTCGGGTATTTTGTTCAGACTAGCTTGGAGGAGAATGAAGCTACTATCAAGAAGTTTGAGCATGCAGCGACAAAGATGTCATATGTCTCAAAATGCCAAAATTTTCACCTTATGCCATTCCATTAACATTTTGAATTTTTTTTTAAAAATTTTTTTTATCAGTCTTGAAGCACTTGGAGGTGGTATTTTTGATAATTCATCTCAGACGATTTTTTCCGTAGGAGACTATCAATCTTTCCCCTCAGTTGTATTGTTCATAAGAATATGAATCGTATTATTTTATTTAAGTTATTATTTTGAAGTTAAAGCAAGAATGAGTGTGGTATGTGTTCAGAAGCGTCCTATATTGTTATCTGAGTACGCTGATTGTTATATAAACAGATACTTTTGTACTCTCAGTATTCACTTGGTTTCTCAAGTTGTGAAACAAATTTAATATTGCATCCATTCTTAATCTGAAAGGGGCGAGAGCATATAGAGACACTAGAAGGAAATAAAAATCAGCTGTTAAATTTTTGCTTTTTTTGGAAGGGACTATATCTTAAGTGAATGAAGAAGTGTTAATATATAGGTTAGAAGGTACTTGAAGAGGTAATGTTTCTGGAGAGGTAATTTAGGTTAGAAGGCACTTGAAGAGGTAATTTTTCTAAACCTGTGAGATTGCAGAGAGGGAAAAAAAAATAAAATTGCGAACCATACAAGAATGTATATATATTATACATGTTGGTAAGTACTCTTTTACTTATTTTGTTCTTTTCTATTATGGAACAAAAAAAATGAAAATGAAAATTAGTGTCTCTCAGTCGTTATATCTATATGATGCTTGCTTTTATCATCTTCATTCTTTAGCCTTTCCAAAACAAAATAATTTTAATTTGATACAAGGACTTTTGCTTAGTTGTGGCATGGAACAGAAATGGTTCTTTGTCCTCCAACATCTGCTTAATTAAGGTGAGACCTCTGTTCTTTGCCCTTTTTTTTTTTTTTTGGCATTACTAAGTTTCTATAAAGATCTAAACGAGCTCTGTTCCTTGTGTAGACAGTCATTCTCCTTCAAGCGTAACAAAATCCAATTGTCATTTGTTGTAGGGGCCAGTTGGAGATAATTTATTGGGCCTAGATGACAAGGGCAGGTTTGTCTATTAACGTACTTATGTTTCATAATTATCTGCTATATTTGATCCTACCCTTTGTTTGAACAAGCCACTTTTACCACCAGTGCAGCACAAAAAAGCTGATTCAACTATGCTGTATTTTGATTTACCTTTCTATCGTCTCGTAAGGTCCTATACCTCTATAATGGCCATGTGGCATATGGGACCATTAATATAGTGCCTATAGTACTAATACTATCTATCAGGAGATATCTTTTTAATTCATCATTAAAAAAAAAAAAAGGCACTTTTAACGCTTAAATAGACCCCATACGTATAACCATATGCCACTATGATATCAAATCTCAAAGCCCCAAACTTAATCATACTCGTAGATGAAAGATTAAAATTCCTAGGACCATTTGAACTTGTTTGAATGGTCTGCATTAAAATTTAGTTAGTTTTAGATTGGAGACTATTCCCAGCTTGAAAGCTTCTTCCAATCTCTTTTAGATTTGCATTTCCCCTTTTTATAAGCCATCTATCGTATTGTGTTGGTAAAATATCATTCTGTGTTCAGTATTTTGTAAGTTTCTTACTGTTACAAGGATGCTATTAATGCCCAATGGTAATTACCAATGCATTGTCGGTAACTGACATTTGTCCATCGTAGCAAAAGAATCACCACAGTTCTATCCGACAGCTTCGATAGTGTGTGTTTCCACCAAGAACATGCTAAATCTAGCTTTATTAATGATAACCGTTGACAAAATAAGAGAAAAAAAGGCATTAAGAAGTGAAAACATTTAAATAGTGTTTATCTGAAACCAAATAAGAGAGAAATATACCTTAAGAAGTGAAAACATTTAAAAAAAACATGAATACGGATGGTGCATCGGTAATTACCGATGCCGACGGTTTCATCGGTAATCAGCGAAGGCCCTTTGGTAATTACAGTTGACACATTTTTCAACTCCCACAAGTCCTTTAATGTGTGTTTCGTGCAACAACATGCAAAATATACGTTCATCAACGATTCTAAACAGCAAAATCCCCATAAGTTCGGAAAAAGTTCAAAAATTGCCAAAAAAATTTGATTACCATAGGGCCTTCGATAATTACCAATGAAACCATCGGTACTCAAATTGCCCTTGCTGGAAAAATTACCAAAGGTTTCATCAGTAATTACTAAATGCCCTTCGATAAGTACAGTTGACAATTTTTTGACTCATATAAGTCCCATAAAGTGTGTTTCGTGCAACAACATACAAAATATACATTCATCAATGATCCTAAACAGCAAAATCTCTATAAAGTTGGGAAAAAGTTCTAAAATTGCCCAAAAAATTTGATTACCGTAGGGCCTTCGGTAATTACCAATGAAACCATTGGTAATCAAATTGCTCTTGCTGGAAAAATTATCCAAGGTTTCATCGGTAATTACCGAATGGCCTTTGGTAATTACAGTTGACAAATTTTTTGACTCCTACAAGTCCCCTAATGTGTGTTTCATGCAACAACATGCAAAATATACATTCATCAATGATCCTAAACAGCAAAATCCCATAAAGTTCGGAAAAAATTCTAAAATTGCCAAAAAAATTTGATTACCATAGGGCCTTCAGTAATTCCCGATGAAACCATCGGTAATCAAATTGCCCTTGCTGGAAAAATTACCGGAGATTTCATCGGTAATTACCGAAGGCCCTTTGGTTATTACAGTTGACAATTTTTTGACTCTCATAAGTCCCCTAATGTGTGTTTCATGCAACAACATGCAAAATATACATTCATCAATGATCCTAAACACCAAAATCCCCATAAGTTCGGAAAAAGTTCTAAAATTGCTAAAAAAATTTAATTACTCTAGGGCCTTCGGTAATTACCGATGACACCATCGGTAATCAAATTGCTCTTGCTGGAAAAATTATCGAAGCTTTCATCAGTAATTACCGAAGGCCCTTCGGTAATTACAGTTGACAAATTTTTTGACTCCCACGAGTCCCTTAATGTGTGTTTCATGCAACAACATGCAAAATATACATTCATCAATGATCCTAAACAGTAAAATCTTCATAAAGTTCGAAAAAAGTTCTAAAATTGCCAAAAAAATTTGATTACCGTAGAGCCTTCAGTAATTACCGATGAAACTATTAGTAATTAAATTGCCCTTGCTGGAAAAATTATCGAAGGTTTCATCGGTAATTACCTAAAGCCCTTCAGCAATTACAGTTGACAATTTTTTTGACTCCCACAAGTCCCTTAATATGTGTTTTATGCAACACCATGCAAAATATACATTCATCAATGTTCCTAAACAGCAAAATTCCCATAAAATTCGGAAAAAGTTCTAAAATTGTCAAAAAAAGTTGATTACCGTAGGGCCTTCGGTAATTACCCATGAAACCATCAATAATCAAATTGCCCTTGCTGGAAAAATTATCGAAAGTTTCATCGGTAATTACCATAGGCCCTTCGGTAATTACAGTTGACAAATTTTTGACTCCCACAAGTCCCCTAATGTGTGTTTCATGCAACAATATGCAAAATATACATTCATCAATGATCTTAAACAGTAAAATCCCCATAAAGTTTAGAAAAAGTTTTAAAATTGCTAAAAAAATTTGATTACCGTCGGGCATTCGGTAGTTACATATGAAACCATTGGTAATCAAATTGTCTTTGCTGGAAACATATAGAAGTGAATGAATGAATTGACAAAATATAAAACCCAGTTCCCCAAGATTATGTTGTGACAATTAGATACAGTAGAATTGCAAAATCAAAGCGACTAACCAAAATCAAAACCAATTTCTTGTATTAACCAAACTTGAAGAATCACATTTTCATGATAACATGTGGGATTTGACTATCAACGCGAAATAGAATAGCAATGGACACAGCACTACAAGAAGAAGAAAAAAGAAAAAAATGAAATCAAGGAAAACGGAAAATAAAAATGTAGCATTGAATTGAAGAAAGAACACCCAGTGCACAATGTAAGGTTGAATTATTACATCACTGACAAAATCAAAAATTAAAGTAAACAAAATCTTGTACCAAAAAAAAAAAAAAAAAACAAAACAAAACAAAAAACAATTCCTAAAATTTGAAATTGAGAGCAATAAATAAAATGGTAGTCTAATTTCATACCAATTCTTTGGCACGCTTTGCACGGTGGCAGAGAGAGCGAAAGAGAAAAACAGATATGGCTCCGGTGAGAAGAATGCTGGTGGCCACTTGGATAGAAGAAGGTTCATCATTGGTGGCAAAAATAGGAGAATCACATTGAAAGAGTTCGACGGGACCTTCTTCCTGCGCATTAGTCTTCATAGAGGTGGTTGGTTCGGTGACTTGGGCTAGCCATGGCAGGGTTCTATGTCGAGGTTGGAGTGGAAAAGAGCAGAAAGTATTGGGTCTGTGGAGAAAACCGAGAGAGGACGAAACAGTGGGTAAGAGAAAGTGGTTGTGGGGATTAGAGGTGAGTGTGTTTTGGGATTGCAACATTTGAATGTTTTGGGAATACTAGTGTGGTGTGGTGAAAATAACGTGATGCTGGGAAAGTAAAATAAGAATACCCAAGTCATTTCTCATTGTTTTAAGGTAAAAATAGGTATTGAAGGGTAGAAAAAACAAGATAGCAAATAAAGGGGTATCATTCGTCAAGCTCATCCTTATGAGGGCATTGGGCCAAATTCCCTTTATTTAGATCCATGTTAGCCTAAGGGAGGCTTTTCGGTTTTAGAGGTCTGTGCAATGGCTACAGCATGGTTGGCTACGACGTCGTCTTTCTCGGAGGAGGAACTTACACAGTCACACTCAGTGAAATGGAGCGGGAAGGATTACATAGTCCGAGTTTGCGGGGATGACTCGGTGGGAGAGTTGAAACAGTGAATCTGCCCACTCACCAACAATATATCGTCCTCTCTTGCCCTACAGCCATGTATAATCACATTGTCACGATCCCAAACAGCCCAACAAATATAAAGAAAACGCTCTTTTTGCCAATTGGTATAAGATTGTAAACAAGACAACCAAAAATTAGCCAAAAAAAAAGAATTGTGTTTTCCTTAACTCCACAGCAAAATCCACTTTTGTCCACATACTCTTAGCATTCTTACACTTCAACAAAGCATGAAGAATAGTCTCATCCTACCCATTACACATAGTACAAATACCAGATTCCAAAACACTCTTTTTATGCCACAAGGTGGCACAAGGCAAAGCACGAACACAATCTCTCCAAATACAAATTTCAATTTTATCGTTGAGAGATCGAAAAAGCAAACAACAAGAACTTAATAAAAAAAGTCAAAATAAAAATAAAAAACAGGGTGCGTCTTTTTACACAACAAAAAATTCCTACTCATACTGCATTTCGATGTCAAATTACTTAAAAACTTTTTTATTTTAATACATTTTCTTTTACTTTATAAATTTTTCCCACAAATTAAAAAATATATATATATATATATATTAATAAATAAATGAAGGAAATAAAATGAAATTTTACTAAATGACATTTGATTTTAAAAATAAAATTATTAATAAATAATTTTTATATATTTTAAAATTTTTATCTCTTTTGTAATATTTCAAAAGATAAAACACTTTTTCAATTTTATTTTTATAATTTTTATTAAAAAATATTTTAAATATATTTTAAAATTATTTATTAATAAAAAATATTTGTTTTATTAAAGAATATATTAAATAGTATTTTTTATTTTTTTAATTCTATTTGAGTATTTACAGCTATATCAAAATTTTATTTTGATCTTTCTTGATAGCATAATTTTAGTTGAAAAATTAATTAGTAATTAACAACGTAGCAGAAAATGTGGACACTTCCCGTAGTTAAATATTTCTATTTGTGTAACAAATCAGCATGTTCAAGAAATAATTTTTAAAAAAAAAATTAAGAAACTAAGTGCCAGTAACAAAATAATTTCAAAACTTATGATGATATTCTACCTGATATAATTGTTATTCCCGGAGCTACTAGCCCCATGTTTATGTAATTAGGCCTTACGAAGATTATGGTCATTTAAGTATTTTAGAAGTATATGAATGGGGGGAATTGGTAGGTTGGATCATGGATGAAAATGTCGACGATATTATTGGAAAATTGCCATCTCCAGCATCGAAGGTGGCGGGAAAGAAATTTTTTTCCTGATGTCATGGATATAGTCGCGGCTGGCTAAGGTGAAGAAGATGATGAGAAACCTTAATGGGATGGATTTGATACTTGGGCAGTTGAGTTAGGCCCGTTTTGGATTCATCTCATTTGAAATGGATAACCTGCTGGACTCACCTAAACTAAACGAATGGTTAGTTTCTCGAAATAAAAGTTTTATTTTTTATTTTTGGATAAAAAATAAAGCTTTCATAAATAAATATAATTGTATAAACATAGACAAAATATTTCCATGAAAATTAATAATAAATTTTGAAAAAAATAATAATGCTAAAAAAGTTATTTACTTAAGTAATAATCACTTTATCTTTATAGATGTGTTTGACAATTTTAGCTATAAATGGTCAACTAATGTTATAAATAATTTAAGCAGTGATAATAATTTCTCTTTATTAAAAATAATTTAAACGCTTTTAGTTAAAAATATTAATGGTAACAAGAACATGAACAACAATATTAATATATATATATATATAGTATTATATAAATAATGAATCTTACAAAAATAAATTAACGAACAAATTTAATAATTTGACATTTAATAAACTTTTCAACTTCTTGTATCTGAAAATTTTTAAATAATTGTTTTGAATAGTAAATATGATAGTTAATTTTTTTTTAAAAATTTCTTTCAATTATACTAATAATTGATATGACAATAATATATTCATCTTATATATTATAGATTTATTATTTGCTTGCTATTTTAGAAAGGTTTTTTTTTTTTTTTTTTTTTTTTTTGGCTCTGAAAAACGGTTTTATAAAACCAAAAACCCAGAAACAAAGTTCAATAGAAGGAGTTGGCAGTAAAGCCACTCTCCTAGGTTACAAAAACTGAAAAAACAGAAGGAAAATCACTAATAGAAAGGTAGCCAGTGATGTCATATTTTTGACACCATCTACAGACAAAATGTGCTAAGAAATTATTCTCCCTAAGGGACCAATCAAAACAGACAGTCTGCTACTTCTTTTCCAGATACCAAATTTCCTTGAAAGTTCCTTCAGCTGCCCAGTGCTAAGCTTGAGAATTTGGATTGTTAATTTTGTCAATCACGTTCCACCCATATGAGATACAGTTTACTTTGGACCAACCTTCCTTGAAAACTAATTTTAGAGCCGGTAGGACGCCAAATACTTTTGCCACCTCTGGAATATCTGATTCAAAATGAATTGCTTTAATTTTTTGCACTTCACCAAGACGGTTTCTGGTCACAGATCCTATTGTACTCTTTCCATCTTTTATTGCAGTATCAGTGTTGATTTTTATACACTGAGAAGGGGGCTTTTTCCATGAAGAACGCTTGCTATAGAGGGGAGCAGCTACTTTCTGACTGGTCTTGGAGAAGACAGCTCTTTCTTCTTTAAATCTGTTATTTAGCCACACCATGGTACAGTCCAAAGAGAACTTAAAGTTGTCATAACTGGTATTGTTTCTGATTTTCCAGATTTTGTCCAAAGTAAACACAGCATAGAGAAAGCAGTCTTCCTTGTCAGTTGAGTGGACTGGAAGCACTGCTACCGGATTTGCAATCCCCATCAGTTTCCTTTCAAAATGTTGATCCTCAAAAGGTTCCCATTTAATGCTCCATGGCAGAGCAAACCAAATGGCTTTAGCCACCTGGCAATGGAAAAATAAGTGGCATTCTGTTTCTAAGCAACCACATCCATGCACAGTCCTTCTCACTAATTTCCATGTTTCGAGATACAAGATTTGAAACAGTTGCCAGACCGTGGTTTGCTAATTTCCATAAGAAAAACTTCAATCTTTCATGAATCTTGGAATTCCACACTTGCTTACATCAATGAGAGCCAAAGAAATTATTCCAATATTCTAACTTGAATGCTATTTTAGAAATTTGATCATCATAAATGATGCATTATTAATAGATTAACATTTTTTAATGGTTTGAATGAAAATTGTTAAATTTTTAATAAAATATAAAATGTTTCTAAAATTCTATTGGAATTTCTTTCGATATCAATATTTTCATTGATATTTTTGTAAAATTGGATGCTTGACATTTTTATCAATATCGACATCTTTATCAATATCGACATTTTATTCTTGAACGTATCTCTTATTTAGGGGCTCAAATCTTTGACATATTAGGTCAAAAAACCCAAAATTATATTGAAAATTTGGATCCAACCTATAAAGCAATTGAACTAAACCCAACACAATCCGCAATTGCCTAATAATTTCAAAAGATTGTGGAATGAAAAAGAGAAATGTTTATGTAAGAGCTAATAGTGTCATGTTGCATCATCCAATTCTTGTTAGAATAGGGATGACAATTTACCTTATATTTCTTGATCTTCATGGAAATCTGCCTTTAACAGGTTAGAGACTGAATAAAACCTCATATACGGATCGGGTTCAGGGCGGAGACAAGAATTATATTCTCCCCCCATTCCGGCCCATTTATATATATATATATATATTATTAGTAAAATATATTTTATATTTATATTTTATATATTTTTATATTTAAATATAATTATATTAATAATTGTGAATAAACTCTATGAATGTATAACAAAGTTTTAGAAATACTTATATTTTTTGTTAAAAATATTCTTATCAATTTTTACTTTTTTTTTTTATAATGGGGAAATGGGGAATTGCAGTTTCACCCATATTAAAAAAAACTGAGTTATAGGGCAGATATAAGAGCAGTTTTAATCTCCATGTGTGTGTGTGAAAAATTCGCACTAGATCAACTTCACTTTATAGGATATAGAATTTTAAATCAAAGGTGGGTCATGATAATGTCCGTACAAATAATTATGTGCAGTTGCACGCAGTACAAAGACTAAACCGGACATCTGCTCATCAAAGAATCTTTAATTAAAACAACCACAAAATTTTTTCAATTTTCTTTTTGTTTTGGAGTGCGCAGTAGACATAGAGCTGGGGCCCGAAATAATTCAACTGCCTTTCTTGTTTTG
This sequence comes from Ziziphus jujuba, assembly GCF_031755915.1. NCBI lineage: Eukaryota > Viridiplantae > Streptophyta > Magnoliopsida > Rosales > Rhamnaceae > Ziziphus > Ziziphus jujuba. The sequence continues at coordinate 25,761,887 of NC_083382.1, forward strand.
TTCTCTTTTGCACCCTCAGAACTTCGGATGCATGTGCACCATCGCTCACATGCTTCGATGCATGTATAGAAGAATTTTGCCATTTAGAAGACCATATTGAATCTTTTGATGCGATTAGAAGTACTTGTATATCTTAGCCTTTTAGTTAGCTGTATTTAAATGTTAGCATGTCCTTCCAATCAGCGAACCTTTTTATACTTAAAAAATGAAAGGCAGCATGTAATTAAAGGTTTCCAAGATTTAATCAGAAGGAACTTTTATGGGTTTATTGGAATTCATTGGGTACTCAGCATCCATTTCCAACATTTAAAATAATTCACGATTAATGGATGAAGATTTATGGACCATCTTATATACTTTTAATCATTGTGCTTTTATACCTCCGACAGTTGGATCCATTGTCTTTTAAAAATCACATGGAAGGAATTTCATTTTCTCCTGCAATCCCTCAAATTCAACAACCTAGATGAACAAGGAAAAAAGAAGCAGAGATCCTCTGGCAGCATCAAACAAATAATTGTACGTGTCAAATTGTGAGAGGATATATTATACATAAAAGTGATCAGCAACAAATAATTTTACTTTACTTTTGCAAACATGAGTAGCAAATAAGTCAACAAAAGTTCAATCACCGTATGTACTTCAACGTGATAACATATACTTTTAATTAACGAAAGTTCTATTTCAGTTCAAAAGAGGAATGTGAATGTGGTATCTAGGTATAATGTGGTTTAGTTTTATTATTATTATTATTATTATTATTATTATTACTACTACTACTATTACTACTATTATTATTTTTTCTATTTAAATTGTGTCTAATTTTCTTATCTCATGTGTTAGTTGATCATAATTATTATTTGTTAGACATTTTAAATACTTACAAATTTTTAAAGAAAAACAAAATTATAAATCAAAAACAATTTGAAATTGTGTTCAATTTGGTGTTCATGTTTTTATTTTTCCTTCTTAATTTTATAGTTTGCTTTTATAGTCTAAAAAACTTTAACCAATACTTGAAATAAACAAATTACAAACATTTATATTAAAAAAAAAAAAAAAACCAGCCACATTAACGAACCTCACATAGATTTATCATTCAAAATTTTTGCTATCTAAGCTAAAGAAACCGTCACATTTTTAATGAAGTCCTTCAACTTATTGTATATTCATGACTAAATGGCCATAAAAAGATTATAATAATAATGCAAGGTTCTGACCTCCATCTCTGTATTAATATTTTTTAGCAAAAAAGGATGTTAATTTAAGGAAAAAAAATGTTTAAAAAAACGTTTTCTTTCCAAATCAGTCATGCTCATGCTTGCTCGGCCTTTGAAAAAGATGTATGCTTCCTTTTTGGATCTCAACTTTGACTTTTGTTAATTTGTCCATGGGCCCATCTTAATTATCATACCCTGGCCCTCAACTCATATTTCAAGCCCGATAGGAGGATTCACTGTTGAATCATTGAAATTCTTTCATACTCATGAACGGATCATTATAAAAAGGTCTTAATTTAATTTACGTATGCAATCAAACCCGAGAATCAAACATGAATTTCTTTATTTCTATCAGAATATATAGATATATATATATATATATATATATTTTGAATCCTTTATTGTTTAGATGTGTTGGAACAATGTCGGAAAAATTCCAACAATCTGTTGTCTTATAAATTTGCGGGCATACCATTTCAAACCTGTAACAGTTCAAAGAAATAAAAAAAAATATGCACCAAATTAATCAAACTACTCAGACGATTGTATTAATTATTGGAAAACAAAAATAATCTTAAAAGGTCCGATTGCCTTAATGAATAAAAAAAAATTTAAAATAAAATTTCAACTAAAAACAACTAAGAACAATAAATTAAAGGAAGTAAATTCTAAAGAGAATAAACTAAATAATCTATATTCTTGTAGCTGTTTGTGGATGTGTCTAGAGGTCTGCTCAAAGCCAATGGAGCTTCAAATTATATAAGAGAAAATAGCCAAATACTTCATGCTCTTTCGATGTGAGACTTTTTGCCAAAACTCCAATTTTAAAATTTCAATTTATACATATAACAATTACATGACCATTTAATCTCCAATCAATGTGGGACTTAATTAATCTCTTAAAAATAATACTCCAATAAAGTGGAAATATTAATTTGGAAAATTAATATTTTGGCCCAAACATTGCCCCCTTGCTTTGAAGTTTTGTAGTGGAATGGAAAAATTTCAAAGCAAATATTAATGTATTGTTTCTTGTCATCACAATTACAATGGAGTAATAGGTTGAATTCCATTACGTCTGACGGCAAAAAACCATGCAAGATGAATATTTATTTTTCCATCCAAAAGCTGATGCAAGAATTGATGCTACACAAGGAAACCAATTGAAGATAAAGATCCTCACGGCTTCACAAGGCAATGAAGCTACATTTAAAGCATGCCCAAACTTCAACCCACTACTAGAATCGAGCTGATACACGACACAAGTACTGCATCGCACTAAATAAACAGCAACGCATTTGACGGAGTCGCCAAATATCCTGTCGCGAAATATATAAGATAACAAGCGACGTATCATAACAGTCGCCCATTCATAATTTTTAGCGACGCAAATTTAATTTTTAGCGATGCATACAATAATGTACTTATAGCGATGCATAAAGTAGTTACGCTTTAGAATATTGTCGCTAAAAATTTTTAGCGACATTACCGTAATACGTCGCTAAATATTTGTGTCGCTACAAATTCATTCTGAATAGCGACTCATTCATTTTTAGCGACACATTTTTTTATCGCCTATTTAGCGACGCATTATGCTTTAGCGACGAATTATATGAGTCTCTTTTTTAGTGATCCATATATTTTTAGCGACTATTTTTTAGTGTCTCCAAATTAGCGACTCATGAATTTTTAGCGACACATTTTTTGTCGCCTATTTAGCGATGCATTATGCTTTAGCGACGAATTATATGAGTCTCGTTTTTAGCGATCCATATATTTTTAGCGACTATTTTTTAGTGTCTCCAAATTAGCGACTCATGAATTTTTAGCGACACATTTTTTGTCGCCTATTTAGCGACGCATTATGTTTTAGCGACGAATTGTGTGGGTCTCTTTTTTAGCTATCCATATATTTTTAGCGACTATTTTTTAGTGTCTCCAAATTAGCGACTCATGAATTTTTAGTGACACATTTTTTGTCGCCTATTTAGCGACGCATTATGTTTTAGCGACGAATTGTGTGGGTCTCTTTTTTAGCGATCCATATATTTTTAGCGACTATTTTTAGTGTCTCCAAATTAGCGACCGCTCGTGTTTTAGCGACAAATTATAAGAGTCGCATATTTATGAATTTTTAGCGACGCATTTACCCATTTAGCGACATATGCAGCAATTATCTTAAAGCGACACATTGATTTAGCGACTCTTTATGGAAAAGTCGTTAAAAATTAGTTAGCGACTTTTTTGTTTAGGGTCGCTATATATTTATGTTGCTAAAATTGGAAAAACACTTTAAGTGACATTTTGTGTAGAGTCGTGAAATTTATGAGTCGCTAAATTGATCTTATTATATGTCGTTATATATTTTAGGTGACTTTTAGTTATCTTAATGAGTTGCCATTTCTTTTATTTTTTTTAGATTTATATTTTTTAATTTTTAAAAATTTGTTAAAATATAAAAGTAATTATAATACCAAAAAACCCAAACTAGCTTCGTCCAAAATAATTAGAATATAAAAATTTAAAATAAATACTTGTTCATAACAAACAATAATCAATATAATTAAATATCATCTCATTGACATATTTTTACATATGCATACTCATTGAGATGGAAGTTGATGTCCTCGTGTTGATGATATTACACCCTCATACTGCATATGGAAAAATAAACAAATTTATTAACACTGACGTAAAATAAATTAATAAAAACTTAATCATTAATAAATTAATTTGTAATTTGGTAAATGAAAATTTAATGAATATTTACCTTCTTAAGGTTTGGCGTGGCACATTTCTCCTAATTAAAGTGGAAAACACATAAGAAAAAAACACATAATGAATAAATAAATATTACTTAAAACATAAGTTAATAAATATACGTACCAGTTTATTTAGAAGATATTGTTTATCCATATCCCCTCACAGTCATTACGAACATAGCCACTCTCACATTCATCCTCATGATCATTTTCAACAACACTTGACAACTGTATGGCAAATGGATTGTTTCAACAACACTTGACAATTGTATGGCAAATGGATTGTGAGCCATTGTAGTATCGCCAAGAACATCTTCTTCAACCAATTCTTCTTCAACAAAAGTACAATGTCGTGGAGGAGTTAAAACAATAAACCATCTCGAATCAAGTTGATCTTCAACATAAAATATTTGTTGAACTTGTGAAGCCATGATGAATGGGTCAGATTTATATCCAATTTTACTAAAGTTAACACATGTAAACCCCATCTCATCAACTTTCACACCACTGCTGTCAACCCAATCATACTTGAACACTGGAATTCAAAACATAGTGTAATCGACGTCCCAAATCTCTCTTATGATCCCATAATATGCCATCTCAGCTAAAATTGAGTTATTATCCTTAGCATTAGCAAAATGCTCACTTTTGGCAATAACTTTGACACCACTATTCTGGGTGACCCTCTTATTATCCATATTTATAGTGTTGAATCTAACCCCTCTAATGACATATCCTTCATGTTTCGTTACCACCCATTGCGGACCATGGGCTAACCATCATAATGTTTCAGAAACTGTGTGATTAGGTTGACTTCGCTCTTGTGCAATCTAGTCAATTGAAAAAAATATGAAAAATTAAAGCTAAAACAATAATATTATATATTGAATATTTAACTTTCCCATACCTTATCACGTAACCAGTACATAAATGTACGTTTGTGTTCATCTTGAAACCATTTTGCTTTTTTTCCTCGATTTTTTTTGCTTGACTTCAAGACTTCAAAATGAATACTAAAACAAATAAAAGTTGTTGTAATTAATAAAAATATCCAACATATCAACTTATTGATGCATATTCATATATTCAAAATATCAACTAAATTATACATGTTGATATATATATTAAAAATATCAACTAATTTATACATTAACATGTATATACGCACCTGACATACGGTTCCACTTTTGATGTATTCGAAAGTACACATCTATGGACTTGCTCCCAAAGTTGTTGATCAATTGATTGATTTTTTCCACCTTTAATGGGGGCGCCAACATCATCCTTATCATTTAACTTTTGATATCTACCAATTGGGTTTCCTACTGCATCTAATCCTCTCTGAAATTCACTATAAAACTCAATCACTTCTTCACATATGTAACCCTCGGCAATACAACCTTCTAGCTGATTTTTGTTTCGAACATAACTTTTCAATACTTTCATGTACCTCTCAAAAGGGTACATACACCTGAAATGTATTGGTCCACACAATCTTACCTCTCAAACCAAATGTACAGTTAGATGAACCATTATATCAAAAAACGATGGTGGAAAGAATTTCTCTAAAAGGCACAAAGTTAAGGAAAGAATTTCTCTAAAAGGCACAAAGTTATAACAAGATCATTTTGAATATTTTCCAATTCAGCAACAATGATAGACTTCTTGCAAATTGCATTGAAGAAAAAACAAAGTCTTGCCATTGCATGTCTCACATGTTTAGGAAGGATTGCAGGAATTGCAAGAGGCAAGAGTTGTTGCATCAATGTATGACAATCATGAGATTTCAATCCTACCATCTTTAAGTCCTCCATTGAAACAAGATTCCTAAAGTTTGAAGATCGAATAACCATCTGGAACCTTTAAGTGCGCTAAACACTTACAAAACAATTTCTTCTCATGCTTTGATAATGTATAGCAGGCCGGTGGTAGGAAAGTTTGATTTCCTTGAGGCTTAGGGGCCAAGTCTTTCCGCAAACCCATTTCTTGTAAATCTAAGCGAGCATTAACTCCGTTCTTCGTCTTACCAGGAATATTAAGCAATGTACCATATATGCTCTCACAAACATTTTTCTCAATATGCATGACATCTAAATTATGTCGCACATGGAGAAATTTCCAATATTCCAATTCAAAAAAAATGGACTTCCTCTTCCAACATTCTTCAGAATCAACAGTCCTTTTCCTTTTGTATGAGTTATCAAATCTCATTGCATTAAGCTTATCTAAGATTTCTTCTCTAGTCAACAGTTTTGGAGGCACTCCAAATTCTTGAAATCCATTGAAAGCCTTCTTTTGCCTTCGATAGTGATGAATTGGAGGAAGAAATCTTCTATGCCTGGTAAAACTTATTTTTTTTCCATGCTTTAGCCTTGTAGCAAAAGTATTTTCACTGCAAATTGGACAAGGATAATATTCCTTCACCGCATGACCGGACAAGTTACCATAAGCTGGGAAATCATTTATTGTCCATAGCAACACTGCCTTCAAAGTGAATTTCTCTTGACGGTAAGCATCGAAGACCATAACACCCTCATTCCACAACCGCTGCAGGTCTTCAACTAACGGCTCCATGTATACATCAATTTGATTTCCAGGTTGCTTCGGTCCAGAAATTAAAAGACTTAACATCATAAATTTCCGCTTCATACACAACCAAGGAGGAAGATTATACACAGCCGTCCATAAGCCAACAACTATACCTACTACTCAACATATTATGTGAAATAACTCCATCGGCCGCGGTCCCAAATCTCAAATTCCTATCTTCGGATGCAAAGTTTGGCCATAAACGATCAACCAACTTCCAAGAAGGAGAATTCGTAGGGTGTTGCATTTCCCCTGTCTTAACCTTTCTCCCATTGGCATGTCATATCAAATTCTTAGCCGTTTCAACACTACGAAACATTCGTTTAAAACGCAGAATAATAAAAAAGTACCATAAAACTTTATTTGGAATATTGCTAGCAACTCCATTCTTATCAATTTCCATCTAGCAGATCCACATTTAGGACATTCATTAAGGTCCACATATTCCTTCCTAAACAGAATACAACTTTTAGGACATGCATGAATCTTGATGTACTCCATTCCCAAAGCACTCAAAGTCTTCTTAACATTGTACATGGAGTTGGCAACACATTGTCATTTGACAACATCTCGGATAACAATTGCAATAGTACATCAAAGCTCTTATCAGAATATCCATATCTTACCTTTAAGTTGTACAATTTAACCAAGGCCGACAACTTGGTAAATTTGGTACAACCTAGATACAAAGGTTTCTCTGCATCCTCAAATAAGGTAGCAAATTCATTAGAATCATTATCAAAAGTTTCTAATGTAGCATGGGTCATGTCTAAGCTATTGAAAGCCACGTCTTCCTTACTACTACTATCATTTTCATTATATTCTACATTAATATTCCTAAAATGAGAAGATGGTTCAATACCATCAGCACATGACTCATCATGCCAAATCCATTGCCGATAGTTGACATCAAACCCATTCTAATATATATGGCCTTTAATATCCCTAATAGTATGGATTTTCATATTCTCACATTGCATGCAAGGACATCGTATGGCATTACAATCATTGGCATTCTCCATGCTAAATTTCAAAAATTCACTCACCCCCTTAGCAAAATTGCTTGAGGTTCTATCCTTCGTTATCCACGATTTATCCATTTCCCTACCAATCTAAGCAGAACAATATCAAACAATATCACAAAAAAAAATTATCGACAAAAGCAAGATTAAAAAAACCCATTGCAAACAAATTATTGAGAAAAGAAAGATTAAGAAAACCCATCGCAAACAAATTATCGACAAAAGCAATATTAAGAAAACCCATCGCAAACAAATTATCGACAAAAGCGAAATTAAGAAAACCCATCGCAAACAAATTATCCACAAAAACAAGATTAAGAAAGCTCAGCGAACCTAACCTTCGGTTATAATGAATAAATAAATAAATAAATAAAAAATAACCCAATCCACCACATGTCACCGCCAATCATAAAGCGAAAAGAAACTCACCGAAAGCATGGAGACGAAGAAAGAAGAAGCCAAGCTAACCACGAGGGCGACACAGAGAAATCCAACTTCCAGGTAGCAACGCAAGCAAACGGAAAATTAAACATGAAATATCCCACTCTTCAGGTCTCTTTTAGATTGCTTCCAATTCTAACACCTATTATGAAGTGTACTAACACAAATTTTGTGAAAAGAAATGGTATTCAACATCCCGCGTAAATTTTGAAAACGCGCCAAAATTTTTAAGAAAATGGATAAACAGGCGACGTATTCAGATAAACTGTGTCGCTAAAGGATAAACAGTTTCATAGACGCCCTTTTTTTAATTCTTTTAAAATAAAAAAGTTTCTCCAAGTACTGTTTATTTCCTTCTTAAACTTTTGGCAATTACTCTAAAATTGTAATTTTTCATTTAAAAAATTAGATGATCTAGCGACTCATTGAGATAAACAGGCGACACATTTACATATAAAAGGGTCGCCTTATCCAATAGTAATTAAAATTTATTTTTTAATTTTAGTTACTTTTTTTAAAATTACATCCAAAAATATTTCCACATAGCATTCCAATGAACACCAAGTCAATTAATCTAAAAATATAAAACAGTTCTATCAATGCTCTTTTCAATTATTCACATATATGAGTACACAAACACAAAAACACATCTCACGACATAATTTGAGATAGGATATAATAATTGTAAATTGGTCTAAAGCAAGGACCCATAGTCCAATTGCTCGAAGTAAGTATGTTCGACGAGTTGCACTTTCATGTTTTTGGCTATCAGTGATAGTTTATATGAACCCAAATAAACTAATAGATTACATTTGGGGAAGGACATTTCAAATAACAAGCGACACATTAAAATATTTATGAGTCACTTATGAGAAAATAATTTGTTTTTTGGGGTTTGTGATATTTCTGTTTAATCAATCTGATATTCTTTCAGCATCAAATAACCAGTGAAAATATTTAAACAAGATAAAGTAGGTTTTCTTTTTTTTTTTAATTATAAGTAATAGGCGACGCATAAACAATCTTATACGGAGCCTATAATAAAATATAATTTTTTTTGGTCTCTTTTTTTTAACTCAATTTGATTTTCCTTACAACATCAACTATCCTGTGAAAATATTGAAGCAAATTATTAAATTAAATTTTTTTTTAAATTCATGATAGCAGGCGACGCATAAAAGAATTTATGCGTCGCTTGTTAGAAAATAATAAATAGTTTTTTTTTGTGTTATCTTCCTGTTTAATCGATTTGATTTTCTTTCAGCATCAAATAATCAGTGAAAATATTTAAAAAAGATAAAGTAGGGTTATTTTTTTTTTTAATTATAAGTAATAGGCGACGCAGAACCACCCTTATGCGTCGCCTATAATCAAAAATTAAATTTTTTTTTTTTTGTGTTATCTTCCTGTTTAATCAATTTGATTTTCTTTCAGCATCAAATAACCAGTGAAAATATATAAACAAGATAAAGTAGGGTTATTATTATTTTTTTTAATTATAAGTAATAGGCGACACAGAACCACCCTTATGTGTCGCCTATAATCAAAAATTAATTTTTTTTGTGTTATCTTCCTATTTAATCAATTTGATCTTCTTTCAGCATCAAATAACCAGTAAAAATATTTAAACAAGATAAACTAGATTTTTTTTTTTAAAATTATAAGTAATAGGCGACGCATAATCACTCTTATGCGTCGCCTATAATCAAATATATATATTTTTTTTGTTCTTTTTTTTAACTCAATTTGATTTTCTTTATAAAATCAAATATCCTATGAAAATATTTAAGCAACTTATTAAATTAACAATTTTTTTTTATTTAAAATTAATGTTAACAGGCAACGCATAAATTTTATGCGTCGCTTATTAGAAAATAATAATTTTTTTTTTGTTATCTTCCTGTTTAATCAATTTGATATTCTTTCAGCATCAAATAACCAGTAAAAATATTTAAATAAGATAAAGTAGGGTTTTATTTATTTATTTTTTTAAATTATAAGTAATAGGCGATGCATAATCACTCTTATGCGTCGCCTATAATCGAATTTATTTTTTTTTGTTTTTTTTTTAACTCAATTTGATTTTCTTTACAACATCAAATATCCTGTAGAAATATTTAAGTAACTTATTAAATTAACAATTTTTTTTTAAATCATTCTAACAGGCGACTCATAAAACAATTTATTCTTCGCTTTTTGGCAAAATTAATATATATATATATATTTTTTGTGTGTGATCTTTCTGTTTAATCAATTTAATTTTCGTTCAGCATCAAATCACCAGTGAAAATATATAAACAAGATAAAGTAGGGTTTTTTTTTTTTTTTAAATTTAAGTAATGGGCGACTCATAATCACTTTTATGCGTCGCGTATAATCAAATATATATATATTTTTTTGTTCTTTTTTTTTAACTCAATTTGATTTTCTTTACAACATCAAATATTCTGTGGAAATATTTCAGCAACTTATTAAATTAACAAATTTTTTTTTTTAAATCATTCTAACAAACGACTCATAAAAGAATTTATGCTTCGCTTTTTGGCAAAATTAATATTATTTTTTTTTTGCGTGTGATCTGTCTGTTTAATTAATCTAATTTTTGTTTAGCATCAAATACCAGTGTTAATATTTAAACAAGATAAAGTAGGTTTTTTTATTTTTATTTTTTTTAAAATTTAAGTAATAGGCGACGCATAATCACTCTTATGCGTCACCTATAATCAAATATTTTTTTTTTGGTTCTTTTTTTTTAACTCAATTTAATTTTCTTTACAATATCAAATATCCTGTGGAAATATTTAAGCAACTTATTAAATAAATAATTTTTTTTTTAATTAATGTTAACAGGCGACGCATAAAATTATTTATGCACTGCTTATTAGAAAATAATTTTTTTTTTTTGTGCTATCTTCCTGTTTACTCAATTTGATTTTCTTTCAGCATCAAATAACCAGTGAAAATATTTAAACAAGATAAAGTAGGTTTTTTTTTTTTTTTTTTTTTTTTTAAAATTATAAGTAATAGGCGACACATAACTACTCTTATGCATTGCCTATAATAAAATATAATTTTTTTTGATCTTTTTTTTCAACTCAATTTAATTTTCTTTACAACATCAAATATCCTGTGAAAATATTGAAGCAAATTATTAAATTAACAATTTTTTTTTTTAAATTCATTGTAACAGGCAATGCATAAAAGAATTTATACGTCGCTTGTTAGAAAATAATAATTTTTTTTTTTTGGTGTTATCTTCCTTTTTAATCAATTTGATTTTCTTTCAGCATCAAATAACTAGTAAAAATATTTAAACAAGATAAAGTAGGGTTTTTTTTTTTAAATTATAAGTAATAGACGACGCATAACTACTCTTATGCGTCGCCTATAATAAAATATAATTTTTTTGTCTTTTTTTTTAACTCAATTTGATTTTCTTTACAGCATCAAATATTCTGTGAAAATATTGAAGCAAATTATTAAATTAACAAATATTTTTTTTTAAATTCATTGTAACAGGCGACGCATAAAAGAATTTACACGTCGCTTGTTAGAAACTAATAATTTTTTTTTGTTATCTTCCTTTTTAATCAATTTGATTTTCTTTCAGCCTCAAATAACCAGTGAAAATATTTAAAAAAGATAAAGTAGGATTTTTTTTTTTAATAGGTGACTCATAATCACTCTTATGCATCGCCTATAATCAAATATAAATTTTTTTGGTTCAATTTTTTAACTTAATTTGATTTTCTTTATAAAATCAAATATCCTGTTAATATATTTAAGGAACTTATTAAATTAACAAATTTTTGTTTAAATTAATGTTAGCAAATAATTTTTTTGATGTGTGATCTTTCTATTTAAGCAACCTAATTTTCTCTCAGCATCAAATCACCAGTGAAAATATTTAAACAACATGAATGATTTTTTTTTTAATTTTTTTAATCAATCTGATTTTCTTTCAAATATATTTATTTTTTATTTAACATTTCAAAACACTTAAAATTTACATGCTTTTTAATTTTTATAGGCGACGTAGTTTCTTATTTATACGTCGCGCGTTCTAATTTCTTTTTTTTTTTTTTGTATTTCCATTTTTTCTTTTGTTTGTGTCATTAAATATTTTTATTTGCCCCTAAAATGTTTTTAATAACCATTTTTTATTCCCCAATATTAAGCAAATATTAGAAATAAAATGTGACGTTAACTGATGGGCTTTCTTTTCAACAATTAACCCCAGGTACAGAAACTTGAGAGTTGGAAGCAATCTAGGAGGTATAAGAAGATTTTGAAGGATCACACTCTCATTATGCATTCTTGTTTCTTTCAAGGGTTTGAAGGATTTTGTGGGTTTCTTTCCTAAATTTCAAAGTTCCTTCTTCCTTTGCTTCTTCTTCTTGCCGGTGGTTGGGTTGGAAGCACTTCACCCTTTTGCCTTTGCCGTCGCCGTCGCCGTCACCATGTTCGGTGGGTCGTGTACTTCGCCGTCATGGTGGGTGGCTGGGATTTTTGCCGTCTCATCGCCGGGATTGGGTTACTGGGTTTCTGCCGTGCCGTCGCCGTCGACTGCTGTGGTGGCTTGAAGTTCCTCTTGATTGCTAGATTTGTAAAGGTGTGCTATTTTTCATCCCTTTTGGGGTTCGGTGGTGTATGTGTTTGCTGGAAAAAATATTTTGTTTGCTGGTTTTTTTTTTTTTTTTTAATATTTGTTTGTTACTGTAATTTTGGTGGGGTTTTATGTTGTCAAAATCATGTCTTGTCGTCGACAATGGGTTAGCTAAATTTTGTTTGGAAAAATAGCTATATTTATTGAGTGGGGTTTGATTGTATGTAAAGCAAAATGATATGCTAATATTTGTATTATGTGTTTATATGGTTAAATTCAAGATATAGCCTTTATAAATTGCGTGGGAAATGTCAGGGATGGTGCTCTGTTGCGGGTCTTAAAACAACGTCGTTTGTACGGCTCAAAATCCATTAGTGATTTAGTCGCCGGATGTAAAGTTTGAAAATGTTAATGACTGTTAAAGATGATAGATGTTAAGAGAAGACACTATTACTGCATCACTTGGTAAATAAATGACATGAATTTATCGTTTATTATTGTTATTAATGGTTTATTCATTATACTACACCCTATGTTCATATTGTTAGTAATATTAATTTGTGTTTATGTTTTTTGTATGTAGAGTTATGGATCCTTTTAATGAACATGTCCTCTCGGATGGGGATGGCGTTGGATCACCATCCAGTGATATGGAAAGGCCGAGTACATCATCCCCAAGACGTAGAAAACGAGGGGCTACAACAATGAAAGGCCTTAGGAAGTATTTGGCGGGAAACAAAAGCTTGGAACCTCAATATAATGAGGTTGGAGTTGCTATTAACTCTGAGGCCGTTCGACTAAACAATTTGGAGGGCTTGTTGGCTAGGAGCACAATACCAATTAATATACCTAATTGGAAAGATGTGTCCGATAGGTTAAAAGATAATCTATGGGCATCAATAAAGGTACAAAGTGCATTATTGTTAAATATTGTTTATTATGAATAATATTTAATTGATGAAGATTTTATAATTCCTTTTTTGCATTTGTAGCTTGTATATATGCATTTTACTTGCATTTCTTACTTACCGCATTTACTTGTCAATCAATGTTACTAAATATATATATATATATTTTAATTTTGCAGCAATATACGGGTAAGGATGATAGTTTTAGGAAGGCAACTTTAAAAGATTGTTGTGACAAATGGAGAAAATTCAAGAATTACTTATATAGATATTTTGTTCGACCATATATTGACACACCCAAAAAGTTGAAGCATCGACCCTCAATTTATGAATTCATAAGCCAAGAGGTGTGGGATGATTTTGTACAACAAAGGTTGTCGGATAAATTCCAGGTATAGTTTTATTTAATGCACGTTAATGTTGTATTAAATTATGCTGCCATTATTTATATAAAAATTAAAATTTGTTATGGTGACTTATGTTATTTGGGTTTTCTAATATGTATGTTTATAACTTTTGTAGGCATTAAGTCAAAAATATTTGGAAAAATGGAAATTAAACAAGTATCCGCATAGGATGGGTGCAAGGGGCTACGCGAGATTAAAAAGAGCTATTGTATGCAATTCATTTTTATTTGCATTTAACCATATTAATTTTGTCATTGTTACTTGATCACTTGCATTATCAAAATTAATTTATTTGTAATTTTCAAGCAACTTGAAAGAGGCACCAAAAATTATGTAGACCGAGATGACCTGTGGATACGGGCACATATGGGGAAGGATGGAAAATATGCAAATGAAGAAACTGAACATGTAGCGGAAAAAATTATGAGTATTGTATTTTTTATGAATATTTGTTGCATATATTATTATTTAGTTCATTAGTATATAAACTAATATATTCAATCATTTAAACAATATATTGTAGAATGACTTAAAAAAGAAGGCAACAGAAGGAGAAATTCGGCCTTCACCTCCGGTGGATATCCTCACACAAGCTTTGGGAAAAAAGGAGTATGGAGGTAGGCTTAGGGGTCAAGGCAAAGGATACATGGTGAATAACTTTTTCCATACTCCTAAGCCGAGTTCACAAAAAAAGACCAAGTCAGAGGGAAGTGGAAACGATGTAATCTATGAGATGCTGCTCAAAGGTTTGGTGGCAATCTTCAGAAATTCAAGTAGCAGCAACACTGCCCAAGTTGATGCGCTCATATCGGCATGTGGTATTGATATTCCGTCACTCACTCATCCAGCCGATACTATTGCTGCTCCTGGGACCCAAGTCGATGATGTTGCTGGTCAAGGGACCCCCCCAGCCGATGATGTTAATGCTCCTGGGACCCAAGTCGATGATGTTGCTGCTCATGGGACCCCCCCAGCCGATGATGTTGATGCACCAGGGACCCAATTTGATGATGTTGCTGCTCATGGGACCCAATCTACATCTTGGATTGATGCTCCTCGAATCTATCTTGAGGTAATTATTTCATATATATATATATGTATGTTTAAGTGGGTTATTACTATCTATATGGCTCCCATGGTTGAAGAGTCTTACCTATCGCCATGAGGTCATGGGATCGAGTCTTTAAGTTGAAGGAATATTGTCATGTGAACATATATTAATTTTTTTTATTTTTTTTTAAACTTTGCAGGGTGTAAAATGCGATGTTGGCCATATAGTAGCACGTGGCACTTTGGTACCTTCGCTGCCAATGGATATGTGCCATAGTGTGAAGCTAGGTGCAGCAAATTATAAGGTCACTGTTGATGATTGTATTGATGGATTTGCACCTTTGCCTATTCTGTCATTTGACATCATACGTGTCGGTGATGCTGAAGGTGCATTTGTTGCATGGCCAAGAGATCTTGTTATCTTGCCATCTGAGGAGGTATTGTTCGATGCAACTATATATATTAATGGAGTTTAAAATAATTTTGTTTTTGTTCTATTTTAAATGTTATTTGTTGATATTTGTAGGGAAGCTCGAATATGTCAAATGTTGAGAATGATCAAGATGATAATGTTGATCCTTTAGTCATTACCCCAACAATCCGAGAGTTGTTACGTCGGATCAAGGACGTTGATAGGGATCATTTATGGTTTTTTAATATGAAAAAAGAGATCTTTGGGGAAAAACAACAGTTGGGCATAGCGAGGAGCGATATAAATGATTTTTGTTACATGCAAGAATTATCTTCCGAATGCATTTTGTTCTACATAAGGTAAACTAAATTTGGATGTCTTTATAACTAATTCTTTAACTTAATTAATTAAACACTATAATTACTTGTAATCGGATTATGTAGGCATTTATGTGAGGGATTGACGGGCTCCTTCGAAGGGAATTATTGCTTTGTTCATCCAGATATTATTGCTTCGGTTGGTCATCCAAACCTTCATGAACGGATGATAAATATATTGAGTAGATGGCAAGATGCAAAAAATAATCAACTATGATTCTTTCCCTACTGTGCAAGGTAATATTGTGTTAGTTTTAATTGAATTATGTTGTGAAAATATTAATTTTGAAAAACATCATATTAACCAAAATATTTATTGGTGTTTTTAGGAATCATTGGATGCTATGTGTTGTTGATTTATACAAAGCAGTAGCATGGTTTTTTGATTCTTTGAAGACTCATAAGAATATAATTGATAAGGATATAAAACCTTTGATCGACGAGTAAGTTAATAACTCTAATATTTTTAATTAATTGTTCTTACATTGGATTTGTACTTTTGAAGCTACTATATAATCTTATACAATATTTATATTTCTATATAGTTCCTACGTTGCATGGAACCAAGGAAAGACATTTGAAAAGAAACTTCGATGGCAAAATACCAAGGTAATTATTATATATAAACTTAGCATTATTAGTTGTTAGTTAATTTAAATACTTGTATATATTCGTATCTAATATTACATATAATTTACTGTTTTGCAAATTTAGACATCGATGCAGCCCGGGAGTACGGAATGTGGTTACTATATTATGATGATAATGCGAGATATCATTAGGCACAAAGTTCCTCCCCGGGACTTAAGAGGAATGGTAAATTATTATTAATTTAATGATTTCATCATATTTCTATTATGTAATAATTAATATTTATGATTATTTGTATATGTATTAACATAAGTTTCTGATGTTCAGTACGAAGGTGTCACTTGGTTACAAGCTGAACATGTCAACGAATTTAGAGATGAATAGGCAACAGCGATGATCACAAGTATCTCAAACCAATGAATATCTATGCATGGTAGTGAAATAGCTAGCTTTTGTTAATAGCTTTTGTTTGTACATATAAAATATCGTAGACAAATTTGTGAAAATCGCTCATAAGGTAATATTTGTTTTGCATGAACTTTGGTTTTAAACATACCAATTTTACAAAATTTCAAACAATATTAAAAATAATTAAAATAAACGGTGAACAGGCAACACACAATATGCTTGAGAGTCGCCTGATACAAATAATGCAAAAAAAAACAAAAACCATCACAGTTGTGTGCTTCAATATTTTAACAGATTATTTGATGCCAAAAGTAAAACAGAGTGATAAATATTTTTACAAAACCAAAAGAAAAAAAAATATTTAAACAAAAGGTGAACAGGCGATGCACAAAATGCTTGAGGGTCGCCTGATACAAATAAAAAAAAAAACAAAAAAAAAGGGGTTCTGTGATGCTGCGTAAACATTTTCACTTGTTATTTAAAGTTGAAAAAAAATTAACTTTCTAAAACTTACAAAAAACACAAATAAAAAAATTTATACACTAATAGGCGATGCATAATATTGCATATGCGTCGCCTGATAATAATAATACGTCTTCCAAAAAATTTAAAATCCAAAACTGTTATTTTTCTTAAATATTTTCACTGCTTTTTAAAGTTGAAAAAAAATCAAATTGATTTATATTTTATGGAAAAAAATATATATATACATATAATGGAAGAAGGCGATGCAAAAAAATACTTACGCGTCGCTTGATACAAATATTTTTTGGAAAAAAAAAAACGCTCTGTGATGCTACTTAAACATTTTCACTTGTTATTTAAAGTCGAAAGAAAATCAGCTGTTTAATACTTCCAAAAACTAAAAAAAAAAAAACAATTATTTAATAGGCGATGCAGAATATTAATTATGCGTCGACTGATATTAATAATGTGTCTTCCAAAAAATTAAAAATCCAGCACTGTTATTTTTCTTAAATATTTTCACTGGTTTTTAAAGTTTAAAGAAAATCAGATTGATTTATATTTTATGAGAAATATATATATATATATATATATAAGAGAATAAGGCGACGCAAAATGTACCTACGCGTCGCCTGATACAAATATTTTTTGGATTAAAAAAAAAAAAAGGCTCTCTGATGCTGCTTAAATATTTTCCCTCGTTATTTAAAGTTGAAAGAAAATCAACTATTTAATACTCACAAAAAACCCCAAAAAAAAAAAATTAAACTAATTGTTGAAGTGTGGCAATTTTGCCACTTGATGGTGCATGTCACCGACTAGCATGCACACCTTGGTATCAAATCCTTTCCTTTTATGAGTTTATATTTTTTGTATGTTTTTAATTGATGCAAGGTATATTTTGATAATGTTTTGTGCCTAAGTTATGTATGCAAAAGTATAGGCAAAATTATACACAAAAGAGTAGGAATGTTATGCTTGAAATGCCTATGGTGCTGGATTCATAATTTCCAGCAACATAGTTCCACTATTTATCTTATATCTCAGGTTGCAAATAGATTTTTGGGTTGAAATTTTGAGGGCTGTCTACAGACATATATAGAAGACTATGGTTCAAATTTCAGGTCCAAATGACATGGGAAAGTCCATTTTCTATTCCAAACAGATTGCTGTATCTGATGGGCCCAGTATGCAGAGTATGGGTCAGTTTTGGAGTTGTTTGGCCCATGATCCGGTTCCAGAACATTCCTAGCTCTTGGAACAATATTTATTGATGACCAAGGATGCTTCAAACCAAGTTGTATAGGCAGATACAAAGGGGAACTAAGTAGGTGAAGCTAGTTTGGTTGTTTACCCAAACTAGTTAAACAATAGGAACTTAGTTCAAACTATGTGCCACTTTTTACTATATTTGGAATAGACATGTTGCAGCTGGTTTTTAACTCTTTTGTGTATGAAAAGTTAGGTGTTGACCATTTTACTTTTTAAATTTCAAATACTTTACTCATTTTGTAAGCTCACATGCTTGGCATGTGTGAACTAGTTGTAATTTCAAGCTTATATTGCAAAATGAATGAAATGGCTACACATCCAAGCCTTATTTTCAAAAGCCAACGTGTTCCTCTTCTTCTTATCTCTTCTTCAACACCTTAGAACACTTTAGGAACCCTAAAAACCAGAAAACACCATAACCAAAACCTAAAAACACAACTCACACACAACCATTCCCAAGAGTATCACCAAAAGCTTGCTTGTTGCTAACACTTCAAGCTAGCTTGCTCTTGGTCATAACCTTCTCACCCCAACAAAGTGGTATCAGAGCAAGGCACATTTTTGTGAGATTTGTGAGGTTTTTGGGCTGGTTCATTCCTTGAGAGTGAAGAGATACTTGAAATCACAAATATATTTTCATATTCCTTCATACTAGAAAGCAACATTCACATGGCTTCTTCAAGTTTTTCAACTCCTTCTCCTCTTATCTTCAATGGGGAGAACTACAACATTTGGAGTATCAAGATGCAAGCCTACTTGAAGGCTTATGGTCTTTGGGAGGTCACCATAAATCCCCAAGAACCCGAGCCTTTGAGACAAGGGGCAACGGTCAACCAAATCAAGCACCATGAGGAGGAATTGGCTAAAGGTTTCAAGGCTCTCACCGCCATTCATTCTTGTATTAGTGATACCATTTTCACAAGGATAATGGCATGTGAGAGTGCCAAAGAAGCTTGGGACAAACTTCAAGATGAGTTCCAAGGGAGTGCAAGGACAAGGCAAATGCAAATCCTTAACCTAAGGAGGGAGTTTGAGACTATCAAGATGAAAGAGAAAGAAACGGTTAAGGAGTTCACCACAAGGCTTCTTAATGTGGTGAATCAAATTAGGGTGCTAGGTGAAAGATTAAGTGACCAAAGGATTGTGGAGAAGGTGTTGGTCTCCTTGCCTGAGAGGTTTGAAGCTAAGATATCTTCATTGGAGGAGTCAAGGAACCTAAATGAAATTTCCTTGACCGAGTTGGTGAATGCCTTGCAAGCTACGGAGCAAAGGAGGAGGATTAGACATGAAGAATCAATGGAGGCTGCATTTGTGTCTAAACAACATCAAAAGACACAAAATCAAAAGAAGAACAAGCTTAAGGTCATAAAGGAGAAAGGTGAAACTAGCAAACCCGAGAGGAAGTCCTATGAACCTTGTCACCATTGCAAGAAGAAAGGTCATCATCCAAGAAGGTGTTGGTGGAGGCCGGATGCATTTTGCCATAAATGCCAACAAAAGGGTCATGTGGAGAGAGTATGCAAGGCAAACAAGAAAGATAAGCAACAAGCAAATGTTGCTAAAGATAATGCAAGTGATAGTGAATCCGAAGAGTTATTTGTTGCTACTTGTTTTAGTAGCATCAAGAATGATGAAGGATGGATCATTGATAGTGGAGCAACACACCATATGTCTCACAAGCATGAGTGGTTCACAAACTTGGATAGGAGCAGCCACAATAAAGTCAAAATTGGAAATGGAGCCTTGATGGAAGTGAAAGGCAAAGGAGATGTGGTGATACACACCACCAAAGGTATCAAAACTATCCATGATGTTCTCTATGTACCTTCTTTATGTGAGAACTTACTTAGTGTAGGTCAAATGCTTGAGAACAAATATGCATTACACTTCTCAAACATGACATGCACTATAGTTGATCCACATGGAAATGAATTAATGTGTGTTGGAATGAAGAACAAGAATTTTAGGTTGAATATGGATGAAAATGGTGCATCGGTTGCATTGAACACCAAAGTTGAGAACACCTCTCAACTTTGGCATAAAAGACTAGGCCATGCTAGTTTTAAGTCATTGGTAGGCACACATGAACTTGTTAGAGACATGCCATTGGTGGAGAAGCAAGAACATGTGTGTGAAGTGTGTCAAAAAGGAAAGCATACTAGGCTAGCATTTCAATCTTGTTCTTGGAGATCAAAGGAGAAGTTAGGACTTATACATTCGGATATTTGTGGTCCTATGAGTGTTCCATCCTTAAATGGCAGCAAGTATTTCATAACTTTCATTGATGATTACTCAAGAATGTGTTGGGTGTATTTCCTTGAAAGAAAATCACAAGCTTTGGAGAAGTTTGTAGAATTTATGAAGTTAGTGCAAAATCAATCCGGTTGCACTATAAAGGTGTTAAGGACAGACAATGGTGGGGAATACACAAGTGAGGCTTTCAAACAACTTTGTAAGGATCATGGTATAGTTCATCAATTCACTACACCATACACACCACAACAAAATGGTGTATGTGAAAGGAAAAACCGTACCATCATGGAGATGGCTAGATGTTTGTTGTTTGAAAGTGGCTTGCCAAAGAAGTTTTGGGCCGAAGGAGTTAATACATCTATCTACATCCAAAATAGGCTTTACTCCAAGTCTTTGAGGAGTAAAACCCCATTTAAGCTTTGGTTTGGATATAAGCCTTCTCTTGATCATCTAAGGGTATTTGGAAGCATTTGTTACATCCTAGTACCACAAAAGAAGAGAGGAAAGCTTGATGAAAGGTCACAAGTTGGTGTCTTGGTTGGCTATAGTGATGTGACCAAGGGATATAGAGTGTATAACTTGGAAACCAAGAAACTTGTGATAAGTAGAGATGTGAAAGTTGATGAGGAAGCTAAATGGGTTTGTAGTAAGGAGGAGTTGGCTAGTATGGATGAAGACAATCGGCTTGAAGCTCATGATAATGATGAGGAACAAGGAAATGATGAAGGTGCTGCCCATGATGATGAATATGATGAGAATGAGCTAGAAATCTCCATAGGGGCTGATTTGGAGATTGGTGATGGTGTGAGAGGCACAAGACCTCTTAATGAGATTTATGAAAGGTGTAATGTGGCATTGAGTGATCCAATCAATGTCCATGAGGCTATGGCAAGAAAAGAGTGGAGACAAGCCATGCAAGATGAAATCGATGTGATAAACAAGAATGACACTTGGAGCTTGGTAACAAAACCGAAGGGAAAGAATGCTATTGGGGTGAAGTGGATCTTTAGGACCAAGTACAATCCGGATGGGTCCATAAATAAGCACAAGGCAAGGCTTGTTGTCAAAGGATATGCACAACAAGTCGATTTGGATTATGGAGAGACTTTTGCACCGGTTGCAAGGATGGAAACCATAAGACTTCTTCTTGCAATTTCGGCACAAAAGTGTTGGAAAGTATATCACCTTGATGTGAAGTCAGCCTTCTTGAATGGAATATTGAAGGAGGAGGTCTATGTTGTGCAACCCGAAGGTTTTGTGAAGAAAGGAAGTGAAGAGAAGGTATACAAGCTACAAAAGGCCTTGTATGGCCTTAAACAAGCTCCTAGGGCATGGTATGCCAAGATAGATGGTTTTTTGACAAAGCATGGATTTAGGAGGAGTCCTAATGAGCCTACATTGTATATTGGGACTCATGGTTGCATGGTGTTGGTGTCTCTTTATGTTGATGACCTCCTAGTGACCGGTGGTAATGAGAAAGAAGTGAGCAATTTCAAAAGTGAGCTAGAATTGAACTTTGAGATGTCTAGCCATGGAGAGATGAAATATTTTCTTGGAATTGAAGTTGTCCAATCATCCAAGGGCATCTTCATATCTCAAGAAAGCTATGTGAAGGAGTTGCTCAAGAAGTTTGACATGGAAGATTGTAATAGCGTTGCCACACCTATGAATGAAGGCACCAAGTTGGTGAAGGATGATGATTCTCCAAAGGTAAATCCTTCCATCTATAGAAGTTTAATTGGTAGCCTTTTATATGTATGCTCTACTAGACCGGATATCATGTTTAGTGTGGCTGTTTTGTCAAGATTTATGCATAGTCCATCACAAAATCATCTTAGTTGTGCAAAAAGAATCCTAAGGTATTTGAAAGGTACTAGTGATTTTGGTATATGGTACAAGGATGGCATGAATGAAGCTTTGCTTGGTTATAGTGATAGTGATTGGGCTGGTTCTTTGGATGATAGCAAGAGCACATCGGGCTACATTTACACTCTTGGAAATGGTCCTTTCTCATGGAATTCCAAGAAGCAACAAACCGTTGCACAAAGCACCGCGGAAGCCGAGTATATTGCTTGCTCAAGTTGTGCTAATCAAGGTGTTTGGCTTAGGAAATTATTGGAGGACTTGAGCTTGAAGCAAGAGGAAGCAACGGTAATATTGTGTGACAATACTTCAGCAATAGTAATTGCACAAAATCCAGTCCAACATGGGAGGACGAAGCATATACCGGTCAAGTATCATTCCTTAAGGGAATTTGAAGCAAGTGGTGAAGTGAAGTTGGAGTATGTGACTTCCGAGGAGAACTTGGCGGATATCTTCACCAAGCCATTGGGAAATAAGAGATTTGAGATATTGAGAGGACTTCTCAATGTCTCATACAAAATTACCAAGGAGGAGTGTTGAAGTGTGGCAATTTTGCCACTTGATGGTGCATGTCACCGACTAGCATGCACACCTTGGTATCAAATCCTTTCCTTTTATGAGTTTATATTTTTTTGTATGTTTTTAATTGATGCAAGGTATATTTTGATAATGTTTTGTGCCTAAGTTATGTATGCAAAAGTATAGGCAAAATTATGCACAAAAGAGTAGGAATGTTATGCTTGAAATGCCTATGGTGCTGGATTCATAATTTCCAGCAACATAGTTTCACTATTTATCTTATATCTCAGGTTGCAAATGGAGTTTTGGGCTGAAATTTTGAGGGATGTCTACAGACATATATAGAAGACTATGGTTCAAATTTCAGGTCCAAATAACATGGGAAAGTCCATTTTCTATTCCAAACCGATTGCCGTATCTGATGGGCCCAGTATGCAGAGTATGGGTCAGTTTTGGAGCTGTTTGGCCCATGATCCGGTTCCAGAACATTCCTAGCTCTTGGAACAATATTTATTGATGACCAAGGATGCTTCAAACCAAGTTTCATAGGCAGATACAAAGGGGAACTAAGTAGGTGAAGCTAGTTTGGTTGTTTACCCAAACTAGTTAAACAATAGGAACTTAGTTCAAACTATGTGCCACTTTTTACTATATTTGGAATAGACATGTTGCAGCTGGTTTTTACCTCTTTTGTGTATGAAAAGTTAGGTGTTGACCATTTTACTTTTTAAATTTCAAATACTTTACTCATTTTGTAAGCTCACATGCTTGGCATGTGTGAACTAGTTGTAATTTCAAGCTTATATTGCAAAATGAATGAAATGGCTACACATCCAAGCCTTATTTTCAAAAGCCAACGTGTTCCTCTTCTTCTTATCTCTTCTTCAACACCTTAGAACACTTTAGGAACCCTAAAAACCAGAAAACACCATAACCAAAACCTAAAAACACAACTCACACACAACCATTCCCAAGAGTATCACCAAAAGCTTGCTTGTTGCTAACACTTCAAGCTAGCTTGCTCTTGGTCATAACCTTCTCACCCCAACACTAATAGGCGACTCATAATGTTGCTTATGCGTCGCCTGATATCAATAATATGTCATCCAAAAAATTAAAAATCCACCACTGTTATTTTTCTTAAATATTTTCACTGGTTTTTAAAAATTGAAAGAAAATCAGATTGATTAATATTTTATGAAAAATGAAAATAAATAAATATAAGGGCATCAGACGACTCACAATACGCCTATGTGTCGTCGAAATGTATATGTTTTTGAAAAAAAAAAATTATCTTTCTCATGTTGCTTAAATATTTTCACTTGTTATTTAAAGTTGAAAGAAAATCAACTGATTAATATTTACAAAAATCCAAAAAAAAAATTAATAATTTAATAGGCGACACATAGAGTTTGTTATGCGTCGCCGGATATTTATAATGTGGGACGAAAAACAAATTAAAATACAGCTCTGTAAGTTTTCTTAAATATTTTTACCTATTTATAAAGTTGAAAGAAAATCAGATTGATTAACAATTTTCTTTAGTATAGCATTTAAACAATACAATTGATATGAAATATACGCACTCTATTAAAGGCGACTCTGTTGGACTGAATATTCAGCGACTCTTAACGGATGCGTCATGTGTTGTTGTTTCTCGCCACTTCTTGATGTTGACATTTTACGCATGCGTCATCTATTGTGATGCGAACCCGCCCAAGCTCACACAACCGACGACTCACTGGGGGATCTGATACGGATGAAGACTGGACCGATCACTAGGGCTCAAGCTAAGAGGTTTAAGGACAACCTTGCTGCCTTTATCCAAAAAGTAATTCATTTTCAAAAGGGCTTGTCCATACCTGAAGATAAAAGACCTGTTTTAAGTATCCAAGTGGTGGAGGCTGATACATTGAATACCCATACATCGGACATTTTATATCGGACACCCTTGCCTCGGACATCTGACCTCGGACTTCGGACATCGGACGTAACTTAGCTTGGATAGACATCAGTTAGCTCGGACAGACATAAGTTAGCTCGGGCAGACATCAGTTAGCTCGGACAGACATAAGTTAGCTCGGACATTAGGCAGACATAAGTTAGCTCGGACATCAGACATAAGTCAGCTTAGTTGTCAAACTAGTCAACTCGTTTTCTGATTTGCGTTTGACTTTTCTTTTTGGGTTTTTATTT
The DNA here is from genome assembly GCF_031755915.1 of Ziziphus jujuba. Lineage (NCBI taxonomy): Eukaryota > Viridiplantae > Streptophyta > Magnoliopsida > Rosales > Rhamnaceae > Ziziphus > Ziziphus jujuba. Next base: position 25,787,248 of record NC_083382.1, read on the forward strand.
ATTTATTTTCTGGACAAATAACTTAGAAAGGTTTTTATTTTATTCTTTCCATTGTAAATTAATTAATTTCTAATTTAATATAAAGGAATTAATTAATCAAACTTAGATTAGGAAAGGAAGTATAGTTTAGGCCAACTAGGTTTCTTTATGTGTGGTGACCGGTTTTCTTAATGTTCTAGGGTTTTTTAAGTTGTCTTTTCAAAGCCTATTTAAAGGCTTATTTTTCAATAAGAATACAACTTTGATTTGATTGAGAAAATACTTGCGAGATTAATTATCTCTTCGTTCTTTTAGAGCACTAAAACACCATTAGAGAATTGGTTGTTTTAGCTTGAATTATCAATAGGTTTTCCATCCCCTATTGTGGCGTCTACATTATACCAAGGTTTCTAACCACAGGTTGGTTAGAGGTTGAGGTAAATTCCCTTCGAACTTGAACTTAATTAAGATCCGGACTAATATAATACGGGTTTAGAAGCAGGTCGTCCTAGGTTCGTATTATTTGGTATCAGAGATAAATTTTGTTCTGGTTTGATCTATCTTTATTTGCTTTATTTGTTTTTTTTTTTTTGTGTTATTCTGCAATTTTAGCATTAGGTTAAGGTTGCATCCATCCCATACACGTTCTGCATCTTAAAAAAAAGAAAAATTCATTCCTAGTTTTTCCGTATTTTTGTTTCCTAGTTTGTTGGTTGTTTTTCATCATTGTTCTTGTTGATTTTGGTTTTTGTTGATTTTTCTTTGCTGTTTTAGTCTCAAATATTTGCATTCATATATTCAAAGAAAAAAAAAAAAAAAAGAGAGTTTACGGCAACATTTAAAAAAAAAAAAAAACTGCACATTTGTGTTTATTTGGAGGTCACGGGTTTGGTGTTTGTTTTGGAGTTGGAATTGCAATTTTGATAATTATTCTTGCTACTGCAGTTGTTTATGTTCTATGAGTGAAAAAAAAAAAAAAGAGCTAAAGCCGAATTAAAAATATATATATATATATTTCGGTTTGTTGGAGTTTGATTTGTTTGCTGGAAATTTGTTGAAGCTGCTGGGTTTTTTTGATTATTTATTCAATATTTGAGTTGCTGGGAAATTATTTTTTGCTGCTGGATATTTGGATTTTAGGTGCTTAAATTATTTGGATTAAAATCAGTTAAAGGATTTGATACAAAACTTGAATTACAAAGACCAACAACCAACAACTATTCTATATTTTTGTTCAATTTGATTCTTGTTCGTATTTGAATTTCTTTTCCTGGAATTTTATTCTTGAACTCATAATCTACTACCATCTGGTGCAGTTTTCAAAAATTTCAACGTTTTCCCATTATTTTGTGTTTGCTTGTCTCGAAAGCCCAAAAAAGTAGGATTTGTTGGATTCTTTTGGTATTGCCTACCTTTTGCTTACTGTTTGTTGATAAGTTTAATTAAAACATACTAGTGATCTAATTGCTGTTTTATGGGTGTTTTAATTAGAACTTTGAGATAACTCGTTGAGTGGAAAAAAAGGCAAGAGTGTGTGAGCTTAAAAGAGGATAAAAGCCGAAACAAGTGTGAAAACACGAGTGTCGAGTCCTCATTTGAGTGAAACACGTAAGGGATTGAAATTGTAAGGTCCTATTTTATTTCTATTGCATTATTATACTAACATGACAGAATCAAGAATGAGGAGAGGAGATCCACCATTGAGGATCAATGAGAAGGAGTCCGTAGCGTTCCATGGCGATGCCCGAGCTACCGGGAGTGGAGACCAAGTGGACATGAGAGCTGTTTTAGAGTCAATACAGTGGGTTAGTGCTCAAGTTGAGCATATGAATCAAAGAGTGGGAAGACTAGAAGCCTCATAAGGAGGGTGAGGCAAGAATTCCATGGAGGGTGAGGCCGAGGACGAAGAGGTCGCGAGAGACCGAGAGAGGAATTTGATGAGGAGCCATTCGGTGGAGACGTTGAAGAAAGTATGGATGAAACTTTTGCTGTCCAAGATAGAGCTGGCCGTGTAAGATATAGGAGGGAAGATACAGATGATGATTTGGAAAATATCAAGGTTAGCATCCTACCTTTTATGGGTAAAAGTGATCCCGAAGCTTATTTGGAGTGGGAAGAAAAAATAGAGATGATTTTTGACTGCCACAACTATTCGGGAGGTAAGAAGGTGAAGTTGGCAGCAATGGAGTTTGGACATTATGCACTCCAATGGTGGACCAATGAGCAAAATACCCGAAGGAGAGTTGGTGATGATTTCTATCTCGACATGGCGTCAAATGAAAGGAGCCATGAGGAAACGATTTGTGTCATCCCATTACCATAGGTTGCTACATCAAAGGCTTCAATCTTTGTTTCAAGGAAGTAGGTCCGTGGAGGATTATTACAAAGAGATGGAGATGTTAATGATGAGGTTGAATATGAATGAGGATAGGGAGACAACAATGGTGAGATTTCTTGGTGGTTTGAACCGTGACATTGCCAACCAACTTGAATTACAACAATACTTGGAATTGGAGGAGATGTTGCATGTAGCAATTAAGCTTAAGAACCAATTCAAGAGGAGGGGTGTTAGCATACGGTTTGGAGGAGTTTCTAGTAGTGGAAGGACAAGTTCAAGTGGCTGGAAAAACAATTCCACTTATGAAAGCAAGCTGAAGCCGAAACTTGGTGAAAAAACTACCAACCAGCCAAGAAGAGAAATTAAAACCGAATCTGCCCATGCCATTAAAGGTGAGGTAAAATTTGAACCTAAACTTCAAAACTCAAGAGAAATTATTTGTTTCAAGTGCCAAGGAAAATGACATATAGCCAGCCAATGCCCAAATAGAAGGATAATGGTAATTAAGGGTAATGGAGAGGTGGAATCCGAGAGTGAGGCTAGTGAGGCTGAAATCGAGCAAGAGGATGAAGGACTTGATGATGAGGCTGAACCATTAAACACCTCAAATGTTGAGCTAAATTTGGTCTCAAGGAGGGTACTTTTTGTTTACAAGGATGAAGAACAAATTCAGCGTGAGAACATCTTCCACACTCGTTGTGAAATACAAGGTAAAATTTGTAGCATGAGTATAGATAGTGGGAGTTGTACAAATGTAATAAGTAACCTTGTAGTTGATAAATTGGGCTTAAAAACAATAAAACATCCTGAACCATATAGATTACAATGGCTTAATGATAGTGGTGAGATGAAAGTAAACAAACAAGCCAAAGTAAAATTTAGTATAGGTAGATATGAGGATGTAGTTTTATGTGATATTGTACCCATGATTGCTGGACATATACTATTAGATAGGCCATGGCAATTTAATAAAGATGCTACTCATTTTGGTCGAGAAAATAATATTGTTTTCAGGTTTAAAGGGAAGAAGGTCAAGCTGGAACCATTATCTCCTAAAGAGGTTTACAAAGACCAATTACAAATGCAACAAAGGAGAGAAGCCGAAAAGCTCAAGGAAAAAGCAAGTATGGCACCAACGGCTTCACCATCCTTTCAAGAAGGTAAGAATGAGGTTGCTGATCAAGGTAAGCTTTCTAAGACTCATATTGAGTGGAAAAATCAAAGAAAAACCGAAAGAGAGGGGAAAGAAAGTGGCAAACCAGAGAGCTTGGATAAGGAAGGGAAATCCGAAGATTTGCTCCAATCCAAGGGGGAAAAAGAAAAAGAAAGAAAAGAAAGGTCAAGTAGCAACTTTTATTTGAGTTTAGGGGATATTAATAAGGTTATTGAGTGTAAGAAACCTTTGCTGGTCATGATTTATAAAGAAAATTATTTTAATGATCAAACTAACTTTGAAGAACTTGAATTGCCAAGTTCAATGATTTCTCTTTTGAAGGAATTTGAAGATGTTTTCCCAAATGAGATTCCAAGTGGACTACCACCTATTCGAGGGATAGAACATCAAATTGACTTTGTTCCAGGAGCTGTCATACCAAATAGACCAGCTTATAGGAGCAATCCCGAAGAAACAAAGGAGTTGCAAAAATAGGTAAGTGATTTGCTTGATAAATGATATATTTGTGAGAGTTTAAGTTCATGAGCTGTTCCTGTTTTGTTAGTGCAAAAAAAAGATGGTACATGGAGAATGTGTGTTGATTGTAGGGCTATAAATAACATTACCATCAAATATAGACATCCCATTCCTAGATTAGATGATATGCTTGATGAGTTGCATGGTGCTTGCATGTTTACAAAAATTGATCTTAGGAGTGGTTATCACCAAATTAGGATGAAGGAAGGTAATGAATAGAAAACCGCATTCAAAACTAAATATGAACTATATGAATGGTTAGTTATGCCTTTTGGATTATCCAATGCACCTAGTACTTTCATGAGGCTTATGAATCATGTAATGCGTCCATTTGTTGGTAAATTTGTGGTTGTTTATTTTGATGACATTCTAATATATAGCCGAAATTTGGATGACCATGTGGATCAACTTAGGCAAGTTTTGCAAGTTCTTAGAAAGGAAAGATTGTTTGCTAACATTAAAAAATGTGAATTTTGCAAAGATGAGCTTATGTTGCTAGGATTTGTAGTAAGTGCTGCAGGAATCAAAGTTGACCAAGCTAAGGTGAAAGCAATTCAAGAGTGGCCGGTTCCTACTTCTATCACCCATGAGGAGCTTTCATGGCTTGGCAAGCTTTTATAGAAGATTTGTCAAGGATTTTAGTACCATAGCAGCACCATTGAATGAAGTTGTCAAGAAGAATTTCGGCTTTAAATGGGGGGAAGTACAAGAAAAATCTTTTAATTTATTGAAAGAAAAACTGTGTAATGCACCTTTGTTAGTTTTGCCAAATTTTTCTAAGACTTTTGAAATTGAGTGTGATGCTTCGGGTGTAGGTATTTGAGCTGCCTTAATGCAAGAAAGAAGACCCATAGCCTACTTTAGTGAAACATTAAATGGAGCTGCCCTAAACTACCCGACTTATGACAAGGAGATGTATGTTTTGGTGAGGGCTTTGGAGACGTGGCAGCATTATCTCATGCCAAAGGAGTTTGTGATTCATACGGATCATGAGTCTTTGAAGCATATCAAGGGTCAAGGAAAGCTCAACCGAAGGCATGCCAAGTGGATTGAATTTATTGAAACCTTTCCATATGTGATCCGCTACAAAAAAGGTAAGGAAAATGTGGTTACCGATGCATTATCCCGAAGGTATGTACTCTTTTCTACCTTAGATGCTAGATTGCTTGGATTTGAACAATTGAAAGAACTTTATGAGCATGATAGTGAGTTTGGAGAAATTTTTAGAACCTATTTGAAACATGGATTTAATAAATTTTACATATTTGAGGGTTCTTTGTTTAAGGAAAACAAACTTTGTGTGCCTAATTGTAGTATTAGGGAATTATTGGTTCGGGAAGGACATGAGGGTGGTTTAATGGGTCATTTTGGTATTTTAAAAACTTTATCCTTGCTGCAAGAACATTTTTATTGGCCTAACATGAAGAGAGATGTTGAGAGAATTTGTGAAAGATGTTTGAGTGTCGAAAAACAAAATCAACATTGAAGCCGCATGGATTGTATAAGCCTTTACCGATTCCTACCTATCCTTGGGTAGATTTGTCTATGGATTTTATTCTTGGGTTGCCTAGGTCAAGGACAGGTAAGGATTCAATATTTGTTGTAGTGGATAGGTTTACTAAGATGGCACATTTTATTGCATGTAACAAAACTGATGATGCATCCAATATTGCTAATTTATTTTTCAAGGAAATTGTGAGATTGCATGGAATGCCAATAGCTATTGTTTCAGATAGGGATGCTAAGTTCTTAAGCTATTTTTGGAAAACTTTGTGGGCTAAATTAGGTACTAAGCTTTTATTTTCAACTACTTGTCATCCACAAACTGATGGACAAACCGAAGTAGTAAATAGAACCTTGTCTGCATTGTTGAGAGTATTAATTAGTAGAAATTTAAGAACTTGGGGAGAATGTTTGCCACATGTTGAATTTGCAAATAATAGGTCTTTACATTCAGCAACTAAATTTACTCCATTTGAAATTGCTTATGGTTTTAATCCTTTAACTCCATTAGATTTAACACCTTTACCTTTAAGTGAGCGTACTAATCTAGATGGAAAACAAAAAGCTGATTTTGTAAAGTAGATTCATGAGAAGACACGAGCAAATATTGAGAGGAGGACCGAGCAATATGCAAAGGTGGCTAATCAAGGCCGAAAATCAATGGTGTTTGAACTTGGAGATTGGGTGTGGTTGCATTTAAGGAAAGAAAGGTTTCCTGAACAAAGGAAATCCAAACTCATGACGAGGGGCGATGGACCTTTTCAAGTTTTGGAAAGGATAAACGACAATGCCTACAAACTTGATTTACTGGGTGAGTATAGTGTTAGTGCCACCTTTAATGTTGCTGATTTATCTCCTTTTGGTGCAGGTGATGACTTTGATTTGAGAACAAATCATTTTCAAGAGGAGGGGAATGATGCGAACCCGCCCGAACTCGCACAACTGACGACTCACTGGGATACTGATTCGATACGGATGAAGACTGGACCGATCATTAGGGCTCCAGCTAAGAGGTTTAAGGACAACCTTGCTGCCTTTATCCAGAAAGTAATTCATTCTCAAAAGGGCTTGTCCATACCTGAAGATAAAAGACCTGTTTTAAGTATCCAAGTGGTGGAGGCTGATACATCGAATACCCATACATCGGACATTTTATATTGGACACCCTTGCCTCGGACATTTGACCTCAAACTTCGGACATCGGAATGTAACTTAGCTCGGATAGACATTAGTTAGCTCGGACAGACATAAGTTAGCTCGGACAGATATCAGTTAGCTCGGACAGACATAAGTTAGCTCGGACATCAGGCAGACATAAGTTAGCTCGGACATCAGACATAAGTCAGCTTAGTTGTCAAACTAGTCAACTCGTTTTCTGATTTGCGTTTGACTTTTCATTTTGGGTTTTTATTTATTTATTTTCTGGATAAATAACTTTAGGAAGGTTTTTATTTTATTCTTTCCATTGTAAATTAATTAATTCCTAATTTAATATAAAGGAATTAATTAATCAAACTTAGATTAGGAAAGGAAGTATAATTTCGGCCAACTAGGTTTCTTTATATGTGGTGGCCGGTTTTCTTTATGTTCTAGGGTTTTTTAAGTTGTCTTTTCAAAGCCTATTTAAAGGCTTATTTTTCAATAAGAATACAACTTTGATTTGATTGAGAAAATACTTGTGTGATTAATTATCTCTTTGTTCTTTGAGAACACCTAAAACACCATTAGAGAATTGGTTATTTTAGCTTGACTTATCAATAGGTTTTCCATCCCTTATTGTGGTGTCTACATTATACCAAGGTTTCTAACCGTAGGTTGGTTAGGGGTTGAGGTCAATTCCATTAGAACTTGAACTTAATTAAGATCCGGGCGAATATAGTACGGGTTTAGGAGCAGGTCGTCTTAGGTTCGTATCATATTGATCGAATTTTTACTGACGCATTAACCTCCGAGTCGTGGTTTTTCTTTTTTAGACGCATTTATTTCGTAGCGTCGTTAATAATGTGTTGCTAGAGCTTAATTTTCGCGTAGTAACCTTTGATAATGCGGCCTACACTACCATCAATCCCATAAAAACCGTTAACCAAATATTCTTTGTAAGAGAAGGTCTGATAGGTAAATGGGGAAAATAATCATCAATATATATTCAATGGCTATGATACCCAATGCACTTAACTTAAATGCCCAATGACCCTTCTTGGTAATTTCATAATGTCCATTCTGCAAATCTTGATACTTTCCAAAATATGTCACCATTTCCTTTTAAATTTCCTTTCTGTTTACTCTAGCCGCACATACCATCCTCCTTAGAATTTATTCATAATATTCTATATGTGAAAAAAAACATAAGATTCTTTAGCCATCACCAGCCGACAACTCCAACTTTTAAGTATAAAGCAATTCCAACACTATCAATTACCTTTGGATGGAATGGTCCTATATATATATGTATATAACTTCCCAATCATAGCTAGCCACACCATCTTAAAATAATTGAATTGATGGCCATTCAATTTTCCCTTCATGAACAAAGCTCATACACACATTGTTTCTTGGAAACGGCAGCCAGCAACATCTTTTGCTGTAGAATATAGTCTCTACAAATTCCTCCATGTGATAGATCTTCAATTTCACATAATTTTCAGGCTATTTTGCATCAGATTGTGCCGAAATTCCTTCACCTCTATGAACACCATCAACTTTGTTCTTCCATATGTTCAAGGTTAATTTTCTCTACATGCAATTCCCTTATTACATTGGAATATACTAATACATATATATACATATACATACACAAAACCAATGCCTTCCATATTCTGTGTGCCCCAAAAATTATCATCTTAATGATATCCTCCTTCCATGCCTTTTATTTTATCTCACCAAAACTGATAAGACAAAACACTATATTTCTTGCAGCAAACTAGCCTCGATACAGACTTTGAAGTGAATCCACAGAGAGTCAAACTGTACATGAATGATGAACCAATCTCCCACCACTGTCCTCACATTTTTTTTTTTTTTTGGTCCTAGCTTTTCTTACAGGGTTGGCACACAATGATGGACCTATCAACTCTATCCAAACTCACGTGTCTTGGAACCAATTAGAAAAGTATTGTGGCACATGCATACAACAAATATAAAGCCATGAGCGTAGATCCCCGTAGACAACCTACGCTAGAGTTTTTTTTTTTTTTTTTTGGTTTAGGTATTTAGCTCCATCGTGAATTATAGGGATACAAATTTTCTTGGGCCAAATTACTAAAAGGTGACGTTGTCAATCTGCTCGCATGATATCAACATGGTGCTTCGTGATTACTTTCATGTGTGTACCATTGGATTGACCGTCAAACGAATATTAAAGACACTTAGAGATTTATCTTGCAATCCAATTATCTTGTCATAACAATCTCGTATCAAATTTCTTGAAGATCCAATGCAAAGATGGACTGCTTTCTTTCGAGAACTTTTTTTTTTTTTTGGGCTCTTCTTGCAAGTGACAAAGGACTTTTTTCACATGACTCAAATTATTGCCACCAATACATCCATAGTTCTTGGCTTTGTGACGGACGTTTTGTCATCACATTCTTGGCATATCCATCTTATTCAACGTTATAGATTTGACCTCTCCGACGACATGGGTCTACCTTGTCTAACCAGACAGTTACTACTAGTTCAACCACATATCCATCCTGTTTGAACTGACTAATAGCATGGATTTGACCTGCATCTTTAATCCAACTTCATACAACATGGCCACGACCCAACTGTATCCGGTCGACTTTGAAGGTGATGAATTCAACCATTCTATTTGACGAAGGCTATAAAGTTCAGCTTGATTTTGACCTAAGCCTGAGTTCATCATACTCAGCATTGAATGGTGACCAAATTGGCTAGCTTAAATTATATAAAATGAATGGTCGGGTAAATTCTGGCCTGATGTTATTAACTTGTTAATGTTATATGTGCAGGGCTGTGCCTCCTGGCTGCAACATCTTATCCGACTTCTTGCAACTTTTCTGAGTATCATTCAAGATCGTGACTTCCATTGAATGGCCATATTTTCCTATCATGTGCTCCTGACTAGGTGGGGATCCAAATGATAAAGGCAGGACGACAACCATATTGACCATCACTTCTTTCGTAGTTCAAATTTGACCATTGAAGACTTTTCAATTGAAAAAACAATCATGTCTTTCTCCACCATATTGTTGTCCATCTCATTTAAGCACGATCGAACTTCAACATTTTGCTTTCTTACGCATCTCTTTGTAGATTTCTTCACCCCAAAAGTCCTACCTTCAGATGATATGACCCCTTTCTTGGTAGTGGTTTCGGCTAACTTCTTCAAATTTTCTGGTCTTGTTTTTGTGCCGTAGACATGTGACTTCAATTCCTTCAATATACTATTGTCTTTCTGATATTCAGGCGGAGTTAGTATCGTCACTGGCCTTTTTCTGGCGGCTTTCTCGTGAGCCTTTACTTCTTCTACCAGTCTCCTTGTTGCAGCATGCTGCTATTGCATTTGTCTCTTCTGAGTCTTGGTGAGCAGCTGATAATGCCTATACTCCGTATGGTACTAGAGGCCTATTTCTGTAATTGGTGGTGGAAATGTCCTTGGTTTCTCAATTTTATGAGAAACCAATCTTGTTAGATTATCCCTCAAAAATGTAACTTGAAGCTTGGAGTCAAATTGCCCCCCCTGGTGTTGATGGTTCAGCTTCCAATGCCCTTCCGCACCTTTGGTCCTAGGCATTGGAATATTGACTTTGGACTATGAGGCTCGTAATTCTCTGATGGGGACTTTATCAGATTCTGCTCACATATCTCTAAAGGTTGCTTTTTCCCATTGTCAACTTCATGCTTGCAACGAGTACAAAGCACCTTAGTAAATGGTTCAGACTTTTGGTCGAATACTCCTTCCTTGATCTGCTTTCCCTCTTCCAGACTCTACCAAGTGAGGGTTGTCCTAGCTTGACTTTAACTCTAGGTTTGGTCAAGTAAAAAATGTTGGCTAAAACCATATCCACTTTAGCTGATGGGAAATGATTACTATCAACCTCCATTACATCCTTTCCTTTTTTCCGGGAACTTTAAGGTGCCCTTGTCAATTAGTGCTTGGATGGCATTTTAAAACACCACATAGTGAACAGTTTGATGTATCCACATACCATGCCACTTGCAGTACAGTCTCTTTTTAGTTTCTTTAGCTGTTGGTAAAACATGGTCATCAGGCAATTTAATAACCTTATCGGCCAATAGATGGTCAAAAATTTGATTGGCTTTGGAGATGTCAAAACTGTAAACCTTCTTCGGCTTAAGTCGATTCTTTTTCGCATCCATGACTAATTGAGGAATCCTTTGGTTCCTTGTTGGTCTAGCTAAGGCTTTGCATATGTATGGCCTAGTGGCCACTACCTCAACAACATCAATTTCGACGGAGGCATCCTCGATCCCTTGGTTTCATCTTCGACCGAATAAATGTCCGTATTTAGGTCTCTATAGTATGATCCCTGAGATGGGTTCTTCCTTTGATACGCTTCCCTCAAAATACCTTCGTATCTAGATACTTGAGAGACTAATTCGAACAAATCATGAAATTTTGACCCCTCAAACTTTTTCCGAAGCTTGTAGCTCAGTCTGCTCAGGGCTAGCTTGACAAATTCTTTTTTTGGTATATCCAAGTGACATCTGATCCTTGCCCTCGTAAACCAGGCAATAAAGTTCTCCATCGATTTTCCTTCCATTTGACGCAAATGAGACAAATTAGCCATGGAGATCTTTGGCTAAATCCTATAGAATTTCTCATGGAATTTCTGCTCTAATTCTTGCCACATATGGATCGAGTTTGGTTGCAGGTTGACATACCAAGAGAAAGCAGAACCTGTCAAAGAGTTAGCAAACAAACGGAGCTTTAAAAATTCATTGGCCGCAACTTCTCCACACTGGATAGTGAAGCGGCCTATATGCTCCACCGTAGACTGATTCTCTTCACTTGAAAACAAGGTGAATTTACGAAATCTGAATCTCCTTGGAAATTCTATCCGATCAATGGCCTCGGGGTAAAGCCTTCTGTAGGATGGTCAACCAACTCTTCTGAATATGGGGCCGATCATCTCCTGGATTATGGTCTCAACGGCCTCCTTATCCATGCCATGGCCGTTGTTCATCTAGTTCTGGACATTATATCCGTGTCTCCATGCCAGACCGTGGTAGTCGACCTGGTGGTGATGGTCTTCATTTTGGCCATACTGAAAGTTTTGGCCAAATTGTTCAGCATGCCTCCCACCATGACCTTAATTTCGGATAGGTGGGAAAACATGGGGCTGAAAGTTTGCCCTTTTACTATTAGCATTATTTGTGGCCTGAGAGGCCTGCATGCCATAAGGTGCAGCTTGAAAAGCCCGTACTACATGTGGTATGGCCTGAGGTGCCAATACAATCTATTCTTCTCGGCCATTTCTAACATTCTGGCCTTGGTTTTCAATTACTCCTCCACCATGAATTAGGTTCCGAGCTGGTGAGGGAATCTAAGGTTGTCATTTTGACATGACTATCCTTCCTTCATTTCCATTTGTTCTTGCCGGAACAGTTGGTGCATTCGCTCTTGACGTGTTGCCTTCAGGTATGGCCAAAAGGGCCTGTACGTGTTCTTCTTGGCTAGTAAATGGCCTTGTGCCACTCAATGAGGCTTGAGTAACCTGCAATTGTTGACACAACAAATCCTTAATGCCTTCCATCTGACATTGCTGAGTCTTCTGGAATCATTGTTGGGTTTCTTGGAATAACTCCATCTTCTTTTGACCCTCCTTTAGATCTCGAGATAACTCATGAATCGACTCTTGGGTGGACATCTCCGTCAAGTCGAGATTCTTGCCAACTTCTTCCTCTTTGTTGTTATTACAGGTGTCAGACTCTAGAGACCTTGATCCAGTTTGAACCATTATCTTCAGTTCAAAGTTTATGTAGTCCCACCAAGTGTGCCAAAAGGATAATGTTGGAACAATGTCGGAAAAATTTCAACAATCTTTCATCTCCTAAATTTGCAGGCATACCACTTCAAACCTGTAACAGTACAAAGAAATAAAAGAAAAATATGCACAAAATAAATCAAACTTCTCAGATGATTGTATTGATTATTAGAGAACAAAAATAATCTTATAAGGTCTGATTGCCTTAATGAATAAAATACTTTTTAAAATAAAAATTTGACTAAAAACAACTAAGAACAATAAACTAAAGGAAGTAAATTCTAAAGAGAATAAACTAATTTGTCTATATTGTTGTAATCATTTGCGGAGGTGTCTAGAGGTCCCCTCAAAGCCAATGGAGCTTCAATTTATATAGGAGAAAACAGCCAAATACTTCATGCTCTTTCGATGTGGGACTTTTTGCCAAAACTCCAACTTCAAAATTTCAATTTATACATAAAACAATTACATGATCATTTAATCTCCAATCAATGTGGGACTTAATTAATCTCTTAAAAATAATACTCCAATAAAGTGGAAATATTAATTTGGAAAATTAATATTTTGGCACAAACGTTGCCCCCTTTGCTTTGAAGTTTTGTAGTAGAATGGAATATTTTCAAAGCAAATATTAATGTATTGTTTCTTGTCATCACAATTACAATGGAGTAATAGGTTCAAATCCATTACGTATTGCTATGTGTATGCCATTGAAATATAAATATGGAGTGCTCCCTTAGTGTTTAATACCAAGCCCTATAGGGTATTACCAAAAAAAAAAAAAAAAAAACATAGCCTTAGAGAAACAATATGGAGCAAAACCAAATGATAGCATCCTCAGCTGTGAAAGTATTGATGCTTATCGATATCAACGATAGATTAAGTTTTCCATCCAAGTTTTTAAGAGACAATGAGAATGAGCTTCGTGTATATGCTGAGTCTGGTTTACCACTACGTGTTAATGATTTCAACATCGGGGAGGTTTACGTATTTATATTCAGTGCTAGACCCAAGGGGAGATGAAATCTCTCAAAGCCAGTCTTTAACTGCAGGGAATGGGGCGAATTCATCAGGGACAGGGGTTTCCAACCTGGGAACAAGACACTTTTTTGGAAACACGCGAGGAATGGAAAATTCTACATTTAAGTTGTTGATCCCATTCCAGTTTATATATAGCAGCCTAATTAAGGCTACAGGGAGTTATTAATTCCATATATAATATATAAGTTACTTTGGGCATCATATATATTTCTAATTTCATTATTGCATGCGCCACATGCATGAAAAAAAACAAAGAAATATGTATGAATGTGTATATATATGGCTATAAGCTTATAACTCCCTCATTAATCAGTAGTTTTGTTGTTAAAAGGTATGGCAGTGTGTGCAATAATATGCCGAGCTAGAGGTCTTTGGCTCTAAATATATATATATATATATATACATATGTATCTGTTTCACTTGTATTTTGGTGGCCTTAGAGCCTGCGCTACTTATGCACTCTTTGTTCCAGTACTATTGTCATGATCTTTATATTAATTAAAATGAAAGTTGTACCTCCGATGCTTTCCCAAAATCTTATGCCCTCTCTCTCTCTCTCTCTCTCTCTCTCTAATTAATTATAAACCGCTTATAAAGCAAAAATTCAATTGTTCATTTGAGAAGACTCAGCTTGGCAATTAACGATCTCTAAATTATAACTTAATCCAAATCTCTATAATTATTTTATCATCTTGTGTGTAATCGAGTATATGTACATTGAGCGATAAAAATATAAAAATTTTCATGTATCTTTTTTTTTTTTTTTAATACAAAGATTCAACATTCATCCTTCAATAGATACTGTAGAATATATGAGTGTCTTAAAGTATCCATAAATTTGTTTGTTTATACAATAATGTTGGATGTATCCATTTCAAGCTTAAGATAATTATCAAAAATTATTTGTCAAATATAAATATATAATATAATATTCTAATAAGTAGTATGGATTGTTGACTGCTGTGATATTGTTAAATTAATTTGCAACTGGTAAATTAATTTCTCGTCTTTCAAGCACTCTTTTTACGACGATTACGACCCTTAGAATAATAGTGCTATTCCTTGATTATGATTATTGCTATGCGTATGCCATTGAATCTATAAATATGGAGTGCTCCCTGAGTGTTTAATACCAAGCCCTATAGAGTATTACCCAAAAAAAAAAAAGCCGTAGAGATCCAATATGGAGCAAAACCAAATGATAGTGTCCTCAGCTGTGAAAGTATTGACACCTACCGATATCAATGATAGATTAAGTTTTCCATCCAAGTTTTTAAAAGACAATGGGAGTGAGCTTCATGTATATGCTGAGTCTGGTTTACCACTACGTGTTAATGATTTCAACATCTGGGAGGTTTATGAATTTATATTTAGTGCTTGACCTGAGGGGAGTTGAAATCTCTCAAAGCCTGTGTTTAACCACAGGGAATGGGGTGAATTCTCAGAGACAGGGGCCTCCAAGCTGAGAACAAGATACCTTTTTGGAAACACACAAGGAATGGAAAATTCTACATTCAAGTTGTTGATCCAATTCCAGTTTATATATAGCAGCCTAATTAAGGCTAGAGGGAGTTATTAATTCCATATATAATATATACGTTACTTTGAGCATCATATATATTGCTAATTTCGTTATTGCATGCGCCAAATACATGCACGAATAAAGAAATATGTATGAATGTGTATATATATGGCTATATGCTTATAACTCCCTTATTAATCAGTAGTTTTGTTGTCAAAAGGTGTGGCAGTGTGTGCAATAATATGCCGAGATATAGGTATGGTCTGTACTTTTCTTCTAATTTAATTTGTTGTACCTGCTTTGGCTATATATATATATACATATGTATCTGTTTCACTTGTGTTTTGGTGGCCTTTGAGCCTGCTCTACTTATGTACTCTTTGTTCCAGTACTATTGTCATGACCTTTATATTAATTAAAATGAAAGTTACAGCTCCAATGCTTTCCCAAAATCTTATGCCCTCTCTCTCTCTCTCTCTCTCTCTTTAATTAATTATTAACCGCTTTTAAAGCAAAAATTCATTTTTTCATTTTTGAAGACTTAGCTTGGCAATTCACCATCTATTAATTATAAGTTAATATATATGAGATCTCCAAATCTCTATACTTATTTGGTCATCTTGTGTGTAATCCGGTATATGTATTTTGAGTGATAATAATATAAAAAATTTCATGTATCTTTTTTTTTTTTTTTTCTTAATACAAAGATTCAACCTTCATCCCTCAATAGGGACTGTAGAAATTATGAGTGTCTTAAAGTATCCATAATTTTTATTGTTTACATAATAATGTTGGATGTACCCATTTAAGGCTTAAGAAAATTATCAAAAATTCTTTGTCAAAT
Source organism: Ziziphus jujuba (assembly GCF_031755915.1). Classification (NCBI taxonomy): domain Eukaryota; kingdom Viridiplantae; phylum Streptophyta; class Magnoliopsida; order Rosales; family Rhamnaceae; genus Ziziphus; species Ziziphus jujuba. The sequence continues at coordinate 25,803,133 of NC_083382.1, forward strand.
ATAAATATATAATATAATATTCTAATAAGTAGTACTGGTTGTTGACTGCTATGATATTATTAAATTAATTTCCAACTGGTAAATTAATTTTTGGTCTTTCATGCACTGTTTTTGCAACGATTACGGTCCTTAGAATAATATTGCTATTCCCTCATTATGATTATCGCTATGCGTATGCCATTGAATCTATAAATATGGAGTGCTCCCTCAAAGTTTAATACCAAGCCCTATAGAGTATTACCCAAAAAAAAAAAATCCTTAGAGAACCAATATGGAGCAAAACCAAATGATAGCATCCTCAGTTGTGAAAGTACTGATGCCTACCGATATCAATGATAGATTAAGTTTTCCATCCAAGTTTTCAAACGACAATGAGAATGAGCTTCGTGTATATGCTGAGTCTTGTTTACTACTACGTGTTAATGATTTCAACACTAGGGAGGTTTACGAATTTATATTTAGTGCTAGACCTGTGGGGAGTCTAAATCTCTCGAAACCTGTGTTTTACCACAGGCAAAGGGGCGAATTCGTCAGGGACAGGCGTCTCCAAGCTAGGAACAAGATACTTTTTTGGAAACATGTGAGAATGGAAAATTCTACATTCAAGTTGTTGATCCAATTCCAGTTTATATATAGCAACCTAATTAAGGCTAGAGGGAGTTATTAATGCCATATATAATATATAAGTTACTTTGGGCTTCATATGTATTTCTAATTTCGTTATTGCATGAGCCACATGCATGCACAAATAAAGAAATACATATGAATGTGTATATATATGGCTATATGCTTATAACTCCCTCATTGATCAGTAGTTTTGTTGTTAAAAGGTGTTGTAGTGTGTGCAATAATATGCCAAGCTAGAGGTATGTATATATATACATATGTATCTGTTTCACTTGTGTTTTGGTGGCCTTAGAGCCTGCTTCACTTATGTACTCTTTGTTCCAGTACTATTGTCATGATCTTTATATTAATTAAAATGAAAGTTACAGCTCCGACGCTTTCCCAAAATCTTATGCCCACTCTCTCTCTCTCTCTCTCTCTCTCTCTAATTAATTATTAACCGCTTATAAAGCAAAAATTCATTTGTTCATTTGAGAAGACTCAATTTGGCAATTCACGATCTATTAATTATAACTAATATATATGAGATCTCCAAATTTCTATACTTATTTGGTCTTCTTATGTGTAATCGAGTATATGTACATTGAGTGATAATAATATAAAAATTTTCATGTATCTTTTTTTTTTTTTTTTTTTAAATACAAAGATTCAAGCTTCATCCTTCAATAGATACTGGAGAAATTATGAGTGCCTTAAAGTATCCATAATTTTTATTGTTTATACAATAATGTTGGATGTATCCATTTATGGCTTAAGAAAATTATCGAAAATTCTTTGTCAAATATAAATATATAATATAATATTCTAATAAGTAGTACTGGTTGTTGACTGCTGTGATATTATTAAATTAATTTGTGACTGGTAAATTTATTTCTCGTCTTTCACGCACTCTTTTGGCGACGATTACGGCCCTTAGAATAATATTGCTATTCCCTCATTATGATTATTGATATGCGTATGCCGTTGAATCTATAAATATGGAGTGCTCCCTCAAAGTTTATTACCAAGCCCTATAGAGTATTTTCAAAAAAAAAAAAAAGAAAAAAAAAAGGAAAAGCCTTAGAGAACCAATGTAACACCCCATCCCGAAGTACACTGAAATTTTCTCATATTGACCAAGGTTGATTAGGTTTAACCGTCATTGATCGAGAAGGATCAAACTTTGATACTTTGACTCGGCAAGAATTCTAGGTTGATCGAGGCACCATTACGACGTACGCATCGACACGAGTCCGTAGACTAGTAGCATGTCAAAAACGGAGCTACGGTTTGAAAGTTATGAGCAAAACAAGTTGATGTCCGACCTGTCCGAAGGTGCCGGAGTTGACTTTTTTATTTCGTGAAATTGAGTTTTGACTCATACATGGTTGTGAAGTACTCGTCGATATGAGTTCATAGACTAGTGGCATGCCCGATTTTGACATGTGGCTTGAAAGTTACGGACTTGTAAAGTTTTCTGAATACCGTGATATTTTAATATATTTCGACTTGAGTGAACAGTGTGTCCCACTTGTCATGTTTTAACCAATCCCGTGAGTGAACAGTGTTACCCACAGGTGGCTTTTATTTTTCCAAAACATGTAACATCCCGTCCCGAACAACATCGAAATTTTCTTCATGTTGATCGAGGTTGACTGGGTTTGACCGCCGTTGACCGAGAGGAGTCTAAATTTGACTTTTTGATCTGGATGGAATTTCTCTTTGACTGGGGTATCGTTACAAAGTATACATCAATCCGAATCCATAGACTAGTAGCACGTTGAAAACGGAGCTGCCGTTTGAAAGTTATGAGCAAAACAAGTTGAGGTTTAAACTGCCCAAGGAGTGCCGGAGTTGACTTTGTGTTCGTGCAAAATTGAGCTGACTCATGCACGGTTGTGAAGTACTTGTTGATACAAGTTCATAGACTAGTGGCACGCCCGAAACATATATGTGGTTTATAAGTTATGGATCTGTAAAGTTTTTTTAATACTGTATTATTTTAATATTATTATATATATATATTTATTTTTATTTTCTTTTTCCTTTTCCCCCACATGAGAAAATACCCCCACAGGCTTCTTCTTCCTTCTTCTCCTTCTCTCTTCATTTCTCCTTCCCATCAATCTCTCTCTCCCTGCTACATCTTTTCCGGCCACCGGAAGGCCATACGTGCCGGCCACCCGTGAAGCCCAGCTATCAGCTAGCTCAGCTGCCAAGTTTGGCAGCCCGCCGACAAGCGACATGCCCAGATCTGCGGCTGAAGCTGATGGCGGGTCATTTTGTTTTTCCGGTGATTTTGTTGTTTTCCGACCAACCTAGCCCGATTTCATACCCTATTTCCCCTAGTTTGGACCTCTTGAGCTCGATTTTGAGATCCATTCAGCTCAATTCCCTGCCGTTTGGGAGACACTACAAGTTGAAGTTCGGCCGAAAGCTTCCGTCCACTTTCCGGCCACCTCCGGTTGAGTTGAGTCCAATGGAGATCGGTAACGTATTCCTCGTCCCCTTAGCTTTCCGTTGATACTTTATTTACGAATTTTGGATACCGTTTGTGTTAACTCCCCCGGGTACCGGATATTATTTATCCAAATAAAATATTAATTTATTTGATCCTGTGTAATATTGTTGTTTTAGGAGCACGTGTGAGTCATAAAATTGATTCTATAGAGGATCTTGGTTGGATTGCGTGCTCGAGGTAAGTGACCCACCTTTAAACTTAATTTGGGGTGTTTAATTATATGTATTTTGTGATATTTGATTTTTTGAAAATGTGATATTTCATGTGTTAATTATTTAGCAAAATTATATTTAGAATTTTGATTGCACAATTTAAATAATTGAAATGTATATGTGTATTAAAGCATAATTTGATTTTGACAAATTATGAAGATTTTATTTTTATGAAATTCAATTTTAAAGAAGTTGTGAAATTGAATTGTTGAATTTAATTGTGTTTTATAAAAATGTATTTATATTTTGATTTATTGTGGAATTTATTTATGAGAATTTTGATTGTTGTGGATTTTATGAGGTTTAAATGACATATTTGATTCAAATTGGTTTTTTTGAAGATTTGAGAAAGAAATATTGATTTAACTTATTATGTTCAAAATATTTATGCCATTGAAAATTTTGTATATTTAAATTGATGGAATTTATTATGACGATGATTTATAAAGGAACTGTGGAAAATTTATAGATTTAATTGGATAGAATAAACCCGGTAGTATTTATGAGATTTTGATATTGGAAAATAAATATATTGATTTTATGATTTTTAGATGCACCGTACACGTATTGATGTTCTTTATACATGAATATGATTAGCGCGCAGGTGGATGTGGTGAGTGCGCAGGTGGATGTGAGTAGCGCACAGGTGATTATGGGGTTGTCCTGTGGTTGCTATCGGATAAGAGTAGGCTGCCCCTTCATAGCCGGGATGCCTGTTTGCAGTGGCGCTGTGGGACGCCACGCGACTGTATGTCGGTTTCTCTTTTAACCTCCTATTTGGCGATGCTTGGGACACTAAGTACCATTGGTATATAGTGGGTGTATCAAATGGTTTTTACGACGTGATTTTAATCATACAATATTTTAGAATTTTATTTAAATTAAAATGTTTTTTAATAGTGTTTTATAAATTAAATTGTTTTGGCATTTTAAATTGAGTTCTATTATTAATTATTTGGTTTTATTTTATTTATTTAAATATTTCTTGGATCATTTTTGTTAATGTAAATTTTATTATGTTTTTGTATTAATTGTTTACAATACTTTATTCCCAATTTAATATTTGTCATTAGTCTTATTTTTATAATTATTTCTCACTAAAATTTTTGAATTATTAATTTATTGTCTTTTATTTACAAATTATTAATTAAATATTTTCTGGATTTTTGGGGCATAAAATGTTGGGTTTTGTGAAAATGTTTTAAAAAGAGAACTTTTCCAACTGAGTGAATCGTGAGGGTTTTGAGGAAAAATATTATTTTTAACTACCTATTATTTATTTAATTATTTCTTATTAATCAATTAACTAAGTTATTTACCCTTTTATTAATATTATTATTGTATAGTAGATTGGGTTACTCACTGAAATGATTAGCATCTTATGTTTTTAAATTCCATTCCCTTAGGCCCAGGTTAGTTGACGTTGATCGTCCGGGGGCGAGCCCGACATCTTGGTTCGTTGCTGAAAGTCCAAGAGGCTTTTCCTTTGCTTTCTATCTTGTATTATTTCTTTCTATCTTATATTGTATTAAATTTCATATTCAATTGTAGTGGATAACACTCTGTATACTATTTGGACGTTTATTTATTTAATTCTGTACTGGTTCCCTGTCATTTATTTGAAGTCTTGCAAACTTGTGGAAGTAAATTGTAGCAAGGTGGGAGGAATAAGGTGGTGTATATAGAAGTGTATGTTTAGTGCAGGGAAATTGTGGTAAGTCCTACCTTTAGGGGAGATACTGTCGGATTTTCTGTTGGGAGATTCGATGGTGTTTCCATGGGATCAGGACTTGTGTAGGGTTTCGGTGAGGGATCTTGGATGGGTCTTGACAAAACACATGTGGGTGAGGGGGGGGGGGGGGAGAAGGGGGGAAGAGAGGATAAGAGGGGAGGAGAGAGAGAGGAGAGACCACCACTGGGCACCACCGTTGACCGTCGTCTGGTTAGTTCCCACCTACACATGCCAGCCCACCTTGACACCCACTTGAAAAACGGCCGGCTAGCCAAAAATCACGGCCAACAGACAGCCAATGCGCCTGGATCTGAGGTTTTTTGGGCGGCGACGCTGATTGCTTCAAACCCAGAGTTCTCCCTGTTCCGGCCTCCGTTTGCCTCACCACCAGTCCAATCCGTTCACCCATCCCCCGATCTACATTTCCTCCAAAAATCACGGTCAGTGGCCATCGGACGCGCCGCCAACAGTGACGGGTTCCGGTGACCACGGCTGCTTGTCAGGAAATCAATTTTCCGGTAAGTTCCTAGGTGCACAGCCCATCTTCTCCCACTAGTTCCGACCCCCTGAACCCAGATCTGAGGTTGGTTTCCTCCAATTCACGGCGGTTTGTGAGATTCGAGGATCTAAAACCCGATAACTTTCCTACGAGATTCCGGCCACCTCGGGTTCAATCTCCGGAAAGTAAGACCATATCCGTAATCCTCATTTCACAAGCTTCGATTCGGTATATCATTCGTAAATTTTGATTGTCGTTTGTGTTTGTTCTCTTGGATACCCGTTTGTGAATTATCAGATTAAAATATTAATATATTCGATTTTACGTAACGTTGATATTTTAGGTGCACGTATGGATAGTAAATTTGATCCTGTGGAGAATCTTGATTGATACGCATGCTCGAGGTGAGTGACCCACATTCAAAATTATTTTGGGTGATTAATTATATATTTTGTGTTAATTAATTATTTGGAAAATATGTTTTATCTGTTGGTGATTTAATAAAATTACTCTTTAATTTTATATTGTTAATTTATGATATTAATGTGTGTTTTGGTGCCAAAAATATATTTGTGAATTTAAAGGAATTGTGGTTTTAATTCCTTTAATTTATTGTTATGCTTATTATTAGGTTTATTGTGCATAATTATATGATTTTAATACTATATGAATTTATGTGATTTAATATTACTTTGGTATGGATTGATTGTATGGATTTTTTTATTTAAATTAATTTTTGAGAATTTGAGAAAGATATGGGTTTAAATTATTATGTTTAAAAATATTTATACAATGGAATATTAAAGATTTGACTTTATGCCATTGGAAAATTTGTATATTTGAATTGATGGAATTGAGAGTTTATGGATTTGAAATTTATGAAATTTATACGATGGATTTATGATGATGATTTTAAAAAGAAATGTGAAAAATTTATGGGTTTAAATGGATAAAATAAACTCGGTGGTATTTTATACAAGTATTGATTTTATAATTTACGAGTTTTTAGATACACCACACACGTACGGGTGTTCTGTATATGTGGATATGATTAGTGCGCATGTGGATATGATTAGTGCGCAGGTGGGTGTGAGTAGCATGCAGGTGATTTATGGGTTGTCCTGTGATTGCCATCGGACCGAGGGTCGGCAAGTTGATATCAGCCGTAGCCATCCCCCGCTATGGCCAGGACGCCTGTTTGCAGCGGCGCGGTGGGACACCATGCGACCATATGACGGTTTCTCTCTTTAACCTCCTGTCTGACGGTGCTCGGGATGTTGGGTACCGTTGGTACCACTAGTATATTATGTGTGCATCAAATGGTTTTCACAACATGATTTTCAAATATGAAATATTTTTAAAATCTGTTTTAACAAAAATATATTTAACAGTGTTTTATTAATTATTTAAATTTAAAAGTTACGTAATTTTTATAAAAATGATCTTACGAATTTATTATTCAAATTGTTTTGGTATTTTGAAATTAATTCTAATATATTATATTTTCTTTCATTTTATTTTATTCTTACCATTTATTTTAAATGGGTGTTTTATTTTGATTAAATTATTCCTTTACTTAATTGTTCAATTAATTGAGTTATTCTAATTATTTGATTATTTCCTGAATTGTCTTAATATGAGTTTCATTGATATTTTTGTATTATTTGTTGATGATATGTTATTAATCTTTTAGTAATTGTTTTAAAAGTTTATTTTCATTTCTATTATTATTATTTCCATTCTATTTGTGGATTCCTCGTTTTCTGTTTTTTATTTGTAAATTATTTGATTAATTATTTTCTAAATCTTGAGACATAAAATATCAAGTTTTGTGAAAACGTTTTAAAAAGGGAACATTTCAAACTGAGTGATTATGAGGTTTTGAGAGAAAAATTATTTTCAACTATTATTACTAAACCATTTATGTATTTATTTATTTAATTGTTATTTATTTATTTACTTATTATTAAATTACTTAATTATTAGTAGTTAGTAGACTGAATCACTCACTGAGATAATTAGCATCTCATGTTTTTAAATTTCGTTCCCTTAAGCTCAGGTGGTAGCCAATGTTCGATCATGGCAAGCTTGACAGTTTGATCGTTCCTGAAACTCCGAGAAGTTTTCTTTTCTTCATTTCTCATTATGTAATTTTCTTTCTACTATGTTGTATTAATTATCATACTTAGAACTTTATTAACGCTTTGTATACTATGTTGGATGTATTATTTAATTGATTATGCACTGATTCCCTGTTATTCATTTGCAGTGCTGCAAATTTGTGGCCTGACAACCAATATGGAGCAAAACCAATGATAGCATCCTCAGTTGTGAAAGTACTGACGCCTACCGATATCAATGATAGATTAAGTTTTCCATCCAAGTTTTCAAGCGACAATGAGAATGAGATTCGTGTATATGCTGAGTCTTGTTTACTACTACGTGTTAATGATTTCAACACTAGGGAGTTTTACGAATTTATATTTAGCGCTAGACCTGTGGAGAGTCTAAATCTCTCGAAGCCTGTGTTTTACCGCAAGGAATGGGGCGAATTCATCAGGGACAAGCGTCTCCAAGCTGGGAACAAGATACTTTTTTGGAAACATGTGAGGAATGGAAAATTCTACGTTCAAGTTGTTGACCCAATTCCAGTTTATATATAGCAACCTAATTAAGGCTAGAGGGAGTTATTAATGCCATGTATAATATATAAGTTACTTTGGGCATCATATATATTTCTAATTTCGTTATTGCATGCGCCACATGCATGCACACATAAAGAAATACATATGAATGTGTATATATATGGCTATATGCTTATAACTCCCTCATTAATCAGTAGTTTTTTTTGTTAAAAGGTGTGGCAGTGTGTGCAATAATATGTCGAGCTAGAGGCATGGTCTGTACTTGTCTTATTATTTAATTTGTTATGCCTACTTTGGCTATATATATATATATATATACATATGTATCTGTTCCACTTGTGTTTTGGTGGCCTTAGGGCCTGCTCTACTTATGTAGTCTTTGTTCCAGTACTATTGTCATGATCTTTATATTAATTAAAATGAAAGCTCTAGCTCCGATGCTTTCCCAAAATCTTATGCCCTCTTTCTCTCTCTCTCTAATTAATTATTAACCGCCTATAAAGCAAAAATTCATTTGTTCATTTGAGAAGACTCAACTTGGCAATTCACGATCTGTTAATTATAACTTAATATATATGAGATCTCCAAATCTCTATACTTATTTGGTCATCTTGTGTGTAATCGGGTATATGTACAGTGAGTGATAATAATATAAAAAATTTCATGTATCTTTTTTTTTTTTTTTAATACAAAGATTCAGCATTCATCCTTCAATAGATACTATAGAAATTATGAGTGTCTTAAAGTATCCATAATTTTTATTGTTTATACAATAATGTTGGATGTACCCATTTCAGGCTTAAGAAAATTATCAAAAATTCTTTGTCAAATATAAATATATAATATAATATTCTAATAAGTAGTAAGGGTTTTTGAATGCTGTGATATTATTAAATTAATTTGCAATGGTAAAATTCTTTTTTCTATCATAAAAAAAAATTAAACAAAAAATGTTAATTTTCACTAGTTGGTTTATATGAAAAGCGGCCGACATATCCAACTATCCGTAAGAAAACATGAGATTACTATGGGGCCCAAACAACAAAAATGAAAGATCCAATAAGGATTTCTTTTTCTTTTATGCTAAAAGCCTAAAACCTACTCAATTCGTGGTTGTAATTGTTTCGTAATGAAAATGCCATCAAACAAATTAAGGTAGGTCCACAAGTAGAAAAATCATGACCAAATAAATGATGAAGATTCACGTATTCTATATGAATTTTTATGTTGATTTATATACCATGTGATAGTGCTCATCGATGCAAGTCTGTAGACTAGCAATATACTTAATTTAGACTGACGGTTAAAAAGTTATGGGTTTATAAAGTCATGCCTATCTTTTCCAAGACTGACTTTATCAGGTAATGAAATATTTAAAGGAGTCTCTAACTTGTCTCATGTGTCAACAACTGGGAGGTGCCATGTGTAGCATTCAGAGAGATGTATAACACCTCGACCAAAAAAAATGCCCTGAATTTAAGTTTTTGATCAAGTTTGACCAAGATTGACCGGGGTTGATCAAGTGGATCCTATAGTTATCTTTTTATTATGAGAGAAATTTTGCGTTGATCAAGGTACCATGGTAAATTACTCGTTGACACAAGTTCATAGACTAATAATACCAAAAATTGGAGTCAAGATTAGAAAGTTATGGTCAAAACAAGATGCAACCCGAACTGATTGATGAGTCTGAGTTGACTTTTAATCTATATGAATTTTAATGTTGACTCATATACCATGTGATAATGCTTGTTGATACGAGTCTGTAAACTAATGATGTGCTTAATTTGGACCTACGGTTGAAAAGTTATTGGTCTGTAAAATCATGCCAATCTTTCTTGAGACTAACTTTATCGGATAGTGGAAAGGTGCCAAGTGTCATGTTTAAAAAGATGTTGTGTGTCACGACAAGAGAGGGACACGTATCATCCTTAATTTTATTTCCTTTTCTTGTCCTTTTTCCTTTCCCTCTCTCTCTCTCCTCAAGTTGGCTAGAATTGATGAACTTTTAGCCACCCATCAATGACATTTGCTGACTGCTGGCATAGCCCAGTCGCTAGTGAGCTCAGTAGCCAAATTTAATTTCCAGCTGACCGGCGATGTGCCCAGATTAGATGAAGGCCGTTTCTTTTCCTCTAGTGAATCCATCATGCTCTAGCATGGCCAAGCTATACCGCCCGCATCGTCTGACACCCTATCATGCCAGCTTCATCAAGGTGTGCTCCGATCACTGAGGAAGCCATCGACTCATTGGAAAACGGCCATGAAAATCGCTGGGGAATACACCATCCGACCACCAGATTTCGACCATCTCGGGATGCATTCTTGGTCCTTCGCCCCTAATTCGAGCCTCTTGAAGCTGATGGTGGCTTTTGTTTGCTCAAGTTTGAGCTCATTTGTGGCATATAAATGGGGCGAGTTGGCAACTATTTCTAATGAGAATTCCAGCAACCGTCGGTGATGTCGAGCTCAACAGAGGTTACTATCGTGTTCTTTGTACCTCTAGCTTTTCATTGGTACTTTGTTTGTAAATTATGTTGATATATTTAAAAAATTTCCATTTTTGAGTAAATTCTGTATTTAACATGATAATTGTGTTAAATTGTGCACATATGTATATATTCATGTATAGATATGCACATGTATATTTGTAAATGCATATTCTAGTGTGTGTGTGTGTGTGTGTGTGTTCTCCTTTGGCATTTGTGTAAATGTACATACATGTGTATAGAGTATATGAATACATATATATATATATGCTTGTTAAAAGAATTGTATGTGTATGAATATACATATGTATGTGAATATATGTGATTATATATATATATATATATATATGTATATATAAGTGTATATGAATGTATACATATATACGTATAGATTAATTCTACAGTGCGAACCATACGCATACGAACTGCACCCAAAGCTGATGCTTTTTGGAAAAAAGCGTCGGCTTTGCTCTGTATGTGTACACAGCGTACGCAGCAAGGCCAACACTTTTTTCTAAAAAGCATCGGCTTTGGGTGCGGTACGCATGCTGACAGTTCATATTGTAGAAGCTCTCTCTCTCTCTCTCTATATATATATATATTAATTTATTTGTATAAATATATATATGACATGTATATACTTGATAAAAGAATTTTGTTATGTATATAAACGAATATAGATACTTGTGTAAATAAAGATGTGTATAAATATAGATTTTGTGTTATTTAAAATTTAAGAAAATTGTTATTTAATTTTATTGTGTAAGACTTCTGCGGTTTAAATACATTTGTTATATAAAATTTATATTTATCATTGTAAAGAAATTAGTGTCGTAATACTTAATTTTTTAAAATTGTTGAATTTATGAGGTTGTTTAAAAGGAAATATGAAAATTTATGGGTTTAGTAAAAATGTATAAACCCGGTTGTATTTTATCAAAGTTTGGTATTTATAATATTGTAAATTTTATAGTTTTTAGATACACCATACGATATTGATGTTCTCTACTGTATTGGTTATTTAGCAAGCAAGTATGTATGATTACCCTGTAGAAGCCATGGACATGAGGTATGACAAGTATATTTGCACAGCGAGTATCAATCATCCTATTCCTTGGCCGCAAGATGGCTGGTTATTATATGTATTAGCTTGCAAGTTATATATATGGTCATCCTTTGTAAGCTATAGCAAGAGACGATAGGCAAGTATATTTACACAGCGAGCATCAATCATTCTCCTTTGCCTGTAGGATGGCTGATTATCACAGATTAGCATGCATTTATGTATGAACATCCTGTAGGAACTATGTGTATGAGGATTAATAAATATATTTGCTCAGTGAGCATCAGCCATCCACTCTATGGTAGGAGGACGATTGGTTTAGCCATGATACGTTATTGGCAATAAGTATCTCGGGACACCAAGGTGACCGATTGAAGGTTTCTTTCTTTAACCACCCTGTCAAGTAGTGCTTGGGACACTGAGTACCATCTGACTCATTGATATATAGTATGGTACATCAAGTATCTTTTTATTATATATATGTATATATATATATATATATGTATAACATAAATCATTGTATATATATATATATGTTATATTATGTACATATGTACCACACCATAAGGCGGTAACGATCCGATTTGGCCCATGAAGAGCTTAGCCTGGAAACTCTACTGCCTACAAGACTAGTGTATCGGATGGCCACTACAGGTAATCATCACGGCCCGTATTACTAGCAATGTACTTGTGACAGTTGTTAGTATGGGACCGTACATTAGCATGTTATATGGTATATCAGAAGTATCTCCGCTATGAGTGTGCAAATTTCGTAGTATATTTATAAATTTAAAATTTTATTTTATCTTATATATATTAATGATTATGATTTTCTATTATTCTCATTAATTGCTGTTGTAATTATTATTATTAATTACTATTCGTATTATTATTATTATTTGTTGTTGTTATTATTATTATTATTATTATTTGTTACTATTTTATTATTATTATTAATATTACTTATCATTATTATTGTTATTAATTATTATTGTAGTTATTATTATTTATTTATTATTATTATTAGGGTGTTTTTGTTTAAATCAATATCTTTCTTGGTCAGAATAACAAAAAATGAAAAATAAAATAAAACTTAAACCAACACATCCACATGGTGTGGCGTACTGTATATATAAATACACAACCACTAAGATAGTAGATATGGGACTTAACAAAATAAATAAATAAATAGATAAATAATGCTAGATTTGCTCAAAAATAAAAAGGTTTTGATAAATTAAGCTACATGCAAAAAAATCCAAAGAAACAAAATTATAAATCAAGAGAGAGACAGCTGTATATAATAGTACTACTTATTTCTTTGAATGGCCACAAAATTATACCAATTCTTTTGGGTTTTCTTCTATACAAACTCTTAATTTAATTCCTAAATTAATTTATCTCATTCATCATGTATATGTAATTTAACGTGATAATAGACAATTAAGGAAAGTTATACTTCAGCTCAAAAGGGAAAGTGTTGAGCGTATCATGCGATTTCCAATAATTTAACAATTTACTAGTCCATCAATTAGTTATATAAAACACAGACATTAATAACCTATAATTTGGTGAATAATTGTCTTAGTTTCTTTATTGTGTTTACTATTTTCACAGTTAGTAGCACCCCGAATGTTCTGCCTATGACTGTCATGATGAAATTGGATGGGACAAACTATCAGAAGTGGAAGAAGACTTTAGTTATGAATTTGACATTTATGAAATTGGATTTGGCTTTAGAAATAGATCCACCAGAGATACCAACTGATGAGAGTAGTGCAGTAGATAGGAAACTTTATGAGGATTGGAGGCATTCTAATAAGTGCTGCATGATGATGATGGAGAATTATATGGACGGATCAATGTATGCTAGTATTCCTAAGGTTGATACTGCAAAGGAACTTCTTAATGAGATAGGAAAGGAATTTATCAAGTTTGATATGAATAAGAAACATTATTATTTGGATCTTTTAAATAATACTAAGTATGATGATACTTATCAGATAGGAGAAAGGAAAGGTACTTCAATGGAAGGTGTGGCTACTGCAATAAAGTTTGACACAAGAAGATAGAGTGTTGGAATTTAAAGGAAAAACAAGAGAAGAAAGATAATATTTTAATGATTGAGACCAATATTATTGATGTACCTATGAATTCTTGGTGGTTAGATACTGGAGTAACAATTCATGTTACTAATTCATTGTAGAGGATGATAAGGCAAAAAGGGCCAACCAATCTTGAGCAGATGTTTATATGGGAGACAGCGCAAGAGTGAAGATGGATATCATGGGAACAGTCAAGTTGAAGCTTGCCACTAGATATGTTTTAGAATTACAAGAAGTTTCCTATGTACCCTCAATTAGAAGGAACTTATTATCTATCTCACTTTTGGATAGTCAAGGGTTTAGTTTCTTGTTTGGACATAACAAAGTTGAAGTATATAAGGATAGCAAAGTTATTGGTTTGAGAACTTTATGTGGCAATTTATATAGACTTGATTTGTTTAATAATGGTCTCAATTCTTTTATTAATTCTGTTGTTGCCCCTATTATTGCTTCTAAACATCCAAGAGTTAATGATAATTCCTTAATGTTGTCGCATAAGCGTTTGGGACATATTTCTAGGCACAGGATGGAAAGGCTAGTGAAGGATGGAATACTTTAATCTTGATTTCTCCGATCTGTTGACTTGTATAGAATGTGTGAAAGGGAAGCTAACTTCCAAGGTTAGAAAGGATAAGATAGTAAGGTGTGGAGATGTTTTGGAATTAATCCATACTGATGTATGTGGACCTTTCACTCTAACTGCTTTGGGTGGTTATAGGTATTTTATTATTTTCATTGATGATTTTTCTCGTTATGGGCATGTTGAACTTATCCATGAGAAGTCAGATTCTTTAGTTGCTTTTAAAGAGTTTAAGGTAAAGATGGAGCTTCAAAAGAGTAAGAAGATAAAGGCTGTGAGGTCTGATAGAGGTGGTGAATTTTATGGCAGATACGATGAGACTGGATGGAACCCAGGGCCATTCGCAATTTATTTATGTGAGTGTGGCATTGATGCGCAATATACAATGTCTGGTACACCTCAGCAGAATGGCATAACTAAGAGGAGTAATCGCACTTTGTTGGACATGGTGCGATCTATGTTGGCAAATTCTAGCTTACCAAATTACTTGTGGGGAGAAGCTTTAAGGACGGCTGCTTATATTTTGAATCAAGTTCCAAGTAAATCCGTTCCTGAGACTCCTTTTGAGTTGTGGTCAGGGAGAAAGCCTAATTTGCATCATTTTCGAGTATAGGGTTGCAAAGCTAAAGTAAGGATTTATAATCTCCAAATTAAGAAGTTGGATCCTGAAACTATAAGTGGGTATTTTGTTGGCTATTATATAGGATCTAGGGGTTCAAGATTCTTTTGTACATCTCACACCATAAGAATTGTTGAATCAGACAGGGCTGTTTATTTTGAAGATGATTTTGGGTTTGATGATAGTAATGGTCCAAGGGAGCCTCAATTTAGAGAAGAAAATGTATTCATTCCCAGTGTTGTAGTTCCTAATAGAGATATATTAATCCAGTAGTTCATGAACCAGTAGTTAATCAGGATGAACCTATCACTGAGGAGCAGAATATCCCAGTTATTATAGATGCTGATGTGCCTTTGAGAAAGTCACAAAGGACTAAGGGGTCAGCTATTCCTGATTACTATGAGGTTTACTTGCAGGAGCATGATTTTGACATAAGTGACGATTCAGATCCAGTCACTTATGAGGAAGCCATACGCAGTTCACACTCAATTTTTTGATTGGATGCAATGAAAGATGAAATGAAATCCATGGCATCAAATGGTGTTTAGGATTTGGTTGAGTTACCATTTGGTAGCAAGCCTATGGGGTGCAAATGGGTCTTTAAAACTAAAAGAAACTCTAATGGTCAAGTAGAGATATATAAGGCTAGACTTGTAGCTAAAAGGTTTAGCTAAAAGGAAGGAATTGATTACACAGAGACATTCTCTCCTGTATCCACAAAGGATTCTTTTAGAATCATTATGGCAATTGTGGCACATTATGACCTAGAGTTGCATCAAATGAATGTCAGAACTGCTTTTCTAAATGGTGATTTATTTGAAGATACACATATGGTTCAACCAGTTGACTTCCAGCAAACAGGGAATGGTAATTTGGTTTGTAAGGTTAAAAAGTCAATTTATGGTCTTAAGCAGGCTTCGAGGCAATGGTATCTTAAGTTTAATGAGGTTGTCATAAAAAATGACTTTAAGGAGAATGTTGTTGATAGGTGCATATATATGAAAGTCAGTGGGAGCAGTATTATATTTCTGATGTTGTATGTTGATGATATACTTTTAGCTACTAATGACATTGATCTATTGGCTAAGACAAAGTAGATGTTGTGTAATCATTTTGATATGAAAGATCTTGGTGAGGCTTCTTTTGTTTTGGGCATCAAGATTGTTCGAGATAGGACTAATTATGTGTTGCAATTGTCTCAAAGACCCTATATTCATAGAATCTTTAAGAGATTTGATATGCATAATTGTTCTCCTAGAAGTGTATCGGTCATGAAGGGTGAAAGATTTTCTAAGGATCAGTGTCCCAAGAATGATAAAGAGAGGATGGCGATGAGAAATGTTTGCTATTCTTCAGCAGTGGGTAGTTTGATGTATGCTCAAGTTTATACACGGCCTGATATAGTTTTTGCTGTGGGTGTGCTTAATAGATTTATGAGCAATCCTGGTCCTATTCATTACCAAGCAGTTAAGAAGGTCTTTAGGTATCTTTAGGGTACTAAAAATCATATGTTAACATATCGACGTACCAACTCACTTGATATAATTGATTATATTAATGCAGATTATAAAGGCTGTGTGGATGATAAGAAATCTACCACTGGATATATATTTATTATGGCAGGAGGTGCTGTGTCTTGGCAGAGTGCCAAGCAGTCTGTGACAACATCCTCAACTATAGAGGGAGAGTATGTGGCGTGTTATGAGGCTACTCATCATGCAATTTGGCTTCGGAATTTTATTTGTGATTTGGGAGTGGTTGACTCCATTGAGAGGCCTATTATAATGTATTGTAATAATACTGCTGCAGTGTCTTTCTTCAATAATTTAAAAGATACCTCTGGTGCGAGATACATTGATGTTAAGTATTTTGTGGTTAAGGAGAAAGTTGAAGAAGGCTTCATTACTATTGTTCACACGCTTACTTACACCATCGTGGCAGATCCACTGACCAAGGCCTTACCCGTAGGCATATTTGAGGAGCATGTGTCCCGTATGGGATTGCTAGACAGCTAAAACTGTTGTGGGCCAGTGGTAGTTTGTTATAATTTCTGCAATAATATCCATATTGAGTATTATTTATTTATTTGAGTATTTTGATACATTGATGTATATGGATCATTATTTATTTATGAGATGATTTATTAAACATATTATTGCTCCAATATTTACAGGCCTGTTGAGATTATTAGTCTATGTAATGTGTATGTTGATCCACAGGTGGCATGATGAGTCTCTACTACCTAGTTTGGGCATATTGTTGTATCATGTCGATACACAATGTGCTCGGATAAAATGGTATTTGTGTGTTGGGGGATTGCACGTGGTTAGGTAAATCTCTACTACCTAAACTCAGTTTACGACATGTAAAATGCTCAGTTGAAATGGTATCATGTTTTGGGAGATTTACTAAGAGAATCTCTACTGTCTGGTCTAGTATATTGTTGTGCCCTGTCGGTATGATATATATTTAGATGAAATGGCATTATGTTTCGGGAGATTCTGTAATAAGTGAGTTTGGATTATATATATGATGATGATTATGCAGTCCAAGTGTGAGAATGTTAAATAAATTGATAATTGTGGACTTAGCATAATTAATTACTCACTTACAGGGCCTATTTATGCCATTAATGGGACTGGCTTATTTTAATATTTTGTAGTAGGGTCCTTGGTCACACACTCTCTATAAGACTCCAGTTGGCCATTGGATTGGAAGACCAACTCTCTTTATAAGCCCATTGACTTACCCATATTTTTCCTAGTATTATTATATTATTAAATTATTAGTATTTTGTGTGTGTTAAAATTAATAGGTAAGTGTAACTTGCAGAGACTATAAAAGGTCTATGGCAGGCAAACAAATATATGCCATACGGTATTTTGATACTAGGATTTCCAGAGATCTGAGAGTGGTTTGAGAGTAGTATGTCCATAGACACTACTTTATATTGTTTTCTATTTTGCAAGATTAAAGATTTAATTTATCAATAGCTGCGTTTGGAAGTTAGTAATTTATGATTTATGGAATTTATTATGTATGTTTAGATCCACAAATTCTAACACACCATGCAATAGTCTTTTAAAATATAACTTCCTATCTTAACATTTTATCACATATGTATATGTGTGTGTATGTGGAAATGTATGTATACAAAAAAGGACCCCAAAATACAGTAACAAAAGGTGTTCTATTTCAGGACTCTGACATAGTATCTCAATGTCCCTCAACTTAGCAAAGCAGAAATCCCTTTCCTTCTCAAGGCTATCCACTGACAGCTTCAACTCAGTGATCTACATCAGCATTAATGTTAGAACTTGTACGAACCAAGCTATAAAATTGTCGTTCTTGAACTGATTAAAAGTGTACATGTTCATATGCAGGACCTACACTAGGAGGAGGTTTTGTGGCCTTGACTTGTTGATTTGCCGTGTTAACAGAAGATGCACCGTCTTTTAAAACCAAAAGACCCTTGAAAACACCTTTTCATCTTTAAAACCAAAGATACCACACGTGTCTCATTTTCACAAAAGCACACAGAGAACATCCAGAACACCCACCATCAAGCACAGGTACAACATTTACATTAACAACATGGTTTGGAAACCGCATGTCCAAAAGTATATTTACCAAAAATTAAAAAAAAAAATAGAAGTATGCACCAGAAATGAGGGGGAAAAAAAAACAATTAACACAAGCACAAAATGCAGTAAACCAATTTTCTCAACAAAGAGGAAGCAAAACCAAAAAAAATAGAAAATTCACTACAACCATAGCTTCTAATTCTCTTTAGCTAACCAAAAGCAAAATTGTAATAAAAAAATTAAAAAATCAACAAGGTCAGCAATATAGCATGTACGGAAAAACAAATTATCTAATGTCAAATAAGTGATAAACACCAAACAAAACCCAGTCAAACAAGCAATATGCTGTTGGGCCTTCTAAAATATAGGAATAAGGAGGCCCTTTATTACTATTCTTAAGATGATAAGATAGAATGCCTTTTTTTTTCTTTTTTTTTTTTTGATAAACGATGAGACAGAATGCCATGAATGGATAGTGGAGTTCATATTCATAGCAAATATGCAATTTTAATATAAATCATACATTTTACCAAAAAAATGTAGATAAAAATTTGAAGCCGTTTCAAATTATGTAAATTGATGAAAGAGTTTGACAAGCGTAGCAGTGAGTAGTAACATGAAGTAGGAATAGGGGACCAAAAAAGCATGAAGGAGATGGAGAACCAGAACTAGAGGAATTGGTTTTTGAATGCAAACAGAGGAATAATTCTATATTTCTTTTTAATAGTAAATGTACAGTAGAAATAATTCTATATATCTTTTTTTTACCAAGTTGAATGGTATATACTTCCATTACAAAGAAATCCAACAAATATATTGTTGGTTCAAAGAGAGACCCGATAAGGGGAAATATATATATATATATATATATATACACACCGCAAAATGTATTTTAGAACAGAACAAAAAAAAATGGCTATGGATTCTCATAAAATCAAAAGTAAAGAAACCCATACATCATGAATAGAATGTTTACCAATATTTTTCAAAGAATCGTAACGGACAGAATTCAAATCCAAAAACTCGATGTTCTACCAAGATGAACAATATGCTTTCTGTTACAAAGAAATCCTACAAAGATGTTGGTTTATGTTATGCAAGTATAAATTGAGCACATGATGTTAAAACTTCTTTTTTTTTTCCCCACTTTCTTTTTCCTTTGGTGGTTGTATAAGGATTAATGATAAAAAAAAATGTTAAACGCATAGCAAGTGCATGCCAGTATCTAGTGGTTCAACCTTGATTGTAAGAATAAATAATTTTATCATAGCAACAGTTAATTCAATCCAAGTCGAGAACTGAACAACTTTTAAATTGCGTGCATTGGTAAGAGCTATTCCAATTCATGCCATTGAGTAGGTAACTTTCATGATTCTGTTGAGCAAAATGAGTAGACAAATGCTTATGACAATTATGGGTTTTAAGTGCTAGACTTCCACTTAAGTAGGTCTGCTATATTATTGCATGTGACCTTTTTGTCCTGAGGTTCTTGTGCAATATACCAAAACGCCCCTATCAATGAATATGAAATTTTGTACACTTATATTCTTGCTTCTGTTTAATGTATAATTTGCTGAGTTTAAATTAGAGTTTTGTGTCTTATGGATTTTATTCTATTAAACTTAGAGAGCAGGCTTTACAGTTCAAGCGGAGAGGCTTAATTATTTGCGTTTTCTTTCTCATTTTCGTGCTGTCCATCGAGGGGCTTCAGCTGCTGCACTTCGAACCACAAGTGTGCGGAAGCTGCTACCTGAGTATGTGCTCTGTAGTTTATCTTGTATTTAGAAATTTATTTTATAGTTACATTAATGACTTAACGGCTCATTTATTTTCTAATATCTGATTTACAGATCTTGGGGATTTCTTTGTCCTGTGCACACACCTGATGGGGATCCATGTGGCTTGCTAAACCATATGACTTGCACCTGCCGTAAGTTTTGGCATAATTGGGTTAAATATTTTATGAAAATATTTGTTTAAATTGGTAGTTTAATTTTATAATTATGCCCACGGTATTTTATTTGTTGAACCTCGTATTACGAGAAAAATTATTGTTTTACTGGTTATCGATATTTTCGTACCGGGTTGTTAAATGAAAATATGTGGGATGGTAAATGTGAAAATTGGTATATTTCCCACGGTAATTTTGGAAAGAACGGTACGGTTGATCTAATAATTATTTTAGACGCATTCATACAGTATTGGTGTTCTGGTGTATGTATATGGTTAGCGCGCAAGTATTATGTCTCCCATGGTTGCCATTGGACTGTGGGCAGGCAAGTTTGATATTGGCCACAGCCGCCCCCCTCCTTGGCCGCGATGACGGTTTCAGCAGCGGTACTGTCGGGACGCCGAAGTGCCGTTTGCAAGTTTCTCTCTTTAATCTCCCCGCCAGTTGATGCTCAGGACGCTGGGTATCGTAGGGCATCACTGGTATATGGTGTGGTGCATCAAGTGTAATTTTCAGATAAAGTTTCAAACCCCAAAAGTGTTCAAAAATTATTTATTATGATTTATTACATTTTAATTATATTTGGGGTATTTATTTATTTATTGTTTATTAAGTGGTTTGATCCCTTGGTTTTCGGGAAATATGAATATCGGGTTTTGTGAATTGTTTTAAAAAGGGAACATTTCCAACGGAGTGATTAGTGAGAGTTTTGAGAAAAATTATTATTTTCAACTGTTATTATTTGCCAGTATTACTTAATTTCCCTTATTTGTTATATTATTATTGTTAATATTAAAGGTGTTCAGTAGCTAGGGTCACTCATTGAGATGATTAGCATCTCACATTTTTAAGTTCCGTTCCCTTAGGTGCAAGGGGTGGTAGACGTTCTTCCGGGGCGAACCAATTCTCCGCCGCTATCGTGTTTCGAGAAGTGCTTTTGTACTCCTTCATTTCAGTTGTATTATTTCTTTCATCTCTGTTGTATTTTCTATTGAATAGCACTTCATGAAGCTCTGTATACTATTTGGACACCTATGTTTTATTTATGCACTGGGTTGCTGTTATCGTTGTGAAGTACTGTAAATTGTGGAATCAATTTGTAGTTTTGTGGGAGGTATAAGGGGATGAATATAGAAGTGTGTTTTCAGTGCAGGTAATTTTTGGTAAGTCCTACCCTTAGGGGAGGTGCTGCCGGATTTTCCGTTAGAAGGTTCGGTGGTATTTCCCTGGGATCAGGGCTTGTCTAGGGTTCCGGGAAGGAATTTTGTATGGGTCCTGACACCCTACATGCTCTTCTAAACTCCTACTATATATAAGGATATCATTAAAGTACACAACCACAAATTTTCCAATATAAGCACACAAAACAAGATTCATAAGTCTCATGAAAGTACTAAGGGCATTAGTTAACCCAAATGGCATAACCAACCACTCATACAAACCATGCTTTGTTTTAAATGCTGTTTTCCATTCATCGCCTTCCTTCATGCGAATTTGATGATAACCACTCTTAAGATCAATTTTTGAAAACATGCATGCACCATACAATTCATCAAGCATATTATCTAACCTAGGAATAGGGTAATGATATTTGACAGTTATATTGTTAATAGCCCTACAATCTACACACATTCTCCATGTTCCATCTTTCTTAGGGACTAATAACACAGGTGCAGCACATGGACCCATGTTCTCTCTAACATACCCCTTTTCAAGAAATTCACTTACCTGCCTTTGAAGTTCCTTTGTCTCATCTGGATTACTCCTATAAGCTGGCCGGTTTGGAATTGTTGATCCTGGAACAAAATCAATTTGATGTTCGATCCCTCTAATCGGTGGTAACCCACTTGGAATCTTCTCAGGAAAGACATCATCGAACTGCTGTAAAAGAGAAATAATAGAACTAGGCAAAACAGATACATCAAGGTTAGTTAAATGATTCGTATATGTTTCTTTGTACATCATTACAATCACAGGCTTTCTACAACTAAAAAGCTTCTTCATCTCACTCTGTTTTGTATAAAAACTCTCTTTTTTCTTTCCACTCTTTTTCTTTTCTTTTTCACACACACTTTCATCCTCACCACTCTTTTTCTTCTCTTGGTGGTTGGATACAGTTTGATTGTGTTGTTGTTCAGCTTCTCTTCGCCTTTGTAAAGCCAATTGATCATCAAAAACTTGTTTAGGAGTCATCGGCATAAGCACCACTCGTTTACCCTTGAAATTGAAGACAACCTTATTAGTTCGACCATGATGATTAGTATCTCTATCAAATTGCCACAGATGGCCTAAGAGTAAATGACCAGCTTGCATTGGTACCACATCCCAAATAACCTCATCTTCATAATCACCAATAAAGAATGCAATCTTCATTTGCCTCTTCACCTGCAACTCTCCACAATCATTAAGCCATTGTAGCTTATATGGTTATAGATGCTTCATAGTGGGTAAACCTAGCTTTTCAACTATAGTAAGACTAGCAACATTTGTATAACTTCCTCCATCAATAATCATACTACATACCTTATCCTTGACTTTGCACCTAGTATGAAAGATGTTCTCTCGTTGCACTTCCTTCTCATCTTTATACACACTTAAAGCTCTTCTAGTAACCAATGACAAGTCCCCTCCAACTGGATACTTGTAATCTTCTTCATATTCATCACCAACATCCTCCAATGGTGGTATGGATTCATTGTCGGACTCTTCCTCTTTAGTTTCAATGTCTCCACTTTCCCGAATCACCGTCACCCTCTTATTAGGACATTGACTTGCAATATGACCCCTACCTTGACATTTAAAGCACATGATCTCTCGATTTCTAGTTGAAGATGAATCAGATTTACTTACTTGCTTAGATGAGGATGGTTCGACCTTAACTTCGAATTTAGGCCGTGTGGTGGCTTTATCTTCAAACTTAGGCTGATTTGGTTTCCATGTGGATGGGTTTGCTTTCTAAGTGTTTTGAGCAATACTAGGTCTTGTGGTACCCTTCCTCTTGAGTTGTTGCTCTACTTTGATGGCCATGTGCAGCATCTCCTCAATCTCCACATAATGGTGCAAGTCCACTTGATTTGCTATTTCCCTATTCAAACCAGCCAAGAAACATGCCATTGTAGCCTCCCTATCCTCCTCAACATTAGCCTTCATCATAAGGATTTCCCTCTCCTTATAATAGTCCTCCACACTTCTATTTCCTTGAGACAAGCTTTGTAATTTCTGAAAAATTCTCCTATAGTAATGGCTTAGTACAAAATGCTTCCTCATCAGAGTCTTCATCTCCTCCCATGTATCTATAGGTCTTTATCCTGCTTGCCTCCTAGAAAGTGTCTCTTTGTCCTACCATCCAATAGCATAGTCCGTGAATTCAACAATGGCTAATTTAATCTTTTTAGCCTCGGAGTAGTTCTGACAATCAAATACCATCTCAATTCTCTTCTGCCACTCGGGATATGCTTCTAGATCACTTTTACCTTGGAACGATGGTATTTTCATCTTAAGTCCTCCATAGTCACTGCCTCGGTCTAACCTCTCTCTCCCACGGAATTAGTTGGTTCCCGAACCAATGTCTTCCTCTTCTTCCTTATAGTCATCTCCCACACATTCCCAATCTTCCCTTCTTGGAGCATTTCTTTCTTTACCACGTCCATGAGCAAACCTTTGTGGAGGTTGTGGCTGCGGTTTTTGGATTGATGATTCCATCCTGTCCAACCTATCATGGATCTGCCCCATCTCCAACCGTAGTGCTCTTTGAAGTTCTCCCACCGTGGCTTGAATGTATAACCTTAGCTCAGCCACACCTGGAGTTTCATCCATGTTTTCTTTGCTTTTGTATTGCGACATGATTTTTCTGCAAAATTTGTTACTAAAAAAGAAATGCCTCACAACACTCTCTCATGTGTCTCGCTCAAATTCAAGGTCACTCGTGTTTGTACTCTAACTATAGTTCGTCTTTTACCCTCTATAATTCTCACATTTCTTGCCTTTTATCACTCTAGTAATTCTATTTGGTTCTTTGCAAATTAATTTCAAACTAAAACAAACTAACAAGTAACAATCCAAATAGACCTACCAAACAATTATGAAAATAAGGCTAAAAAGACAAATAGAATGAAAAGTAACAAGAAAAAGGCAACAATGAAGCTCAACAAGAAATTTAGCAAGAACAAAAGAAACCAAAATGTGAGGAACAAATTGGAATGAGATTTGCAAAATGGAATTAGTGAATATTCAACAAACCTTATCTTCGGTATTGATTTTCGCTTGTTTTTGGTGCTCCTCAAATCAACTAAAAAAAATTTCACAGCTTGGTTTCTCTTGAAATCTCAATCATTCGATGCCACAAACCACAAGAACAATTAAATTATTTTTTTTGTTTTTTTTGTCAACAAAAAGAACAAGCTTCATAAACTAAAGAAACCTCAATCGCACAAAACTTCAATGAGAATAGACCAATTTGTTGTCCTCAAAGGTTGAAAAAAAATTCGGCTTTTTTTTTTTTTTTTGTTTATGACCGTTCGGTTTGGTATGATCAAATGAGTGAAGAATGAAGAAGAACAAATAAAAGAAAAGATGCAAA
The DNA here is from genome assembly GCF_031755915.1 of Ziziphus jujuba. Lineage (NCBI taxonomy): Eukaryota > Viridiplantae > Streptophyta > Magnoliopsida > Rosales > Rhamnaceae > Ziziphus > Ziziphus jujuba. The sequence goes on from NC_083382.1 coordinate 25,828,318, forward strand.
GAAGAACGCAATGACCAAACGGATGAGACAACAAAAATAAAAAAATAAAAGAAAAGAAAACGAAGAACAAAGAACAAAATAATGACAATAAAGATAGATAGATCAAACCTATAATTAGAAACTAGCTCTGATACCAAATTGATACGAACCTAGAGCGACCTGCCTCTAAACCTGTAACAAAGATAGAATTAGGACCGTCTAATTACAAGCTATCAATGAAAGACCTCGACCCGTTACCTATATTTGAGGTAAGAACCTTGGTATAATGAAAACGCCACAATAAGGTATGGAATAACCTATTGATAAGTCGAATTTGAACTCCACAAGTGAAACTTGAAAAAGTTTGATAGAGTTTTTAGAAAACCAAGAGAATCACTCTTACTTTGAATAAAAATCGTAATCTCCTATTTATTCATAATTTATGTGCCTTTAAATAGGCAAAATAAATTACAAAACTTTCCTAAATTTGCTAAAAGTAAAGGTGGAATAATAATGGACGAAAATTAGGTTTAGGAAACCTAATTTTGATAGGTTTAGGAAACCTAATTTGGTTAAGTTTAGGAAACTTATGTGGTTAGGTTTAGAAAACCTAATTTAGCTCCTAGTTTCCTAATTTGAATGGCCTTTAATTCTTTGACAAATTCAACTCTAATATAATTAGGAAAGTAATTTAAAAACCTAATAAAAACTGTTAGGAAAGTAAATAGGCAACATGCCAAAATCCAATCAAAACATAAATAAAATTAATATTTTCCTAATTATAAAATTTGGCTAAGCTTAGTTGGATGCCATGTCACCATATGATGACACATCACCATGTTTGTGGAAGTCCATGCGTTAAACTCTCTTTCACGTTGGCATCCACCATCCTAATCATATGGACCAATTTTAGTTCATCTTCACTAATGAACTTGCTTCCTTGTGTCGTAAACACCTCCTGGATTAAACCATTTAGTGCCTCTTTCAATCTCTTTGCTTGTGCTCGAGTTATGGGTCCTGTAGACATTTGAAGTGGATCTGGGCTCCATCTTGAAGGGCTCTTAGTCATGTCCTCATCAATATTGCTATCTCTGGAAGTCGAGGTACAGCCAAGACAGTGATGGCTCGTGGCCTATATGCAATTTCACCACTCATTGATGTGGTTGTTGGTTCAATTTCAAATGTAAATCCAGCATGTGCTGAGGAGTAAGGATGCTAAGTTCTGACTGGTTATTTTGTAATATCAGCAATTGATATAATGCTGTTTATGAATGACCATAAAATGACTGTGTCATGAGTCATTTGTTTTCTACTCTCATGATAAAGTGATAAGTCATTTGTTTTCTACTCTCATGCCAAAGTGATTGAAAGGGTAGAGCACGTTTTGCATCATCTTTCTTACATGACAAGCTTAAGAAACTCTTTCTTGGGAAATCTTATGTTTGATTCTCAATTTTAAACTTTTTCATTGCCTTTTAGTTTGCTTTTAGTTTAATGGTTATTTTGTAATATCAACAATTGATGTAATGCTTTGATAATGTGTATAATGCGTGTTTCTAAAGTTTGATTTAATCATTCTGTGTAATATTCTCTCTTTATAACTTTGTTGTGTCCATTGTCTATGGAAATAATTTATTGATCTCTAATGGTAATTGCAACCTTATTTAATGATAAGTAACATGGCAAAGAGAAGATAACATAAAAAAAAAGGTGGAAAAAGTGCACAAATTTTATTTAATTTTGATTATCGATGAACCTTCGGTATTACCAATAGATGTTCTCAATTCAAATTATAACAATTGCACACAACAACTTCTATATTTTGCATTTCCACCATATGACATGTTAATTTAAACCTTATTTAATGATAAATAAAATGCTAAAGAGAAGAAAACACAAAGAGAGAAAAAAGGGCAAAATTTTGATTTTTGGTTGATTACCAACTAGTCATCTGTAATCTTTCCAAAAATTGATAAGATTGCTGAAAAAAGTATGAATAGCTTCCATCAGTAATACCGATGGTCCACGGTAATTATCAATGAAAATCGTCGATAATCTAATATAAGACTCTACGTATTTGCTGAAAAAATTGCCAATAGTTTTTATCGGTAATTACTAATGGGCCAATGGTAATTTACATTTATCTAATTTTTTCAAAACAAATCTCCATAATTTAATTTGACAACTTCAATAATGTGTCTTTCTACCAAGAACATGCTAAATATAACTTTATTAATAATCCTAAACAAAAGAATCCATAAAAAGTTTAGAAAAAGTGAGAAAGTTACAAACAAATTGATTATTGAATTTTCGCAACACACCTGAAAGAAATTGACCGAATTTATTCATTCTAAGAAAGCCAAATGTAAAATCTATCAATGATTTACTATAGAGGTAATAATTCTCTTTTTTTTTTTTTTTCAAGGAAAACAAACAACCTTTACCTGTTCAAATAACTCAACAGCCATTACGCACAGTTTAATTAGCTCCATGAAAGATGACATTTTGTTTTTTTTTTTTTTTTTTTTTTTTAATGGATAAGTGACATTGTATACTGTGTACCCTATATGTGGATAAATAAATTCCTTCTTTATTATCAAAAAACAAAATAATAGATTCCTTTTCCTAATTCGAGGAGACCGGCCCCAGCCCAGATTTTGTTAGGTGTATGCTATTATCTCATTTCTTAGAAATATTAGTAATTGTAAATGCAAAAAAAAAAAAATATATATATATATATACACGTACACATTTTGGTGGATTCTCACTTAATTTATCATATGAGTAAACCTTTCATATTTTAGGGATGCTTTGTAGACAAGGCTACATTGCCTATAACCCACAATTTCCAATTTATCTATATATTTTGCAGGTAAAGATGTTCATTTTCATCAGTCAATAGGATTAATTATCAAAGATAAGACTCGGTTCTTGGATCGTGTATCTGGGGTTCCATGCCCATCTCCATACTGGTAAGTGCATTGTGCAATCCGAGCAAGGTTAATTGCTGTATCAACATTTTGCTTTGGAAATGGAGAATCACCATCAACCATTTCCATGTTCATCTTCTTCCAAGAATCTTCGATCATAGCCTGCAAGTATTTACGAGCACATTCCTCAGAAACATTGTTATCACGCATGCTACAGGAGATTGAATTTGCCGTTTCACCCCTCTGAATTTCAGCCTGTACATGTTCCAAACAAAAATTCAGTAATTGTATTTCCAGATTATATAGGGAAATTGGCAGCATAAGAAAGACTAAGTTCATGGCATATGTATATATACCGTCGAAGTAGCCAAGTCATTGGAAAGACGAAAAATTATGGAAGGCCAGCGCAGTAGATTGTGATGATTTTCCAAGCACTCAAGTGTTTCCTGTGTAATGTTTTCAAACGATAGGAAATAGGCATGGACTAGTAGGACTACCCCAGATGCTGATATCCATGCATTTTCAAGGTACTCTTCAAATGTTGGTGAATATTTGCTTTTACTCCACTTTGCTTCCTTTAGGAACGCTTTGCACAAATCGGACCACTGAATCACACAAAGGTAAATTATTAATTAATCTTATATTTTTACAACTGCGAATTAACAGAACTAAAATTCATCAGCATAAATATGTAAAATAAAATACATTGTGAAAATTCCATACCGCTTTTGTTAGGTAAGGAAGGACATTTTCTCCTTTGGCCTTTAAAGTTTCATAAACCATCTCATTGACAGTGTTGTAGAGAGCAAGGAAGCATAATTTCATGTAGTCTGGAAGAATTTGGACAGCATTTACATCCCATCTGGAATGCATTATTAATTAAGAGATCCAAAAATATGATTTATCAGTAATATATAGAAAGATTATAAGAAGCACAAATATATACATATGTATATATATATATATATGAAAATTCTATGGTGAAGACGGTCCGCATGAGGACCGTAATATTAGTGACGGTTTTTCATAGTATTAACGATGGTTTTTTAGAAAATCGTCACCAATACTGTGGTCCGCATGAGAACCGTCCGCACCATAGACGGACTGTATATATATATATATTATTTATGCTATGGGGATTGGTTTTAAGTGGATCTAGTTCTAACCTTTCAACGGAACTTGTGAAAAGCTCCAGTTCTTCCGGAGTACCATAAGCATCATAGACATCATCAATTACGGTTATTAGAGCAATTACTTTTGTTAACCCTTTTCGGAGATTGCCCAATTGCGGTTCACAAACCATTCCTAGAGCCCAAAAGAAGCTCTCCATCAGTCTGTCTCTAGTGAAGCTCAACTTGCTTGCTAACTCAAGAGCCTTCCACCACCTACAAGTAATGGCACAAATGAAACCAATTGTCATATTCATTTTTCACTACCCAAAATTGCTAAGATGCCAAAAAACCCATATATATATATATATATATATTATATTTGCAAACATACCTTGACATGTCTTTCAGCTCCCTCTGTAGTGTGGATTGCACCATGTTGAAATCCAACTTAGCGAGTTCCAGTAGAGCTTGATTTGCATCGAACCTTTTACTATATGCCTCAATGGACCATCTAGCTTCTAGCTTTAGCATTCTGTGGTGCAAAGGCAGCTCTAGTGCATGGTTTACTTGTTCCGCAAGAATATGATTTGCATCAAGATTTTTGAGATGCATTCTTGTGAATTCCTTGGCCTCATCTAGCAGATCTTCTCCTTCAAAAGCGAGATGTGAAGCTTCATACAGACTCAGCAATCCTTTGACATCCTTGCCAAAGCTTTCCTTGAAATTGCCATTCTCATCTTTGAAGCTCTTAAATATATCTGCATTCACGGTACATTCGACACAATCCCATTAGCTTGTGTGGATCCATATTAGTAGTATTAGAAAGGAGTATTTCAGTTATATAATCAAGAAAATTGCCTACTTAAGGAACTATTCCATTGAAAAGGTCAAATTAGTTAAATGCACTTAACCATCTCTTGTTGAAGATCAGGAGCTTAATGAGACTTTGAGTTGTAGTCTTTAATTAAGCCATGTATGCAATTACCCACTGGATTTATACTTTTCGACATATATAGCATTAGTTTTTATTTTTATTTTATTTCATTTTTTTATTATTTTTTTCCCCTATAGAAGATCAAAATTTTAGTTGTTTTTATTTTGTAGACACATAAAATCATGGACGGACATCGGTAAGGCGTGCCCCCTCTCATTTTTTTTTTCCCTTTAATTTTTTTTTAGTATTTAATGCTATTTACTATTTTATCCTTAAAAATTTAATAGGGGGCCCCCTGCCCATCCTATCTCTCCACCCCTACTCCCTCGCTCACACGATTTTCCTTTTCTTTTACATTTGTTTTTATAATATGTTTTTTCTCACTTATATATATATATATATATATATAGATATATATTTAGAGCAAGGTTACGATGCATACGGTCTGCATGCAAATCATAGATATTAACGATAGTTTTTTCAAAAACCGTTATCAATATTCATATACAGAAAAAGTATTAGTAATGATTTTTTTAAAAATCGTCGTTAATATTTATGGTCCACATGCAGACCGTAGCATACCCTTATATGTATTCAATTCTCCTATATGCAATCAAATATTTTAACAATATGCCTATTTAACTTAATTTAAATAAATATATATATACACATATATATATACAAATACAATTATTTAATATAAGTTAATAAAAAAAATATTTATAACATAATATTCTAATTTAGCTTTTGTTCCAATTAATAGAATTTAAGCTGCAACTTTCTTTTTCTAATTACACACTTTTTCTTTTAATTTTTCATTTTGATTTCAATTAATTGTTTAAATCCTAACAAAAACAAAATTTTATTTTGTTTTTTCTCAGTGAATACGTTTATTTATTTATTTATTTATTTTATAAAGATTCGCAATTAATTTATTATGTATTTCCAATGAAATTAATATTTTTTACACAAATAAAAGTTTTAAAAAATAAAAAAAATTAATTTTTAATTCAGAATCTAATTAGTTGGACTACAACTATTTTCTACACCATAAATTAATATAATAACATATATAACGGCAAATATAACGGTGTGCTCCTGAACAAATTTTCTGGATACATCATTGCATAAAATTAGTAGTGTTAATACATGAAAAAAAAAACCCAAAAAAAAAAAATAGTTTGGTGTTAACTTTTAAAAGTTTTATTTTAAAAATAAATAAAAATGATTGGTAAATATATTTTAAGGCTTAGGGCCCATTTACATACCACAAAGAATAAGAAAAACAAGAAATCCGACGAAACGACCACTGGGAATAAGTCGTCCTTATCGTCTTGCGCCCACCCCCCCCCCCCCCCCCCAAAAAAAAAAAAAAAAAAAGAGGGTCGTCCTTATTCTCTTGCCAAAAAAACAAAAAAGAAAAGTCGTCCTTGACTCCTTGATGTTGTAAAAGCCAAGTCGTCGGTGATAAGACTTTCGAGTATAGTTTGTAACTTGGATACATGTGGCTCACCTAGCAAGATCTCTTTTGTATAGTACTTTCCATTTTTTTTTTAATTTTTAATTTGTAATTATTATTTTTTTTATATTTAGTTTATATTAAATTTTTAATCCATAAAATAATGGTATATTATTTAGAATAGATAAGTTGGTAAATGACTTATGATAATAAAAAAAAAAAAAAAAAGGTCAACGATTAACTCAGTGCATATAACATTATTAAAAGGTTAATTTTCATAGTTTTTGTCAAATAATTTTTATCTTATTAAAAATTTCACCCAAAAAAATAGTTTAAATAAATAATACCACAACTCCACTGTAATTAAATTCATCTGAAAGTAATATTCTTTTCTTTTTTTATCAATTTTATTTATAAAATAAAAAAAATAAAATAAAATAAAATAGTCAATAAACCAATAGAACTATTTTAAATGTTAGAAATTTTTTTTATTAAAAACTCTATTTAAAAGTTAAAATTTTTTTTATTAAAAAATAAAAATATTTAGAAAAAATCAACAAACACTTTTTAATTAAAAAAATAATTTTTTAAAACTATTTTAAAAAAATTTAAATTTTATATATTTTTAAAAAAATTTTATTTTTAACTTATAAAAAATTTTATATATTTTTAATAAAAATTTATTTTTAAAAAAATCTATTATATAAAATTCTACCTGTTACAACTTTTTTTTTTATTAATTATACTAAACGGATCCTGCTACCTGGAGAAACATGATAGCCATGCTGTCTGAGCAGCCTAAAACGTAGAGCGGCAGCGTGTAGACATTCCTGATCTGGCCTCACATTAAAGTTGTAGATCTTATCAACGGCTCTCCTTATATCATCCCCAAATCGGTGCGCTAGTCCAAACCGTTGGATTTCGTCAACCAATTCAAGTTTGTTCAGCAATGCAACGTTTTCGTTATTAATCATGCGTCTCACTTCCTCCTCCAACTCCTTAACCTTTTCTTTGTATTCTTCAACCTGCCAAAAATCAAAATTCCAATTAAAACAGTATGAACGTTATGAAAGAAATAAATCCCACATGATATTTATCCAATTTGGTATATATAATGTTAAAATTCTGACCAAATGTTCATTGTTTAGGGACTGCACAAAATCGTAACTCCAAGAGCTTGGCTGGAAATTGGCTGATGTCCTCCTGTCTGCGGTTAAGTTAGTGCCTTGTGTGGTGGCCGAGCAACGGATTGACAATGACGGAGTAGTCGACGGAGTACGGCGGAGTCGTGGTATTGGGGGGATGGATGTGGTCAGTTTTTTTGTTAGGAAATATGAACTGGGCATGCAACAGAGTTCAGATGCCATAATATTAATGCTGCTGCAAAAACACTTTGTGCATTGTCACGACCCCCACCACAATGCTGTATTTATACTGAGTCACTTAGACTATTTCGTAGGGATTTATTATTTGACTGAAAAATAAAAGTCAAAATTATTATGATCATTTCAAAATGTGTTGCTTTCGCTCGAAGGCGCGTATGATAATTGTGGCTGGGAGACTCCCAAACTATGTACACCACAAATTTTATATGTCTATATGCCTTTTTATAGCTATTTATTTATATTTGATTGTTTAAGGTGCCATTTAGTAATGTGATTGGTTTTTATTTTTTGCTGATTATGTATAAGTTGTTTATCTAAAATAATGTATGTTAGATTTTGCTAGATAGCTCAATTAATTAAAAAGTTGAATGAGAGGAAAAAAAAAAAAAAGCATAAAAACTAATTGAATAAATAACATTTCAAAATTTTTTTTTTTTTTTTATATCCTTCAGGTCCATAATTATTTGAACTGTCTGAGAAACATTCAAAGTAATCAAAATTATACACAATTAGGAAAAAGGAAAAAAAAAAAAAAAAAAAGACTACCACATTTACCAAATGAAACGATATATTTTGCTTCTGGTTTTTTATTTTATTTTATTTTTTGCCTTTTTGAAAGGAATTTTGATTCCGAATTTATATGTGGTGAATATTTCACAAGTTAAAGATTTTTTTATTTCCATTTCTTAACAAAGGGACCGATAAAACTTTCTAACTAAAAGATTCCACGTCATTTTGTGAAGATGGATACACGAGACTAAAAAATAACGTAAAATAAAAATCAGCATTATTCTCTCTGAAAGAATTTGAAGTTTCGAGAATGTGCAATGTTTTTCTATATATTTTAATAATATAGTATAATATTTTCATTGATTATAATAATTTAGGTCAAATAATGAAAGTTAATAATTTTTCCTAATAGAATGTAATACTGTCTGGCACCCATAATTTAATCCAATTTCAATTGAAGTCCTCAAAAAAATTGTTTGTTTTCGTCCAATTTTAATTTGAATACTATATATATATATATATAGATATATATTAAAAAAAATAAAGCTAAGATTAAAAAAAAAAAACCAATATCATGTCTGAACTATTTGATCCATCCTTGTGCTCTACATACCTATTAAGAGAGAAATAAATATATGTTTAGTTGAGAAATGCTTTGTCTATTTAGCATGTGCTTGATCATATGGAATTCCAAAAACAATTTTGATAACAGAAAAAGAAGAAGACCATTTTGCGAATTTCATATATGTTTTATAGAATTCTGAACTTAAAATCAAAACTTATATTTTTTGAAAATCAAAAAAATAAAATAGATTGAGAGCTTGAGACAGAAAATGAAAAAGGTATTAGATGACGAGGAGAAATATAGGAAAAAATTAAAGAAAAAAAAAAGTAGAAAGATTCCATTATGCTTTCGTGGTTTTGAGTAATTGATTAGGATTGGTATTTTAAGTACTAGGCATATAACATTTGAAATTTGGATTACATTTTAATTTAACATGCATTTTCAATCGTCAGACAAATTATAATTAAAGACAAGTAAATACGTGAAGTACTACAAGTAAATCACCAAGAGTCTTTTATATGTCAATTTATATATATATATATATATTTTTTTTTTCTAGTCAAACTTTCATATGTGAATATGGAGGATATTTATAACAAATTTTTATTATGCGACTATTTGTTTTCAATATTTAAAAAAAAAAAAAAGGTTATATAAGTAATTAGTTGGATTTTAATATTTAAACGTGTACATATATATATATATATATATATATAGTTGTTTCTAGAAAAGTGTCCGGACGTGGTATTGTGATGAAGCAGTGAGACAATAGAATGGGACGAGAAGTTCAAAATCGAAAGCATGACTCACCAGAAATAAATAAATAATGAAAAATGATAGAAAATGAAACATCTACTAAGGCATATCAGAAATTTAGAATTATGATAAAAAAACGAAACAGATTCTTGAAGGATCGACCACCTGTGACCCTGTTCATCCTCAAATTTCATTGTTAGAATAGGACCAATCAACACCCAGCCCACACAAACGACAAGCACGATGTGTTTCAATTTGAATGCAAACAATTAGGCATCACAATTATTATAAAGCGATTCAGCGAAAAAATGAAAATTAATATAAAGCTGGGGACAGAAACTGTGATCCTTATCGTGAAAGCAAAAATCTCTGATTCATTTGTAAGAAAATCTACATTATAATGGCATATATGGCTTATAGTAGCGGCTTGTCCAAATCAAACTGTACTATTTTTTCTTGATCATAATAAATAAATAAATTTTACTATTTTAAGATTTGCCACTGTGTCCCTCCCTTAAACCCATAAAATGTGTTGGATGTAAAGTTTATCCTTTTCTTATTTTTCGTGGTGGAAAAAAAATAATAATAATAACAAAAAGGGACAAAGTCCAAACAAACTTACGCCACATTAATCAACCCCTTTCCGGTGATTCTTCCAATAAAGAACCTTCCTACCCTCATCCTAGGAAAATGCTAATGAAGCTTGATGGCCTTAATTAATAAATTAATACTCAAAAATTATTTACCAAAAAAACAAAAAATAACACTCAAATGAGCCATTTTGTTTACACTTTCTGTGCAAATGCTTTTGTGTGTCTTCCCTAATGTTCATTAAATTAATCTTTTAGAATGGGAGATATAACGAGGATTCCCCCCCCCACCCCCCCAAAAAAAAAAAAAAGAAGAAAATAAATAAATAAAATAAAGCAAATTAACCTATAATATCATTCAAATCATCTCTCAATCTTTATTTATTTAATTTTTTGATATTTCTCAATCTTTGGATTCACTAACTAAAATAGTATGTATATCTCAAATCAAAATCACTGTTTCAATTTTGATTAAAAAAAATTAATTTAACTTAAATATAAATTGATAAAAATTCATGGTTCCCGTTCCTTTTTTTTTTTTTTTGTCCTTCTCCTGTTAAAAGAAGCCAAATACTTTTTTTTTTTTCTCAAACAAAAAGGAAAAATTTCACTAAGATCCAAATCTATCTTTTAAGATTGAGAATAATTTTATCAGAAATCTTTAAACTATGCTATTGTCGACACGTAAGTCTTAAACTATTCTTTTTTTTTTTTTTTTTTTTTTGATAAATTTGTTCCTGAACTTGCTAGATTGTTCCACAATTAATTCCTAATTAATTTTTCATCTAAAATTCTGTTATTATGTGAGATCAAAGTAAAACTTAGTTTAGAATTACATTTGCAGTAAATACTTAAAAAGATCTAAATAATGCTTTTTAATAAAAATTAATAATTATTTAATAATCTTAAAATTTTAATTTTTCATAGAAAATCGTGAAAATAAAATTGGAAAGGTGTTTTATCCTATGAAATAGTTTTTAAAAGGATAATAATTATTTATTGATATCTGTATTTTTAAAATCAAATGTCATTTTATAAAGTTTCCTTTACTTTCTCCATTTATTTATCATAAGAAATTTTTTTTTTATAATTTAGGGAATAATTTATAAACTTTTTAAATTTTTAAATTTTTATTTATTATTTTATTTTATAGTCTCTTAAAAATTTCAAACATTTGCTAGTCGATTCAATTTTAAAAATGTTTTTTATAAAAATTATAATTTTTATACTTTTATGAGTCATAAAGATTTTTAATTATAAAATTATCTTCGAAGATAGCCTTTTTAAAAAATATTTTTCTCTTATTTTTTTAATTATTGGAAAATATGATTTAAAAATTCTAATAAATCAAAAATAATTTTTTACACAAACAAATGAAGTATATTAAAAGAAACTTGACTAAATGGTATTTAATTTTTAAGATCTTTAAATAGTTATTAATAAAACACTTAGTTTACAGAAACACATACTTAAAAATATTATTTAGATTTTTTTTAGTGTTTATTGCACGTGACCCTTAAATTATATAAAAGTTTCAATTTGATGGCTCATGATAATAAAATATTGGATGAAAAATTAATTAGAAATTACTAGTGAAATAAATTAGTAACTTTAAAAACCAATTTATTTGAGCAAAAATAGTTAAGGACTTTATTACTGTTAGCAGTATAGAACCTCTATTGACATTATCTTTCCTTTTTTTTTTTTTTTGTTTTTTTTTTTGGGGGCTAGAGCCCTCCCTAGCCTAGGTCTATTCTAGAACAAAATTAGGGGCAGGCAACAGATGGCTTGCTTAAATATTAAACAGTGTAGGAAAAGGCTGGTTTTGGGTGATGGAAGAAGAGGATGATAAAGATATTATACTTCACTCAGTCCATTAAAGTCAATACTAAGCTCAGCAGACTCAAGACAACCATGGTGTGGGCATTGATTCAGCTTTTGTTATGAAAGTCAAAGAGTCTTCTGCATTTATAAAATAAAAGTCTTTGGAAAGAAATGAATTGAACATTTTCATGGGATTTTTTGTTTTTTCCATTCTATATTTCTCATTTTAAAGAATCAAATTTTAAAAAACATGTTTCATTTTTTTTTTTTACTTTTTAAAATAAAAAATAAGTTTGGCTTTTCAAATTTAAAAAACCAAATTTATTTTCTGTATTGTATATTATGTTATTTAATTTAATAGTGATACAAATTTTAAAACCATTTTTATGTTGTAATTATTAATTTTTATTTTATTTATTTATTGATGTCTCTCTTAATTATTAATAATTCAAAACAATTCAAATAAAGAACAAGAAAACTATTGTAATAATAAATGTTTATGAAAAAATAAAAATAAAGAACCTTGTATAACTACTATAAAATTCTATTTCTGTTGAAAGAAGTATGTTCTTTATCATTAAAAAAAAAATATATATATATATATATATATATATTTTATTTTAAATATCCCTTTTGAAGATTAAGGGAGAGGGAATTTTTAAAATAATGTGGCAATAATTCAATTGGTTGGACAGAAGATGTGGGTCCTGCCTATCTGCTAATGAAGATAAAACTTGGTTCTTGGATCTTGTATCTGGAGCTCCATGCCCATCTCCATACTGGTAAGTGCATTGTGCAATCCGAGCAAGGTAAATATATGTATCGACAAATTGCTTTGGAAACGAGAAGAATCATCATCTACCATTTCCATTTTCATCTTCTTTCTAAGTCTCTGCAGTCATACCTTGCAAGTATTTACGCTTAGAAGAAAATAGGTATGCATTATAATAGGAGTACACAAAGATATTGATTTCCATGCATTCTGAAGGTACTCCATTAAATTGTTGAAGTGTGGCAATTTTGCCATTTGATGGTGCATGTCACCGGCTAGCATGCACTGGTATCAAATCCTTTCCTTTTATGAGTTTATATTTTTTTTTGTATGTTTTTAATTTATGCAAGGTATATTTTGATAATGTTTTGTGCCTAAGTTATGTATGCAAAAGTATAGGCAAAATTATGCACAAAAGAGTAGGAATGTTATGCTTGAAATGCCTATGGTGCTGGATTCATAATTTCCAGCAATATAGTTCCACTATTTATCTTATATCTCAGGTTGCAAATGGAGTTTTGGGCTGAAAGTTTGAGGGATGTCTACAGACATATATAGAAGACTATGGTTCAAATTTCAGGTCCAAATGACATGGGAAAGTCCATTTTCTATTCCAAACAGATTGCTGTATCTGATGGGCCCAGTATGCAGAGTATGGGCCAGTTTTGGAGCTGTTTGGCCCATGATCCGGTTCCAGAACTTTCCTAGCTCTTGGAACAATATTTATTGATGACCAAGGATGCTTCAAACCAAGTTTCATAAGCAGATACAAAGGGGAACTAAGTAGGTGAAGCTAGTTTGGTTGTTTACCCAAACTAGTTAAACAATAGGAACTTAGTTCAAACCATGTGCCACTTTTTTCTATATTTGGAATAGACATGTTGCAGCTGGTTTTTGACTCTTTTGTGTATGAAAAGTTAGGTGTTGACCATTTTACTTTTTAAATTTCAAATACTTTACTCATTTTGTAAGCTCACATGCTTGGCATGTGTGAACTAGTTGTAATTTCAAGCTTATATTGTAAAATGAATGAAATGGCTACACATCCAAGCCTTATTTTCAAAAGCCAACGTGTTCCTCTTCTTCTTATCTCTTCTTCAACACCTTAGAACACTTTAGGAACCCTAAAAACCAGAAAACACCATAACCAAAACCTAAAAACACAACTCACACACAACCATTCCCAAGAGCATCACCAAAAGCTTGCTTGTTGCTAACACTTCAAGCTAGCTTGCTCTTGGTCATAACCTTCTCACCCCAACATAAATAGGTATGCATTATAATAGGTATGCATTTGTATAACATTTCTGGGTGACAAGGAGCAACATAAAAGGCATGAAGCAATGAAGCAGTGCCACTTTGATGCTACAAATATTTGTCACAACATTGTGTATAGGGAAGCCTTTAAATAGACATGTACAGAATTTTTTGTATGTCCAAATATTTTGGGGAGCAGAGTTCGACTGCTAGTACATGTTTTCTTGTATTTTCATTTGTTTTCGGCACTAAAAAAGAAAAAAAAATGCAAAAAACAAAAACATTTAAGAGAGATAAAATTTAGTCTATTAGTAATATTTATGAAAGAGATTGATGACATTCGAAAATCAAGCCTATGCATTGGCACTATTAATAAGTTTGATTAAGTTAGGCCACAATCACTTTCATAGAAAAAAAAAATGCTCCTAGGAAGCAAATTCAGTAAGGTTTAAGTTCATTAAGGAATAGGAACGTCCGCCAAGCTAGTTTTTTGTGCTTATTATAAAGTAGGTCAATAGGCCAAATCTGATATACGTGTAATGAAAGCCCAGCCACAAGGGCAAAATATCACTTGTGATTGTTATCAATTAAACAAAATTGTCCAATAATTATTAAATAGTAGTACATATTTTGATATTTACCCCAAAAAAAAAAAGTTGCATATTCTTTTACTTGAAAAAATCCCCTCATGAGCGGAGAATTGCTCCATTAAATGGGAAACTGGATATGGAATGGGCTAAGAATTAGACCTGGCAATTTGGATCATGACACGGCGACACGACTCGAAAAAGACACGGAATAAATGGGTTTGGGTTTATTATAAATGGGTTTGGGTCATAATCGGGTCAACCCGTTTAACACGATTATTAATCGTGTCATTTTCGGGTTGACCTGTTTAACTCGAAATTGACCTGTTATGACCCATTTATTAAACGTGTCAGTTTCAACCCGACACGATTATATACCTATTACAACCCATTTAAATTTAATTTTAAATTAATATTTTATCACTAATATAATATTTAATAACTAAAAAATATTATAAATTAAAAATTTTATAAAAATAATTTTCTATTACTAATTTTTTAAAAACAAAAAATACATCTTTAATAAAACAAAAACATAAAAATAAAAAAAAAATAAAAAATTTTCGGGTTAATAGGTTAATTTTCGGGTTAACGGGTTAATAGGTTAGTTTTCTGGTTAATAGGTCAATTTCAGGTTAAGGGGTTAATAGGTCAACACGACCCGTTAAAATAATCGTGTTAAACGAGTGGTGTCGTGTTGACCTGTTTATAAACAGATCGGGTTAGTGTTTTAGGTACCTGACACGATTAATAAATGGGTCGTGTTCGGGTTAGGCATTTTTGACACGATTATTAAACGAGTTGATACGAACATGACCCACCAACACGAATTGCCAGGTATACTAAGAATGCATGTCCTGGGGATGAGGATTGTATTTAATGGGTAGTATTGTGGAGGTATGATTTATTCTGACAGATGAATTATAAATCCGAGCTAAAGCCAGCCACATGTTGATTGATTGACTGAGCAAGAATGACCTAGCTATGAGCAAACTAAGTCATCTGAGAGTCCAATAATCATGACAAGTATCTTGGTATACATGAGGGTTTACTATTTTGGTATTAGATGAGGCTTTAGGTTTACCCACCTGATAATTATGATAGGCACTGTTGGATGGCATCTCATGTTCAATCTACTACGTGCTACTATACCACATCGTGTTAGTTTGCTCTTTTAGACCAGGCTTTACCTATCTCTCACAAAATCAGAGGTCTTCCAAAAGACATAAGAGGTGCAGTTTTTAGTCAAAGAAATCAAATCGTCTGTGACAAGATCGTCCACCAACTAGTACTAATATATTAAAATGTCCATAATCATTACATATATTGGGTGGTTGAAACTCGCTTGTTCTTGTTTGATTCCATGGAAACACCACTTTGAGTTCATCACAGACTGCCACGATAGTTGTACCACCAAACACCCAATTGTATAATGACCATACAAAACACAAAAAATCCAATCTTCGTGCCCTTTGTTCCAATTTTACCCTTCACTGACCCAAAAAAAATATATATATATTGTCCAAAAATAAAATTACAGTAACAGTAAAATCAAAATAATCTAATCTATGAAAAAATTAAAATGCAGGAAACTATGACCCAATTTAGGATAAATTCGCTATAGATGGAATAATTAAAAAGGAGAAGAGCAGTGAAGAATTCCCAATCCCAGCAATAGAACCCAGAAAGAAAGAATCGAGAATGAACACAGGAAAAAAATATATATATATATTCTAACGGGATGTTTGGAAAATATCAAAGTTGAGAGGGAAATTGATTTTCAAGATTTAGTTTCCTGAGAATTTTTTTTTTTTTTATCTGTTTGATGAGTAATGGGAAAGTTAGGATTTATAAGTAATTAAATTTTGTATTGTACAATAAATTAAAGATAAATATGTATTTTAAAAAAAATTAAAATATTTTCTCTGGCATTCTCAAAATGACACATATATAGGTGGGAACAACTTTCCGATATATTTTTTTACATTGGTAGAAATCTAATTCCCTGGGCCCATATTTTTCCACTTCACAATAAGTATCCAAACAAAATAAAGTTATCACTTTGCAAAGGAATTAAATTCCCACTAACTTTATTTTTACCCAAACATGCCGTAAAAAAAAAAAATAAACCCACTGTTTTAATCATCTTTCAAAGGGGTCAGAGATAAAAGTGAGATAAGGTAAATGCTTTTTCATTCTTAAAAAAATGAAGAAAGAGAAAGAGAGATTGAGTTGGGTTGGGCTCGCCCCCCCCCCCCCCCCCCCCTCCTCTTTTAGGCCGATGTAACGGTCCAGTCCACCTGCATCAAGATATTGTCCGCTTTAGGCCCAGCCCGCACGGTTTTAAAAGGCCTCTTGAAGGGAAAGATATCCACACACTTATAAGCCATGCTTCGTTTCCCTTTCCAACTGATGTGGGATGTTACAATCCTTCCCCCTTGGGGCCCAGCGTCCTCACTGACACACCGATCCAGGTACTGGCTCTGATACCACTGTAACGGCCCAGTCCACCCGCATCAAGATATTGTCCGCTTTGGCATCAGCCCGCATGGTTTTAAAAGGCTTCTTGAAGGGAAAGGTATCCACACGCTTATAAGCCATGCTTCGTTCCCCTTTCCAACCGATGTACGATGTTACAATCCTTCCCCCTTGGGGCCCAGAGTCCTCGCTGATACACCGATCCGGGTACTGGCTCTGATACCATTGTAACGGCTCAGTCCACCCGCATCAAGATATTGTTCGCTTTGGGCTCAGCCCGCACGGTTTTAAAAGGCTTCTTGAAGGGAAAGGTATCCACACGCTTATAAGCCATGCTTCGTTCCCCTTTCCAACCGATATGGGATGTTACAATCCTCCCCCCCTTTGGGGCCCAGCGTCCACATCAGTTGGAAAGGAGAACGAAGCATGGCTTATAAGCGTGTGGATACCTTTCCCTTCAAGAGGCCTTTTAAAACCGTGCGGGCTGGGCCCAAAGCGAACAATATCTTGATGCGGGTGGACTGGGCCATTACAGTATTGTAACATCTCACATCGGTTGGAAAGGGGAACGAAGCATGGCTTATAAGGGTGTGGATACCTTTCCCTTCAAGAGGCCTTTTAAAACCGTGCTGGCTGGGCCCAAAGCGGACAATATCTTGATGCGGGTGGACTGGGCCGTTACAGTGGTATCAGAACCAGTACCCAGATCGATGTGCCAGCAAGGACGTTGGGCCCCAAAGGGGGAGGATTGTAACATCCCATATCAATTGGAAAGGAAAACGAAGCATGGCTTATAAGCGTGTGGATACCTTTCCCTTCAAGAAGCCTTTTAAAACCGTGCGGGCTAGGCCCAAAGCGGACAATATCTTGATGTGGGTGGACTGGGCCGTTACACCGAGGTGGGTTAGGTCACCCGTTTGGGTCAAACAGGGTTTGTATAAATACGGATCCGACTGGGAACAACATTGTATTCGGGTCAGGTCGAGTTTAACTACCATACCTAATATAAACAAAGCAAGGAGTGGGGAAGGCCACCCTAATTCCATTATGCCCTATAGTCATTTTTTTTAATAAAATAAAGTTCCCCTAAAAAGAAAACCTAGAAGCTTAAAGAAAAATTTCTAAAAAAAAAAGTTTTATTTTGATAAATATACATTTTCTTGTCAATAAATGAGCATTATAATAACAATTTATTTATTATTTTTTTAAGTTTAAAGCTTTTATTAAGAAAAAAATACATATAGGATTTCATTTGAAATATATGTTGAATTATACTACATTTGTTTTTAATAATTTTTTGGAATAAAACATAGAAATTTATTAAGAACTAGAAGTATTACACAAATCGTCTTGGATGCGATACATTAACCATGCAAGGCCAATTTCCATTCTAGTTTGAAAAGAAATAAGATAGGAGCATATTTTGCCAAAAAATGAGCAACTTCTTTTACTTCTCTTGAAGCATAACTAACTCTTAAGTTTCTAACTACATTTATAAATCTATTAAAATCTTCAATAATAAAGCAATCAGGACCAAAAAATCTATTGTTCTATTAATAAAATGAACTGCCACTTGAGAATTAGACACCAACTCTCCAATTGGAAAATTAGATTGCATGCTAAACATTAGGCTTCTGGCATAGACATTAACTCCACAAATAAAGGATTAGACATATGTTGCCCTTAACTCTAAAGCTAAAGGTTTAGACGTATGATGAAAAGGGATAGCAACAGTAGCCATCAATAAACCCTTATTATTACGAAATACTACTCTTTTACTCTACAGATTTGTCCCCATTTTAACCACTGTACTTCAGACATTATGGAGTTTTCTGCTTGTAACACCCCACCTTCATTGGTGTTTCATCACTCTCTTACTTTATCGATATGGTCCTCAAAGAAGGTCACCCATCTAATAAGAGCATTCTTAACCTAGTGTCAGACTTTAAAACTAACCACTCTAAAAATGCCTCGATTGTAAAGAGAGTGACTATTTTTTACATTTAAATCATTACTGTTTCACACTAGACGATGTAGGATAGGCACCATATAGCCTTTACCAGTAAGGTAGCTTGCTAGTATCCCATGCCTGTCCACACTTATTTTGACAGTCTTATACCAATTTGCTACTTATTGTCACAATACGTTCAAGTGTATTATTCACTGATCTGACCTCTTTTTAGCTTGCATTCTTCAAGGTCCACAGGTCTTAGATATAGCTTGTCACCGGTGGAATCCATGCAAATCGTTTCATAGTAAGAGTTTGAATTGTAGGATTATTTGCATATAAAAAAATCCACTTTTAAATTCGTTAATCGATCAAGAAAAACTTGAACATTAACATCTGAACAACCATGTAAAAATAGCATTACAAGTATTCTATAGACCCCAACAGACATATGCAAATCAAACTTGCAAATAACCATCCAAAAAATGCAATCCTTAACACCTTAATAGAAAAAAGAAGCATGCATAAATGCCCTCAACAAATGTTAAAAAGATAAATGCTTCCAAATTTGTTTGACTTTATAATAGAACCATAAATAATGTAATATAGTCTTTTATTCTTTGTTACACAAATTACACCAATCATTAGGTATTACCTTACGAAAGCCTCCACAAACAACGGAACCACCCATGAACCTGTGCCAAACTAGAACTCTCATGCTGCCTTCCCCCTCTAATTTTCCTAGCCATCCGGTAACAAGATTTTACTATGACAACCTAAAGGTGTATAGTGCCAAGTAAAAATATCATTCCTATCAAGATTAGCAATCAAAATACCTATAATCACCTCAAGTTCATCCCAATTGCCTGAAGCAGTAATTAGATTTGAAACCAAAGCATCTTCGTGCAAAACTCACGGAAATAAAATATATCTTGGACACTCACTTAATAACCAATATGAATCTTGATATATTTCTCACCTCAACTCTTAAAATACCATATTTAATCAAAACCTCTCTCCCCCATAATCAACTTTTCCATAAATATGAAGTACGTTGACTAATATTAGCTGAAATAAATGAATCCATCTTAAAATATTTAGATTTCAAAACATGATAAGCAAGACTTGAAAGATTTTGAACTAAATGCCAACATTTTTAGCCAACGTAGCACGATTGAACCCTTCCAAGGATCTAATTCCTAAACCTCTTAATGCCTTTGGTTGACATAATCGTTCCCACCAAACCCTATACATTCCACACTTATCACCACAATTACCCCATTACAAACGAGCTATCAACCATGTAATTCCTTAATTAATTTCTTTGGAAATTTAAACCAACTTATTGTATAAGTTGGAATTGATTGAATCACCACCTTAATCAAAATTTTCTTCCCTACTCAAGATGGTAATTTCTCTATCCAATCCTGCAATTTCATTTATATTCATTTCTTTTGAATCTGAAAGTGTTTGTACTTGTCTATACCCATCAAAGATGGCAATCCAAGATACTTCTTATGACCTCCCATACATCGAACATCTAATAATAGCCTCACTATATTCTAAATAGAAATTGGCATATTAGAAGAGAAAGTAACCACTGTTTTATTTAAATTAAGTTGCTAACCAAACTAATTAAGTTTGATCTAATAAAATTCAAAATAATTCAGTTTATTCTAATATAATTCAGCATAAAATCTGTATTAAAGCCCAAATGTCAACGTTGTCAAGTCCACCCTTAGTCAAAATTCATGAATAGTCCCAAAATCACAAATTGAAAAGGCCATAGTGTTGGAATCACATAGCGAAGGCTAAAGGGTTACCAATCTATACTAGTGCTGAAAATATTTTCTTGAATCTACATGGTCTTCCAAACTATTCTTTATATAACAGATCTGCGTATGGATGCACTTGGTCATAAAAGAAACAAAAAGGTTAATCTAAAAAAACACTTTTAAACCTCATAATTTCTATTTTCTCTTAAGGCGATTAATTTTTCTACTAAAGATTTCGCATTTCTTGAAAATAATATATAAAACCTCAAGTAACCAAAGGCAAGAGGATAGTATATATATAAATTACCAACCCCTGCTTCCTAGGGTTTTAATAACACCTTGGACTCTACTAATGAGCTCCTTTTTATAATTTAATAACTAGTTAAATGGATTCTGATACTTAATGAGCTAATTTGGAGATTTTACGATCCACTGTTAATCAATGCTCTTGATCAATGGATTAGTTTGCTTAAAGAGTATAAATCCAACAATCTCCTACTTACATTGAGCAAACCTGAAACTTTGATCAAATTCGGTGCTACTGCACTAAAACCCCAAATTTGAACTTTAAGATTAATATCATTCATATTAAATGTATTTTTTCTTCATAAAATATTAATAAGTAATTGATAATATTTTCTGTCAATTAATAAATTATTTATTTTTTTGACTTATCAGTTTTTCTAATAGATCCAATGTACTGACTAGTGACTTTCAATATCCAAGTATCGAAACATATTAAAAGGATATTTTATAGAAATTTCATTTTGTATATTTCATAAACATTTGGTAATCAAATAATTATAATTCTAAAATCATCAATATATTGGCCGTTCATAATAGACATCATTTATTGATAGCTTAAAGAATCATAATCACTTGATCACCTATTTATAATATGATCAGGATTAAGAAAAATGACATATCTAATATTGCCTAAGATTTTAATTTCTTTTCGTAGAAAATTATCCTTAATTAATTTTCTTCTGATCATCTCAGAATTATCATAATTCACTCCAATATTTTATAATAATCAAAATAGATTATTTTATAAAATATGGTAGTCTAAATAAAATGTCCAACTTTATTTATCAATTGATGAGAAAATTCATTAATTATGAGAATATATGATCATGTATTCTATAGAGTTATTCATATGATCATATATTTTATAATTAATCTGGATCTTACATATAAAATATAATGTACATAAACATTTAAAAAACTTCATATTATTAAAATTTCAACTTGTTTTACTCTTAGAGCTTAAATGTAACTAATTCTCACTCACTCTAAAGTAAGTCTAGGATCCTTTTCAGACCCATACTATTTATATTATTGTCATATACTTGCTGAGATAAAGTCTTAATAAAAAGGTCTGCCAAATTTTCCTCAAAAGCTATTTTAATGACTATTATGTCTTCTCTTATAACGAAATCATAGACTAAGTGGTACTTCCTTTCTATGTGTTTCTATCTTTAGTAATATCTGAACTCTTTGGATTATACTACAGCCCCACTATTCTCGTACAGGGTATCAAGACTCACCCAAGATTTTTTTTTTGGAACCCTACACGAGCCTAACTGGGGAAATTCTACTGAATTATCTGATGAAAAATCCGACAACATCTTCCCTAAGGGTTGAGCGTGTCTTAAAAATTTCCTCCACAAAAAACACTCTAATATCATACCACTTTATTCCTCCCTCTTTACTACAAAATTTTCCATAAAAGGTAGCACTTCAATGACAAAGTATAAAAATACATATACTAGAAATAATTTAATAAACAAAGAATATATTTAAATATTCATGTCTGCCCACACCACCCACTTAGTACAGTCCTATATTTCTATACCACTTTATGAACACATCAAATGCATAAATGTAAATAGAAGGGTGATAAAACAACAATAATAATAGTACAACTTACCCTAGGATTACCACACTTGACCGAAGGCTATCATATTCGTCCAAACACTACCACACCTATCCGGTGGGATAAATACAATGAGTATGCAATTGATACTTATGATGATAGTAATAACAATATCAATTTCACAACTAATAATAATAATAATAATAATAACGATATTAATAACAATAATAATAATCATAATAAATAATAATAACTACAATAATAATTAACAACAATAACAATGATAAATGGTAATGATATAAAAATAATAATAGTAATAATAAGTCATTAACAACAAACAATATTAATCGCATAAAAATTAATAATAATAATAATAACAAATAATGATGATAATAGAAAATCATAGTCATGAATAGATAACATAAAATACAAATAAGTAAAATAAAAGTTTAAAATTTATAAATATACTATGAAATGTTCACATTCATAGTGGATGTATGTTCAATACCATATAACATGCTAATTCATGAACCCATGATATCAGCTGTCTCAAGTATAGTACTATCAATAAGGTTTGGGGTGGTTGCCTAAAATGGCAGTTCAACCCACCAGTTTTGTACGTAGCAAAGTTATGAGGTTAAGTTATTCATAGACCGAATTGAATTGTTGCCCTCATATGTTGTGGTACATACAGATATAACATAATATATATATACATGAAAAAAAATACTTGATACACCATACGACATACCAGTAATGTCAGACAGTACTTGATGTCTCAAGCACTACCTGACAGAGAGGTTAAAGAAAGAAACTTGTAATCGGTCACCTTGATGTACCACGGCGCCAATTAATGATAATTTCCCATGCTAAAACAATCGTCTTTCGACCAAGAAGAGGGTGACTGATGCTCATTGAGCAGATATACTCGTCAATCCTCAGGCCCATGGCTCCCACAGGATGGCCATAAATATATGCATGCTAATCTGTAATAATCAGTCATCCTGCGGCCAAAGGGAAAGACGATTGATGCTTGCTATGCAAATATACTTGTCTATCCTCTCTCACCACAGCTTACAAAAGATGACCATATATATAACTTGCGTACTAATCCATATAATAACCGGTCATCCTATGGCCAAGGAAGGGATAACTAATGCTCACTGTGCGAGATACTTACCAGCCCTCAAGTTCATCGCTACTATATGATGACCATAATATAACAACCATTCATTTTCCAGCAAAGGAAAAGGGTGACTGATGCTCGCTATGCAAATATACTTGTTAACCCTTAGATCTACGGCTCCTATAGGGCAATACTTGCACACTAAACAATAAATACAGTATAGAACACCAGTACAATATGGTGCGTCTAAAAACTATAAAATTTTACAATATCATAAATATTGAAATTTGATAGAATACAGCCAGGTTTATACACTTTTAATAAACCCATAAAATTTCATATTTCTTTTTAAACAGCCCCATAAATTCAACAATTTTATAAAATTAAGTATTATCACAATAATTTCTTTACAATCATAAATATAAATTTTATATAACAAATGTATTTAAACCACATAAGTCTTACGTAATAAAGTTAAATAACAATTTTCTTAAATTTTAAAATATACATAATACTTTTTTTAAAAACACAAAATATATATGTATAAACATTTTCATTTAGAATAATGCATAAAATTAGCTGAATCAAATACAACAGTTTAAATACCTTGGCTAATCAAATAATATAAATGTAGATAACATATTAAATCTAAATTTAGCAAGTAACTACAATTAAACATAACAAATATATCCATTAACATCCATATGACATTCAATCATAAATATATGCATATATGTGCACATACACACCTGTATATATATATATATATATTCAATCATAAATATACGCATATATGTGCACATACACACCTATATATACACCTGTATATATATATATATAGGTGTGTATGTGCACATATATGCGTATATTTATGATTATATATATATATATATATAAATTTAATTATACTCACATATATGCGCTCTGTCTCTCTCTCTCTCTCTCTCTCTCTTTCTCTCTCTCTCTCACACACACACACACATATACAATCATTTAGTAAGTATCTATATACATAAATATATATATATATATATATACACACAACCTTTTAACAAATAGATATACATATATGTATTTATATATGTTTCAATCTACATACATGCTAGCTTTATATTTCATGCAATAATCCCAATCAAGCACAGCAAATAAACTTACAAAAATCGTTAAAAGTTCTTTTACACCTTTTAGCTCAGCATCGGATGTCTAAAATGTTAAGAAAATATTACTTGGGCTTCCATAAAAGCAAATAAAACATAGTTCTAGAATCCCAATTTCGTTCCATGACTCAAGAATTACCAATATTGTCCATCAAATTTAATAAAATGCAAAGTGAACCCGATTGGCCTAAACTCAAGATTTTGGGTTTTTCTGCATCTTGACAATTAATTTAAATTAATCATTCCTTTAGCCTCTAACAATAATTAAAAACCTAATTGTAATGACAATTGGCTAAAGCCTTCTCCAATTTTTGTCCAAGTTTAACATAAACATAAAACGTGGCTCCATAAATGGCAACCTCCCAAATACTCAACTCCAATTCACATTCTGGCTACCAAATTGAAGCTTATGATGAAAACATATAGAATATACCTTCAATTGCTCCATCAGCCACCTAAGGTGGTCGAAATCTCGCTGGGGAGTTGCAGCCAAAATGAGTTTTGTTGTATCTCAAGAGTAAGGAAGATTTGAGCCAATCCGAACTTGGAAAGGACTTAGGGGATCCAAATTTGTGGGAAATGACCACCCCTTCATCCTCATACTCATTGGAAGATTGCGATTGAAAAATATAACATCCACCGATTTTCATGGCTTCCCGGTGAACCATGGCCATTTCATGGTGAGATAAAGGTGGCTATGGGTTCCTGGTAATGTGGGTTTCAATTTGTATAAGTATTTCTTGATGGGTGACCAAAATTTGAAAGCTATTTTAAAGAGGAATTGGTTGCAATGGTTGGTGCTGGTTTTCTTTCGTGTGTGATGGGGAGAAGTGATGAGAAAAAGTGAGAGCGAGAATAAAATATCTAAAATAAAAGAAATAAAAAAATTAAAATAATAAAAAATTTATAATTTAAAGTAATGTAATATATATATATATATATACGCATATATATAGATCGTCAAACTGGGTTATCACTTTTAATTAACCCAAAAATAATATAATAATTTAGTAACAAAATTATACAACACTTAAATATGTGGGATCCACTTATTAAATGATCAAAATGCCCCTATAACTATTTTGACCATAGCTTTCTAATCTTAGCTCCGATTTTGGCGTGCTACTAGTCTACGAACTTATGTTGATGAGTACTTCATCATAGTACCTTAGTCAACATAAAATTCCTCTTACAGTAAAAATTCAATCATGGAACCTACTTGGTCAACCTCGGTTAACATTGATCAAACTTGATTAAAAATTCAAAGTCGAAGCGTTTTCTCAGATCAAGATGTTACAAAGGGTAATGTGCTAATCTATACATGTATCACCTGAGGTTCATACAGAATTTCTTAAACTATGTAACTTCCTTTGCAGCTTCAGATGCGATCATATACTCAGCTTCAATGGTGATGTCAGCAATACATATCTGTTTAATACTTCTCTAACTAAAGGCTCCTCCATTTATGGTAAGCATATAGCATGAATTGATTTACGAAAGTCAATATCCTCTTGGAAATTTGAGTTTGTTTAACCTATGGTTTTTAGACTCCAACCAGAATACACCAACATATAATCTATCGTTCTCCTTAAATACTTAAGTATATGCTTTACTGCGACCTGGTGTTCCACTCTAGGATCTGATTGGAAACAACTCACTCCTACTGTATAGCAAATATCTAGCCTAGTACAGAGCATGGTATACATGAGACTATCAACTGTCAAAGCGTAAGGTTTCTTATCCATGAATACTTTCTCCTTTAGGAGTTTTTGGTAATTGTTGCTTAGAAAGATATATTCCATGTTTGAAGGGTATGAATCCTTTCTTGGAAGTCTTCAAGATGAACTTGGCCACTATTTTGTCAATGTAAGAAGCTTGAGACAAGGCCATTATCTTATTCTTCTGATATGATAAAAGTTTGATCACAAGAATATAGTTAGCTTCATTTAAGTCTTTGATATTAAATTGTTCTTTTAAGTAACTCTTCATGCCTGTTAACTCCTTTTTCATTCCAACCAAAAGAATATAATCTATATAAAGGACTAGAAAAACTACAAATGAACTTTGAATCTTTTTGTACACGGATGGCTCATCAGGATCTACAGATAGTTCATAATGACTTTTTCCAAAACCAAACATTTGTATGGCCTGATCAAACCTAATATTCCATGACTTGCATACTTACTTAAGTCCGTCAATTGACCTATGCAACTTATGTACCATGTGTTCTTAGCATTTGGCTATAAATCCTTTTGTTTGCTTAAATCCTCTTCCAACTCACCATTTAAGAAAGCAATCATGACATTCATTTGCCAAATCTCATAATCAAGAGCTACTAATATAGCTCAGATTATCCGGATAGATTTAAGCATGACTACTGGCGAAAAAATGTCATTGGAATCTATACTCTCTTTCTGGATACAACTTTTTATTACCAATATAACTTTGAAGGTTTCTACTTTCTCATCTGGTCCTCCCTTCCCTTGTAGGTCCACTTACACCCAATGGGTTTTACCCTTTTTAAATGCTTTTATAAGAGACTAAACTGAGTTAAAATTCATATATTTCATCTAACAATCCATGGACTTTTTCCACTCTTGCACATCAATATCCTACAATGCTTCCTTGTAAGTTGTAGAGTTGTTGTCAGGATTATTCATACAGATGTGATATGTCTCACTTAACGAGGCATACCTTACAGATTTATGTATCACTCTCCCACTACGAGTTTGCTGCACTGGTTATCCAAGTTTAGTGGTTGTGGTAGATCACTAATCTCTTTATTATCCTCTTATTGTTCTTGAGTCTAGTCCCAAACTAATTCTTATGCTTGTTCACCTTTGAGTACTTCTAGTACATTATCCCCTCTGTGAACATGCACATGAAACAGGGTGAAATCCTAGAAATTTCATATGGATCTCGAACTAAGTCAAGCTTTTCAAGAATTACCTTACTGTTAGGTTTAAAATTCATCATATAATTCTCTTCTAAAAAATGGCTTGAATATTCATAATCACTTTCTTTTCCTTTAGATTATAAAAGATTCCACCTCTCATTCCCTTAAGGTAGCCTATAAACATACAATTATTTTTTTATTTTTTTTATTTTTTGAGAATTCAACTTCTAAGGTTTCTATACTAAGACATATGATGTAGTACCCCAAATCCGAAAATAATGTAAATTGGATTTATACCTTTTCCATAACTTTGTGGGTGTTTTAAAACAATTTAGATGAAACCAAATTCAATAGGTATATGACTGTTTTTAAGGTATATCCCCAGAATAATTCAAATAATGATGAATAACTAAGCATCGATCTTACCATATCCACAAATGTCTTATTTCGTTTTTTGGAAACTCCATTTTATTAAGGTATTCCAAGGGATGAAAATTAAGAAAGTATCCCCTCTTGAGCCAAGAAAGACATGAACTCACTAGATGTATTCACCACCTCAATTAGATTGAAACTGTTTAATATGGAGACCTAGTTGCTTTTCTATCTAAGTCTTATACTCTTGAAATTTATTAAAAGCTTCAGACTTATGGCACATTAAGTAAATATAACCATATCTTGAGTAGTCATTAGTAAAAGTGATGAAATACTCAAACCCACTTCTAGCTTGAAAACTCATCATTTTGCATAGATCAGTAAATATCAATTCTAACTGTACGGTAGCATGATTACCTTTCGTCTTGAAAGGCCTCTTTTTCATCTTACCTTCCAAACAAAATTCATATATTGGTATGGGTTCGAAATCAAGGAATTTAAAATTTCACTTTTAACCAAACCATGAATCCTATTAGAAATAATATGACCTAATTGCAAGTGCCAAAGATAGTTTTACTTAAAATTTTCCTTTTTTTAGATAAAGGAACTGGTCATCATCTATATTTTTTATGGTATTAATATTATAAAACAAAGGAGTTAAGAAATAAAAATCATTCATCAATTCCTCTTAAAATCTGGAAGAAATAAACATTTTGACAAATATAAAGTTTTATTATCAAAAAGTAACTCCACTAGTCCTATTGCACATTTTTCCATTTTCCATCTTCAAACATCTTTATCTCTTACTGAATGGGCTGTTTTTTTTTTTTTTTTTTTTTGAGCCATTGCAAAGAGTAACAAACATAGTTAGTGGCTCTTAAGTCAATGATCCATTTATCACTGTAATTCTCCATGAATGAGCCTCAATTACATATAAATCACCTTTACCTAGTTTAGGGCAATCCTTTTTCCAGTGACCTTTTATACCACGTTAAATCACTTATCTTTTAGCTTCTTCACTGCAATTGGTTTGGTAACTAAAATTGCTCCTTCATGCTTTTTGTTTTTCTTTCAGCCTTTAGGTTGCCCCTTGCATTTAGAAGAGCCTTCGGCATGATATGCACTTGCTAGCTTCACGGGGGTTTCTTCAACACTTTCAAGATGATACATAATATCAAAAGGTGAAAGCTTCATGTTATTCATATTATAGTTTAGTTCAAACTGGTTAAAATTATCAGGTAGAGATTTTAAAATCATATCGATTTGCACTTCTTCATCCAGCTTAGACCCCATCACTTTCGCACGATTGAAGTGCCATATCATCATTAAACAATGTTCTTGGACACTTCCTTCAATCATATGACTGTACATTAGTGCTTTTATTCTTGGTTTTCTAGAAGTATTACTACTCTTAGCAAACATCCTATCCATAATCTTGATAATTTCTTTTGCATTTGCTAGGTTGGAGATTTGCTTTTGCAAATCACTGATAATTTCGGCAAAAATACAACAAACTATAGTATTCGCTTATTGCCAGTCTACATATTTCATCTTAGTTTCCTCAACAGGTTCTTGGAGCTCTAGAGTTGTTAGGATGAACATGATTCTCTCATACTCAAGGATAATAAAAAGGTTGGTTTTCCATTGTTTATAGTCATTTCTATCCATAAGTTTTTAGCTCAAAATCATACCTAAAGGATTTAGATTTGACATTTTTTAAAAATTAAAAAAAAATGCTCATATATTAACACATAATATTGACTACAAACGTATTAATATGCATATCTCTTAAATGTTTATTACTTATGTTTATTGTAACAATAATTTAGTTTCCATTGCAAGTACTTACATTGGGCAACACATTTGTAATAAACTAAACTTTGAACATGATATGTATGGTGTCTTACTAAGTCAGCTCCTAAAAAAAATGAGGTAGGTCTTAGACTTCTTAAAAACCTCTCTTTTTAAACAGAACATTCTTAGATAAAATTAATGTATACCACTCAAAATTGATTTTAGAAAAAAAAATCAACCACTATTCCAATATTATTTTGGGCTTTTAATAATGTCAACAGAGCCTTGTTGGGAGTATTATTCATATTATTACAACTGAATGTGTTAACCATTAATTTAATTTCAAAATTCTCTTTATATCTAAGCATTGCTGATATTGAACTGCCCAATCTAATATAGATTTTGAAATTAATTTAGGTTTAATACAATAAAAATCTAGTTATGCTTATCGTTAGGACATTACATAACTATTTTATTATTGAACTCTTAATGGAGCTTGTAGGTTTTAAATCAATTAAATTAATTTTAACCTTCATCCATTTAGTATTTTATAATTAAATTAATTTAGGAATTTTCAATAATAATATAATCTAGATATAAAATATATATTATTATGTATATATTGTATAATGCAATAATATGGTACCACCTATTCTATATAGCATGCTAACACATATAAACATGTTATATCTTTATAATTTAAACAATTATAAAAACTAAATAATAAATAAGTCCTTAATCTATGGTTTTCTAAAAAGATTACAAGCCCAATTAGGATCACAAAGCCCAATTGATTTCTTTGCTCATTCCTATTCCTTTTTCTATATTTTACAAGCTCATGGAGAGTTGGCCAAACTAGAATTGATTTTTTAGAGTTTTAAGCCCAAAACCACAAAATTGTGCTTTGTCTTCTGTTGAACCCCCAAGCACCTAAAACATCACTAGCAGCTGTAGAAAAATCCGATCACTATGAAATTTTACAGATAGATAGATCATCACTATAGGAATCTGCCACCAAAAATCATCTAATGCAACCACTTCAAACGGCCCTTGACAAATGTCCAGAAGATTTCGGTGGCCTACCACCAACAGTTAGCTTTGTCTCTCTGTCTTTTTGTCTATGGTGGTTGTGTCTCAAACCACTGTCTAGAAGGTCTCAAAAATTAATGACCAGTGACACC
This sequence comes from Ziziphus jujuba, assembly GCF_031755915.1. Taxonomy (NCBI): domain Eukaryota; kingdom Viridiplantae; phylum Streptophyta; class Magnoliopsida; order Rosales; family Rhamnaceae; genus Ziziphus; species Ziziphus jujuba. The sequence goes on from NC_083382.1 coordinate 25,859,581, forward strand.
TATGCTTTTTCCTTCGAGAATTTTATATATATTTTTCAAAAAATCCCATTTTATTACAAAATAAATAAATAAAATTGTTGAAAAAATAAATAAATAAATTAAAGAGGAAACCTAGTTTTATTATTAGCCTCCTTGTTACATTCCCAATATAAAAAAAATACAAGTAAAGATCTACCATGGATTAAGGCCAAAAACCTAATCATTCATTCATAACACCAAAGTTATAAGTAATATGAATATTAGAACCCTAGGTCCCATAAATCTAATAAATATCATCTATACATGAAAATAAAATATGGATTCAATTTATCACATATTAATTCAACTGATGCATTGATACCAATTGTTGGACTCATATAGCGAAGGTCAGGATTGCACAGTTGAATAAAGTATGTGATAGACATATTTTTATCATTCATTACTGACCTGTAATAGTATAGAAAATATCTTCTTGAATCTTTAGAACCTTCCAAACTATTCTTTACGTAACAGATTTGTATATGGGTGCTTCTGATCACAAAAGAAACAAAAAGGTTAATATGAAAAAACATTCTGAAACCTCATAGTTTCCATTTTCTCTTAAGGTGTTTAATTTTCTTATTGAGATTCTAAATCTCTTGAAAATAATTTGTAAAACCTCATGTAATTAGAGGCTAGAAAACAATATATTTATAGACTGCCAACCATGCCTCATAGAGTTTTAATAAACACCTTGGGCTCTAATAATGAGCTCCTTTTTGTAACCTAATATCCAGTTAAATGAGCTCTATCACATAATAAGTTAGTTTGAGGATGTTATGGTCCATTATTAATTAAGGCTCATGATCAATGGATTAGCTTATTCCAAAAGCATAAATCTAACACATAGATGTGCATGATATGTGGATTACAGAGCCATCTATTACCCATATGTATGATGCGTTATCATCCTCTAACTATCAAGGATGTGACAATCTATATATTTCTCATAGAATGTCCAAGTTCATTCTACAGTAGGCTCTCAATTTATAACTTGTTTCATATAAAGCCCTTAATTCCCAAATTGATTGACAGAAAGTTTAAGATTTTTGAAAATTAACTAGTTTTCTCGTTAATCAATTAATTAATTTTTTTCCTGATCTTATTATAAATTAAAAAAACTAGTTAATTTTCTTAATTTTTAAACTTTCGTCTGGTATTAATTTGAGAATTGATGGCCTAATGTAAAATAAATTATCAATTGAAGGCCTAATGTGGAACATTTTAAACCTGGGGGTTAAATGTGCAATCTTATCAAAATACATGGTACTAAAATGCACTAAACCTTATAAATAATATTCTTCATCTTACTCATTTTTATACATATTTGCCATTTAAGATATAAGATTGCTTACCAAATATTATAGCAATATTTAATTGACTTGTGTTAATGTTACTTATCTATTAAAAGTTTAGTTATTTACATTTTAGGTTATATTAATTTTTCAACCATTAATGTATTGTTGTCAAATGAGATTGACTCAGTTGGTATGCCCTTTACATCCACATATTTTTCCAAACACATTTCCTTCCCTTTATTTAGTATTGATACACACACAAAAAAATAAATAAATAAATAAATAAATAACTAGATGACTAAGAATATCTAATGTTAGAAGTACCAAATAAATTATTAAATATAACTAGACATAAGCCAATCATATATCGATAGATTTATTTGGTATCTCTAGAATTATTTCTACTAGCATATAGTTATCTTTCCATCTTCTTTTTTATTAATCAAAGATTCGAAAGACCCCTGGCCTTAGCTTAGGAATAGATAATGGTAGAGAGGAAAAGGAAAAAAAGAGTGGCCAAGAGCATCATGCAGAAGAAAAATCTAGACTTGACAAATCTCATATGATGCGTTAAGACCACGAATCCTTGTGAATAATTCAGTGTACTGATTTATCTAATATGGGTTGGGTTGATAATAGGTTAACTCGTTACGTCAACCCATTAACATCTATTATGTTAACAGATCATAACAAATGAAACCCACAAATGAGTGTTTCACCCATTAAAAGGGGTATTTTAATAATTGTACTATAGGTGAAAAATAGACCTAGTTTTATGATTATAGATATAATGTTTTAAATAATTTATGTTTCTATTTCCTTTTCCTAAATATATATATATATATATTTGATTTCTCTATCTTTGGTTTGTAATATAGTATCATTATTTTGTGTTTGTTTAAATTTATTTTGATAGCTAAAAACAAAAAATATATATATATTGACAGTTGATGTTATTTTTTTCCTTGTCCTTTGTTTTTTTAATAAAAAGAATAATATTATAGAATATAATATAAAATATATGTATCAAACAGGTAATATGTTCATGTTTAACCCTTATCCATCAAAAAACCTTAACGTGTTAATGGGTTGTATAACGAATAACTGGTTAAATTGACGAATAAATTTGAATATGAATATCTTCACCTATTAGTTTAACTGATTATCTTTGAATAATCAAAATTTAACATAAGTATGACACAATACGATGTGAATTCAATGCCAAATGACACGGTTGCCAAGTTTAGAAAAACCCTATTCGATGATGACTGGTTATAAGGCCTTCAAAAGCATCTTTAACGTCTCTCTATTTTCTCTCTCATAAATTTTTATTTTTTCTCCTCTTTGTTTTCGGTTTTTTTCCTTTTAGGGGTATCTTTCAATTTCAAAATTAGAGATAAGTCAAATTCACCCAAAAAAAAAAAAAAGTTAGCGTTAAGTCAAAGGTGATAATATGTGCAAGGCTGGAGATGGAGAGGGGAAAAAAATTTATTATGTGAGTATTATAGATGATATGCTTTACTCTTTTAAAGAAGTGGAAAGAAAAGAATAATGTTAATAAGTAAATAATGCATGGAAAATTTTCTGATTTGGGAAATATTTCAAACAAATTAATTTATTTTTCTTCTGTAAATGAAATTTTTTGAAGATTATTGATATATAAAGAAGACTTTTGTTGGGGAAAAGCTATGGATTCCCTAGAAAATTTAAGCCTATGAAATGACATTGTTTCTCTAAGAAAAAGACCATGTGCAAAGAACATGTTTTTCTGTTAATATCTTGAGAGAAAAGTATTAATTGGTTTCATAGTGTACCATTCAAATCAGTTTAGGGATATAACTCTTGAAAAAAAAAATTAGGACCAAAGTGCGAATTGCGAATTGGGTTATAGTATAGGGATCACTAGCTAGTGCAAATATCTCTAAGTGCCAAATGCGTTATAGTTTCAAACTAGTGCAAACACCCCTAGGTTAAAATTAAACATTGATTTGCTTGTTAAGGGAGTAGCTTGTATTCATATTAATGGTTTCCAAAACTTCAGGTTGAAACACACACTACTAGAATTGCATTGATAAACAACATAATAAATGCATCGGACAAAATAAATAATGACGTATCTCACGGAGTCGCCTCTCCTGTCGCTAAATCCATAAGATAACAAGCAACATAGTATGAGAGTCACATATATTTTAGTTTTTAGCGACGCATATTGACTTTTAGAGATACATTTAATCAATCCACTTATAGCGACGCATTATTTAGCGACGCTTCACAACAATATTGCTAAAAATATATTAGCGACTGTTTCATATAGTATCGCTAAATATAATAGTCGTTAATGAGTCACCTATTTAACGATGCATTAATAAAGTCGCCTATTTAGCGACGCATTAATAGAGTTGACTATTTAGTAACGCATTAATAGAGTCGCCTATTTAGCGAAACATTAATAAAGTCGCTTATTTAGCGACGCATTGACACTTTTAGCAACGCATTATTTGTTAATGCTTCGCCCTTCTTTTTTTTTAAAATTTTTTTAAATTTTGTGAAAAGTGATTAAAATAGTAAAAATATAAAATAATTAAAATACAAAAAAATGAAAACTAGCTTCATCCAAAATATTTAGAATACAAAAATTTAAAATAAATATTTTATCATAACAAATTAATTATCAAATAAATTAAATATCATCTCATTGATATATTTTTACATAATTTGTAAGCTGTTGTATTTTTCATAACAAATTTAATATTAATTAAACTTCCATGAACGCATACTTATTGAGATGGAAGTTGACGTCCTTTTGTTGACGATATTACACCCTCATACTGCATATGAAAAAATTAAAAAAGTTATTAACACTTATGCAAAATAAATAAAATATTAATCATTATTAAATTTGTAATTTAGTAAATGAAAATTTAAAGAATATTACCATTATTCTTAAGATTTGATGAGGCACATTTCTCCCCTCACAGTCATTACAAACATAGTCACTCTCACGTTCATCCTCATTATCATTTTCATCGATACTTGACAACTATATGACAAATGGATTGTGAGCCATCGTAGTATTTCCAAGAATATCTTCTTCAACAAAAGTACGATGTTGTGGTGAAGTTAAAACAATAAACCATCTTGAATCAAGTTGACCTTCAACATAAAATACTTGTTAAACTTAGCAAAATAGTGTCAAGCAATATTACAAACAAAATTTCTACAAAAACAAGATTAATAAAACCCAACGAACCTAACCTGCAGTTAAAATGAAAAAAAAAAAAAAAAAAAACAACCCACCTCATGACTCCGCCAACCACAAAGAAAAAAGAAACTCACCTAAACGATGGAGACGAAGAAAGAATAAACCCAGAAAATCACGAGGGTGACACAGAGAAATCCAGCTTCCCGGCCTACGACAACGTAGGCAAATGAAAAATGAAATCCGAAATATCTCACTCTTCAAGTCTCTCTTAGATTGCTTCCAAATCTAATATGTATTAGGTAATGTACTTGATGTAGTTTTAAAAAAAAGAAAAAGGGATTCAAAGGAGCACGTAAAAATTTTAAAATGCGCCAAAAATTTCAAAAAATGGCAAAAACACACATTTTCTCCCAATTGCCTTTTTTTTTCTTTGATTAATTTTTTATTTTTTATCTACAAATAAAAACTGAAAATATTTTTTAAAAATGCAAAGCAAAATATCGAAGATTGCTATTTATTTTTCTATTTTTCAAGTACACCTTTATTCTTTATAAAATTTGCATATCATTCAAAATTTTTGTTTTTTTAATTGAGAGAACAGGCAGCGCATTCTCTTCAAGAAGGGTCACCTGTTCTTGAACTTTGGGATCAAGCGACGCATTATGGTTGAAAAGCATTGCTTGTTTCATTTTTTATATTTTCTTTATAATCTTTAAATAATTTTTTAATTGTTCATCTATAAATATATTCATGTAGCAAGCCAATGAACATAAATTCCATTGATCTAAAAATAGAAAATAGTTTTATCAATGCTCTTCTCAGTTATTCATATATATGTGTATAGACGAGACACAAAATATCTCAAGACCTAATTTCAGATAGGGTACCGAATATAGAATTCTAATTCAACAAGCATTTATTGACCAATTTATCTACATAAGTATGTTAAATGAGCTTAACTTTCATGTGTTTATGGTCAATGATAGTTTACTTGTTTTTAAAAATTGAAAGTCTATTAAATTGCTTTTTAAAAAAAAATAATAATAATTGAAGGAACAGGCGATGCAATTCCATCAAAACGCGTCGCCTATTCCATGTTTTTTTTTTTAATCTTTAATAAGTTTTGTTGATTGCTCATCTACAAATTAAAAAAAAAAGAATCATATTTGCAAAATTAAAAAATTACTAAAAACAACTTTCAAATTGAAAAAAAAAGGTTAAAAATTAGTTCGTGAAACGGCAACACAGTTGTTGACAAATGTGTCGCCTTTTCTTCTATTTAGCGGCTCTTTCTTAAAAGACTGCATCGCTGAAAACTATATTAGCTAGTTCTTGTTGTATTATTACATTCAAGTGATTTGGCCTGGTGGGGTGGTGATTTCTTGAGAATGTAGGAGGTCCTGGGTTCAATTTTTATTATGGTCCTATTTTGATTTTATTTTTTTTATGGGTTTCTAAATGTTTAAACAAAAAAATTAAAAAAGAAAAAAAAAGGCATCGCCTAGTCATCTATTTGGCGCATTCTTTAAATAATGTGTCGCCTAACACTATATTAGCTAGTTTTTGTTGTATTAGTACATATAAGTCATTTGGCTTGGTGGTGTGGTGATTTCTTGAGAGTGTAGGAGGTCCTAGGTTGAATTCTTGTTATGGTCCTATTTTGATTTTATTTTTTTTAAGGCGACGCATTTGTTGAAAAATTTCATCTATTTGGCGATGCATTCTTTGAATAATGCATCGCCTAACACTATATTGATAGTTTTTGTTATATTATTATATCCAAGTCATTTGGCCTGGTGGTTTGGTGATTTCTTGAGTGTGTCAGAGGTTCTGAGTTCAATTCTTGTCATAGTCCTATTTTGATTTTTTTTTTTATGGGTTTCTAAATATTTAAACAAAAAAATTGAAAAAAAAAAAAAAAGAAACAGCGATACATTTGTTGAAGAATGCGTCTTTTTCATCTATTTGGCGACGCATTCTTTAAATAATACGTCGTCTAACATTATATTAGCTAGTTTTTGTTATATTAGTACATACAAGTCAAATTGGCCTGGTGGTGTGATAATTTCTTGAGAGTGTAGGAGATACTAGGTTCAATTCTTGTCATGATCTTATTTTGATTTTATTTTTTTTATGGGTTTCTAAATGTTTAAACAAAAAAATTGAAAAAAAAAAAAAGGCAACGCATTTGTTGAAGAATGGTGCATTGCCTGTTAACTATATAAAAAAATAAAAAAAAAATTATAGGTGTCTAAATGTTTAAACAAAAAAATTGAAAAAAAAAAAAAAGAAAAGGCGATGCATTTGTTGAAGAATGGTGCGTCACCTGTTAACTATATAAAAAATAAAAATAAAAAAGCTCAATTTTAACGCTTTAATATTTTTACTGGTTATTTGTTGTTGAAATAAAATTAGATTTATTAAAAGAACTAAAAAAAAAAAAAAAGGTGAGGAGAGAACAGGCGACGCAAATTCTAAATAGTGCATCACCTGTTAACTATATATATGTAAAAAAAAAAAGAACTAAAAAAAACTTAAAAAGAGAACAGGCAACACACAATCTAAATAATGCGTCGCCTGTTAACTATATAAAAAAAAAAATCTCAGTTTTGATGCACTAATATTTTTACTGATTATTTATTATTGAAATAAAATTAGATTGATTAAAAATTTTTTAAAAAAAAGTGAAGAGAGGACAGGTGACGCACAATCTTATTGGTGCATCGCCTGTTAACTATATATAAAAAAATAAAAAAATAAAAAAACAACTCAGTTTTTATGCACTAATATTTTTACTAGTTATTTATTATTGAAATAAAATTAGATTGATTAAAAGATCTAAAAAAAAAGTGAAGAGAGAACAGGCGACATCCAATCTTATTGGTGCGCGGCCTGTTACACATATAACCAAAAAAAAAAAATTAGCTCAGTTATGCTGCTCTAATATTTTTATGGGTTATTTGTTGTTGAAATAAAATTAGATTAATTAAAAGAACTAAAAAAAAAAAAAAAAAAAAAAAAAAAGAGGAGAGAACAGGCAACACACAATATATATTCCGTCGCCTGTTAACTATATATTAAAAAAAAAACTCGTTTTTGTCGGTTTAATATTTTTACTAGTTATTTGTTATTGAAATAAAATTAAATTGTTTAAAAAAACTAAAAAAAAATAGAAAGTAAAGGGAAGAGAACAGGCAACGTACAATCTAATTAGTGCGTCGCTTGTAACATATATAATAAAAAATAAATAAAAAAACAGCTCGGTTATGTTACTCTAATATTTTTACTGCTTCTTTGTTGTTAAAATAAAATTAGATTAATTAAAAGAACTAAAAAAAAAAAAAGAAAAAGCTAGGAGTGAACAGGCGACACACAATCTAAAATAGTGCATCACCTGTTAACTATATATTAAAAAAAAAAATCTCAATTTTGTTACTCTAATAATTTTACTGGTTATTTATTGTTGAAATAAAATTAGATTGTTTAAAAGAACTTAAAAAACAAATTAAAAAGTAAAGGGAAGGTAGCAGGCGACGCACAATCTAAATAGTGCGTCACCTGTTACCTCTATTAAAAAAAACAAAAAACAAAAAAAATAAAAAAACCAACTCAGTTATGTTGCTCTAATATTTTTGCTGATTATTTGTAGTTGAAATAAAAGAATACTCTTTAAGAGATTTGCAAGAATAAGCTATACAAGAAAAATTATATAATTGAACAACAACCTTGTATAATTAAATTTTATTATTATGTAAAAATAAATTAGTGGTTGGTATTCATTTTTCATGAGTAGCATAAAAACGTACAATACAATTCAGATAAAATATACACGCAGTATTAATGGCGACTCTGGTCAGCCCCACATTCAGCGACCCTTAACGGATGTGTCGCATGTTTTTTGTTTTTAGCGACCTTTTTGAGGTCGACAGTTTTTGGATATGTCGTATATTTATTGAATTTTTACTAACCCATTAACCTCAGAGTCGCGGTTTTGTTTTTTTAGACGCGTTTGTTTCGTAGCGCCGCTAAGTGAGTGTCACTAGATATCAATTTTCGCATAATGACAGTCAGAATTCTATCAGTGAGATTCCTATCACATTAATACGATGGTTCTACCATTAAAATTTTATTTTTCAACTTTTAAATTGTTTAAAGAGCTGAAATTAAAAAGTTTATTTATAGTTTAATTAGGCTCTTACAAGGTTCAATTTTTATAAATAAGGTTTAAGTATATTACAATATACATATTAAATAATTTATTATTTTTTAAATTTTAATCATTGAAGCGATCAAAAAGTTTATAATAAAGAAATAATGACAAAATTATCAAATTGATCTAATATGATCCTTATCAATATATATGTCAATAATGCATTAAGTAGTTTACCGAATTATATGGCAAAATGATTTGTGATTTATCTTTTTGGTTTAATTATTTGATATACCCCTTTGGTGTCTGCAGTACTACTATATGTATTATATAATATATGTATATATATATATATATATCAATCTTTTTCACTGATTATTTTCTTGCCAATTGGTTAATTTGAACTCAATCGGTTCTTCGAAAAAAAGCTTTCAATTTTTAAGAAAAAGGAAATGGTTTATCTCTAAATGGGATTTATTATTAAAGATAACACTCTGTTTTTGGATCTTGTGTCTGGAGCTCCATGTCCATCACCATACTGATATGTGCATTGGGAAATCCGAGCCAGGTTAATCACTGTGTCTAAAAATGGCTTTGTAAACGGAGAATCGCACTCGGCTATTTCCTTGTTCATCTTCTTCCAAGTTTCTTCTATCAAATTATGTAAATATTTATGAGCAGATTCCTCTGAGTTACCAGTTTGACGCATGTTGCACACAATTGAGTTTGCAGTTTCACCTCTCTCTACTTCTGCCTGTGTTACAAACAACGAAAGAGGCAGTTAAAGATTTGTTTAAAGAAAAAAAAAAAACAAAATATACATATATAGATATATATGTATATATATATATATACGGAAATTCTATGGTGAGGACGGTCCACATGAAGACCGCATTATTAATGACGGTTTTTTATAGTATTAACTACGGTTTCTTAGAAAATCGTCACCAATACTATGAAAAATCATCACCAATACTGTAGTCCGCATGAGGACCGTCTACATCATAGACGGACTGTATATATATATATATATATTCTAGATTTACACAAACAAACAGGGAGGGAGGAATTCATGCTCATGGTACCGATGAAGTGCCTAAATCGTTGCAAAGCCGGAATATGATGGATGGCCAACGCAAGAGGTTATGGTGATTTTCTAAGCAGTCAAGACATTCTTTTGTGATGCTTTTGTCCACTAAAAGATATGCATGAACCAATATGGCTACTCCTGATATTGACATCCATGCATTGTCAAAGTACTCCTCAAAAGTGGGTGTGTATTTTCTGTGACACCACTTTGCTTCTTTTAGGAAAGCTTTGAACAAATCAGCCCACTGAAACAAGTTCAATCACTTTAGCAATAGAATTAAAATCAAACCTCATCAACATAAATACAATATATATTAATATATATACATATATATATATTGGTTGCATACAGCTTTTGTTAGGTATGGAAGGATGTTTAGCCCTTGTTCCTTGAGAATGTCATAAACCATCTCATTGACTGTGTTATAGAGAGCTAAGAAGCATAACTTCATGTAGTCTGGAAGAATGTTCACCGCGCTGACATCCCATCTGATGCAACAACATTAAGATAGATAAGATGATTATAGGCACCATTTGAGAAGCATCAAGCTATTTGAGATTATATATATCTGTCCTCTATATATATATATATATTTTTTTTTTTTTCTTTTTTTTTCTTTAGAGTTTAGTGTACAAACCTTTCCACAGCATCTGTAAAAAGCTCTAGTTCTTCCAAAGTACCGTAAACATCATAGACATCGTCGATAATGGTTATCAGAGACGTCACTTTTGTTAACCCTTTTCGGAGATTGCTGAATTGAGGTTCATACACCATTCCAACAGTCCAAAAGAAGCATTCCATCAATCTATCTCTTGTGAAGCTCAAATTATCTGCCAAACCAATACCTTTCCACCACCTAAATGATAATAAAAATTAGTACTAAATCCCATCAATTAGACACTTAAAAGTCCCAATTTATGCATATATATCAAGATGATAAAAAGCATGCTTTTAAACAGTTTTTTGACATACCTTGACATGTCTTTAAGATCTCTCTGGAGTACTGATTGTACCCTGTTGAAATCCAGTTTTGCAGCCTCGAGTAGGACTTGATTTGCATCTGACCTCTTACTATATTCCTCGATATACCATCTGGCTTCTAGCCTCAGCATTCTATGATGTAAGGGAAGCTCTAGTGCATGACTTACTTGTTTAGAAAGGTTGTTTTCAGATTCATCTTTTAGGCACTTGAGATGAATAATTGTGAATTCCTTGGCCTCATCCAAAAGATCTTCTCCTTCAAAAGCAAGATATGAAGCCTCATAGAGACTCAGCATTCCTTTGACATCCTCGCAAAGGGTTTCCTTGAAACTGCCATTCTCATCCTTGAAACTCTTAAATATATCTGTATTTTCCCACAAGCACCATCTATATTAGCTTTCCACATTGGAATACAAATACTTAAAGAAGCAGAATCAAATGTTGTTGACAACCAAATAAAAAGTGAAAAAAAAAAAAAAAAAAGATGCAAAGTACCTTGGGAGACCTCAAAGCCATGTTGTCTGAGGAGCCGGAAGCTGAGCGCGGTGGCATGAAGATTTTTCTCTGTCCTCTCAATTTTATCTACCAGAAAGGCACATCTGTGGAGGGCTTTCTTTATGTCCTGCTCAAAGTGATAAGCCAAGCCTAACCGTTGGATGTCATCAATCAGTTCAAGTTTGGTTAAAAACTCGGTTTTTTCATTACTAATCATACTCTTCACTTGCTCCTCTAGCTTGTTTGCTCTGTCCGTTAATACTTCATCCTACAATTTCGAAAACAATATGTTAGCTAGATTTACCTGTACATAGAAACAGAGTATTCTTGCATTTATTTATTTATTTATTTATTATTATTATTTTCCCTTTTTTATGAGCCATTGTGAAGGCTTTGGCAAACAGTGGATTTCGTAATTCTTTATTTTTTTGGTCAGCCCGCAGATCCCACAGCTGTTGAGCAGGGCTCTGTCCAACCATATTGGCGCTATCTTTTGTGGGTTTTATTTCCCTCAAAAAGTGTACTATTGCATTAATAAAACGATAACAAAAGTGAAAATTTGAAAACAAAAAGGAAACAACATATTAATAATGATAACAAAAATGCATATGGAAATGAAATTGCTAAACTACTTTGTTTTTCAGAGTGGAATTAAAAGTGAAAAAGGTAAGAATTAAGAACATCATTAATTTACCATATCATGACCCTTTAAGGACTGCACAAAATCATAAGTCCAGATGGTTGGCTTGTAATTGGCTGACTTTCTTGTAATTGGGTTGTTATTGGTTGGATTAGAAGTTTGTGTGGTGGCCAAGCAGTGGACAACACTAAACCTTTGTATTTCATTTCTGGGTGACAAAATGGAACATGAAGGGATAATAAAGCGATGAGCTAGTGCCATGTTGTTGAAAAAGTATCGCAGATATTTTTGACAACGTTATATAATATCTGACAACGTTGTCTAAAAAGCAAAAGCTTTATATAGGCACTCAATTTTTGTAGCCCAAGTATTTTGGGACCCAAACGAGGAGAAGACTTTTCCTGCCAAAGGAAAAGACACACAACATAAAATTCACGACCATATTAGTTATTTTAGCAACATAGGTGAAAGAGATTGACGCATTTTGTTAGAAAATCAAGCAGTGTACGGATTGTGCGAGAACTTAAAGACGACAAATAGAGTATGGTAATTGTAAATCATAGTAAAATTATGGCTTATTTGGTATGAGGAGAAGATTGAACTATTATTTTGAATTGAACCGGATTAGGATTGGATACGATGTACCTTTAATGGTCTAATATTGTCCTAGAATTCTTCTTCTTCTTCTTCTTCTTCTTCTTCTTTTTTTTTCATGATCAAGAAAATAACAGACACCTAAATAGTTTAGATAATAGGCGGTAAATTTAAAAAACAAGAATTAAACAACCATCCAAATGAAAAATATCAGACACTAGATTGATGCAACATTGGGTTGGGCTATATTTTATAAAATTAAATTATTTTTAAAGAAAGTTATATTTGTGCTTAAAATAAAAATTATATATGATTTTATCCATGTAAAAGCGTCAGCAATGACATGTCATTTGGGCAATATATGTCATTGCCCAAAAGTACGTCCTTCAATAATTTTTTTTTTTTTCTTTTGAAATTTTTAATATATTTGTTTTATTAAATTGCCAAAACTGAATGTGTGCCCCTTAATTTTACTCCCACACACCACAAATTCAGTTGTACAGTTTTTTTTTTTTTTCCCTTTTCGTTTTTTCTACTTTTTCTTAGTTTTAATACTTTTTTTTCCCACTCATCAGTGTTTTTTTTTTCTTTCCTTTTTTCATCTCTTACTTATTTGCAATTATATTTATTAAATATAATAATAATATTTATCTACAATATAATACTTTTTCTAAATACAATATAATACTTATTAATTACAAATTTTAAAAACAATGATCATTGGCATTTGCAATGAATACAATTAGTTAATTAAATAAAAGAATTACATAATTAAAACCAAAAAAGCTACAATTATTTATAAAATAATATTTATTCAATTACTATTTTATGTTGCTTTAATTATCGATATGCGAATTCTTCATTTTAATGACTAGCTTTATGGTTATTTTTCTAGTTCTCTATTTATTTTTGTTGACTAATTTCTAACAAAATCTAAAATAAATTTTTATTTTTTCCCCTAACTTTGTTACAAGGGAGAAATCAAAATACTGAAATAATATTGTTTTAAAAAAATAGATCAATTAGTGGAAAATAAAAAATTGAAACCCATTCAGTTTATTAAAAAAATTATAATCAACTGGGGTAGCTACAATATAGAAAAAATATGTTAAAGTAAATATATATAAATTAAATGTCCAAAATTTCGAAAAAAAAAAAAAAAAAAAGCGGTTACATTACACAACGTATCCCTAAAATAATTCTTGGATCAGTGAATTGCATATCATAAAATTTATGGACCCGATATATATTGAATTAGTTATTATTATTTTTTTTACTATTGGTAAAAGTAATTTGCATCACCATTTAATAAACTTTAAAATTTGACATGACTATTTTTTAGTATTTATTGTGAATGCAATTGTTAAAATTTGATAATCAACATTTAATAAAATTTAATAAATGGAGAGTTCCAATTATTGGTTAAGTATCTTATTTATGCTCAAGAAAATATAAATTCAAATCATAAAAGATAAAAAAGGGTTTTAAATAACTTATAAATTATGTATCTCAGAAAAAAAAAACATTTAATAAAATTTAAAAGTTGGGATACTCTAATTGTTACAAATTGTATCTCTCTATCTTTAAAAGTTGGGATAATCTAACTATTATCTCTCTCTCTCTCTCTCTCTCTCTCTCTCTCTCTCTCTCTCTCTCTCTCTCTCTCTCTCTCTCTCTCTGTGCTTTGATTCCACATTGTTTGCACAAGTTCTCTTAAATATTTGGGCAAATGGACGGCAACTATAATTTTTCCTCGCACCCTCTTTCTATTTGCATATCCTCTCTCTAAATCTTAAGCATCTCTCTCCTCTCACTCATCAACAACAATAGAGAAATTTCCAAAATTCAAGTAGATATATATTAAAAGAATTTTTTTTCGAAGATGAAGAAGGAAGAGCATCAAGAACAATAAATTTGGTTGAAAAAACCCATGACATTTCCGAAAGCTACAAAACAAAATGTCTTTTTAAAAACGATTAAAATCCAAAATAACGGGAAGACGTCTGATATGGACTTGACAAGGTTTGATCCACCTCTCCACATGGGTAGGCTTGTCGTGACTATTTTGGACTATAATTTCACCCATCTTTGGCGTTGGTGATAATTTAATAAGATATATAGTTCAATCATTAAAAGTATCTCTAATGATTTTCTGTCTATTTAAAAATTATTTATCACATCAAACAAATAAAAAAATATTTTTCAATAGTTCTGTCAAGCTGATGTAGGAACAAAATAAATAAATTCTGTAAAAGACACTGTCTATTTCTAGAAATTCTGTTAAACATGCTGAGTCAGTATTTTATTTATTTTTATTAAAAGAAAAAAACTCCTGCGTGATTTTTTAATTTTTTTAATTAGATATAATTTAAAAATAAAAAATTACATATTAGCATTTAATGATATTTTAAACAGAATCTATTGAAAAAAAATTGTCTAAAATATTATCTATTAAATAGAAAAAATGTCATATAAGCATGAACATTTTCCAAAATCAATACCACATAAATTCCAATAGAAATAACCATTGGAAATACTCTAATAAAACTCTATCATTAGTTGTGAATTTGTGATTAACACTAATTAATAGAATCAACAGTTGACTCAAAAAATAATAAAACAAAATAAGGTTAACATGATAATTATAAGTTTATTTTATTTAATTCTATTTAGACCTTTTAAATTAAAAATCTCCTTTAGAAAAATAAATCTACAGAATATTATCAATAAAATAGGTCTCTTTTTTTTTTTTTACCATCCTCATCTCTATCCATAAATAATATTATTATCTTATTTACAAATATTGCTAAAGAAAAAAAACTAAATGTTAATAAAAAAAAAAACTATTTTTTTTAAAATAAGAAACCATTAAGGCAGAAAATGTTCATTCTAAAACTACCACACGTTTCTAAGGCAAATGTCACCATTCTAATAAATAGAATTTTTTTTTTACATGCCAAAAAAAAAAAAAAAAGGAGTAGGATTTGTTTTAAAAAAGAAAAGTTATATTTTAATTAGATATATAGTTAGTGATAGTTTAATAATATGTATAGTTCAGTCACTGATAAATGCTCTGTTACTTAGTTATGAATTTGCGATTAACATCAATTAATAGATTCAATGGTTGACTCAAAAAAGAATAATAAAATAGAATCAAGGTTAACATGACAATTATGAATTTATTTAATTTAATTATATTTAGACCTTTTAAAGTAAAAGTCTCCTTTAGAAAATTAAATCTACAGAATATTATCAACACAATAGGTCTCTCTTTTTAGTGTCTTTGTCTCTATCAAAAAATAATATTGTCATCTCATTTATAAACATTAATAAAGAAAAATAAACTAATTGTAAAAAAAAAAAAAAAAAAAAAGCTATTTTTTAAAAAAATAAAGTGAGATTGTATTCTTGATTGAAACCACTGAGTCCGAAAATGTTCATTCTAAAACTAGCACACGTTTCTAAGGCAAATGTCACCATTCTAATAAGTAGTATTTTTGTTGCATGCAGAAAAATTAGCATTTGTTAAAAAAATATATATTTTAATTAGATATATAGTTAGTGATAGTTTAATAAGATATATAGTTTCCGTCACTGATAAATGTTCTCTGTCACTGGTTGTGAACTTGTGATTAACACTAATTAATAGAATCAACAGTTGACTCAAAAAATAATAAAATAGAATCAAGGTCAACATGATAATTATAAATTTATTTCATTTAATTTTATTTAGGCCTTTTAAACTAAAATTCTTCTTTAGAAAAGTAAATCTACAGAATATTATCAATAAAATAGGTCTCTTTTTTTATTATTTTTATCTCCATCCGTAAATAATATTTTCATTCATTTTTGTAAACATTAATAAAAAAATAAAGTAAAGGTCAACAAAAATTTAATTGGTTATTTATTTATTTATTTATTTTTTATTGCATAAAGTGAAATTCTATGGTTCATTGAAACTGGCAGAAAATGTTCATTCTAAAACTAGCACACGTTTGTAAGGCAAATGTCACCATCCTAATAAATAGCCTTTGTTTTTTTTTTTTTTCATGCCAAAAAGTCAAAAAAAAAGTTATATTTACAATTTAATAGATGAACGTGAAACACGAACAAATAGTCCAAAAATGAAAGGAGTGATTTAACATTACAGTCAAAACCTGTCCACCTCAGTTAGAAGAATCCTAAAGGTTCGAAGAAGTCAAAAAGTACAGCATTGACGACTGATGCATGCCGTGGCGCTATCTTTCGGCAATGAGTTGCGTGCATATTATTTCTTTTTGTTTAAATTCGTGCATATTCTTATTATTATTTTTTTTTTTTTGGCTATGTCGCCAGACATCCCCTGCCCTTTTAAGATTCGAATCCAGCGTTCACTGGCCGGACTGTGGTGTGCTAACCACTGACCTCCCACGCGAGTCAAATTCGTGCATATTATTTCAGACCAAAATGTTTCACGCATGTCACAATCTAGTTATTGCCCGTAGATATGTTACGATTACGTGCATAACTAGAAAAAAAGAACTTTAATTTCCTAATTACCTCGAAAATGAATATACCTATCTCCTCAGCAGAATTTGGAGAGGGAACTAGAAAAAGAGGGAAAGAAATTAGCTTATATATATATATCTATATGCCATTACAATTGATTGCATGTCGAAATTTTCATTATTAAGGGAAGGGGGGTGAACAGTGATGAACATGTCAAATAAACGTGAAACATTTGGTAACTACTATCTAGTATGGAATTAATAGCATAGCTTGTATATTGATAATACTAGAATTATTAAAATATTTATCAAATAACATAATAAAATATTATTTAATTAGTTTTTTTTTAATTTGTTTATTCATTTAAATATTTATTTTTTTATATATTTAAATTATATAAATATATCAATTAATAATATTTTAATAATATATCATTTGATAATAAATTTAATAAATATTTTGATATCTTTAATATTATTGTTTATATATTTATTTAGAAATAATTAAAGAAAAAAACTTAGTTTACAAACATAAAAATTATTTTAATCCGATGAAAATATTTCTTGAAAAAGTTGGGACCCAATACAGGGAGACAAAGGCAATATGTACATGAATTGCATTAAAATGCATGTGAGATCTACTATTCCCAAATCCGCAGAGATAGATGAGAAACCTGTAATTTATGACACTTAATTATTTAAGTAAGCCTAATAATTTGCATTTACCATGTAACTAATAAAGAGTTCTCTCCAAAAGTGCAAGTATAGAGATGGTTGAGTTGGTTTATGCTGCTGCTCATGGCGATAAAAGGAAGAAGCAAGTTTGAATGACCTGGCCTAAAAACACAATAATCTATCTATAAATTAATTGATTGATTTATACCCAAAAAAGGGAAAGAGTAATTGGTTGATTCATACCAAAAGAAAAATTAATTGACTGATTAAATTAATATCAGGGGGTGGTTGTGATCCATTTCTTGGATTGTTAATTAGTGATTCTCACATCCCATAGATTTATATCATCTATTAGCATGGTAAGGGCGGACTTTGATAGTATTTGTAATTACTTACAGTGCTAGCCAAATTATTTTTTCAAGTCCTAAATCCACATATTTATATAGATAAATATATATGTAGGACCATGAGCAATATAAAGCTATAAATTCTAAATTATAAAATCATTTTTCAAAATAAGTACTTTTGCTAATATAAATATATATGTAGGACTATGAATAATATAAAACTATAAATTCTAAATCACAAAATCATTTTCCAAAAATTTTAGCAAAAGAAAAAAAATCATTTTCCAACAAAAGTGATTTTGCTTGTTAGCTGCCAGTATTCAACGGGATTGAAAGTGCCTATTCATACGGGCGCGGTAGTTTTTTTTTTTTTTGGGGGGGGGGGGACTATGTGTCTATTTTTTTTTTTTCAATTTTTATTTTGGAACTAAGTACGGTTTTCTTAATTGCCACATGTTTCACAATGTGTACGATCGAGTCATTGAATGCAGACTCTGTTTTTTGTTTGATGGTAACAGGGCCTTTTTTTTTTTGTTTTGTTTTTTTTGTTTTTTTGGGGTGAAAACTTAAAAGCACCGCGTCGATAGCACAAAAGAGGGCCCGAGGGCTTACAAAGCCGAGGACGGTAAGTGAAACAAAGCTGGCCGGCGTTACTGTCACGGTTGTAAAGTTTTCTTCCATGTGATCTAATATAAAGTTTTTTTCCATGTCACTTAATGATAGGATTTGTCTTATGGGTCTTTCTAGAATTTTTGAATAATCACACTTAGTAAAGTCCCACAAGCCAATTCATATAAAAAGTTTAATGGAACCAAACAACCAATACATGTATTATAAAATAATACTTTATTATATAAAATCAAAGCCTCAACAATATGTAAATGGCAATTACAATCAACAAATACAATCCATTATGTTCCAGGTCATTATTATGCATATATACTAAAATTGTTACTATGTCCAAGTTTTATCAGAGCATTCACAAATTTTATCAACAGAAAGCCTATGAGATAAAAAATGCATTGATCCATTCATTTTGGTCTAAAAATCTTACTAGTAGCTGGAAAATCTCCTTCATGTTTTGGCCAAATTTGAAATTAATGGATTTTTTAAACCGTAAAGAATTATGACAAATGAAGACCAGATTCGAGATCATAAGGTCAAAATTAAGGTGGAAGGATGTATGGGATCAACTAAAATAGCCAAAATATGGCCACTCGCCTAGAAACTCAAGTCGTTGCTCCCACCAGCTTCGCGAGCTCGGTCTAGGTGTATCCAATAACAGATCACTCGAAAAATTGGAGGATGGAGTCACCGGTAGGTGGGCTCTTAGCTTGGCTAGTGCATGTAGTTTGCCATGGCTAGAAAATGGCTCAATCGGCGACAATCTGACAGTGGAATTTGAAGGATGTGGGGCGACCCATTTTCACATGTGGGTCGCACGTCTGAGGGGTTTTGGGGACTTTTTGGATATTTTAAAATTTGTTCACTGTTAAACATGCTTTCTAACTTATACGTAGGGTCTTGGAAAAATTTGGGACTGGTTTGGACAATGATATGATATTGATGTTTCAAACTTCTTAAAACAATAACTTTTCAATTGTAACTCAAAATCAGGCATGCTACCCTTATATGAACTCATATCAACATACTCTTCATAATGGTATCCAGTCAATTTCAAAGCTTAACCATACAAAAAGTCAAACTTGAGATCACAAACGTTCCAATTGGTCAAACTCGATCAAAATTTAAAAATTATAAACATTTTTCAGGACTGGATATTACATTTAATGCTAATTTTTTGTAACCTTCCCAATTTATTTTGGAATCCATAAGTTTCAATTTGAACTAAAGAGCATATTCAAGCTACCTAGTTTCCCCAACACTTCTTTGGGTTATCATTGATGAAGGAACTCAATTTTATGGAATAAAATTCATACATGTATGTTAGCAACATCTTCATCACTACGTGGTAATTAAACAGCAACTTCCTAAGAATTGGAACGTAGTTATGATGTGGGAAGTCGATGAAGAAATTTGAGGGGAAATTAATGGAACCCATAACCCCTCATAGAAAACTTCATAAATCTAATCCAAATCAAAGATGAACCGTCTGATATTGTACACTAGACCATTATTCAAAATGTAGAGCTTTTATACTTGATCCTTGTAACAAAAGGCAAAACTTCAAGAAGACCAAAAAAAAAAAAATCTAAATAAACGGAAAAAATGGTACATAAAATAAAGAGTTTGCAACTTATTCTTCAACTAATATCAATCACCGCATCAATTTAGGTAAGATGATCTATCCTTCGACTTCTTGCTTTGATCAAAATCGAATTGGAACTAAGGATACCCATGAACGTGCTATAATGCTAAAGGAAGTCACTTTGATTCACAACTCAGTTATGGTCGAACTCATCCAAGCAAGAGAAAAATCTTAGATAACCTAGTTGAGATTGGATTGAAAAATTCAAGGTACAGAGTTGGCAGCTCTAGAAAGAATCATAAGCTTGTTGGTATATTTATAATGACTTTTATATGTGTTCAAGGTTTTCAAGCTAATTATAAATGTGCAAATTGGAAAGTTTACAAAAACTTGGCATTAAATCCCACAAAAGGAAATTTTTATAGCTATAGAAATATTGCCAGTTAACAAAGTTTCCTCCTTTTTTTCTTTTTTTTTTTTTTTTTGGGGTAAACTACCAATAAAGCTCCCTCATTGATTAAAAAAAAAAAAAAAAAAGACAGTGAAACCTAAGGTACAAAACCTGTTTTTTTTTATTGCCACCTTGGTAGCTATGTCAGCACCAAAGATAAGCATCTACCAACATATAGTTAAGGCTTTTATATTAATTAATTGGAGACCACATAGGAAGAAAACTATTAATGCCTAATCCAAGAACAAGAAATTAGGAATATATATATATATATATATAATTAATATCAGCAAGACAAAATAGTAATGACTCGTGACTCCTATCACTTTTAACTTTTTGGCAATTTTGTCTTTAACTTGGATGAAAAAGAATCAGCTAACTCACTTCTTTAATTTTTATTTGGTCCTAAACATATAATCATTCTTTTTCATTGAACAAATTCCCTGGAGAGAGAGAGAGGAAAAAAAATCCATTTTAAAAGAGTCCCCAAAGAGCACACTTAATTCATATTATAACATCCTATCCCAAATTATACTAGAATTTTTCTTATTTTTTACCAAATTTGACCAAAGTTGACCATGATTGAATAGTAGCATGCTTGATTTAGAAAAATTATGATCAGAACAAGGTTTGATCCGTATTGACTAAGTGGGGCCCAAGCTTGACTTTTTATTTGTATAAGTCAAAGTATTGACTTATATACCATTGTGTAGTACTCACCGATATGAATTCGTAAACTAGTAACACGCTTAAATTAGAGCTATGGTTAGAAAGTTATGGGTTTGTGAAGTTTATGATTTTTATTTTATTGGCGTTATTGTGTATTGAAAAACATGTAAGTGAAGGGATTTAAAAAATCAACGAACACATGCCACATGTCAGCTTGTGATTGGATAATGTGGTGGTGCACAATGGCAAAATGTATCATTTTAATTGGTCCACTCAAGCCAATGAGGAGGGAAAAGAGAGAGAAAAGAGAGTAGCCACCGTTTCCCGACCAAAACACCCACCTCCTTCCACCATTTTGTTTCATGTGCCATCTCACTAGAAAACCCACTCGATGATGCATTGCCTTACAAAATTTCATGGTGAACAGGTTGATGATGCACTAAGATCAGAGAAAATTCTGGCAGCTATGGTTTTTTGGCCAATCACCCTTTTTTGGCAAGTGCTTTACCTCAATGCCCCCACCATTATTTAACCCACTTAAGTACTGATCGACAACCCAATTTTCACAACCAGATTACCGATGGTGCAACCGGGATCAAGGGTGGTGGCTTGCCATTTCTTGATTAACCCCTCATTTCCACAATTTGTTACCATCTTAAAGCAAAATTTAAGATCCTTTTAGTGCAATTCGAGCTAGATTGTCAGATCTGAGAGCATAGAGTTGACCGAGTCTTTCAGACAAGATTCCTACTACTGTTGGTCTAATTTCTAACAAGTAAAACTGGATTTGTGACATTTGTGCTCTAAACTTTGTTTAGGTATATAGGTTGCTAATTTTGATTAAAGTTTGTGTTTGAGCCCCTTGTGAAATGTGTGTAAAATTCTTATAAAAATTACTATTTTAATAGATGTTGTATTTTGTTGATACTTTAGATACTCATGTAAATTGTGGAACCAATTTGGTGGAAGAATCGGTTCTTATTTTTATGTGAGTGGTATATTTATCAAATTATAATTATTTTTGGCATATATGATATTCTGTATGAATGTTGGACTTTATATACATATATATATATATATACAGTCCGTCTATGGTGCGGACGGTCCTCATGCAAACCACAGCATTGGTGACAGTTTTTCATAGTATTCGTGATGATTTTCTAAAAAACTATCGTTAATACTATGAAAATCATCACTAATACTGCGGTCCTCATGCGGACCGTCCTCACCATAGAATTTCCGTATATATATATATATATATATATTTGTTTATATCGAGTTTATATTAACAAGATATGTATTCATAATTTCATGAATTTTTTTTAATAAATATAATATTATGTTGTTTATATAATTGTCATATTATATACAATCAAATTTTTCTGGTAATGTGTATGTATATATATATATACAAAATTTGGTTTATATGTGAACATTTTTGTGTATGTATTTTTATGAATTTCCATGTATAATAATAATTAGTTTGATTAAGTAATTTATTTAAATATTTGAGCATTTAAAAATGTTGGTTTATGATAAGAGAATTTATCTGTCAGCAATGGTATATTCATGAGTAATATGTTTTATTTACAATTTGTGAAATTTTAAATTATTGTTTAAGCATATTTAAAATTGTTCCTTTTATTTAATTTAATTTATTTTAATTGATTACATACTATTCTACAGGTTTAATGAATTTATGCTGTTAGAGGTTGAATTTTATGTTTTATGGTTTCCACTATGTAGTGTAACAAAATGAATTTATGAAAAAATTATTATTGTCCAAAATTGTGGCGTTTTATAGACATTTTTTTTTTTCAAATGACCATACATTATTGGTGTTCTTTATTGTAATTATCATTGATCGGGGCATAGGTATGTTTAGCCATCCTATAAGAGCTAATGTGGGAGAGGGTGGGTAGTTATTTTATGACCTGAGCATTAGTCATCTTCCCTTAACCGTACACTAGCATGTTATTAACATCGACACCTATGGGAAACCAAGGTGTCCAATTGTAGGTTCTCTTCTCCTTTTTTATTGTCAAATGGTGTTTGGAATGCTAAATATCTATCTAACATCACTTAGTATGTTGTATGGTGCATTAGATACACGTTTGGTATTTTATGTATTTTTGAATATTTTTAATGGACCTATTTAAATTATCGTTTTAATGGTTTAATTCATCATTTATTTATTTATTTATTTGTTTTTTTGCTATATTGGTTTTATTTATTTATTTGTTTATTTGCTATATTGGTTTTATTTATTTTAATTACATTAATAAATTTATTTGTTTATTTAATCGATCCTTTCGAAATGTATATCTATTAATAAGGAAGGAGAAAAGCAATGACCTATGTGTCAAAAATCAATCTTGACATTGCTACTTGAGGGTAAGATTCAAGTTAATGCGGATGGATCCTTTTGTGATCAAATGTAGAAAGCAAGTATGGGTTATGTTACTTACCGTCAAATGGACCTAATTGAATATGTGCATGATGTAATACTTTATGACTCAAGCCTAGTTTAGTACTTATCCGTGGGTGCAATTGGATTGTTTAGTAGGGAGTGGAGCCAAGTTATTTTTAGGCTAATCCTAAAGAGCTTCATTTTTTTTTTTTTTTGGTTGAATGATCCTAGAGGGCTTATTACTTATGAGTGAGATCGCTTTTCATTGTGTGACTCTTGCAACAATTATTTTATTCGAGCTTATTTGAAACACCTTGAGTAGCAAGAAGTGATCTATTTTCCTAGAAAGCTAAACAAGGCTATTGATTGATTTGAAAAAATTGCAAAAAATAAATTATTTTAATAAAATTATTTATTTAGACAAAAAAAAAAGGTCGTGAAATTTATATGTGTGTATGTTATATAATTTGCAAGAATTGAAATTTAATGCAGTAAACAGCAAACCCAGAAAGTAAAATTTTCAAATAACAACTCACGAACAATTGAGAGTAGAAGGGAGGCTAACTTCCATTAAGGCTGAAAGCTTCAACACCAAGAAAACATTATAATAGAAAATTCCAAACCTTCTCTCCACATTAAAGAAAATGAGACTTTATACAAAAGAGAAGGCTAAAAAGGCTAACTTTTGAATAAAGATTATTACATTTAAATGAGAATCGACTAATCTAAACTAAACAACACCATTTAATAAAACGGTGCAGTTCAATATTGACTAATTTAAACCACCACATCTTTCCACGTGAGAGAACCTGTCCTCAAGTTGAGATATGGCCGTTGGAGTAGAATCAGGAGGATGATAAGGAGCAAGACTATTTATTAAACCTGCCAATCCATAAAACCCGATCGATCCAACCCGACCTAATTCAATAACAAAAGAAACCAATATCATTTGAGAGGGTTGTGGGTTTTTTTTTTTCCCCAAGTTGATTGGGTCGGATATCAAGTTATAAGTTAAAAATCCGATCTAATCCGACCTGACCTGCGCACCCACTTCTTGCACACACGCATATTAGTTTCTCTGTCAAGTTGAATATTAGGCTTTCAAATTTTGATGGGCTTACTTGTTATGGGCTTGTGAAAGCTAACTTCGTAGGGGCTAATAAAAAAAAAAAAGAAAAAAGGTTTTTTTTAAAAAAAAAACAAAATCACGTGTTTCACTTTCAACCCTTTATGTCCTAAATTAATTTTACTTTCCTCTCTCACACCTTCAGTCATCCAGTCTCCAGTCACCTTTATCTTCTCACCCCTGGTTTAGTTCAAGTTCACCATTGGCTATCATCACAACTTCATAAGACTATCAGCAATCTCCTAGTTGGCGTCCATCCTAACCCATTTACAGTCGGTGAGCTCTACAAATCTTATTACTATTATTATTATTTTGTTTCACAGATTTGATTCTACTTTTTATTTCTTAAACCCTACAATTGCCAATAAATTATATACATTAAAGACCACATGGGTTCTTTTTCTATTACTCTTTTAAGTTGAATAAATTGCTTTAGATTATGGTCTTAATGGAATGAGAAAAGTCATCTGCTAACTAATATTATATTTAACTAATATGCAAATTGCATAAAAAAAAAGTCTTTTATTTGTTTTTTATTTTTTAACAAAATTGGCTAGTTAGAAACAAGGTCCCATAATCTTTAAAAACACATTATTTAATCTATTCACTCCGAAGTTGTCATTTAATTAAACATTAACATTTTTTTGGTGAACCTAATTAAACATTAATTAACTACAATTAACCATGACTTTCTAAGGCTAGTGAAAAAAAAAAAAAAAAGGCAAGGACGTTAATTATACTTAACTTGGGACATGTAAGGAATTGTGTGTATGGTAACTATTTTAATTTTAATTTTTATATGATGTATTATTTGTAATTTGGTTGAACAAGTTTGGATTTAATTTGTGTTATTTTTTCAAAGTAATTTAATTTTTTCGAGTTATATGAATTTATATTGAAAAATGATCAAAATTGACATTTGGGCCCATTAATCCAAAATTAATAATTGAGCCTACTTGTATGAATTTTTATTGAAAAATAATAAAAATTGATGTTTGGGCTTAAGCCCAACTTAGGGCTCAACCCAATCATCCAACCCAACCCAACTCGACTATTATTGGGTTGGGTTTGGTTGGATTGGATTACTATAGTCTATCTGGTTGAATTGAGTGGAAACCCGATCAATCCGAATTGATCGGGTCAATTATTATTTTCCTTCCAACCCGATCGACCCAACCCATGTTCAGGCCTACTAAGGAGTGAGGTCTACAACATCAAAGGTGGAGGAAATTTTAAGATCTGGAGGCAAATCGATGACATATGCATTTTTAGCTTGAGATTCAAATCGATGACATGTAAATTCCTATAGAGAAACACTTTCAGAGGAACAACATGACCAAGTCTCCTCAAAAAACTTGAGTTCGACAATACCTTTCTACTACCTCTTTATATTTGGCATTCGATGTAGTAATACATTGTTGAACTTCTTGATGGAATCATATATATTGCTCTACAAAATAAGTTGCTTTACTATTGTGAGGGTTTTTGGTGTTTAGCAAGTCAGTAGTATGATTGAGTACTTTGGTGTAGAAGAAATGATTAAGAATAATGGTACGATTTAGCATGTTATTGTAAGTAAACTCAGCCTATGGTAAGATCCTATTCCTTTTTATTTTAGTTTATCATTAACAAGACTTCTAAGCATATTTCCTAAAGTTTGCTTCACAATGTCTATCTAGCCATTAGTTTATGGATGGTAAGCACCGTTGTATTAAAGTTTTGTTCCAAATTTTAGTCATAAGACTTTTTGAAATGGCTTACAAACTTGACATCCTAATCAAAAGTGATTAATTTTGGTATAATATGGAGTTGTACAGTTTCTTTGAAAAACATATTGGTAATATCTCTTGCATTAGTTGTCTTCTTGCAAGGAATGAAATAGACCATTATAATGAATCAAGCAACCACTACATATATAGAATCCATTTACTATTGAGTGACAAGCAAGCAAGTACAAAATCCATTGAAAGATCATCCCAGATGTAGGCACAGGTAAGGAGAATAAAGTTCAATGTTTTGAATATAATCCTTAACTTGTTGACAAATGACACATTTATGGACAAAACGAGTTATATCTTGTTTAATATGGGGCTAAAAGAATCAGGTAGTAACACCAACAATGGTTTTGTCTTGTCTGAGATAGGAAACTACTCCTAGCATGAAGCTTTCCAATAAGGTAAGCCCAAAAGAAGTATCAAGTATGCATAACTCATTCCCTATGAATGAGTAATATGGTAATATTTTGAAACTAATGTTTTTCACATTTGTGCCAAATGTCACTAAAGTTACAATCAGTTAAGTAAAGTTCTATGATGTGAGCAACATAGGTTTTCTACTAAAAGCATCAACCACAATATTAAGTTTCCAAGCATGGTGTTAAAAAAAACTAATGGAATTTTTGTAGAAATTATAAACCAACATGCATAGAGATCACTGAGCATCTTTTAGGAATCAAGATACTTTAAGGGTTGGTAATCATTTTTAAGTATAAAGTCTAGATGAACCAAATAATGCTCCAAATGGTCAAATGTGTGTATTATATAGCATAGAGTTCCTAGTCATAACTATTTCATATTTGCGTTAGTTCTCTTAATTTTTCATTTAAAATTCAAGTGGTCTACCTCTGCCTTTTTGCATGAGCATTGTGTTCAATACCAAATTTGGAAACATTAGTTTCAAACTCAAAGATTTTGTTAAGACAAAGACTGAAGCTTGAGTTAGCTTTTGTTGAAAAAGGATGAAGCGACATTCTTGCTCAACTCCCCACTAAAAGTTGCCCTTCTTTAAGTAATTAGTCAATGAAACTACAATAGTGCTAAAAATTTTAATGAACATTCAGTAGAAGGTGGCCTACCCAGGAAACTTCAAAGTTTGACACATTAGAAGGAGCCTTGCATTCCAAAATGGCTTTAATCTTCTCAGTATTGATGTGAATGTCTTTTCTTTTTTTTTTTTTTTTTTTTTTGGGGCTAACAATGAACCCTATAAACAATAGTTGATTAGTTAAGAAATCGCACTTTTTGATATTGAGATATAACTTGTTATCTTGGAGAGCTTAGAAAACAATCCTTGAATGCTCTAAATTTTGTTGTGGTTCCATTCGAAAATTAAAATGTCATCAAATAAATAACTACAAAAGGAAATGACTTCAATACTTAAGCCATTAACCTCATGAAGATACTTGATGCATTACACAAGCTGAATAGCATGACTAATCATTCATATAATCCATCTTTGTTTTTAAATGTTTTAAACCATTCATCTCTAGGTCTAATATATATTCGATGGTAGCCATTCCTTAAATCTGGCTTTGAGAAAATTTGAGAGACTTCTAGCTTGTCCAACATGTCTTCTAGCCTTAGGATTGGAAAACTGTATTTAATAGTGATTTTGTTGATTGTCCTGCTATCCACACACATATACCAAGTCTCATCCTTCTTAGATACAATTAAAGCAGGCATGACGCATGGACTCAAACTCTCTTTAATGAGTTTCTTTTCCAACAAGTTATCCACAATTCCTTATAGTATCTTATGTTCCTATCGACTCAAACTCTCTTTAATGAGTTGCTTTTCCAAACAAGTTATCCACAATTCCCTATAGTATCTTATGTTCTTATGGACTCATCCTATAATGAGGCAGTTTGGAATTCTTGATTCTGGAACCAAATTGTTGTGCTAATGTCCTTTAGTGGTGGTAATTCAGCTGGAGCAATATCTTTAAACTCATGTAAGAGAGTCTTCAATAGTTTTAGGATGGCAAGGTTCTCGAGTTTAGGCTTAGAAATTACTAAAACCATAAGAAAGTTAGGTTTAGAAGGTTGTGGGGAATTTTCCGTGCTTGCATTAGAGTGTTTCGGTTGTTATGTTGGTTTATTGGTACAAGGTTTTTGGTCAGAAGTAAAAGGGAATAAAACTACCTTTTTGTTCTTCCATTAGAAGGAATAAGTATTATTCTTTCCACCATGATAAGCATCTCTGTCAAATTGCCAGGGCGCCCTTGAAAGTATGTGATATGCATCCATTTTCACAACATCTTATTTTACCTTGTCGAGATAGTTATTGCCAATAGAAAATGGCACTTGACATATCTCATCTACTATCTTCACATTATCCTTTGAAATCCAACCAATCTTATATAGATTAGGATGCCTAGAAACTAGTAGTTTTGAAGCCTTAACAAAAGACTTTGAAACTACGCTTTCACAACTCCCACTATCAATAATTAACTCGCAAACATGGCCATTTATAATGCATTTGGTTTGGAAAATAGCTTTTCCTCCTTTTTAATATTTAGTAATTTTCATCAAGGACGTTCATTGGATTGATGTCCAATTTGGATCCAATTGTAGCTCTTGATAGGTCTTGGTCTAGCATATGGATTGCTTAGTTTAGGTCAAGGAAAGGATTGTTTGCTAATAAATTTGTTATGGAGCTCTTAAGTTTGTTTGGGATTGTTGTTGTGGTACTTTTGTGTGTTTCTAGGATTATGGTTTGGCACATTTTAAGAGGAGGTGGTATTAGGGTTCACTGGTGTCGGGCTTATGTTTTTCTTGGTAAAACTCAATCATTGGTCTCCATTTGTTGGAAGGTTTAGGTATGTCATGTTGCTTTTTCACAATGTTTGCCAAGCTAACTACATCATTGAAGGTCCAAATTAAACTCATTCAAGTTTTTCCTGAATAATAGTATTCAATCCTGAGATGAAATGAGTCACCTACTGTCATTCTGTCTCTTGTCAATTGTTTTTGGAGCTAAAGTAATAAAATTCATCAACATACTCATTTACAATTCTATGTCCCTTATTGACAATAATGATATTGTTGATACAAGACCTTATCACAATGAGTGGGTAGTACCTGGCTTTCAGTAATTGTTTCATTTGATGCCAAGTTTTAATACCTTCCTCAACTTCCCTCATTTAGTTAAGTTTTAATTGGCCTCACCAAGTGGTGGCACCACATTTCAGCTTGCATGTTACCAATTTCACATGTTGCGACTCAGAGATATTCATGTAATCTAAAAAAAATTCAATAGCATGGAGCCAATCCCGGAAGTTTTTCAATATCCATGTGTCCATCAAAATAAGGTATATCAATATTAATTTTATACTCAAAGGATTCAAGATTGCGATTATACCTTTGTTTGTTTCCCAAATGTGGTTCACCAAAAGTGTTATGGAAAAGACGCCTAGGTTCACCAGATAATGACGCTACAATCTCATCATCAGAGTCTCGATGTTTTGAAGGATGTAGCAGCAAAAGTTGGGGGGTAAATTATAAAGTCAAATCTATGTGATCAGATGATTTAGATTTAGGAAAAGGTGGAGGATGTGGAGGTCTTGTAAAGCAAGTGGGCGTTGGTGGGAGACAAGTCATCTTTCGTTCTCTTGATCTGGTAATCCCTGTGGGTTGTCGAAGCTATAGGATTTGGTTGAGCTAGGGCTTGACAAATCTCCAAATGTCAAACTTCTACTCCATGTTTCAAATAATAACTACACAAATTGCTTTTGTTCCTTGCTCATTATTGGCGGTTCAACTGGTTCTTTCATAAGAGTTAATCATGGTAAGCTTTGGCCAAGTCTAAAACTCTAATACCAATTTGATGTAGTAAGCAGCAAACTCAGAAATAAAATTCCCAAATGACAACTCTAAATAGTTGAGAGTCAAGAGGAAGCGAAATTCTGTTAGGGTTGAAAGCTTTAGCATTAAGAAAACATTACATCCGAGCATACGAGTCTTTATACAAAAAGAAAGCTAAAAAGCTATCATTTGAATAATAGTTATTACATTTAATCAAGATTAACTAATCAACTAATCTAAACAAAACACACTATTTAATAAAAAGGTGCAATTCAACAACTAATACCTTAGCATACAATGTTGTCCCTTTTAAATTCCGAGTAATGATAACTTGAGATTCAAAAATAAAATAATGTTGACTACTCTAAACCACCAAAAATTATATTTAGATTTCATCAATAAATAAATTGGTAATTTGCACGTAGAATGTTGTAATATATTTGGTTAGAGAGGTATATTTAAAAACTAAATTATGAAGGGCATTAATATAATTAATTTTCCTCATTTGTTATCTGCATACTAAAAACCCAAATAGAATAATAATAATAATAATAAATGTGATAGAAGCAAGGGCATGGATCCAAAGACCAAACCCTACTTTATCGGCTCAGAGATCCAAATCCCTAGTCCCTAAATATAGTCCAACATGTATAAAGCCCATAACCTCCGGACCTCTATCTCTTTCATTTTCTGCGTAGCCGCTCAAAAACCCTAACCTTAAACCCCTCGTCCCCTTTCTCCATTTCGCTCAGTCAAACTCTACAATGGGTAGAGTTATACGCGCTCAGCGTAAAGGTGCTGGGTCCGTCTTCAGGTCCCACACCCACCACCGCAAAGGTCCGGCAAGGTTCCGGTCGCTGGACTTCGGCGAGCGCAACGGCTACCTGAAAGGGGTGGTGAAGGAAATCATACACGATCCGGGTCGTGGAGCCCCGCTTGCCCGGGTCACATTCCGACACCCGTTTCGGTACAAGCAGCAGAAGGAGCTGTTCATAGCGGCGGAGGGAATGTACACCGGCCAGTTTATCTACTGTGGGAAGAAGGCGAATCTCGTTGTGGGCAATGTTCTCCCTCTCGGATCAATACCTGAGGGTGCGGTTATTTGCAACGTTGAGCACCATGTGGGTGATCGTGGAGTCCTGGCCAGAGCTTCCGGTGACTACGCCATTGTTATCAGTCATAACCCTGATAATGGAACCACAAGGTACCATTTTTATTATTATTTATTATTCATTATAAATCTGATAGAGGGACTAGATTGTTTTTTTATTATTATTATTTTTTTATTTTTTAATATTTTGTTCTAAGTGGTACAGATTGGATATTTTTCCAGATTTTGTGGTATTTTTACTTCTGTTAATGAGCTCTGATTCTGCTTAAATTTTGCTGGTGTAATAATTATTCTACGGTTGTAGTTCATTTAAGAGTACCGTTCATTTTCTTTTTTAATTTCGATTAAGGTAGTGGTAGCTTTCATATTTTTAGAAGCTATTAGTCCGACCCAAGTTGAACGGTGTTGTATTAAGTTACGGTTATATATTTGGTTTTGTTAGTTTACAAGATAAATCAAAAGTTTAATGCCTGAGTTTGTCGCTCCTAACTGTATCTTTATGTTCATTAATAAAAACTTGGATTCTTGTTTCAATTGATGAATAAAAGACCATAAGATTATAAGCATTCTGGAGATTAGTTAAAATGCCTGAACGTTTACAAATTGGACTAGGATGGATGGTAAATGATAGATAATATTTGAGAATATGATTGTGAATACTAACTTTTGACTATGTAATGCATATATATTCATGGGATTCAAGAACTGTTTCGATTTCCCTTTTTTTTTTTTTTTTATCTTTCCTTTTTAAGTTAGAAATGTCAGCTTTAGTGGCTGAAGTTTTGTTTCAGTTGCTATTCTAGATTAATGATTATTATATTGTATATGATTGTGGGGAAATAATTAATTCCACATAGATCAGTTGGATTATTTATGCGATTAAAAACATTATATTTGTTTTAGATGGGTGGTGACCACTTACCTGTGACTGATGTCATTTTCACCAATTGACTGCCTATTGAAAATAACATTACTCTGTTTTTTCATCTTTTGCCTTGTTCAATTGCTTCAGTTCTACTTGGCCAAAAGAAGGAAAATAGCTTCAGAGACAGTCCTCTATTTTCTAAATTTGAGATAAAATTTTACAGTAAATTGAGTTATGGTATTTTTCTCTTATAAATTCTTGTTATGTGTGTGTATATATATATATTTTCTTTTTTTCTAGAATCAAGCTTCCATCGGGAGCCAAGAAGATTGTACCCAGTGGATGCAGGGCTATGGTTGGTCAGGTTGCAGGTGGAGGTAGGACTGAGAAACCACTATTGAAGGCAGGAAATGCGTATCACAAATTCAGGGTGAAGAGGAACTGCTGGCCAAAGGTTCGTGGTGTTGCTATGAACCCAGTGGAGCATCCCCATGGTGGTGGTAACCATCAGCACATTGGTCATGCCAGTACTGTTCGCCGAGATGCACCTCCTGGTCAAAAGGTTGGTCTCATTGCTGCCAGGAGGACCGGTCGTCTCAGGGGGCAAGCCGCTGCCACTGCTGCCAAAGCCGATAAGACTACTTAAAAATATTCAGTTATGGCTTTTTCATTCATTTTTTGTTATGTTTTTCTGGACATCCCAATTTTGATGTTACCTGGCCAAAAGGGTTTTACTTGCACAGTAGTGCTCAAGATATGGTCCAATGAAAGTTTTGTTCTTTCACTATTGTTCATGACATTGTGTCCATTTATATAAGTTTCGTTTCCATTGGAAGCAGATATATTGAAATGTGGGAATGGCAATGGGTTAACTTGTGGGAAAGAGACCTTTTGAAAATTTTGTTTTTTTTTTTTTTTTTTTTTTTGGTTAATTTTTATTTTTCTCTCGTAATAATTGTCGGTGTAAATTTAATTTGATTTATAATTTATTGTAGTAAATCACACAAAATTATTTTTACAGATTAATATTCTATATAAACAGCAATAAATTGTTTTTAAAAAATTTATTCAAATGTTTCGGGTAAAGGTTAGTTGACTTATTTCTGAATTATAAATATTGCACGCAAATTGTACAATTATAAAATTATATATTTCAAAATATTCTTTTGTAACCTAATACAAATAAACAGGTGTTAATCATAAATCGGAAATTTTTTTTTCTTTTAATAATAAAATTCCAGAATTTTCAGTAAACTATTCTCCTTCCCTTGGCCTCTGCACAGTCGGCACAGCTGCCCAACCCCGCCTTAACTTCTCACTGCAGTCCGGCTACTCCGACAACGCCCTACCGTATTTACAGATCTGTCTGTTTGGTTGCAGGGAAAACAGTAAAAAACAAAAATGTATTCATTGTTTTTCCTTTCTCTAATTTGGGATTGTGATCCGCAGTGTTTTTCTTTTCCGCTAAATGCATTCGTTATCTATTATTTGTATGGGATCCAAGAAAACATGAAAATTAATTCGTCTGTTTTATTTTTCACTGTAGCAATTTGGCTTTTCAACTTTCAAATGTGTTTTTGTTCTTTCCCTCCATTTTTATATCAAATTTTCAGTTTAGAGGTACTTATGTAAATAGACAGATGGAGGAGCAGGCAGCTGAGAAACATGTTCAATACGTTTTTTCAGTGGAAAAGGTCTGTTCTTTACTCTCTGTGTCTGTCATTTACTTAATTGCTTCTTTGATGTATGACTAAAGAAGTTGGTTATTATTTTGTGCTCAGAAGAAACATTTGAATCTGTGGTCACGGAACATCATATGATGAATGGGGCATATTGGGGATTGACTACTCTCGATTCATTAGGGAAGTTGCACGCTGTTCATGTGGATCAAATTGTTTCATGGCTCATCTAACGCCAGCACGGCAGCGCGTAGTCAGGTTCATAGATGTTTTTACCTTTTTTATGTAAATGTTCTTTCAGCTTAAATCGGTTAGTTTTACCATTTGCAGTCTGTGATTGGACTAATCGATTGATGAATATTTAATCAACTTATGTAACTTAACGTATATTTTGAAGCCCGTCAAAACTTAACAATAACTAGGTACTTTTTCCATGAGTTTGGATGTTGATCAAGATTGTAGAACTTGGAAGTGATTATCATGCACTTCGTATTTATATTTGAATCTACTATGAAGGTGGTTTTGGTGGTAATGTTGGGCATGACCCACACATATTGTATCCACACGTTGCTGTGCAGGTTTTGGCCCCTTTCAATAAGCTTGATGTTCTGGACGCTGAAAAAGTGTTAAATTATATCCTTTTGGTATATGACTTGGTGGACAATTAAACTGTTTTAATTTGATAAGCAATCTTTATGAACATTATGTATATGACTCTAAGAAGTAGATTCTCTTTTAATAAGATCTATACATCTGCAAAGTTGACAATTTAAAAAACAAAGAAAAAAAAAAAAAAAAAAAAACTATATCAAAGAGCACTCAATTTTGGTTTTCTTTTGTAGTATAACTTTTAAGTCAGATGTTTCCAGGCCCGCAAAATGAAAATGTAGAAATTTCAGGGGCAGTAGGGTGAAGTTGATACACGGTATCCCTCTCCCATGTTCCTTTCATTTTGGCATCTCATGCTTTGTTTAAGTTTCTATCTCTAGCTTAGAATAGGTTTTGCGAAATAAGTTTTTTCTTTTCTTGTTCTTCTTCTTCAAAGATTCTCTTATGTTGCTATGTGTTGTCTCTAATTGCTACATCGTTTGGACAAAATCCATGTGGAGAAGGTTTTAAGCTATATGGTAAGTTGCAAGAATCTGGATAGCGGCTTTAAATGCACACCTGGTGGAGAGTCTCATGCAGGCCAAAGTATGATATGCATGTACGATATAGTTTTCACGAAGTTTTGCTTTTGGATTTTTCTCAGTAAATTATGCATTATATTTTTCGTAGTCTGGTTTACTTTTGTTATATATTATTGTAATAGGAAAATTCCCCAATTTTTCCTGGTTATCACGTAATTAGTTGCATATATGGTGAAGCATCATTCATTTTATATGTAAAGCATCCACACTCAATTTTAGGTTCTTCATTCCAATTAACAATTAGTATGATAATTATACATTTAAACTGTCTATCTGATAAATTCACTCCATGGAGATGGTTGTGCCTTTATTTTGCGTGTATGTCATTGCAAACTTAAAACTTGTCGTAATGACAACTTCTTGTATCCACTATGGCTGCAATTTTCTGTTGTGTGGGTGCTTTGCATCTTTTCGAGACTCATTGATTTTATCACATCTTGTCAGGTTCGCTATTCGTGTTGGGTTCTTTCTAGCTTGATCCTGATTGATAGAGTTCACTGGATCAATAAAGAAAAACTTATTAAGTTTATCTTGGACTGCCAAGTTAAAATTTAATGTCTTGAATATTAAAAACCTAATGAGCTACTTGAACTTTAAGATTATTCTCTAGGAATATCCGAGATTGCCCGGTTTCAGGATTGTTTAATAATGTACCTTTAAATTTCTTCGGTTGATTGTTGTAACCTTTTAGTGTCCCCTGTTACTCGCCAGGGGTTACTAGAACCAGCTTATCGATATGACATGTGAAAAGCCAAGAGTTTGCCTTATGATTTTCCTCTTGTATATATTTTCCTTATATTGTATTTATAATCTTTCAACAAGTCTAAAAAATATACATATAACATTGTAGGAACCGGTAGGCTCAATCTTATATATCTCATAAGAGGTAATAAGCCTCTTTTATATACAATTAGGTTACAATTAGTTAGAGAAAAAAATGAGAAATTAACTCCTAATTAATAGCTAGATACAGATTAGCAATTAATTTTACCATATAAAGATTATGCATGTTTCCAAAAATAGAATTTCCTAAACAGTAAGAAATAAACACGCTTTTCCAATACTCTCCCTCAAGTTGGAGCATGGATATCAATCATGTCCAACTTGGATAAATGTTCTTCAAACCTAACTTGTGGTAAACTTTTGCTCAAAAAATTAGCAAGTTGTTCTTAGGATGTAACATAAGGTATACACATGAACCCTTCTTCGACCTTTTCTTTAATTAAATTTCTATCTAGTTCCACATGCTTCATATGGTTATGACGTTGGATTGTGAGCAATACCGATTGCTAACTTGTTGGCACAATACAACAGCATAGGATTCTCACTTTGAAGTGATAACTCATTCATGATTCTTTTCCACAATAGAAGTTCACGTATTCCTTATACAAGAGCTCGAAATTCAACCTCAGAACCACTCCTTGCAACCACTGGTTGCTTTTTGCTTCTCCAAATCACTAGATTGCCCCATATAAATGTGCACTACTCAGTAATAGACCTTTTATCATTGGCTGATCTAGCCCAGTCTGTATCAATAAATGCTTCAATTTTCCTTG
The DNA here is from genome assembly GCF_031755915.1 of Ziziphus jujuba. NCBI lineage: Eukaryota > Viridiplantae > Streptophyta > Magnoliopsida > Rosales > Rhamnaceae > Ziziphus > Ziziphus jujuba. Next base: position 25,896,405 of record NC_083382.1, read on the forward strand.
AATCATTCTTTTTTAAAGACAACCTCTTTCTTTAAGTTCCTTTGAGATATCTCAAAATGCAATGAACTGTTCCGAGATGTTCTTCATATGGCTCGTGCATAAATTGGTTGACCACACTAACAACATAGGCAATATTGGGTCATGTATGGGACAGATAGATTAAAAGCCTAACCAACCTCTGGTATCTTTCTTTATCAACAGGGACCTCTCATTTCTTATATCCCAGCTTATGATTCTCTTCAATAGGTGTATCCACTGGTTTACTCCCCAGGAATCCTGTATCTCTAATTAAATCAACGATATATTTTTTTTATTGCACATAAATACCTTTCTTTGATCTTGTAACTTCCATACTGAGAAAATACTTCATAGGCCCAAGATCCTTGATTACAAACTCTTTGACTAGAACCTGTTTCATTCTTTCTCCTTCAATTTTATCGTCTCCAGTAAATAGGATATCATCAAGGTACACAAATAGAACTGAAGTTTTCCCATCTTAAGGTTTCTTGAAGAACAAAGTATGATTAGTGTGAGCTTGAGTGTAGCCATATCTTTTCACCATTTTTTAAAAACGATTAAACCAGGCTCTAGGGACTGTTTTAATTCGTAGAGGGATTTTTTTCAATCTCCACATATTATCTACACCATAAACATATCCAAAACCCAAAGAAACATCCATAAATACTTCTTCTACCAAGTCCCCATTTAGAAATGCATTTTTTATGTCAATTTGTATAATTTTCCAATCTAAGTTTACGGTAATAGAGAGAAGAACTCGAATAGTATTGAGTTTTACTACCAGGGCAAAGGTTTCTTGATGGTTTATTCCATAGGATTGTGTGAATCCTTTTATGACCAAGAGAGCCTTGAATCTTTCAATATAACCTTCTGAATTATCGTTTATTGTAAACACCTACTTGCATCCAACTATTTTCTTTCCCTTTGATATTGCTACACATTCTCAAGTTCCATTTTTCTCCAATGCTTTGATCTCCTCCATAACTATTGCCCTCCATTCTGGAATACTCGATGCCTCTTGAACTGACTTAGGAATCACTACATTGAACAGATTAGTAGCAAAGGTCAAGATGGAGACAAATTGCTATAGCACATGTAGTTTGAAATGGGATGAGACGTACATGTTCTTTTTCCTTTTCTTAGGGCAATAGGAATATCTAAGTCCTAAACTGGTGTAGAATTAACTGCACTTTCAAAGGAAACATGATCTGCAGGAGGGTTCTGATTTGAATTATCAAGAACTGGTGGATCCAATGATTGGTTCTGCTTAAGTGTGTGAATTTCTTCATTTCCATTTCTTTTTCATCTCTCATAGACAAGTAATTCTGAACTTTAGACCTCTTTCTTAGTTCTTGTAGTGCGTGAAGTAGATTGGGTGACACAGCAGTAGATGGTTACTAAAAAGGAAGTGGAAAAAAATAATCTGATGGAGGAATGGAAGTAGAAATGGGAGAAGATTGAGGACTTATAGGATCAGATTGATCTGATGGAGAAGTAGGCGCAAGTTGGGGACTTTCGGATGTGAGAGGGTTCATCAAGGTAGGAAGTGTATCCAAAAATTTCAAAAACTCTCTTCTGCTATCATACTCTCCCCCTGAAGTGAGTTTTTAGTAAAGTAAGCCTGATTCTTAAAGAATGAAACATCCATACTAACAAACATTTTCCTCATTTTTAGATCAAAGCATTTATACCCCCTTTTTGTTGGCAAGTAGCCCAAGAAAATACATTTGACTGCCCTTAGATCAAATTTACCTCGACTATGGGAATGGATATGGACAAATGAGATGCACGCAAATATCCTAAGTGGTAAATTAGAAATAAGACTGTTTGTGGGATAGATACTTTGAAATGCTTCTAGGGGTATCTTTGTCAGGACCCGTCCAGAATTCCTCCTCCGGAACCCTAAACAAGCCCTGATCCCAGGGAAACCCTATCAGACCCTCTAACGGAAAATCCGGCAGAGCCTCCCCTAAGGGATTTACTTACCATAAATTACCTGCACTGAAAACACACTTCTAAAAACATCCCCTTATTCCTCCCACAATACTACAAATTGGTTCCACAAATTACAGCACTCCAAAATAAATACAGTAATCCAGTGCAAGATAAATACAACAAGAGTGAAAAAAATATTACAACTGCAATAAAAGAATAAACGGGTACTGCCGAACTAAAACAGCGAGGAAGATCAAGTCCACTCCGAATGAACACCGACAACCTGGTACCTAGAGGAACGGAATTTAAGAGTGTGAGATGCTAATCATCTCAGTGAGCGACCCTATCTACTATACAATATAATACCACGGTAATAGGTATATAAATAATAATAATAATTATTTGGAAATAATATTTTCTCTCAAAACCTTTACAATTCTCTCAGTTGGAAAGGTTCCCCTTTTAAAACATTTTCATAAAACCCTTTATTCATATTCCCCGAAAACCAAGACATCAAATAATTAAATACCAGAAACAATAATAATTAATTTTAATTCCAATACAGTTTTAAACATTTTATTTTTAAAACACAGTTCCGAAAATAAGTTGATGCACCCACTATATACCAGTGGCGCCAACAGTACCCAGCGTCCCGAGGTACCGCCAGACAGGAGGTTATAGAAAGAAACTGGCATACAGTCGCGTGGCGTCCCACTGCGCCGCTGCTAACCTGGTGTCCCGGCCATGGGGGGTGGCCACCCTCATCCGATGGCAACCACAGGACACCTCATAATATCACATGCGCGCTACTCACACCCACCTGCGCGCTAATCATATCCGTGTGCACAATATCCATATCACATATACCATATCACATATAATCAGAACACCAGTACGTGCACGGTGCATCTAAAAATCATAAAATCAGCAAATTTAAATTATAAAACAAATTTCACTTTTTTCATAAGCATAGCGGGCATAATCCATCCGCTTGAACCGGAAAATTCTCCACAATTTCTTTATAATCAATACCATAAATTCCATGATTTTCAAATCCACCAACTCCCAAATCCATCAATTCAAATATCCACATTTTTCCAATAGCATAAATAATTCTCGAAATATAATAATCAAATCTCAAAATATTCCATGGGCATATTTTATAAAAATTGAAATCACCAACATAACCAAATATTTTCCTTGAAATATTTGAAAATCAAATCGTGTCCAATTTACCATTAAAACCACACCAATTTCAAAATCCTCAAAACCATAAAATAATTTCACATGGCATAAATTTGTAAAATACACATTTTCTTAAATCCAATAAATTCACAAATAATTCCACAATAAATTAAATAAATATTTGGCACATAGAAATTAAATTCCAAATATTTAAATCACACATAATATATTCACCAATTAAATTCCCAAAAATTAATTTGAAGGTGGGTCACTCACCTGGAGCACGCAATTAACCCATGATCCACCACAGGATCAATTCTACGACTCACCGGTGCTCCTAGAACAAAATTCACAGACAGTCAAATAAATTAATATTTTAATCGGGTAAATAATACCTGGTACCCGGGGAGCTTAAACGCAAACGTTAACCAAAATAGGCGAATGATATACCGAATCGAAACTCGTGGAACGAGGAGTGCATTACCGGTCTCCATCAACCACAATTCCGCCGGAGGTGGCCGGAATTTGGCCGGAAAGTTTCGGCCGGATTTAATCCCTTCGTATCTTGCAAATCGACGGGAGTTGAGTTAATTGGAGCTCAGAATCGGACTCAGAGGGTCCAAATTAGTAGGAAATGACCGGCTGCACGACCGGTGGCTGCCGGAAAATGGCCGAACCAGCGGCACACAGGCCGCTGGCTATGGAGGCCGATCCCGGCGCGACGGCTGGCCATTCGGCCGGAAATTTGGCTGCCGGTGTGGGCTTCCTCGTCGGCCGGCGTGTGCATGGTGCCGGTGGCCGGAAAAAGTGCAGCAGGGAAAGAGAGAGGCGGTCGGTGGGAGGGAAGAAAGAAAGAAAGAAAGAAAGAAGAAAGAAGAAGAAGAAGAAGAGAAGCAATCGGGCCCCCTGGCCCTTTTTTCCCACGTGGGGAAAAGAAAAAGAAAAAGAAATAAAATAAAAATAAAAATAAAAATAATTTAATAATTAAATAATAAATAAAAATATTACTATTTAAAATAATAATAAAAATAATTTAATTTTACACATGGTTGACATGTGGCATTTCACCATGGTGACACATGGTCACCTTTATTAAGTCACACTTGGCACATCGTTATGCGTGTAAAAATAATAATAAAATAATACAGTATTTAAAAAACTTTACATGTCGATAACTTTCAAACCACATGTCCAAATCGGACGTGCCACTAGTCTATGGACTCGTATCGACGAGCACTTCACAACCATGCATGAGTCAAAGCTCAACCTTGCATGAATAAAAAGTCAACTCCGGTACTCCTTGGACAATTTGGACCTCAACTTGTTTTGCTTAAAACTTTCAAACCGTAGCTCCGTTTTCAATGTGCTACCAGTCTACGAACTCGTGCCAACGTGTACTTCATAACGGTATCTCAGTCAATCTAAAATTCCAACCAGATCAAAAAGTCAACTTTTGACCCCTTCGGTCAACGGTCAACAGTCAACCTCGGTCAACGTGCAAAAATTTCCGACATGGTTTGGGACGGAGTGTTACAATCTTGTACCCTAAAACCCAAGTAGGTATTCTATTGATGAGGAATGATGTAGTAAGTATAGCTTTGCCCCAAAAAATTTTAGGCACATTAGTGATGAACATCAAAGACCTAGCAACTTCAAGTAGGTGTTTATTTTTCCTTTCTACTATCCCATTTTGTTAAGGGGTATTCACACAACTACTCTGATGAACAATTCCTTTACTTTGAAGAAATTTGCCAAGAACAACTTTAAAATACTCACTCATATTATCTATTATAAAAATTTGAATTTGGGGTTGAAATTGAATTTTGACCGTTGAATGAAAATTTTTAAAGACTTGCTATGTTTCATGTTTTACTTTCAAAAAATATACCCAACGTAGTCTAATATGGTCATCGATGAAAGTAATAAACCACCTAGCTCCTGGAAAATGTTTAATTCATGAGGGACTTCATATGTCACTATGTATTACCAAGAATGGTGCTGAATATTTGTATGATTGAGATGGAAAAGATAAATGGTGATGTTTGGAGAATTGACAAATTTCACATTGAAACGAAAAAGGATCATTATTATTGAAAAGAGATGAAAACAAATTTTTAAGAAATGGAAGGTTGGGGTGGCCGAGTCTATAGTGCTACAACATGATATTATTTTCAGATAAAGAAGCAGAAAAAGGATTTGCAAACTAAATTTTGTCTACTTGAGTCTTCCTTATCAAGGTAGTAAAGTCCTCCACACTCTTTAGCATTGCCAATTATCTTTCCTAAAATCAATTCCTAAAATTGACATGAAGAAGAACTAAACTTGGCAACACAGTTTTGGTTGTTGGTGAGTTTGCTAATAGATAAAAAGTTGCATGAAATAGATGAAACATTAAGTATAGACTTTAGAACCAGATTTTTTGACAAAATTATAGAACCTTTCCCTGCTACTATGGCTAATGAACCATCAGCAATTTTTACTTTTAAGTTGGCAATACAAGAAGTATAAGAAGAGAAGAGCGAGGAACAACCTATTATATGGTTTGAGGCACTAGAATCTATAACCCATGAAGTTTTGTCCTCAGCACACTGAAGGACTGAGAAAAATTACTTTTCTGGGCAATAAAGGCAGATGGAAAAGATGTTGGAATCATGAGTTTCATAAGGTTTTCCAGTTGCTTCTTATTGAAGGAAACATGAGCATTTTCTGGTGTTGATTCCTCAGAGGTCGTTTGAAAAGCTCTGTTAGTTCTTTGGTTTGATTGTCCGCTCTTCATATGAGGAGGCTTTTCGTATAATTTCCAATAGATTTCATAGGTGTGTCCAGGTTTTTTACAATGATTGCACCAGGATCTATTTCCCTTTTTCTTTTAATTGTCATTTTCACCATTAGAGAAAGTGGAGAACTGATTGCTTCTAGCTGCAGAAGCTGATGATTCTGATTCAGTGACAAAAGCCTCTCAAGTTTCTTTTCCTAACATAACATTCCTCCTGCTTTCCTCTCTGCGGACCTCGGAGAACACTTCACAAGTAGATGGAAAGACTTCACGTCCAAGAATTCTGCCACAAACCTCATCAAGCTCATTGTTCAAGCTAGCCAACAATGCGAAAACACGTTCCTTCTCAATCATTTTTTCAAATATGACACTGTCGTGTGGAGAGTGCCATTCATAGTCATAAAACAAATCCAACTCCTACCATAAGGTTCTAAGTGTATTGTAGTATTGCAATACACTCAGATTGCCTTGTTTCGTATTATGGATTCATGTGGCAATTTTATAGACCTAAGTAGAATTTCCCAGATCGGAGAAAGTCTCCTTTATAGCCTCCCAAATTTCTTACGCAATGGCAAGAAACATATAAGTCTTGCTTATCGATGGTTCCATTGAATTAATTAGCCATGACATGATCAAGGCATTCTCAAATTCCTAGGTCTCAATGGATTCGAGACCTTCTTTTGGTTTCTGTGTAGCTCCCGTTAGAAACCCAATTTTTCTACGATCCGAATGAATAAGTTGACCGATTGGGATCATTGGAGATAATTTTTTCCATTGAGTTTATGAGTAGTGATCAATGGCGAAGAAAAATTGTCATGAGTATTTGATAGGAGAATAGATTTAGAAAATGATTTTGCTGGTGTAGAATCAAGTGACTAATCACCTACGCTGGACTCACCGGACATGGTGGTTTTTTAATTTTTCCAGTGATCAGAGGTCTGCTCCAATATCATATGGGAACCAGTAGGCTTTTTTATAATACTTAGCCATCAATCTCATGTATCTCGTAAAAGGTAATAAGCATATCTTATATACAATTAGATTACAATTAGTTAGAGAAAAAAAAACGAGCTACTAACTCCTAAGTTATAGCTAGCTACAAATTAGCAACTAATTCTACCATATAAAAATTACATATATTTTCAAAAATAGAATTTTCTAAACAGTAGAAAATAAACATGACTTTCCAACAAACATCTTAGAGTAAAGTAAAGTAAAAGAATGCTTCAGTTTTCATTGTTCAAAAATATCATTTTTTTCTCGATCTTTTTAAAGGATTCTAACTCAAAATACCTAATGGGACTGCCTTGAGCGAAGTCTAAATTTTGTAATTTCTTGACATGTGCAGATTGAATTTGTTGTCAATGGATGCTGTCTCAATGTAATCAATTTACATCTTTTTTTTTTTTTAAATATGAATCTGTCTTAATACATTCTTGTTTCTAGACTATGTGGCCGTTTGTCAGCACAATTTCACAACTTCTAAAGCTATTCTTGCTTATTGATGCAGGACTATCCCTTCTTGAATATCCAGGATTTAAAGCCATATATCCAACTTATGCTTTGCCAGTTGATGCTATAAATAGATTTTCATTGACGGATAATCCAAAATGAAATTCAGATCTCTATCAATTGCTGTGACCCAATACCTCTTTTAGAGATAGGAAAAAAAAAAAAAAACATTATTGATACTGATACATTCAACATTTTTGTCGTATGATATGCGTAGGCTGATCTACTGTTAGTATTTTACTCGATCACAATTAGAGTTGCTCTTTTTTCTTTTCAGTTGTCCATTAAGCCCGTTTTCAACCATTGCTGTTAAGCCTCTTTCTCTTAGCTTGCTGATTATGATCTTCACGTGAATACACTCCTTCAATATTCTCCATAAAGTTCAAATGCACATTTTCATTCCCTTTATATAAAAACCTAATATTAAATACTTGTTGAAGTACTATATATGACTGAATTCCAGATATGTAAGATTTCATTTGAAATGGGAAAACGAAGGATTACTATTGTGCACTTGCCATAGCCTTTTAGCATTGTAATGCTGGCTTTAAAAATAAAATTTAAAATTTTAAAAAAAAAAAAAAAAAAAAAAAGGATCTAAAACCATTAACCAAATTTCATCTATATGGGAGCTACAAAGCCAACATTAGAGAAATTTCTTTGGCATTTCCCAGTTTGGCATTATACTACTGGGCTTTTGTATATTACACTGCATGTCGTTTAACACTAGTAAAAGATATTAATCACGCAACGAAAGACTTTTCCACAATAGGCTGATGGTGTTATTGAAATTGGATAAAAACAACTGGGGGGTATTACATGAATTTGGACACTGGCGGGTCCCCCCAGTTGTTTGAATCTCAACGTAAACAAAAGTCCAATTGCCATTCCCAATTCCAAGTTTCCAATCTCTCTTTCACAGTGAAATATTGAATATTGGTATATTTGTGGTATGGAACTACAACCATCTATGGGACCAACTAAACCCAAAACCCAAAAAAATAAAATTCACTATTTTAGGTTATATTAGCATTTAGATCTGATCCAATGCCCACCCATCCATGTGAATAAAAGTTCACCGCATCAAAGTCCCCGCACCAAAATGGCAGCGACTAGAGCCAAATCCTTCTTCGGTGTTTTGATGGTCTGCAAGCGAGAGAGAATGATAGGAAACGAGGAGGGAAGGGGGTTTTGTTTGTCTGCATTTGGCCTCGTGGACGTACAACGGGGCATCAAATTCCACAACACTATTGCACTTGCTTACAATCACGTGTAAGATATGGGATTTTCATTTTCCTTTTTGGCGCTTTTATTTATTTATTTTTAGGTGTAGTTTTTCAACAAAATAGCCGTCATATACACGCCACTCTCACACTCTCCTCAGGTGTAGTTTTTTTTCTCTTTTTTTCTTTTTTAACATGAAACAGAGACCATGAAAAGGAAATAGAAACTCACCAACAGAAGAATGACAACTCAGCTTCCTTGAGACATATGATTACGTGTAGGTGTATGATTTGTCAAGAAGTAAAGAATGGATGTTTGCTTATTGTATGAAAGATTAGCCAAGTCTCTGAAATCTGTGACAAATAAATTTTAAAAAAATAGTAAAAGAAATTTTATTTTTTTTAAAAAACAAAGGGTCACAGACTTTGATAAGATTGAGGATTAAAGGCGTCATGATCGATAAGACATGTTCACGTCAACATGCGTGCACTCTACCACCTTCTTTGAGTAGCCTCTCCCTCTCTCTCTTTCTTTTGCTAATCTGACACATGCTTTTATATGTTGTGGGTCTCCACCACACCCTCTTTTATGTTTTAATTATTATCACCCCCTTCTTTCTTTCTTTTCCATATCTTCTTTTTATATTATTACCTAAAATATCTTCTTGTGATCTAGGAGATTATGTATGCTACTATTAATTTTTCTTTTATTCGGTTCTTAAGGAGATTTTACCACTTGAGAGCCTCTTCGAATGCCCTAAAAAGTAAAACGTGCATAATTAGTTCTTCTTATTTTTATTTTTTTACACACTTGAAAAGATAATGAAATGGATTATAGATAATTTCTTTTTTCATAATCGTTAGGTTTATAAAAAACAAAAGCACTTTTTTTTTTAAATTCTGAGTTGTGATCAGTATAAGAAAAATGATTGCCACGGGCCAAAATTATAGTCCATCATTCAATTCTAGCAGTGGATACAAATGGTTGAAAAATGAGTTGGGAACTTGATCATTGCTTTTTCCAGAGGATGGATAAACTTCAAAAGGCCTATGCAGCCAAACCTCCTAAACTACAGCCCTATAATTGATGGCGATGGATCGATTATATATATATATATATATGTTATGTATGTATTAATCATTTTCTTCACCAGTGAAGCTCTGTTTGTGTCCGAGAGAAATGATGAAAGAAATTTTTAGATTTAAGCATGAAATTTGGTAGTCTGAATTGTCAGTCCGTACACCAAATTAGCCAGTTTGCAATGAAGGCAGTCTTAAATGAAATAGCCAAAATTTTTGAACTACTTCATTTTCCAGCTGTGAAAAAAAAATAAAAATATCTCCAACGGTTCACTCACTCTGTCTGCAAAGCTGCAATAAAAGTAAATCACTTACGTGTCTTTGTACTATTACTATTGTCAAGACTCAAGTGCTTTGCTCAGATTGTAGTGTGTAGAGTTATTACTTTTTAAATGCCTTCGACTGCTTCTTTAGTTTTGGGATATTTTGTTTAATGAAGCTTAGTTTTATTCCCCATAAATTAAGATGTTGCTTAAAATTTATTAATTTATAAGATTGTTTTGTTTTTGTTTGAAAAAAACCAAACATAAAACATTCACCCAATGCCATATCTTTTTTTTTTTTTTTGGTGAATCATTCACCTAATACCATAATAAACATGAATTGTCAGCTAAGCTAATAGAAATAACCATCCTTTTGATTTACTAATATTAAATGATTTTAGGTCTTTCAAAGTCAACATTAGATTAAAAAAATCTTATTATAGTTATTCTTTTTCCGTACCATTAACTTATAGACTAATAAAACAATAATGAAATTAGAATTTGTTAATGTATCTGCGTTTTTGTTAATTTCAAGCAATTATTATCTTCTTCATCATTTCCATTTCATAGGTCAAAAAATAGACATTCACCAAATAAGTAATACTGTAAGTTGTTTATCAAAAAACCAAATAAGTAATATGTTAATCGTCCTTAAATAACATTTAACACTTACTCTTTTTTTTTCTTTTTTCTTTTTCTTTCTTTGTTTCTTTGTTTCTTTGTTCTTGAAACTAAAATTAGATTATTCTTCAGAAGAAAAAAAATAATAATAATAAAAGACAAGTATTCTATTTATTTTCCTTCATTTGTTTTTTGCTGAAATTATTTTCCTTCTTCATTTTGAAAGTGACTACTCTTCATAATAATCAATAAACGAAAGATGCCCCAAAGTTCAAACTGAAGTTTAGCCAACATAGATTTTCATAAAATCTGACACGGTAAGGCCTTTGAATATTAAGTACCACACTCGAGTTTACCAATGCAAAACCAATTAGCCATAACTTGAATTCAAGTTAATTTTTTCTACTAAAATAATCACAGTTTATGATATATAATTGGTGCATTTTGGTTAATCATAAAGATAACAAAATCTATTTGGCTGAAGCATTCCTTAATCCAGACAAAGTTCAATGAGGCATCAAAATTTTCTTAGTAATTTTACATTTTAAATAACAATGGCTGACAAAATGATGCATACTCCTTTAAAAACAAAATTTTAAAAAAAAAAATCATTTTCATATTTCATCCGGGGAGTCGCTTTATGTTTGCAAAGTCTGCCATGTACGAAATCTCACACCTCCCCCACTTGCCCATTGCCAAACATCTCTGTAGTTTCACCTGTCCTCTTCCAAAATCCAGTTATATTCCATTATTATTCCCTATTATTATAATATACATTTTTTAAAAACAAAATCCTCAATTATATTAAAAAAAAAACTGATTTTTAAATCATCTATTTTCAAATAATTTTTTTATAAATTCTTTAAATGTGATAAAAATAATTAATATGATTTAATATTTTAATTTTTTTTAAAATTTTATTTATATCAGATTTTTTTAAAAAAATTATAAAAAAATAAATAGTTCAAAATTTATAAAAATAAATAATATTTATCTCCAATTATATATGTATATGGCACACATCCCAAGAACCAAAAATAAGCATCGGAAAAGAATAATAATAATAATCATTAAAATTTAAAATAAAAAAAAACTTTAATAAATGTAAATTATGGCAGTGTATAGTGCGCTTGTACTGTCCACCAATCCAGCTGGCAACTGCCTGTTTGGCCAAAGTAAAACAATTTGCAAAGAAGATAAAGTGATGCCCACACAAAGAACTATACCCTCAACCATCTCACTCTCCAGAGTACCACAACTCATCATACTCGCGCCTCATTGGAAGGAATTTGCTCGAGATGATGACGTGTCGCTTCGATATAGGACAGTGCAAATGAATTAGCTACTCGCAGGGTGGCAGATTTTACAGAATTCTCTGAAATTTCATGCATCAGAACGCTGGCGAGTAAAAGAGGTAGCTTCTTTTAACTCATTTGGCCAGTGACAACTGGCCAGCTCACAGCACCAGCTGTTATTCCGAGGTGGCGTATTTTGATTGGTTGACATCTGTACTCATCCTTTTTAGCAGGGACATGCCCGTACACAGTGCTACAGCTTTGGGCCAGCTAAGTGGGCAAAAGTAAGTAACGGCTATATTTTTTGTTTTTTCGATTTTTTTGGAATGGGAATTTGCATTGGGATTCTCTTTTTTTTTTTAAATAATATGTTTTCTGAATTTGTGTCCTACGTGTATGTTGACGTGGCCCAAGAACTTAGACTACGTGGCCAATGTGGTAGAAGAATGGGGTTTTGGGCTTGTGAAAGAAGCCAACTGGATTGGCTATAAAAGGGTAGGGTTTGTGTATGTCTATAGCAGAGCATTTCAGAGTAGAAGCTTCACTCTTCTCTCTTTCTCTCTCTAACCCGTCTTTTTTCTCTGTTTTCTCTTTCTGCCTCTCTCTCTCTCTCTTTTTCTCTCTAACTTTCCATGGCTATCTCAATGTCTGCCTTTGTTGGTCTGTTTGTGGGTCTTGTTCTGGTGGGTCTGGTTAGCTCTGCAAAGTTTGATGAGCTATTCCAGCCAAGCTGGGCATTGGACCATTTCGGTTATGAAGGAGAGCTTCTTAAGCTCAAACTGGACAACTATTCCGGTAAATAATTAACAAAAAAAAAAAAAAATCCTTCTACATTGTTGAATACACCTCTATGAGTTTTACAGCGAAAATCATTCAGCTTTGTTCCTTTAAATGACTATTAAAATGGCCTACAAGGACTGAGATTTTCCCTGTTGCTCTGTTTTAATTTAATCTGCTTTTTGTTAGAGCTAATAAATCAAATTTTTGGGGTTGGGATGTTTTCAGGTGCTGGGTTTCAATCCAAGAGCAAGTATATGTTTGGAAAAGTGACAGTTCAGATTAAGCTTGTTGAGGGTGATTCTGCTGGAACTGTTACTGCTTTTTATGTGAGTATTGAGAGGCTATGTTGCATATAAATATATATATATTTGACATTAAGTAAAGAAAAATTGCTTCTTTTTTGTTTTTTTTTTTTTAATATTTTGTTTCCCCTGAATAATGTGCATATTTTTCCATTCATTCATTCAGTACCATTTTCCCATCCTTTTTATCGTTTGGTTCTTAAATAGATTTATCTGTGTGGTTGAGAACAGCTCAGCTTTCTTTACTGCATGACCAAGTCCTGGGTCCCCATTTAATAATTCAGATACCAATCACACAATTATATTTCAACGTTTTCTATGTTTTACACAATTTATACTTGACTTTTTGTGAAACCCAATGGGCAGGCAATCAGCAGTGCCTACCTACTCTTCTTTTTTTTCCCTCGTGAATTTTTGTTCTTTTCCTTTCATCGGCCATGTATTTATATTTTTATCCCCGCATTGTCGGTGAAAAACTGTGTTAATTTTTTCTTTTTATTATGCAGTTGTTTTTATAAGTGGTATAATTCAAAGAATAATAAAGCCATTGTAGCTTTCGATCAACTTTTAAGACAGTAATTATTGTTGATATCTGTGTTTTTGACGGTGATAGCTTTTTGTTAATAATATTTTATTAGGGTCTTTAATCATGTTTTGTTTATTCATATTCAGATGTCATCCGACGGTCCAAATCATAACGAGTTTGATTTTGAGTTCCTGGGTAACACCACCGGTGAGCCTTACACTGTTCAGACTAATGTATATGTGAATGGTGTTGGGAACAGAGAACAAAGATTGAACCTTTGGTTCGATCCCGCCAAGGACTTCCACTCGTACACCATCTTCTGGAACCAGCGCCAAGTTGTGTAAGTAAACCAATCAAGCTCTTTCATTACATATGCTTTGTGTTTTATTATAGAACAAAAAACTAGGCTCTTTTTTTTTTTTTTTTTTTTATCTAAATGGGTTTGTAAGTATTTGCAAAACAATGAGGCTGTTACAGAAAGTCTTGTCTTGGTTTACACACTGGGTCTAATGCATGAATGTCCAGTCGATTTTATTTATTACTGGCTAAATACAAAAGTCGAGCTTTGTGAATAAAAGCAAAAGAAAAGCACAGAAAAAGGGAAAGGAATCTTGCATAATCTATGTTTATAAGGTCCCATCATATCTCTGCTTGTTTGATATAAACAGGACCTTCCTTTTATTGAGATGGGTAAATAAAAAATACTCAGTATAGTTTTTTAAAATCTAAGAACTGGTTTTTGATTGTAGTTTAACATGTTAGTTTTGTTTTTGTTTTTTTTTTTTTTTTTTGAATTCAGGTTTATGGTGGATGAGACACCAATAAGAGTGCACACTAACATGGAAAACAAAGGGCTTCCATTTCCAAAGGACCAAGCAATGGGGGTGTACAGTTCAATATGGAATGCAGACGATTGGGCAACACAAGGAGGTCTTGTTAAGACAGATTGGTCCCATGCACCATTCTTTGCAACCTATAGGAACTTTGAAATCGATGCATGTGAATGCCCTGTGTCCTTGGCTGCGGTAGACAATGCAAAGAAATGCAGTAGCAGTGCTGAGAAGAGGTATTGGTGGGACGAGCCCACATTGTCCGAGCTCAATTTGCATCAGAGCCATCAACTCATGTGGGTACGAGCCAACCACATGGTCTATGACTATTGCGCAGATACTGCTAGGTTCCCAGTGGCTCCTGTTGAGTGTGTGCACCATCGCCATTAGTCTCTCTAATCTGATGGTGTTGTTTGTTGTTATTGGGTTGGGTTTGGAAAATCATTGTATAAAAAGTGTGGAGGGGGGGATGGGGATGGGGATGGGGGTTGATCCAGGAAAGTCATAAACATGTGCTTCATGTTTGTTTCATAGTGGTTTGTAAAAATGTTTTTTTCTATGTAGTTAAATTCCTTTTTTGTTATTATATGTCTCTTATTGAAGGTCTTCTACTATGTGATTAATATGATTTTTGAATTTCTAGTGCTGTAAAAATTCTACCCACATCTAAACTCTCGTACGAATGACTCATACTTGGATGGTGACCAGCAGCCCAAGGTGTTCTACTATGTGATTAATATGATTTTTGAATTTCTAGTGCTGTAAAAATTCCATCCACACCTAAACTCTCGTACGAATTGACTCATACTTGGATTGTGACCAGAGCTCACGGGCTGTCTTTTTTTTTGGGGGGGGGGGACCAGAAGGGGAGAAACTTATAATAGTTGATGGGGTAGGTGAGAAAAGGAGATAAAAGTTCTTAAGAGGGACAGATGGGCATTGGTGATTTTATCTGTATGGAGCAAGCTATCTACTTGAGCAAAACTATTAGCTAAAAATCTACTTGAGCTTAATGGAGCAAGAAAATAAACTATGGTACTAAAATCTAAATGAGTTTTGTGTACACCATTTGAGTTCATTTGAGTTGGTGATGAGTTTTATTTATTTATTTATTTTTTTGGGAATTCAATATGGAACAATCTTACTTGAGCTAAAATATTCACCAAAAATCTACTTTAGCTAAATGGTGCAAATCAATAAACCAGGGTAATTAATATCTGAGTGAATTTTGTGTGTATGCCATTTGTAACGGTGATAAGTAAAACTCAATGTAACAGGAGAGGACCACAAATAGAGCGAAACCACAAAAAGTTTGAATGAAAGCTGGATACAAAGGCACATCAACAACAAAATTAAAGACAAGTTTTCAGGTTTTGTTCACTATGTTTTCTTTTTCTTTGTTTTCTTTCAGGGTATTGTTTTGTCCTATAGCTCTCTCTCTCTCTCTCCCTCTCACTCGACCAGTGCACTGTGTACCCACATAATTCCAAAGCCATAATTGTCATCATGAAATATTTATCGCTCCCAATATCATTAAATCAAAGGCTTTAAATCTACAAGAGATTTTTATACTATTATCTTTTTTTGGCTGAATTTTAAATCTAAGGCTTTAAATCTACAAGTTAAACGTTCCTATAGCCCTGCTTGACTTGAGTCGTCTTAAAATGATTGCCAACAAATGCTAACTCTTTGCACCGACATGTGAAACCTGTGCTGGAATTAATACTAACCACTATGGATTATACATGATTGAGTTGCTAAAAAACACCGTTAGTTGTTGTGGTGGACCATTGTGGTTTTTACTTTTTTTTGTTTTTTGGGTCATTCTTTTGAATTGGGTTCCTCTTTTTTAGTCCACTCTACTCGATGGCTTACTGTGTTCTATATTATGCTTTTGGTAGTAATATATTGATTATATATAAATTGAAAAGACACACTGTGTTATGGTATCAATAATTCGAAGCACGGATCTTATATTAAAATATAAAAAAAAGGACATGAAGGAGGTCATGCTTGCCTACTCCATTGATGAAAGGTAAAAGACTGGACAGTAGTCTTTTTCTTGAGGATCATGACTCAGTAGAGGCCCTTCTTAATTAGCATAAATGTAATACGACCTCTAAAAGTAGAATGGTCCTCTCAATTTGTTGCACTATCAAAACAGTATTTAAAGCTCCTCCTCCAGTGGTTTCAATATTGGGGTAGGGACTTGTTAACAACAAAAAATATTGGGGTAGGGACTATATCTGTTTTCTTTTTTGGTTAAAAGAGACTGATAGCATCCAACTAAGTTGATTAAGCGAGCGCTTTGGATGTTATTACATTATTAGTTGTATTGCTATTTATTAACAGTAGGACCGGTAGCTTAGCTGATATAACAATTATTAATTAATTTTGTTTTGTTTTGCTTTGTTTTCCATCTTTTTTTTTTTTTTTTCAACTTTTAAAAGTTTTTCTTGTCTATATCTGAAATATTCTAGAAATTAAATCGGGCATAATTCCTTTCTATCCCCCTCAAATTTATCTTCATTTCTTTTCTTTTTTTTTTTTTATAACTTGAAATTTTATCTTTATTTCAATGAATTATAAAAATAACAGGATTTAGAGTAATTTGTAATTTAAAAAAAAAAACAATAGAATAGGTAGAGAAAAAAAATAAAAAAGGTTCAAATCATTGAAAAGATAGATTCTATTTTTGAAACCAATAAGGTCTAATTAAACTCAATTCAAAACTTAGGAGACCAACCCCAATTTATAAAATAAAATTAAAAAAGCATTAGTGAGCAAAGTTATATTATTAACCCACTAAATTACTCTGCAAATTATGGATATCATTATCTTTATAAAAACAACCTAACGACAATATCTCTATTTTTTTTTTTTTTTATATGTGAGATTTTAGGTTTGTGCAGCCTGATGATCACAGAATAAAATTAAAAATTAAAAATTAAAAAAAAAAAAACTACGGGTCACATTTGGTCGTATGATCATGTATGAGTATTTTATTTTATTTTATTTTATTTGAGTATGACTAACAGTCTTTTTGGTTCATAGTGCTAAAAAACCACTCTCTTATTGGTTGGTTCTCTTTTCTTGAAGTCTAATCTGGTAACATAATGATTGTTATATATCACCGTCCGATTCTCTATCAGAGATATTAGGAAAATTAACATAAAATAAAAGCAATCTTGCAGAAAAAAATAATAATAATAATAACAATAATAATAAAATAAAATAAAATTCTTTGCCACCTAGAAGTTGGTAAAATATCTTACTGGCTAAAGTTTACTTTACAACCTCAATGCCGAGAAAATAGAAAAAGTGGCCGTAAGAAATATGGTCTTTCAAGAAAAAGGAGGATGATTAGTATAGTAATCGAGCCCGAAAAGACATATTGCATTGACATCCACACATATTTCATGGTTGAAACACCTTTGAACGTTGTTTTGAGTCCAAAAAACAAGTAAAGCGTCAACATCCACAGAAGACACATTGATAATGATGATTTACAATTAAAGCTAAACTACAGTTTTCCTTTTTCTTTTTCTTTTTTGAATTAATCAATTATATATATATATATATATATATATAGAAGGAGCCAAACGTGGGTCACCAAAGATATTAAAAGCCCATGGTAAAAAAAAACAAAAAAGATGGATAAACATCAACTCAAAACAGATTTTAG
Organism: Ziziphus jujuba; assembly: GCF_031755915.1. NCBI lineage: Eukaryota > Viridiplantae > Streptophyta > Magnoliopsida > Rosales > Rhamnaceae > Ziziphus > Ziziphus jujuba. Next base: position 25,914,436 of record NC_083382.1, read on the forward strand.
GCAAAATTTAAAAATGGATCTCTTTTAAGGAGACTTCCAAGAATGCAGCAAACTAATTATTATTTTACAAAGACAATTAAACAATTCATGTCAAAACAAACATGTAATAGTTGCCAGAACTACTAAAACAAAGAAAACTATCAAGATAGAAGATTAGAATTTTCAGGTCTTAGAAAGTTGCATTATTGCAAAAATCCACTTGTATGTGTAAATTTAGAGCTTAAAAACTGAAAGCCATAGAAAGTTCTTCCCCATTGAAAGATACATTGCACATACAAAGTTAATAATTTGCTACGAATGTGCCGCTTGTCACCTAACATATAATTCTGATAATAAGTTTATAAATTACATGTAATTAGACCTACCATGCTCACCATAAACTGGACCTATAAACTATATAATGCAAATTGGGATCTTAATCCCCCATCTCTTATCAAAATCCTCTCATCTTCCACACCCAATTAAACTAATGAGTTGGGCTTCAGCCCAAGTTGTTGAGTTTATGAATAGGGCCTGCATAATGTTGAAGCCCAAGCCCATATTTAAAAAACCAAATTTTAAAAAAAGAACAAGTAAAATAATCTCATTGGAGGATAAATTGGACAATTAGGCTGTCAGTGTTTTGCTTCGTAATTGTCGTGCCCCGCAAACTTCTTCAGCGCTAGTCCCTCCTCCCTTTTTTCTTCGTCTCTGACTTCTCTTTAATTCACTCCCTCAGTAAAACCCAAAACCCAAATTTTCTGCTTTCTTTTTCGTTGAGTTTTACGAATCCAATTGCCCAATTCCACTGGGGAAGACTAGGGTCTCCTTTAGTTTTCGGTATGGTAAATTTTGTGTTTTTAGTTTCTTTTGTTTCTAGATTTACGTTCTTTTATAGAGCTACTTCAACTGTTTTTCTTTTTTCTTTTTTTCTTTTTAACTTTAAATCCAATAATCAAATATTAGTTGTTTGTTAAGTGAATATATTTGTCTGATTCCTTTTTATAAGCATCTGTATTATTTTTGCTCTTTTGTTAGGTATCATTTGGATACTTAAATTGTTATGTCTTATGTCAAAGTGTTTGTGTGCTGATTTATCTCACAAACCATGGATTTGGCTAACTTAACTAGCTTTAGCTTTAAAATGACATTTACATAGTTTAATTTGCTAGGAAGTACTAGAAGAAAATTATGGTTGATTATCTACATTGTAAAGTCAGTGGAAAGCTATATGGCATATGAAATTTCACCTTTGAAAGTTATTTATATTTTAGAGAATTGATTGTTGTGGAGATGTCTGTGTCAAAAACAAAGTAGAAGAGGCCCCAGAAAAGCGTTTTGGATAATTCTGCTTACCAGGCAAAACTATATGTTTGCCTGAAAGTTATCCATGTTTTACTGATGATTCACATTTGTCTTTGATCAGTACAAAAAGGGAATAAAAATTACTTTATGCTATTTTGTGCCTCAATTGTATAATTGGTATGAAGCGCAATTAGGGGCTATATAATTTCTTTAATCACACTTAATGCTATAATGCTGAAGGTTAGATGGTTCCAGTCTTCCTTATGACCTTGCTTTTGGAGATAAACATTGCGCTGGTTTTCAACTATTTTTGCCTGGAGCCTTCTGACTCCAGGGGGGTCCTGGATACTGTAGAACGTTCTTCTTAGCAGGTTCTACCGTTATGGAAGAACCTTTTCTTTTGTTTTATATTATTTGGTCCGTGAAATGTTTGGATTTGTTAGTACATGTATGCTGTGCCATGAATAATACATCTGTTCTAAACGTTAAGCCCTCTCTTTGAATTCAACAGGTTATTCCATCTCTTTCCGATTTATTTCTTGTGCAAATCAAAAATCAATTTGCATGCCCAAGTTGGAAGATGTCCATACTAGATGGAATGGATCTAAATCCGTGGCCGAGACTCTTGCTAGGTGGAAAGAATACAATGACCACCTTGATTCTTCTAATGATGACGGAAAAGCAATTCGTAGAGTTCCAGCCAAGGGGTCAAAGAAAGGATGTATGAAAGGTAAGGGAGGGCCTGAGAATTCTCGTTGTAACTACAGAGGTGTCAGGCAGAGGACATGGGGCAAGTGGGTTTCAGAGATTCGGGAGCCAAACCGCAGTAGTAGGCTTTGGCTAGGTACCTTTCCAACAGCAATTGAAGCTGCTCTTGCTTATGATGAAGCTGCAAGGGCCATGTATGGATCTGGAGCTCGCCTTAACTTTCCTAATATCTCTATTTCCAATTTATCAAAGGATTCTTCTACTGTTCGTGCATTATCAGGGTCTTCCTCATTGGCAACTCCTGTTGGTTCCAAATCCTTGGAAGTTTGTGGTGCCAACGATCTGGTGGATCCTATTTCCGCTGAAGTGAACCATGAAAATGTTATTCATCTCGTTAAAAAAGACGGGGATAGAGAAAGTGAATGAAGAATCAATTCTTGCATTTTTTGGTGACATATCTAATTTCATTATATACTTGATTGTTGGGGTATTTGCTTTCCTACTTGGATGATTTCTGACTACAGCGTAGTTTTTGCTTAGTTTGCAAGTAACGTTTAATGTAATTTTGACACTTAATGGTTGGACAAGTAACTCTCTGGTTGTTCTTGTTTAATGCCTGTATTGAGTCCATCCTTTTATGATCTTCAATCTGTTTAACGATTGTATGTTAGAGAGCCCGGTCTCTAAAAGCTAGTGATTTTGAAGAATTATTTGCATCATGAATGCCAGATATACCACAATGTGTGTGTACAATCATCAGAAAAACGTAACCACACCTAATTTAGCTTGTTTTCTTTTGGTTAACACAACACCTAATTTTATCAGCCAAAAAAAAAGAGAGAAAAAAAAAAAGAAAAAAAAAAAAAAAAAAAAAAGGTAACTAATGCAAGTATATGTTCAAGCTTGAAATTCATTTTTCTGACTTGGAGCCTGAAGAACTGATAATCTTAATTCAAGGCCAAGGCAAAGTGCAAATATGGTGCTATAGCTAATCCCAGAAATGAGGCAGAAAAAAAAAATAAAAATAAAAAATGAAACTCTTGTTTGTTTTAAGTAGGAAAATTATCGGGAAACAAAAGCCCTTAAAGTCATGTTAAATATATTGTTTTACATTAAAAAAATAAAAAATAAAAAATAAACAAAGAAAACCACTCAATACTGATGGCTCTGTAAGGAGCTTCCTCTGTTTTTTGATTTTTCAACAAACGAAAGATTAGCCACTTACACTCCCCTAATATTCATAGCAAAGAATCTTGGTTAAGATACACAGGAAACGGCAATCTTTAAGTGATAAACATCAATGCAAATCCGATCTGTTGGAAGACAATACAACCACCAAGACACTTGGTTAAGATATGCATGGTATTTTTGTAACTTTGATTTGGACAAATTTTGTTAGTCAGTACCAGCACCAGCAACTGCAACACACGAGGGTCCGATTTGCAAGATATGCCCCTCTTATGTCCAATCACAAAAAATCCAATTGTCTGTTTGATCAAAAAGGGTCCATGTCTGCTGCACCAGTAACAACTACAAAAAAAGTGGAATTATCATGTCTGTTAAATAGTATCCATGAACATGATTGATGTACCTCCTCTCATTTTCTGGGTAACCAAACAGAAAAAACAGTGCCATGGAGTTATGCATTATGGGGGTTGGTCTTCCTTATTATCCAAGCATTAAATCACCACCAATCATAAAAGTTATAGTTAGTTGGAAGTGGACTTAACAATGTATATCAAATATATTTTTCAGTATATCTCTTCACATGTAAATTCATTAACAAAGAGGAAAGAAATTGGCCTTACATATGTTAAACAAGCAAACAGCTAATAAAAACAATTGCAAATTGACATGTAAGCCTATTAATGGAGAGGAAAAAAACTAGGCCTCAAACATACCAAACAACTAATCAACACGATACAAAAATGAGGATATCAACATTTGAACATAATAGTAAGTCACCAAGGCTGTTAAATATATCCAACACAATGCAAACCAAAAGGAGAAACGAGGAAGAGAAAAAAAAATACTAGGTTTTCTTATTGTGAATTATGTCTAAACAATAATGCAAAGAGAGTTTAAATAGGCTAACAAGCAAAGTAAAAGACAAAACTACCTTGACTAAAATAATAAATATGTTAAAAATCATAAGTCTAATACCAACTAGAATGGCTAAAGGTATTCTTCTCCAATCCATCCAAGATGAAAATCCCTGCATTGTCTAAGCAAAGATTCTGAAACTTACATCTCTAAACGTGGTTTTTGTGGGCTAATGGAGACTAGGTAGGACTGATTACCTGTTTGGGACTTACGAGAGTTCAAGGGAAGATGCTTCTCACACCAGACATATTTGTATATATCAAAATCGATTGTGTATGTACACATATACACATTTATACACACACACACACACACATTTTTGAATTTGTCTTTTGCAGTTGGATAGTCGTTTGAATTAATCAAAGCAACTATTTCCGGTACACTGCTAAAGTGCAACTCGAAAACTAAAATTTGTTTTTGCCTCATCGCAGTTTTTGCAATGATATTGTGTCTAATTAATTTGACCTTCAAAAGGGTAGGATCTGGAATTCAATTTCCAGAGAGAAACACGAAAAAGTGCCAGTTCTGTACCACAACAACATTGAGTATGTGATTCTATAAGAAAGTGAATCATAATAAGTGCATTTTGGAATTTCAGAATATATAATAATTCCTTTTAAGTGAAGCTGAGAATGACAATGTTACCCTGAAATGGTACGGATTGCATTTCTTTGAAATGTGAAAGAATTTTCGACGCCGTGAATATATGTGTTTCTAGCTAATATGAAAATCACTAAATATTAACTTTTCACGTTCCTTTTCTCTGTGTTTTTTAAAAGCCATATAGCAACCAAAAAAAAAAAAAAAAAAACAACCTCTTACTATAGTACTTCCTCTTCCTTTCCTTATAAGATTATTATTATTTTTTTAAAAAAAAAAAAAAAAGAAAAAATTTATTTTTAAATATAAACACTTGGAACTCTCTCAGTGCCTAGCTAGATCATAAGAAGTAATAGTCGAGGCCCGCTACAATTTGATTTGTCGTGGACCTACCGACTACCCCCTCCACACATGACAGGCTCCATCTCCAAATCCAAATTGGGAGCTTCATCTAGGAGGCCCCATTTGGATTAGTGATTCTTGAATTTCGATAAGTAATATGACTTAGTAAATAATTTTTCCATTAAAAAAATAACTTTTAATTTGATAAGAAAAAGTATTCATAGTACAAAATATTCTAATTATCTAATATTTTTCTCTTTATATATCATTTATCTTGACAGTGTAATAAGTTTAATTATTTACACGCATTTGCCAAGTTGATCTTCCTTTATTAAATTATTTTAAAATTATGATTTATTAGATTATTACAAAGTTCACTTTTTATTATATCACTAAATTATATTATATTATTAATTTATTTTTAAATATTAATTTTTGAAAAGTTTCAAAAATTAATAAAAATATATTGAAACATTAAACTAAATGGACGTGAGTATGACTCTCTTTACATTTTACATATAATTTTGTTATAAAACGTAAATACTTATGTGTATGTCACTTTTTAATATATCATTACCTTATCGGACATTGTGATTATAAAATTATAAAATCTTTATTATGAGCTTTTAAATTGTTTAAATAATAATTTTTTTTTCTTATTTTTAATAAAATAGCGATCCATGGTTTTATTAGAGATCCTCTTAGGCAAAATATAGGCGAATGCGTGCAATTTGCAATTTTGTTATATGAATGAAACCTAATTTCAATAATTGTTTGTTTTGAGAGATAGAATTGGGCTGTGGACTAAAATGGCGGATGTGTTGGCTGTATCCACGAATCCCGGCAATGTGGGTTTCATATGGAAGAACATGATAAGTCTCGCTGAACAGAAAAATCCAGGCCATTCGTTTTATTCCCCACCCACCCACCCTAGAAAATAAAAAAATAATAATAAAAATAAAAACAAAATAAAATAACAAAAAATAATGTCCAGTGTTATTTTTGGTTTACAAAATCATTATTCTCATAAAAATGAAATAGTTATTCTAAATTTTTTTAAAAAAGAATAATGATTCATATGTTTGCTAACATTAAAAAAATTAAATTCAAGATTTAGCCTTTAAAAATATCAAATTTGATTGATATTAATAAAACATCAACTTTTATATTTATATATATAATTTTTGTAATGTGATAAACCATTTAAATTTAAATATATTACAAATATAGCAAAGATATATTTAAAACTTATTTAAATAAGAATATAATAATAATAATAATAATAATTATGAGACTTTAAAAAATATTAAATATTATTTTAAATAAAGAATTATCTATTCTCTGGAAATATTTATTTCTTTATTTGAAAATGTACTAGAAATAGACAAAAATTAATATTATGAAATAGTTATTATATTTTTGCATTTATTTGAATAGTTATTATTATTATTATTTTAATTTTCTTTCTTTGTTTCCTTCCTTTCTTCTCTCTTTCTTTAGTTAGCCATTTATAATGACAAAATAAAAATGTTTATGCAAATGTGCTTCATTTTAGAAATAGTTTGAAATAATTTCCAATTTGATTTTTTTTTTTTTAAATAATCTTAGAGCTAGTTTCTTTACATATAGAACCGGATGAAAAATGTAAACTATCATTCAAAATATAAACCAATTATGCACAATTAAAATCAATTTTTTAAGAAAAAGCCTTACCAAATAAGCGCTAAAATTTAATATGCATATTTCAATCTAAAAAATCATAAATCATCTTACGAGAAATTTTTATAAATGCATACAGTTTTTAATTACGTCTTTTTTTAAATAAAAGTTTCTAAGTAGGGTTAATTGAACATTTGTTATTTTATATTTTAGCCAAATTGCATATTAATTGAACTTTTAAATTTAAAACTTTTCAATATAAAGCCTTAATTTGCAAGTTATTTTACATTGATTCAATTCTCAAATTGTTCTCAAAATTAATTAATGAAGAGTTAATAAAGTTAGTTGACCCATTTTTCTAAGGAGAAAAAAAATAGAAAAACAAACAAACCCCAAAACAAGAACAAGCAAGAAGAATGAAGGAAAAAAGGATAAAAAGCCAACTCGCTATCATCCTGTATCTCCATTCCCCAATCTCCTTAAACACTATCATGAAACATTTAAAGGAGACATCCTTCAAAACAATAGCAAGTCTAATTGACATTATGTTCGTATGATTCTATTTTCTTCTCTTCTTTCTTTGATTTTCCATCACTTTTTTTGGGTTCATTTTGTTTTCTGTTTTTCCTTTTTTTTTTTTTTTTTTTTTGTGTGTGTACTAGAACTAGCCTTTTTTTTTTTCAATCTATTTGTTTTTTCCTTCCAAAAAGAGGTAATATGCCATGCAAATGACCATGGCTTTTAACTTTTCGTTAGAAATTTTAAAATTAATTTTTGAAATTGAATTAATGTGAAATAATATATAAATTAAAAATACAAATTAAAACATTTTAAATTCAAAAATTGAATATACAATTTGATTAATACATAGGGTAAATACAAATAACCTTTCAATTAGTGAAAATTCTGCTGGAGAGAGACTTTTTAAACTATAATTAACAAAATTAAATAGTATGTATCATTCCTTTATGTCCCAGGTGTCGAAACTTTATGTAACTCAAAAAAAAAAAATAAATAAATAAATAAATAAATAGTTCCGAAACTTTATGAGGAAGTTCTAATTTCCTACATTACAAAAATAAATAGTTGATGGATGCTGTCTTTTAGACGTGTTGACTTCTTATGCAGTTAGAACCAAAAAGTATGAACTCCATCACTTGTTAAAGCGGACTTAATATAAAATATATAGATATCTAAAATAATTATTTTCCTTTTTTTTTTTCTTTATGAAATTTTCTTTTCCATTTGTTTATTTTATATCCACTATGGATATTATGGGGTACAATTTTTCTATTATTAATTTGGAATGAATAATTCATACGTAATTTGGGATGGTTGACTGGTTTGATCATATATATATATATATATATATACTTCATACAAAATTTTTTATTTTTATTTTTGGGTTTGGGTAGTCTAAGTGCAATTTAGCTAGCAGCTACCACCGACCATTCATCACACTCTGCACCAAAGTCAAAGTCTCATTCCCCACAAAATTACAAAATTTTTGAAATCAGCATTGTATTGTGTGTTTACTTATTTTATTTTTATGTGTGTTTACTTATTTTATTTTTATTTCACTATTTGGCTTATTAATTAACTTTTATACTCTCACCTGTCACCCGATTGTTAACCCTTTTAATTAAGCCTGCTCATTAATTAATTAGTTACGCCATACATTCATTGATACTTTCTTTTTGGTGAAATGGGGAGCCAAGGCCCTAAATAAAACACCATACATTCATTATTGGACGCTCGTATTAAATACACATAAAAAGTTACAATATGCTAAGCAGATCTTGCTAACAGAGAAAGACAACTACCGATAGAATTGCTGTTTTCATCACCTTCATAGACAGTAATTTTCTTGGATAATACTTAATGCAAACATATTATTTGTCAATTTATTCATTCTTTACTAAACTTTGAAAACCAAATCAGCAATAAGTAATATTTTATTTCTTTCACCAACCAATTTAATTTTATTATTACTTTTTTTTTTTGCTTTAGAGATTTAAGCTCACTTAGATCCTTTCTTTGAGATAATAATAGTAAATTACTGGACTATTTTAATATTGGTCTTACAATTAAGCAAATATATGAAGTGTTTGTTATGGCTATTAAACAAACAAACAAATAAATAAATAAATAGGTTAAATAAAGTTGATTAAGTTAACATACTATTTATATTCACACTTAAAAAATTATCCGTTTAAAAAAAATGTTGTAAATAATAACAATAATCCTTTCCAAAAAAAAAAATATATATATATATATATATATATATAATAACAATTAATAAATAAAAGTTCCTTATGGCTAATTTGCTATTTTAAGGGTGGCTTTAAGGCATATAACACATAGTACATCACAATACTGGCAACAAAAGTTTATGGATGAATTTGCGCCTACTGTTCTCCAGCTGTAAACAGCAAAACAAATAGCTCTCGTGGTCCGGAAAAAAACAGAAAAAAAGGTTTAGAGCATTAAAAAGCAAAGCATGTATCCATAGAAAATAAGATATAACATAGATAATGAGTAAATAGAAGTTTAGTGCCAGTGATGTCTTGTCATTTTCAAGCTATGAGAGGAAAGATGCCATTACTTCTATTCAGTAGTCCTATTCAGTCTCCCAAGAAAGATGGTTGAGCCAGCAAAGCATTCGGAAGTTTGAAATTTATTGAAATTAACGTCTTCTTCTTAGGTTAGCCCAATGATACGCCTGGACCCCACTAACCCAACCAACCCAAAGTTCAGCATTCAATCTTACTTTTATTTTTTTATTCATCTTTGTTGTGTCGTGTTTGACTTAACAGTACATATATTGGTTTTTTATGCAGAAATTAAAAAAAAAAAAATTTCGAAAAAACTCCGACCTGCCGGATTCGAACCAGCGACCTAAGGATGGCTATTAGGTATTTCTCCCACTACAGTCCTCCGCTCTACCAACTGAGCTAAGGTCGGTGTGGGCATCATGGCACCCTTAATTATTTAACTCATTTATATATATATTTTTAACTAATGTAAAATTCATAGAATCCGATGTTATTTGTTAGCTAATAAAACAAACATAAAAAATGAACTTTCACAGACAGTCATTATTAGCTGCCGGGTGGTAGTGTTTAATAGTAAAGCATTAACGGGCAAAGGTCTTGAGCCCCGAAGCAAATGTAATCCAGTTGTAGTTTCTCCAACCACAACTGTCATTTGGTAGACCGAACCGACTTTACTCGTTATCATTTATTGACTCCATTCTTGCATTATGTCTTTTTTTAAGTTTCACCTGGTTAGGTTAACCGAATTTGTAAGACTTTCTATATCATTTACATTAATATTTAAAAAAATTTTAAATTTTAGAAAAAAAAATTTTAAAATGATAAAAAAAAAAATGTTCATGAAATAATTTGAAAAATAATATTTGTTATTATTAGTAATTATCATGTGTTTGAGACTAACAAATTAATGTTAAATGTTTGGCTTTTTATTTAGTATTTTAATTCTTAAATTCACATGTTAAATGCGATATATTTATTGACCCTAATTATCAAGACAAGTAACAATTGTGAACACTAAAACATTCACACTTACCCTCCCTCTTTTCCCATACGAGACTTTCTCAAATCCCACCTTCCTAGCCCCTTCCCTTCTCTCGGAAAAAAATCACATGGACACAGTTCCCAACACGATCACAGACTGATCGACCTTACCTTCCTCTCAGCTTCAAACCACACGTCCAACCCCTAAAATCTAAGCCATCCACATATATATATATGTGTGTGTGTGTGTGTTTGTTCTGACTCATTTAGTATTCCCTCAGTTTTTTTGTTTTTGGTAATACATTTAGTACTTCCTCAGTTGCAAACAAAGAATCCAAAAACCAATATTCCATTCAGCTCTCTTTCATTTTCTTAATTTGTCTTTCGCACCGTTTTGTTTGGAAAGTTGAAAATTAAGATGACTAAGGCTAAGCTTGGTCTGGTCTGGTTGATTATTGTAGCTGGGATTTTGGTGGTCCAAGTTATGGGTAATGATGAATCAGAATCGAAAAAACCGGAGGTTTCAAATAGTGGGTCGGATCAGCCTGTTGGCAGTGTTTCGGACCACCCATCTAGGAATAAGGAAGAGAACACGACGGAAGTTGCTGAGGCTCCGGCAAACAGACGGTTGGGTAAGCATCACTCCGATGAGTCCATGGCCGGTGGGGGTGTCATTATCGGTGGCCTTGTTACTGCTATATTTGCAGCCGTCTTTTGCTACATTCGGGTTACCAGGAGAAGAAACGACGCCGTTCGCTGAAGTAAAACCCACCCCCACCCCCCCCGCCGCCGCGGGCGGGCGGGGCGGGGTGAATATTTTAGGAATTTTTTTTTTTTTTATGGTTTGTTTAGGATATATATGGGGGAAAAAAATTAATGAGTGGTTTTGATACGAAAAAAATTATATGAAGTGGTATGAGAAATTTGTCAAACTAGATGTATAGTGTGCATAATATTCATTAAAGTTAGATTGATTGAGATTCTAATGAAGTATACACCCTTTTCTTTAATATCTAAGTATGAACGATTTTCCAACTTTATAGATTTTGCTTTAATTTTCTTAATCTCAGAATTCTTATGTTACGGGGTCTCGAAGACTCAATTTAGCTGCCAACCTTAGTCAGCAAGCTGAAATGGCATCAAATAATATTTGAGAAAGAATGGCATTTTTTATTATTTATAAAATTTTTTAACATATTTTATTAAATATAAATGTAAATAGTTTACACAAGCAAATCGAAAATGAGTTTCCTATTGAAATTGGTTCATTAGAGCTCTACAATATATTAAAAAAGAAAAATCTAGTGGCTGTCAATTTTTCCACGAAAAAACAGTGGAAATTTGTTTTTTTTTTTTTTTTTTGTTTTGTTTTTCGCAAGAAGGTGGGAAAAAGTGCCTGCCTTGAATTAAAGCTTATAGGGGTCATAGCTTTACTTTTAAAAGTAGAGTCGGTGCCACTAAAGTTGTAAAAGGCTTTTGTACATCTTTGTTTTGTAATTTTCCAATTAATTGAAAACTAATCGAAAAGGGTATAAATTTAATGAATAAAAAAACCGAAAAGAATAAAAATTGACCAAAAAAAAAAATTGGAAAAGGGTACAAGTATAAAGGAAACGCGGAATGATTTGCTAAAAGTGAGCAGTGAAATGTGCCACCTGATTCTGATTGGTTTAAAATTAATTATATAGAACAAGAACGGGGGCCAAATTTTCTGTATATGTATTCAACGTAATCGCTTGTTGGGAAGTTTGATATATATATATATATATATATATATATTTATAATTTTTTTCTTTCGTTGAAAAGCTGGATTCATTTCTTGGACATCATTCGGAATGCCTGAATCAGCGTGGAAATTTGAAGCGAAAAAGAAAAACTATAACAAAAGAGAACAAAAGAATCAGTGTGGAAACCATTTTAATTTGTAAATTCTCAAGCCCTCTCTCATCCCCTTTTTACTTTATTTTTCTCTGTTTTTTTTTTTTTTTTTTTCCCAATTCCATTTTCTTAATTTTACCATAGCTCTCTTAATTCCTTTACTTTTAAAAAAAAAGATAAAAATAAAAATACTAAAACCCATTTTCTCTATTAAAACCCATTTTCTCTATTTTCTCTTTTGAAAATTCAAAAAGTAAAACAATGCCACCTTATAACTAATATGACAACGTTTTTTATTTTTATTTTCCTTGAGTTTACATTGTTAAGAAACGGATTCTGCTTTCGACAACTATTTTTTATAAGTTGTTTCATTAATCTTTTTTAATTTCTCAACAAGCTTAGAACGGTTTTAGTTTATTAAACTAGTTTATAACCTTTTTTTCTGAAAAAAGAATCAAATTCAAAAGCAAAATAAAGTTTTGATTTTTAAAAATTTCATATGGTCTAGAAACTATATATATATATTAAACGCAAAACAATCTCTTTTTTTAACTATTTTTTTATTTTTTTATTTTTTATCTTCAATTTTTAATTTTTTTAGAGCAACACCAAACAATCTCCTGGAGAGGAGAAAAGAGAAAACCCAACTTTAGGTTAGTTGTCAAAGGTGTAAATCTCGCATGTGCTGTCAACCATCTGCATAAAGACTTTGTCAGTAAAGTATCCCAGCCATTCTTAAGTTTTTCATCTTCCTCTTTCTTTTTTCTTTTTTTGGTAATTTAATTATTTCATCTTCCTCTCTCAAAAAAATGTGATTATGAAAATTTGGTAGGAGCTAATCTATATATATATATATATATATATATATATTATATGCCTGGCTAAATTAAAGTTTGGACCATCAGCCTGCACCTAGCATTTTTTTGGTAGACCCTCTGAGAAAGCAATTATATATATATAGAAAAATTATTTAATATAGATAATTAGTATCCAAATCACATCAAAATTAATATTTTTTGAAAAAATTTTTTTTTTAACTTTACTGTATATGTGCACGCAGCAAAATTAACATTTTTTTTTCAAAAAACACAAAAAAAATCAATTTTAATAAGGTCTGCACTATAAAATTATTATGTATATATATATTTAAATTTTATATTTGGTACCTACCAGCCTATCAGGCCCAGCTTAAGGCATTGGCCACTAAGGCATAGGGCTGCATTTTATTGGGGCTTTTGGCGCCCCAAAAAGTATTTTTCCTATCAATTATATACATATATACATATATATTTACTAAATAAAAGATAAATTAATATATACATATATATTTATTAAATAAAAGATAATTATTAATTTATTTTGAAAACATAAAAAGTTGATTTTGTTAAAATTTTAAATTATTTAATTGATCATTTATTGCTAATTATCTTTGATTATTTTTATTTTTGAAAAATAATACTATTCAAATCTAATTTAAACTTTTTATATTCTATTTTTATAATTAATTAGATTTTAACAATATAAAAAAAAAATAATATGTATAAAATACTCTTCTTGTTTATGTAGTTTTTTCTCTTGCTCACTTCTTTTCTTCTCTTCTCATTCAATCAAATTTCATATTTGTTTAAATTTTAATACTTAACCTACATAATATGCAATTCTAACCTAGAGGGCCCCAAAATATAAGGTAAGCTCATTGGTTTTTATTTATTTTAATGAATTTTCAATCATTCTCCTAATATATGTGTATATATATATATATATATATTATTTTATTTGAATTTATGGTGTAGTTATTCGTTTATATATATATATATATATATATATATATACACATACCTCATGTTTCTCTAGTTTATGTTTTTATTTTTTCTTTACATCTTTTATTCAGCTAAATTCATTAGATTTTAATTCTCACATGGTTTTTTTTTTTTTTTTAATTTGAGCCAATTAGTCTTCTAGATGCTGATTCTAATTAATCTAAATAAAAGTCAATATTAATTTGTTTGCTCTATCAGAAAATTTTGCAAGACCATGTTTCTAATTTAACTCTTAAACTATTGTTACAAAACACATTAGAAAGTAATAAAATATCAAGCTCCATAAATAAAAGATGCTTTATATCAACTAGCAAAAACTAGTAATGATCCTAAAATAAAAAGTGAAGCAATTTCTTTAGTAACATATGATATTGAAAGTTTTAAATTTTTATTAGGTATAATTATTTGGTATAATATATTGCATATAGTTAATAATATTAGTAAATTTTTACAATATAAAGATATGAACATTGCTATTGCATTAGATCAATTAAAAGGTCTTAATTCTTTTTTTAATGACTATAAAAAAAAAGGGTTTACGGCTGCTATGATTTCTGCTTAAGAGACTGCAAATGAAATGAATGTAGGACCAAAATTTCATAAAAAACATGTAATTAGAAAAAAAAATTTGCTGAGAATGAAACTAACTAAATGAGACTTATAACTGAAAAATCTTTTAAATTAATTATTTCAACTATATAATTGATAGTGCCATTTATTCACTTCAAAATATGTTTGAACAGTTTACGATATATGAAGATAGTTTTGATTTTTTGTAAAGACGTAGAAAAATCAAAATTGCTTTGTGATGATTTTCTAAAAGAAAAATGTTTAAATCTTGAAAACTTTTTAAAACATGACATGCTATGTCATAGTAATGGTTTAAATTTATTTTTAGAACAAAAAATTTTAAAAAAAATAATAAATGTAGAATTAAAAACGGCACTTTAAATACTAAACCATATAAAAAAAATTAATTTCTTTGAACTCCAATTGTAAGTCAGTTATACTATCATGTAAAAACTGATTAGATTTGATACGAATATCGGTCGATTTGCTCCTAAACCCGTATTATATTAGTCCGGATCGAAAAATTAATTTCAAGTTTTTATGGTCATCTCAATGCATAATTAACCTGTGACTAGAAATCTTAGTATATGATAAAGACGCTACAATAGTTGACGGATGTCCTATTGATAAGTCAAACTAAATACTCACTCTCTAATAGTGTTTATGTGTTCAAAGAGAACAAAGAAAATTATTTCTCACAAATAATTTTCTGAATAATATGTAAGCTGATTTTTCATTTAAAATAAGCATTTATATAGACTTTCAAAGAATAAAATAAAATCGTAAAAGACTAGTCAAAACTGGCCATATAGAATAAGAAACCTTGCTTGGCTGATTTTCACATTCATTTCCTAAACTAATTTGTATTAATTAATTCTTTTATTTTGAATTATAAATTAATTAATTTACAATCAAATAATAAAATTATAACTTTTCTAAGTTGATTTGTCCAGCAAATAAACAAATAAAAACCAAAATAAAATATAGTTTTCTAAAACAAAAAATCAAATTCAAATTAGAAAACTAGTTGACTAGTTTGACCACTAAGCTATTTTTAACCAATTTTCAATTTGTAAAGGTTCCAAATCAGCTCACATATGCCATGTAAGATGCAAAATAGGAATAATGATGATTTTCATATGTTGCCCTTGACTGGAACAAAGAGAAAATGTCAAATTACCAAAATATAGCAAATCCAACGGCAAATACAGCAAAACCAGTCAAAAATTCTTTTCATGCGCAAATGGACTTCTTGGATGCTTTTGCTTCTGCCTTGACTTGTTTCCATGACCTGTTAGTAATATCAATTGAGTTCAAGAAGTGTTGAACCCATTCTTTACTGTCCGAAGTCCACAAATACACTAAAAAAACTATCCGGGTCCATATTGATTTCCACTACTTAGATGCTTAAAACAGGCTTTGAATCTTTGGATATTGACAAGCCTTTTTGAGAATTGATAACTCCTTATACAAAACTAGCCACTTTTTTTTAAATCTCTTGACTTAAGCTCCAGTAATTGATCCGGTCTTCAACTGTATAGGATTAGCAACCCAGCAGGTTGTCAATTGTACAAATACAGGCAGATCTCATCAAGATTTGACATAACCCTCATGTAAAATTGCATATCTTCTATTCCACATTGCCCAACTAAAGTATGCAAAATTTTCTTATGGAAAACCAACAAATTAAGGAGAGCAAAGAAACAAAATTGGCAAGAGTTATAATTCTAGCCCTTGATGATCGAATGAAACTCAACTTTTTTTGAAATTCTCTTTGCATTTGAACAGCTCCATAAAACATAAAGACTGTTTCATATCCACCATAGCACAAGTCATTATTATATAATATCCTATTTATATATAATTTAGTTTGAAGGACTTAATAGATAAATATTAATTAATTATATATGTGATGGTAGTGCAAGAATAAGTGGACAATGACAAATTTCACGACCTTGCAATTTCATTAACTTTTTTTTTATTTTTTATATTTATCAAAATAGATCTGTTTATCAAATTTTTTTAATTAATTTTTACAGTTAGATTCCATAAAAAAGGTTAAAAACAAACATTTTATAATTGAATAATATAGCTATTAAAATAATGGCTAAATGTTAGCAAATTAGGTTCAAATAATGATTCTCCAAAATATTGCATCTAATTATAGTTAAGACAAAATTAAAGGGATCTAAATAAAATTTTCACAAAACATGATGGTATGTAATATTTTAATCAAATGGTGTTTTGCCACCACTTCTCCATTGCCTTTTTTTTTTAAAAAAAAAAAAATTTCTTTTATATATATATATATATATTTGAATTGATGAAATAGAAGGGAATATTTTCTTGTTTAGATGATTAAAAAAAGGTGGAAAAGAAAAGAAAGCAAAGGAAATTAAAATAATTGATTCTTTTATTTTAACTAACTTTGTTGTCCTCCCAAAATTAATATGATTTAATTAATTTTTTAATACCAAAATTATTGTTATTATTATATGCCAATATTTATTACTTTTCATGTTTTTTCTTTTCTTTTTCATCTATTATTCATTCAAACAAAAATTATTAATAAATATTTTCTTCTTCTTTCCTTTCCTTTACTCATTACTAATCATTTCTTTCCTTTTTTATTTTTTATTTTTTATTTTTTTTCTCTTTAATCCGAATAGTGTTTGACCTTGGCATTTTGATCGGTTCACCACAATGTTGAGTTCATGTTCTGGTAGGAGAAATTGGTGGAGCGAGAATCAATCTATCATTTGTTAACAGTGATTGGGCTGCTAACTTTTAGAAGAAAGGCCTATATTTTCTGAATAAATAAATAACTGTAGCCCTAGTTGTATTATATGTCATGGTGGTATTTCCATTTGGAAGCAGATATTTCATACTCTTATGCAGTAGTTTTTCTGCAGGTTGATCACAATCTTTTTGTGAACAAGTTTAAAGAAAGTAAAGAAAAATCAACAATTTTATTAAGAACGAGTGATTATAATAATATACGATCCAATATTTTTATTATCATTAATGGTTATTAAATCTTACTACTCGGTGTCCAAAAAGTCCCACTACTCCGTTACTTGTATTGTTATTTATTAGTTTTCGCGGGCAATTGCCTTCCCTTTTATTTATTTATTTATTCTTCGCTTTTTGTTTTTTGATTTTGTTTCTGTTTTTGTTTTTGACTTTCTATTCCGCCATTAGGATCAGTCCAAAAAAAGTAACGTGTCATGGTAATTCATTTTTTTATTTGTTTTTTAATCTATTTCACTATTTAATTTGTTAATTTTAAATTAATTGTTCATTAATATTTAAAAAACAGTAAATTCTACCACTTTATTCTAGCATTGACAATTCAATAATTAATTAAAAATGACTAACAAATTATAAGTATTGAAATTGATAAATATTTAAAATTTATACACAATTATGTAGAAAAAAACAAATATCAATGTGTTATCAAATGGGAAAAAACGAGAAAACAATTATAGAAGATGATGAAGCAACAAAGCAGCAAAAGAAAATAATAAAAAAAGGCTTAACCATTGCCTGACCCTGGACTGGGCCTCACAGTGACTGGGCTCACCTTAAACTGGATTTGGTACTTTGTCCTAGATCATGACTTTCTACGGTTCCTTAATTAGTGATTTACCAAAATATCCCCACATTTTTTTTTTTTAACACACACACACACACACACATATATATATATATATATATATATATATATTTGAAATAAACTAATATGAAGTGTAAAGACAAAAATCATTCAGTTGTTGGTGACGTATATTTTTTCTTCCACTTCTGAAATAAATTTAAAGCGTGAGAATTCAAACTCAACGCTTTCACACGAGTAAACATTGGGTTGTACCCCTTGGAGACATGAGAAATTGCATTAACCTTCAGTATGGCTTTGATACACTATAAATAAAAAAAATAAATAAAAAAGACTATCAAATTTTGATATATCATAAACATTTTCATATTTGATTATTTTTATTTTTGGTAAAATTTAAAATAAATTTACATATTTCAAGAGTTAAGTACTTAATCAGCAGCAATCAGATAATCTATTTAAACGTGGTATATATATATATATATATATATTGATAATAGGCAGATATATATTAATTTCAGAAGACCAAAAATACCTGAATTTATTTTAATATTATAATTAAAATATTGTAAATTAAAAATGTATTAAAATTTTAAGTGGACAAGTGGCCTGGAAGGCTTCAAAATAAGCAAAGCACTGCTAACAAGATTTCTAATAAATAAATGGAACACAATTGAACCAAAAAAAAAAAAATTTAAAAAGGAAACCAACTGTGGGAGCAAATTTTCAGTAATCATATGAGTATATAAACCAAAGGAAATTCTACAATGCAGATTGTTCGCATTATGTTGTAATGCGGACTTCAATATTAATGATGATTTTTGAAAAAACCATTATCAATATTTATCTTTGTATAATAATATTGAAAATCGTTTTTCCAAAACTATCATCAATATTAAAATTTGTATGACAAAAACGTGTGGTCGTCCGTACTATAAATGAACTTTATAAACTAAATTCATAAACAAACGTTAGAACCCGTATATGGGGTCCACTTTATTGTCTAGGAATTTTGTATATTTTCTAACCTTAGTAGATATGATCAGACATAAAAAAAAAACCATATTTCTAAAACAAACTATCAGCAATATTGTATACAGTCTAGTTGACGAACTTCAAAATTGTAGCATGTAAGAGCATCTCATTGCATTTCCTCCTTACAATGTCAAAAAATAGTATAATTGGACCTTTGTACTTTACAATGGTTGGCATTTTTAGAAAGAATCTTGCACGACATGGTGGTATTAGGTCAGTTGATATCACTCCAAGTCATCATGTATCATGTAGTAAATATTTTGCCACATGAGTTTACCATTTCGATTAATTTTTTCAATCTTTTAAAATGGTAAATTTTTCAGGTGCCCCCTTTCTTCCTTCTTGGATGCATCCCCTTTCTTCTTCCTTGGACTAGGGTTTTTAGCCTCCTCCATCTCCATTGTCAACGAAAACAAAAGCTTGAAGGTGAACAAATCTCACCTCAAGAAGCTAAACACTAGTGTTTTATTTTCCATCCTAGTTTCGAATCATCGGAAAACCCAACCTTGGGCTGTAATACTCTTCCAACTAAATTTGAAGTGTGGCTCTAGATCTATTGTGAGCTGCTCGTTCATCACCACTAAAGCATCGAAACCTGTCAATAGATATTTATAATGTTTAGATCGGTGATTATAATGGATGAAGGATTTGGTTCAGTGATGATGCCGTGGAAGTAGGTAGGTGGGTTAGTTTTTCTACCTTGAGTTCAAGGAAAATGGAGAAGCCATAAATAACCCAGCAATGGAAGAGGAAACCAGAAGCCAATCCTTCCAAGGAAGAAGAAAGAGGCACATGCAAAAAGTTCTCTTTTTCAAAATCCAAAAATACAAATAAAGAAAGAGTTGAAATAGTAAATTGACATGGCAATTTGTTTAACACATGGCATATAGTAGCACCAGCTAACCTGGTACCACCGTGTTATGCAAGATTTTTTTTATTTTTGGCAATGGATCCCATTACAATAAAATATATGGGATCCACACCATTAAATAATATAATTTTTAATTTTTTAATGGTTAAAGTTAAAGGAAGTGGAACCCAATTCAATATTTTTCACTTGACAATCTAATTAAATAAAATATATATTTGTTAATGCTATTTTTATCATATACCATTGGAAAAGCAATGCTAAAATTTCACATACTAGAGTTTACAGTAAGTACAAAATTTAGAACAATATAGGAAGATATATAAAAAGAGAAATAATAGGAAAGAAATAAAATTATTTTCTTGGAAAGAGCAGTAACGAATGAGAACAGTGAGCTTGCACCTCGGAGAATCAGCACATATTAACACCTAGGCTTAGGACAACACATTTAAAAACAGAAAAACAATGAGATACTAATACTTTTAGTGAGTGATCTAATTATAAAATATAAGATTAAGAAATAAAAATGAATAATGATGAATAAATTAATAAATGAATAAGTGAATAAATATTTAAAATAAATATTTATTGTTTGAACTCAAAACCCTCATTATTTCACTTTGTTTGAAAAGTTCTCCTTTTTAAAATTATTTTCATAAAACCTATCATTTTTATATTCCCCAAAATCAAGAAATTAATTAAATAAAATAGCATATAAATAATTTGAAATTAAAATTAACATTGAAAATAATTTGATAAATAATTATTAGATTTAGAATAAAATATCGTAAGGTAAAAATAAAATCATAAATAAATTTTATGTTAGGGAAATTTAATATAAAGTTAAAATTAACCTTAGTATATATAAAATTTTGATTAAATAAATAAATTAAATAATCAAATAATTTTTTAAATACTTTAAAACATGAATTTGAAATAAATAATTAAAATATAGTAAAATACATTCTAAAACATTTTAGTTTGAAAAACATGTCAGGTAAACAATCTGATGCATTATACTATAGATATCAAGTGGTGCCAATTAGTACCGGTGTCTCAAGTACTACTCTGTCGAGGAGGTTAAAGGGAGAGATCTGCAAATGTTTACCTTGGAATTCCAAGTCGTTGATGTTAATAACTAGTTATCCTACAATCAAAGGAGGAGGCAATTGATGTTCATTGTGCAAAATACTTATCAACCCTCTTTTCCATAACTCTCACAGGATGGTCATATATACATGCATGCTAAACATGAACATAATATGGAACACCAATATTGTATAGTGGATCTAAAACTATAACAACTTACAACATTGTAAATACCAAAATCTTCCATAAAATACCATCGGGTTTAGCACATATTTCTAAATCCATAAAATTCCATATTTCCTTTTTAACAACAATATAAATATAATAATTTTATAAAATTAATTATTGCCACAATAATTTCAATTTCATAAATATTTAAATATACAAATATATTTGTATGCACAATAAATTAATAAGATTATTTTTCTTAAAATTCTTAAAATTGATTTATTCAAAGGACATTAAATCACATAAAAGTCACATATAATTAAATTCACATAACATATTTTATTATGCATAATAAATTTAACAATAAATAAACACAAATAATTTCTTTATAACCATATAATCAATTTTATATAACAAATATATTTAAATTACAAAAAATGGCACAATAAAATTAAATAATAATTTCCTTAAATTTTAACACAGACATGACATTTTTCCAAAATTTTAAATAATACAAAATATATAAAATCAACAACCTAAAATAATTTTGGAAAACAGCCACTCACCTAAAACATGTGGATCACTCAAGATCCTCCACGGAATTGGTCCCACAGTTCACATGTATGTCTAAAATATCAATGACACACAATCCAATTAATATAATATTTTAATCAGGTATCATATACATGGTTGTTCCGGAAGAGCTAACATGAATGTTGTCAAAAATATTCAAATTATACACCAAAACAAAGCTTACAATATGAGGATTACACACTAGTCTTATCTCTAAGAGATCATACTTGTAGTGGTTGAGATTTGACCAGGAAGCTCAGGAATTAAATGTCCTTAGATCTCCTAATCTAACAAGATTTGGGTGAAATGGATCTTAATCTTGGGTTTAGAAAGATCAAAATAGGAGGAGAAAGGTTGGTGGACACGTCGAAAACTCACCCGGAACTAAGGATTCCAGGGAGCCATCACTGTCGCTAGTAAACGTCGTCGATGCTAGAATGTCTGGTGGCCACTGGCCATAAAATTTGGTGTGAGGTTGGCCGAACGTGAGCTTCACATTGGTAAGGACGGTGTAACAAAAGGGTTGCTAGATTGAGAGGAATTGGTAGGCGAAAGGGGCGGCATTGTTATCAAAAAACACGACAATCCCAGCACATTGCTAGCCTGCTAGCCTTGAAACTTGGCTGGTCGGCTGATCTTGAGATGGCCAACATAGTGGTCGGATGTGTGCATACTGATGGTGGGCAGTTTCTCTTCTTTACTCTTTCTCTCTCTCTCTCTCTCTCTCTCCTTTTTCTCTCTCCTCTCTTGCACCACTTTTGCTCAATAAAACCACTTCGTGGGTGCCACTATACACTCATAGGATTGGTTAATTTTGTGACACATGGCACATTGTCGGTGGGCATTGTGCACACTTTTTTCATACACGCACACATAGCTAGGTAGATGGTAAATGTAGTTTCAAAAAAATTTATCAAACTTTGAAGATCTGTAACATTTTAATCAAATGTCCAAATTAAATATGACACTAGTTTATGAATTCATATCGACAAATACTTTACAATGATTGTACAAGTCGAAACCAAATTTTGCAAGAATAAAAAGTCAAAGCAACACCACTCAAATAGTTTAGACCACAACTTATTTCGCTTATAACTTTTGAACTACGACTCTGATTTCAATATGTTATTAGTCCACGAACTCGGGTTGACATGTACTATGCATGATATCTTGGTCAATACAAAACTTTGTCTCCCCAGTAAAAAGTCAACCGTGGATCCCACTAGGTTAACTTGATCAAACTTGGTCAACATGTGAAAAATTCTTGTGTTCTTCGAGACGGAGTGTTATAATCTAGCCCTTTACAAAAATTTCTTCCATGAAATTTTGCGCATCACTGGAGCAAATAGGGGTACTGGTCACATATTTATGTCTCGGGCTCCCATCTTATTTTTTCAACCAAGTAATTCTGCCAGAGGACTTTGACTAGTGGGATGGTCTTATTGCGTAATACTCGCTCCTTGCGATCCAGGTTCTGCACTAGTTACTCTACATATGACAGGTCTTCTCTCAAGTCAATGTCAGGAGTTTCAAGTACGTGTGATGGATCTACAATGTACTTCTGCATCATCAAAATGTGAAATATGTTGTGTACTCGTGCTAACAGTTCTGGTAGTGCCAACCTGTATGCCACCGATGCATAACTCTCTTCCATGGGGACAACTTTAAGAAAACTCAATCACAAACTTCAAATTCAAGATCTTTTTTATGCACGTTGGTGTAACGCTTTTGTTAGTCTTGAGCAGCCCTAAGTCTTTTTCGGATGACTCTCACTTTGCCCATGGTCATTCGTAGGTAGTTAGACCCAACCACATTGTCCATCGTAAGGAGCTTCTCATTACCCACATCACTCCAGCACAGTGGGATCTAGCACTATTTCCCATATAGAGCCTCATACAGGACATCTCGATGCTCGTCTAATAGCTATTATTATAAACAAACTTTATCAGCGGCAATTGCTTGTCTCAGCTCCCTCAAAATTTATTGATGTATGATCTTAGTATATCCTTTAAGGTCTAGACGGTCCGCTTTGCTTACCTGTCTAACTGCAAGTGGAAGGTGGTACTGAAATTGACCCTGACTCCAATCACATTTGCTAACTTCCACCACAATCTCAAGGTAAAGCACGGATCTCGATCATATAATAGTTAAGTATTATTGTACAGTGAATGTATTTATTGCTGTAATAGATTTTCAATTGTTTAAGCTAAATAGCAGATTTAGTAAGCATACAATGGAGCTTCTCATTCTTGGCTCTATTTTGGATCCTAAAGATGTCTATAAGTCATTTAACACTGATGCAATTTGTATACTTGTGGAAAAAAGTTATCCTCAAAATTTTATTTAGCTAGAAAAAATCCTTTTAAGATTTTAATTGCAAATTTTGAACTTGATGTATCTCAAGATCTACAGTTACAAGATTTTGTTCATTGTTTGAGTTATATAATGGTTTAATAGAGACAAACAAGTCAAATATCTACGATATGATTGACAGACTAATTTATCTTATACTAACTCTTTTTGTTTCAACTGCAACTATAGGACATGCTTTTTTTTTTTTTTTTTTGCAATAAGAAAATTTTAACACGAGACTTCGAAGTAAAATAAATGATGGATTTCTAACAGATTCTTTAGCTGTATAAATTGAGAAAGAAATTGTCAGAAACAATTAATGTGGATGCAATAATAGATGATTTTTATAAAGGTAAAAGTTGAAGTGCTCAATTTTTCTCTTTTTTTGGCTATGCCCCCAGGCATTCCCGACCCCCCAAGATGCGACCCAGCGTCCACTGGCCGAAGCTGTGGTGCTTTAACCACTGAGCTCTCACGCGAGTCTAGTTGAAGTGCTCAATTATGATAAAAGTTATGTGATATTTTATTTCTCTTAGTATTATTTTATCTTTTTGTAGTTTTTCTATTTTTGTTAGCGAAAAAAATATTTTAGTAATATATTGTTATGCATTTTTTAATTTAATTATTTTATTTTAACATAATTTTCATTTTCGCATATACATATATTGTTACACCACGGCCCTCTGAATCTAATTCCTGGATCCCTGGATCCGCCCTTGTATAAGGTATAATCACTAGTCCAGATTTGAAATGTGCAGAACTTAATATTACAAGTTTAAACTCCCAATTTTCATTGAAAATTTGGAAATCTAAGCTTCTTCTTGGGAACTAATGTAGTTAGAAATAAAAATTCCATGTTATTGACTCAATCAAAGTATGCAAAAGAGCTGCTTATCAAAACCAAAATAGATGGAGCAAATTGTTACCCTTCGTATCGATGGCCAACAAACCCTTAACTTCTTCCATGGATATTACGACTAATCCATATTTGTGTAGCAGACTCGCAGCACAACTGGTGCTTTGCAGTATCTAACTATTAGAGGACCAGACATATCATTTGCAGTAAATAAGTCAAGTCGATTTGTAAAGGCTCCAACGTCTTCTCTCTGGGATAGTTGGAAAAAAATTACTTAGATATCTGAAGGGAACAATTGAACATGGTTTAAAACTTCAAGCATAACAAATTGGCTCTTCTTGGCTTTGCAGATTTTGATTGGGCTAGTGACAGAGACGATATCTAATTTCTCTTTTTCTTTCCTTTTCTTTCAACCAAACAACATCTTCAATCACATCACCCAAGAAATATTGCTTCTCCTTCTTAACCATGTGGACGGCTGTCATGGATCAAACCCCTTTGCATTAATCGAAAAATATGTGCATTAATTTGAGCACTGGTCCTAACAGGGACCGCAATACTGACTAGGTTCAATCACGAAAAAGACAAAAGACCAAACACCTACATATCTATTTATTATAAAATATTTATTCATACTACACAATGTCATTACAAGTTAACCTCTATTTTTAAAGATATATAGGTATGAAGTTACTGTAGTAAATAAAAAAAAAGTTGTGCATTTAAATATAAGTAACGTTGGTTGGATACTATTTTTTATATAATTATAAGTAACATTGGTTGGATACAATTATGTTTTTATTAGTTATCAAAACAGTCATGCAATTCGATAATAAAAATAGTCAAACTTATAATATTAATATTGGTGTTCACAAATACGATACTATATAAAAATTCAACACTACTAGTATATATTACAAACTAAATAGTTACAAAATATCAAAAGCGCATAATTCAATTGAATTTAAACAATATGTAGACTTCTAACCAAAATAAAAAAAAGAAAAAGAAATATACGACATCTGGACCACCAATTGCAATAATAACTTTTGGCAATTATAAGTCTCAACTTGAATTATCACATATGCATCCTCCAACAGTCCGAGCGCGGGTTCGAGTCACGGATGGGGAGGGCATAGGGGACAGCAAAATAAATAAATAGATAAATAAATAAATAAATCATTAAAATTAAATTTGACAATCACTTGTGTACTTTTCAATGTTTCCTTATTTTCTTTTGGTAGAAAATCTTTCTATGTTTACCTTGAAGTTCACTGGGCATGCCCGTGCCTATCAGATTGTCAATTTCAGTTCATATATATTATATTTTCAACATATATATTAATATATAATGAAAGTAAATTTTTCCACAGAATGATAAACTCTTATTTTTCTTGTTTGTTCGTTCTATTCTTCGGCCAGTATAGAAGTTGACAAGCTGTGAAGAAGCTCCCTTTCATTTTATATATAAGATGAGAATATTAAACGATAATTAATTTAAGAATTATGAAGAAAAAGAAGATGCAGTTTAATCGACCAGAACACGATGATCCATTATACCACATCGGTTTTTATTTAGAAAATGACAAAAGTAGAAAGTAGATAAAGATCCATAAAGAAGAAAAAGACTAAAATGGTAGGTCTTCAAGACCTTTAGCAAACTGAGATGCAAAAGCTTCCACAATATGTTTATTCAGAGGCAAACCAATCTGAACCCCACCATCACCATTTTTACTATCCGAAAGAGAAATCGCACTGTTTGTATCAAAGCAAGGCATATCCACCTTTGTGGGTCTTCCCCATCCAAAATCACTATTATAAACCTCAAACCGAGGAGACCCTGAAAAATTATACAATTTAAACGGAGGCAAACTGTGCTTCCCTGCAACCCTATTCTCTGCTCCATGAAAAATCCCATCGGTTTCCAAGCTTTTTATAGCTTCGCTTATGGCGTTCACAGCTACAAGAAACCCTTCCTTTCCCATTACACCTTTTGCCTCTGCAAATGCAACTTTCAGAGTCATACAATTACCAAAATACCCAAGCACCGGAGGTTCCAACCTAGATCTACAATCCACACCGAAGGAAATCAGTACCAGCTCGATCTCGGAGCTTAACCCTTCAGATTTGGCCAAGCAAGTGCACGTGTAAGCAACCGTCAGCGAAAACGTCGACACATGATGTGGATTTTGGTCCTTCCTCTTTGCCATTTCCACTTTCACAAACTCTCTCAGTTTTTCTATTTTTACACGGCTCAATTGGAAAGTGACCCGAACCGTATCCGATGGGATTCTGGGTTTATGATCCGGTAGCAAGCTTTTGTTGTTGGGTCCTCCAGATTGTAGACAGTTATTCACGTAGATTGCTTCGAGACCCTTCGGATCTTTTATCACGGATCTGTCGTACAATAGATTAAGCTCCGGCAACGACGCCGTTGAGTACTGATCTCCGATTTTGCATATGTGGGACCATGCTTTGATGAATGAAGTTGAGGATTTACCATCCAGGACAGCATGGTGGGTGGTTATTCCAATGGAAAACCCACGGTTTGGAAACACAGTTATTTGCAATGCTGTCACTGCTGCTTTTTCCTTCGAAACTGCCAAATCGGGAACGAGAAGATGAGATGCGGTGGATTCATTGATGTCAGCAGCAGATAGATCATAGAAATCGGCGTCGGACTCGGCCACGGTGAACGAAACACCATCGTCGCTGCCGCCGACGTAGTCGATGAGCGGTTTAGGAGAAGTTTCGGGCCAGCTTATGTTTCCGGCCAGAGGTAGGAAGTGGCGGAGTGTGAGCGATAAGGAGTGTTTTAGTTTTGGAAGTACGGAATCGAAGAAAGTAGCTGTGGAGACTGTTGGAAGTTCGTACAAGTAAAGACGTTTGGTTGGTGGAGATCGTAACCAAACCAAGTCGAAAAACGTAAGAGGTAAAGAGTTGGGTGTTTTAGAGTCTTGTGGAGGAGTCACAGTGGTGACCTCAACTATTTTGATGGAGGAGTTTAGGTTGGCCATGGCAACGACAGAAGATAAGTTGAATGGGGTCAAGGTTTGTTTTTGCTCAAGGGCAATTGTGATCGTTACTGATATATAACCTACAAATCTGAGTAAGTAATCACAATAATAATAATAAATAAATAAAAGAATATTGTCTTTCTTCAAGTAAAATACACGTGTATGTTTGTTCTTTTAACATTTCAAATATGGAAAAGGAATACATGTTTAATTTGAGTTTGATTATCTTTTTAATTCTTTTTATCATTAAACGATGCCAGATTATGTGCTGAGCAATGTTATATAAGCTAAATTTGTTTACTAAAACTTTAATAAAATAACAACATTATAATATATAAATGTTTAATATTTAACACGTTATTATAAATTAATACAGGATTAATATAGTTACTATTCATTAAAATTTTAGTAAATAAATTTGGTAAATATAGAATTACTATTATGTGTTGAATTGGTGATCAATTGCTTAGGATTGAAAAACAAAAAGAGTTATTTTGTGCACTTAAAAAAAAAAAAAAAAAAGAGATCCGAATTGGTTGGAATTATCTATGGATTCAATTTGTAATTTTGTGCACTTGAAAGGAAAAAAAATTACATATTAACGAACACAATTTATTTTTTCATGGGTAATATATTGACAGGTATAATTTTGAATATATATACTATTAAAGCATTCTCAATAAATATCGTTTCATGTTGTTTATTTTAAAAAATCTAACTTAAGTAAAAAAGATTCCCTCAAGCTCTCTCTAATGACTTTTGAATATAACCAATAGGTTTAACTTTTCAAACAGAGATTCTTTATTTTAATATTATATTGTTTTAATTTGTTATAATATTAAGATTTTATGTTATTATTGTAATATTTTAAAAAAAAAATAAATAAAAAAAAGGATATATAAATAGAGCAATAAATATTATAAATAAAAGAAAAATAAAGGTGTATAAATAAAAACAATTAATGATAATAAAATAATAAAAATATTATATAATATATGGATTTGGTTTGGTTTGTGTCCACCTCTAATTTAAACCCTTAACTTTTTAATACGGAGTTTAAGTCTTCAATTTTTCAAATTGTGTGATTTAGATACTCAATTTTTCAAATAATATAATTTAAAAATAAAGTAATACTTATTAAAAAATAATTAATAATCGATATTACAAAAAGTATAAATACATTTACGTTCTATTTAAAAACATTTTAGCAAGAAAAATATATTTTTTCAAAAAAAATCAATAATTTAGATAAAGTATTTTTGGTGAATGAGTTTAAATTAATATTTTTATTTTAACTTAAAATTTTATAATATAATAAAATAACCATAAAAAAATAAAAATAAAAAAATCAATAGAAGAATTTCTGGGTAAAAAAATAGCAATGAACGTCATAAAAATATTAATAATTTATTACGAGTTATATAAGAAAATTAATTTTATTTTCTAAACTCCTTGAGGCAAAAAGAAAAAATAATTTCTTTCATCTATATATGTATATATTTTTCTTTTAATAAATTTATAAATAATTATCTTTTAGTTCATGTATTATTATTTTTTAACCCAAAGTTCTTTATTGATTTTTTTATTCTTATTCTTATATGGTTAATTTTATTATATTATAAATTTTTACCGGAAAATAAAATTATTAATTTAAACTTATTCACCAAAAAAAATTTATTTAAATTATTAATTACTTTTCTTGAAAAAAAAAATATATATATATATATATATATATTTTGCTAAAATGTTTTTAAATAGAATTTAAACATAATTATACATTTTGTACTTTTGATTATTAATTATTTTTTAATGAATATTATTTTATTTATAAATTATATTCTCTGAAAAATCGAAAACCTAAATTGCATGTTAAAAAGTTGAAGGCCTGAATCGTACAGACATAAGAATTGAGAGTATTAAAGTAAAACTAAAACAACATTAGTGCATAGATGGCCATTAACAGTCCGTTTACAATTGGACCAATTCATACAAAATTTGAAACTTCGAACTCCAAATCATACAATTTCAAAATTTAGGACTTAAATCGCATAATTAAGTTTAGGATACTAAATTTTAATTAACTGTTAAAAAATCCTTTAGAAATGCTTTTATATCATCCTCAGATAGATAACTGAATGGTAAAAATTACTATTTTGATAATAATAATAATTAAAGTTCCAATTTCCATTCAAATATCAAAAATAAATAAATATATGTATATATATATATATTATTATGCTATAAAGTGACAAGTAATAATTATTTGTTATTTTAATGATGCGTGAAAGGTAATTAGACCGTACTTGATACAATTCGGCAATTTGTAAATCAATAGACTAAAACGTTGAACAGTTTTATAAGTATTATAATAAAACGAGTTGAAAACACCAAAATAATTGTTATATCCCACATGGTAACACGTGGTTTTTATTAATGAAAGATCCTCTTATTAATCTGTCTTAATTATGAAAATAGCCCAGTTGATGAACAAGACATCAATTTCATCTCTCTTTGGGCCGGACAAAAAGAAGATGCTTTAGTTATTTTTCTGATATGATATTTATATATGTTCTTTTCTAGTCAATTTTTTTTTTTTTTGGGGCCATTTTATAATTATGTTTATTGGATGGCATTAATACACGAAGCAGCATTCAATTATGTCCATAGGGTGCCGTATTGAGTCTCAATTCTGTAGCAGATTGTTGATTGACTTGAAGGACCATTTCAACAGTATAAATAATTACTGGATTCAACCAAATAAAACAAAAGATAGAGCAAATATAATGTTTCTACGATGTCCGGATCATTGGAATGCATGGATTCAAAAATAAAAAAATAATAAAAAATAAAAAGACTATTGTCGACAATAATTTTTGCTTTCTATTGTAACCCAAAAGTAGGGGTGGGCAAAATCCAATCCAATCCGTTCAATCCGTCCAATCTAATCCATTTTTAACGGTTTGGATTGGATTTTTATATCAATTGGATTGGATTGGGTTCAAAATATTATAAATTGTATGGATTGGATTGGTTATGGATTGGAAATATAAATCCAATCCAATCCAATCCAATCCAAATAATATATTATATAACTAAAAAAATTATATATATATATATATATATTTTCATTTTTATATATTAATTTTAGAATTTTTTTTCATTTTTATATATTAGTTTTTAAATTTTTTTTCCATTTTTATATATTGATTTTTAATATATATATAGATATATATATAAATTTTTTTTTCTTTTACATCCCCATATCCCAAATCCTAAATCAAATTGTAAGTTGTAACGCCAAACTAAACATTTACCTTTGTTGTCGCCCACCACCAGTCCATCACCATTACTATAATATATATATATTTTTTTACATCCCCATCATATATATATCTACATATATGGTATCCAATTGTTACTTATATATATATATATATATATAAATGTTTAAATATAATTTATTGCTAATTTTATTGTTTTGATCTTTGTAGAGCTTACAGAATCAACTAAAATTAGTGAACCTGTCAACGTTGATTGATTTATGATTTACCAAAGTTTTAAAGTAAAAAAAAAAAAAGGAATTATGCATTGATTCTTGAGTGAATAAATTTTGACGAATGTATTATTTTACATTATTTGTTCTAACAATTTTAATTTGATTTTATAGGAGTGAGATGATGACATTAATATTTGCTATTTAATAAGTGTATGATGTGTATCATTTGCTATATTTTCTTCTTTATTTTCTATTGTAGACTATGTTGTATTATTTTAATTGTATTTTATGTTTGGATAATTATAATTTATTATTTATATTTTATATTTGGAAAATTTTTTATTTGTATTATATATTTATAAATTAGTAAGTTTCAAACCGATCAACCAATCCAAACCAAACCGATCGTAAATGGTTTGGTTTGGTTTGGATTTAATACTTCAATGGTTTGGTTTGGATTGTAAATTAGAAAAACCGATATGTATGGATTGGGTTGTATTTCGGTCCAAAACCGAACCAACCCAATCCATGCCCACCCCTACCCAAAAGGAGATGAATTTACATGTGAGGGAGAGTGTTAGAGAAAAACATAAAAGACATGAAAATCTATATTCCATTGGCTTAAACTTTTGGGATCAGTGGTATTTTAACATGGTATCAGAGTCAGAGATCCAAAAGTTCCGGATTCAAAACTCAACATCTCTATCCAAAAAATTTAAACCATATATAAGGATCCAAAGAAGTCCAAAAAAAGATGAACTTACATGTGAATAAGAGTGTTAGAGAAAAATATAAAAGAAATGAAAGCTCATGTCCCATGAGCTTAAATTTTTGGGACTGGTTCAAATATATTTGTAAGTTTTTATAGTGTAGAAATCTGGATTATAAAATTTCTAATAATAAATTATCAAGCTTTTATGCTTCATTAAAAAAAAAAAAAAGCTTTTATGTCTAACATTTTAATGGAATCTTTTGGACTTGTTGCATTTAGTTTAACCATATTTATTCTCAGCTTACATTTAATTTAATTCACAGATCTTGCTTTTATTATTCGTCCATATGGATGTGTTTTGTTGTGAAATGGATATATACACTACACACAAACTCCTAGATGACGTGAAGACTTTAGATTATATATATTTGAGACGTAGAATTGTATGGTATTGAACTGAGATATATTATATTAGAATAAATTGTATTAATAATGTATAACGTTTGGTGCAAATATATATTGTACTATCGCAAAAATTACTTTTAACATAGAAAAATAATAAAATTGCTTTTTATCATCATGCAAAATTTTTAAAATAATTAAATTATTCAAAATAGACAAAATTATTTTATTATTATTATTCATGTAATTTTTTAAAATTATAATATTATTCATAATATTGAATAGAAATTTTTTTTATTATTATTCATGATAATAATCATATTATCAAAAGTTATATAATATAAAAAGAATTACTTAAGAAATAGTTTGATAGTAAAAATAAATTATACTTTAATTCTTTTCATAGTTATTGAAATTTCATTATAATTAGCAAAATAAAAAATATTTAATACTTAATATTCAAAATAAATATTAACAATATTTTCCAACTCAAATAAATTAATTATATTTGTTTTGGAAAATGTCAACTATACTGTTAGATTAGAAAATAAAAATTAGATTTGTTAAATTTTTTTTTTTCTAAAGATGGTTCGAACTTGTCAAAGGGCAAAAAAAAAAAAAAAAAGGAAGACAAAAGAATAAGTGTTATTAAATGAAGGAAAAGACAAACCCAAAAAAAAAAAAAACCTATAGAAAAAATTGAGTTGTGCAATAAAGTGTAAACCTATGGCTATGAACCCTTGGGGGGCAGCTGCTTATTTTTATTTGTATTTTTTATTATTGTAATAATTTCTAATTTAAAATAGAGGAGTTAGATTTTTTAAACCTAAGAACTCATAACATTTAGATGTGAAATGCATGCTAATTGAACCAATATTAATTAAATCAATTTCACTTAACCTTATAAATATTATAGATCAGCTCTTATGAATTAGATTAATACGTTGAACACCATATTATAGGTGGACCTAGCATAATTTTTAGTGCTTTGGAATAAAAACAAAATATATATATATATATATATACACACACATAGGATAGATGCACTTGGATTGGGTGTGAAACGACAACTCCACGATTCTGGCATTGGCCTGTAGACTCCTCATTCAATACGTCTTGAAACACGAATCAGGAGGTCTGATGTGTGTGTGCATTCATGTAATACAATCCAATCTTTAAATTCTTGCTACCAAACTTCCTGGTGTGACAATTACTGAAAGCAATAATAGCATAAACCGAAATTTCAAAGGTGGATCGTCCACTTGAAAGAGTAGGTTGTGAAAGGTTGGTGTAAACAGAAGTATAAAAGAAAAAGAAAAAAAAAAAAATCCAATTAAAGTAGTTAGGTGAGATTTATAATTGATGGGGTGCAGAACCAACATTTGTTGTAGGGTATTTATATTTATGTCAGGAACGGCTACTATCGTGTCGAGCCTAATATGTATTTCCAGATCAAAAACATACTAAAATCCACAGCCATTGGATTGGGACGGACGGATGAGATTGAAGTGCAACTCACGTGTGAAAAATTCCCCCAAATCTAACCCTAGCAAAATTTCCTCTCCTCCTCCAAACCTATCTTCCTCTTCTCCTCTTCTATTCTGCTTCTACCATTTTCACTTTAACAGCAAAAAAGTCAACAACTACACAAGAAGAATTATTTATAAGAATACAAAACTAAGAAGCACAAAGGAAACCTAAGTTGGTTGGTTTGCTATAGTCGTTGAGCATGAAAACAATTTGTAAGGGGACACCTTTCTACCCACAGTGAGTATTGAGCTGTAAGGCTTTATCTTGTCAGTAGCTCTCTTTCCAATTGGAAGGTACAATGGACTATTATCATACACAACAGTTCAAATATGCAGGAACAGCATGACTACCTATGCAGGAATATTTAAATCTTTTTAGAGGCCAAACTAATTCAGCGAATTCAATTGAACAAGCTCTAGTTAATTTTATCTTTTAGTTTTGGAGAATATACAAACATTTGCAAGTATTTCTCAGTTGCATATTACCATCTGAAATCTTATAATACTGAAATTGATCAAGGAAAAAGAAAAGCTTGTGAAATCCAAAGCTATTATCATAAATAAGCTTCATGCCATTTGACACCATATCCAAATTATCGTTCTCAAAAACAATATATGTTGGATTTGAGAAGAGGAAGGGTTGAAGCAGAGTAGAAGAGGAGAAGAGGAAATTTTGGTAGGGTTGGATTTGGGGGAATTTTGGCAAAGGCGGAGCGAGCCAGAGGGAAGGGGAGATTTGAGCCAAATTTTCACACGCGAGTTGCATTTCAATCTCATCCGTCCCTTCCAAGTGTGATAATCCAATAGCTGTGGATTTTAACATGTTTGTTATATAAGTTATATCTTGTATATCTGTTCTATTTTGGGTCAAATATCTCAGATATAATTATCCGTGTAAATGTGCAATGTCAAGTTAAATAGTACTTTTATTTTTTTTAATTGATATTGGGGGCATTTAAATTTACCGCCCATAGGGACAATATATGTTTTTTACAATTGTTTTTTCTTTTTTTCAATGTTAGATGAATTAATAACTTGCACCATCTCATCTATATATTACCATGTAAAAGTTTTTTTTTTTTTTTTCTCAATTTTTTTCTTAATTAAGAGATCACAATGAATGAGCTAATTATTAAATTAGTTACTTTATGATATGGGAAGCCTAAAGCATTATAATTTTAGTCCAATAGATAATGGGGTATCCCACATCTAACCCCAACAAAAACAAAAGCAAAAACAACAAAGTATCCCAAATATTCAAGACCATGCACTAAACTACTTATTCAAAATTATATTTAATTTTGGTGAAAATGTGGCTCATACTTGTCTGGAAACAACTAGGTAGAGAAAGATGACGATATCAGGGAATTCCAAAAGCAACCATACTGTCAGAATTATGCAATCTAAACTACAAACCCTGTTTATTCAGAAAGGAAGGACAAAAACACACACTTTAAAAGGGTAGGTCATCTTCATTCTTCAAGGCCTTTAGCGAAAATAGAAGCAAAAGTTTCCACGAGATGTTTATCGAGAAGCAAACCAATTTGGACACCGCCATCACCATTCCTAGTATCTTGAAGAGATATAGCTCCAGTCGTAGCTAAAGAAGGGAAATCAACTTTTCTGGGTCTTCCCCATCCAAAATCAGTGCTATAAACATCGAACCGAAGCGATCCTGCAAACGTATACAACTTAAAAGGTGGGAAATTGTGTTTACCTGAAAGACGGTTTTCTGCTCCATAAGTTATTCCATCACAGTCCAAGCTTTTTATAGCTTCACCTATGGTTTTCAAAGCCACGAGGAACCCTCCATTTCCCATTATTTCTTTAGCGTTCGCAAACGCGGTCTTCCCCGTAACACAATTACCAAAATATGAAGGTATTGGTGGTTCCATGCGAGATCTGCAATCCACAGGGAAGGACATGAGCACCAGCTCCGATTTTGAGCTTATTCCTTCAGTTTTGGCTAAGCAAGTGCAACTGTATGCCGCTGCTAATGAAAACGTCGACACATAAAATGGCTCTTCATTCTTTTTTGCCACCTCTAGCTTTACAAACTCTCTTAGTTTTTCTATCTTTGCACGACTCAGTTCGAAAATGCCACGAACTGTATCCGATGGAACTTGAGGTTCAGGATTCATTACTAAGCTTTTATTGTTGGTACCGCCAAAATCTAACCAATGCCGCGCGTAGATTGATGCAAGCCCTTTCGGATCCTTGATAATGGATCTTTCATACAATGGTTTTTCGTCGGATAATGACAAGGAAGTCTGATCGTCTCCAAGTTTGAATCTCTGAGCCCATGATTTCATGAAAGTGGTAAAGATTTTCCCATCGGCTACTGCATGGTTCATGGCTAATCCAATACAAAACCCTTGATTTGGAAAAAGAGTTACTTGCAGTGCCATCGCTGCTGCTTTTCCTGCTGAAGCAGTCAACTGGGGAACGAGAGAACGATTTTCCCGGGCTTCGACAAAGTCCATCCCGGAGAGGCGATGGAAATCGCTGTCGCTGTCGCTCAAGGCCACTGTAAATGAAACACCGTCGCCTTCGACGTAATTGATGAGGGGTGTGTCGGAGTTTTCTGGCCAAATTAGGTTTCCGGCGAGAGGAGAGAAGAGGGTTAAGGTTAGAGATAAGGAGAGTTTTAGTTTTGGAAGTATGGAATCACAGAAAGTAGTAGAAGCGATTGAAGCTTCATAGAAGTAAAAGCCGAGAGTTGGTGGAGACCTCAAGAACACCAAGTCAAAGAAGGTAAGAGGTAAAGATTTTGGAATGGCAGGGTCGGTGGGGGAGTCTGGTGGAGGAGCTACTATAGTCTGCTCAACTATTTTCAGTGAACTTCGTCTTGTCATGATTGATGACGAAGAATCTAAGCTAGCTCTTGGGACGATTACTGTACAGTAGGATTGTGTTTGGTTGTGGCCGTTTGAGACATTGCCAATGACATAAATATATAAAGCTTAAAATCAACGTGGTAGCTAGTCCCAATACGTTGGACGTGTAACATCCCTATTGCATTAGAATATATAATAAATAAAAAATCAATATGGAACTCATGGTCTTTTTTAAATTCAATTACTAACTCTCATTACGTAAAGAGCCAAAGGGAAATCACACATTACGACAATATCGTTCAAAAAAGACGAAAAATCAAAGCGTCAAAGATCGCCATTGATATTTCCCATTGAAAAGAACGTAAGAAAGAACATAAAATTTCAAGATAAAAAAAAAATGCTAGAATTTACATTTAATCTATTAAGGCTCGATCATATGTCATTATTTAATTGATATATATATATATATTGAACAGATATCTAATTGACAATTGATATATATTTAATTACATGTTTTTAAAATATTTATTTATTTATATTTTAATTATATTAATATATTAATTAATTAATCAATTTTATAGATTAGATGATACTGCTAATATTATTTTAAAGAAAACCATCATTTGTTCATCTAGCAATAATTTAACCAAAACAAAAAAAAAAAAAAAAAAAGAACTAATAGGAAGACAATAATTCACGTTACTCATATTACGTGGCGCACCTATCAAAAAAATTAAATTTTGTACGCCACTTATGGTTTTGATTACAATACCATAATTTATTAATCCAAAAAAAAAAAAATCAATAAGGAATCTGCATAGGTAACCCTACTTGTGGTTCTTTTATTATTATTATTATTATTGTTATTGTTATTGGATTCAAAAATGCAATCAAAACTAAAGCATGAAACTTCTTTCTTTCTTTTTTTTTTTTTCCCGTTATATTCGTTTTAAACTTTCCAGCAAAGAATAAAATAAAATAGAATAAAATATAAAATAATCTATTTTTCAGATTAACTAGCAAATTTGGTTTTCTTTGGTAAAATGGTAAATTTGTTTCTAGTATGACAAAAGGGACAATCAAATTGTAAATTTTAGATCAAGCCAGTGGTGTTTCAAAATAAAAATTTAATTAAACGACAAAATCAATTAGTTGAATGCCAAAATTTAGAATTGTATGCCCACGTGAGAGAGTACGTACAGAGTAGTTGGTGTAAAGTGTGAAAACAAGTTTTACATGAAATAGAGCATTAGTACATGAAAAAGAAACATTATGCTAGGCTATAAAATGTCAAATAAGTTGATTCAATCGATTATTAAGAAAAAAAAAAAGAAAAAAAAAAGAAGGTTTTTTATATAAATAAAAATTATGTCTTTTAATAGTATTATAGGTATTTGATCAAAGATCTTATACCATGCACCATGAGATTATCTGACACAATTCCTTAAACTTGTATCGTTCAATTGTATAATATCCACCATATCCATATCTTTAAGCTTGTGGGTTAGATCTAATATAATTTTTTTATTTCCATTTCGATTAGTAATTAATTAGTCAAATGGCCTTAGAAAAAAGATTAAAAAAAAAAAATTGTCACATGGTATTCTTCTATGCCTTCAAAAAAGAAAAAGAAAAAAAAAAAAAAAGCTTTCTACTATGTGAAACGAATTGGATGTGTCCAACCCAATAGACAATGATACCCTTTTTTTTTTTTTTTTTTTTTTTTTCCTTAAACGAAAACAATGATACGTCTTTATTCAGAGAGAGGGACAAAAATAAACTAAAATGGTAGGTCTTCAAGACCTTTAGCAAATTGAGAAGCAAAAATTTCCATAAGCTGTTTCTTCAAAACCAACGTAATCTGAACTCCAACATCACCATTTTTAGCATCCGAAAGACAAATGGCTCCACTGGAATCTACAGAAGTCATATCCACTTTGATTGGTCTTCCCCAACCAAAATCGCTACCATAAACCCCAAACCGAGGCGACCCAGCAAGGTTATATATTTTAAACGGTGGCAAACTATGCTTCCCAGAAACCCAATTTTCCGCTCCTTCAAGAATTCCACCATCATCCAATTTTTTTATTGCTTCATCAATGGCTTTCAAAGCCACAAGAAATCCTTCCTTCCCCAATATCCCTTTAGGGCCTGCTAATGCAGCATTCACTGTTAAGCAATTACCAAAATAGGCAGGTATAGGAGGCTCCAACCGAGTTCTACAGTCCACATTGAAGGATACAACTAGCAGCTGCAATTCGTCGCTTATTCCTTCTGATTTGGCTAAGCAAGCGCAAATATAAGCAAGTGTTATTGAAAAAGTCGATGTGTGAAGTGGAGGCTCATTTTTCTTCGCCATTTCTATTTTCGCATACTCTCTTAGTTTCTCTATTTTTGAGCGACTCAGTTCCAAAAGTCCCCGAACTGAATCCGATGGAACTTCAGGTTTCCAATTCGTCATTAAACTTCTATTATTGGGTCCCCCAAATTCCAACAATTGCCCTGTATAGATTGCTTCAAGACCTTTCGGATCCTTTATAACGGATCTATCATACAATAATTTTAGCTCCGATTGATCACTTCCAAATTTGCAAATCTGGGCCCATGTTTTCATGAAAGTGGTAGAGCATTTGCCATCGACAACGGCGTGGTGCGTTGCTATTCCAATGGAAAAACCATGGTTGGGAAACAGAGTCACTTGCAAAGCCATTGCCTCTGCTCGTTCCACGGAAACAGCCAATTGGGGTATGAAAGGATGATAAGCAGTGGGTTCGCAAAACTTAGCAGTTGAAAGGCGACTGAAATCTGCATCGGACTCGGCGACGGTGAAAGGAACACCGTCGCCATCAACGTAATCGATGAGGGGTATGTGGGAGCTTTGAGGCCAAATAAGGTTACCAGCAAGAGGAATGAAGTGGAGGAGTGTTAGAGATAAGGATTGCTTTAGCTTTGGAAGGATGGAATCAGAGAAGGTTGCGGTTGAAACCGGAAATTGATAGAAAAAAAGACGTTGAACAGGTGGAGACCTTAACCACAACAAGTCAAAGAAAGTAAGAGGTAAAGCTTGGGGAATGGCAGGGCCAGCAGGAGAGTGAGTTGGAGGAGACACTTTGCAAACCTCCACTATTTTGATGGAGTTTGATTGTGCCATGGCTAGGAATAGAAAGTACAGTATTTTTCTTTTCTTTTTTACTTTTCTTCGCTGAAAGGAATAGAAAGTATAGTAACTACTTTTCTGATTGTGACTACTTAAATATATAGAAAAAAATATCTCAATATGTTGATTGAAAAAAAGAAAAAAGAAATTCTTTTGAATTTTTTTGGATTGAATTTATTAACTATGGTAATTAATTCCTTTATAAAATAAGAAAATTAATAATAATAATAATAATTTGTTTGTGAGGGTTGGTGATCGGCCGTCTCCTCTTGTGTGTAGGTTAGATTAAAAAAAATTCATTAATTAAATTTTGTGGTGGTAGGTAGGTAAGTAGATAGATACTATTAAAAAAGAGTGATTGGTCTTCGCATTGAAAAAATATGCACAAAGATAATAATTGTTATAATCCGTATGGCACACATGGTCTTTATTATAATGCCACGATGTGATTCTGACGAAATTCCAGATTATTTCTCTAAAAAGAATATATTTTTTTTTATTACAAGGTTCCGTGCTTCAGGTTTTTATAATTAATATTTTGGATGAAGCAGTTGAATATGGCAATTTGTTTTTAATTTTTTTATATACATTAAGTATAGAGGATTTAAAGTAAGTTATTGCTTGAGGAATAAGCAATCACAAATTACTGATTTGATGACATATTATTATTATTATTATTATTATAATAGACCTGAGGTAAGTTATTTTCTATGAATATGTGACATAAGTTAGACAAACACATGTGTATTATTATTATAGACCTCAGTAAGTTTTTTTTTTTCTTATAAAAAAACACAACTTGTGTTTTATTTAATGAAACTTAAAGATTTTGATAGGAATGAAGAAAACGTCTTCATTTGAATTAGAGCCAAAAAAAAAAATATATATATATATATATATATATAGTAATGAATATCTGAGAAACCAAATGCCCAACCTAGCTCTAAATAAAGGGCTGTCATAAATGGTATCCAACCACCAAAAATGTGGACACTGCTGCAACTGGTTGGCTTTGAAGATCCCAATAACGATGGACAGAAACCAAATCAAATCCTCCTCGGCAATGTGTCACCGACGGACCAGAAGTGTATTAAAAAATAATAAATACTAAAAAGTGAAATTGGCAACATTTGAAGAACTTTTTGACTTTTTTACATGAAAAAAAAAGAAAGAAAAATCTTGTTACCTAAAAAAATGATTTTACATTATCATTATAACAAAACTACCCTCTAATAAAATTTTTTGAGGTTATTTTAACTAATTATATTTCTCTTGAATCTTAAATTATATTTTATTTTGTTGGATTTCTTATTTTATTATAATTTGATTACATATCTGTGTTTTGAAAATAATCATATGCTATATCCAAAAAATAAAATACAAACCAAAGGGCTACATGTTAATAATATAAAACATATTAAATAAATACTTTTCTCTTTTTTCCTTGTATTTCTTTCCTTAAAAAAAAACTGAATTTTATAAATTTTTGTTTAAATCTGTTCACTAAGATGATAAACATATTTTTTGAGATAATTCAAAACATTATATTATAATTTTTTTGTCATTTATACTACAAGAGGAAAATTTTCTTTCATTTAGTCTGCACACTTCACCCCCATTGGCTAGAAATATTAGCTCCGCCCCTGTCATCAGAATTGTGCAAACTAGGGGTGGGCACGATGCGGGTCGGTTTGGGTTTATGGTTTTTCTAAATCGAACCGACATATTTGGTTTGGATTAGGTATGAAACCGAACCAATCCGATTTTACTATACAACCCAAAAACAGATCGAACCGATGATCATTGATCGGTTTGGGTTGGATTCACGATTACACTAGATCTGACTATATTTATGCTCCAATCAATCCCTTTCTTGATCCACCATAACCTTCTACTCTTTCAAAATTACATACTCATTCAACATCGTTGCCAGACTCAGTAAGCTCTTCAACACCTATCCACATCCAAATCCAAAATGCCCAAAAAAAAAAATAATAAATCAAAATTGTTATCGGAGAGAGAGTGATCGATGATGAAATTAAACCCAACTTCCAAATGGTCCAAATCCAAGGCTCCAAAGCCCTTTCCTAAATCCCATTTATATTTCAATATTAAAAAAAAAAAAAAAGACAAACAAAAAAATCTCATTTATATTTCATTGTCTTTCAGAAACCTAAAGAAGAATGGAGAAAGATAAACAAAACAAACGTTCGCGGGATGCCGACGATAAGCGATCTTGTAAGGATTCAATCACTATCGCCACCACTGATCCAACCATGATTTTGAGTGAGAATGCTCTCATGAGCCGCGTGACCATAAATCTTGCCTTGAACGGTCCTCCTGCAAGCTTAACGACAACTGCAAGGGCTTGCACGATGGTGATTCCAAGCAATACGAGAGGTCCTTCCGATGGTTGGCTGGTGTTCGTGACCGATGTTGGCATTGCATATTTGCAGCTGGTGGGGTTGTGTGTT
This sequence comes from Ziziphus jujuba, assembly GCF_031755915.1. NCBI lineage: Eukaryota > Viridiplantae > Streptophyta > Magnoliopsida > Rosales > Rhamnaceae > Ziziphus > Ziziphus jujuba. The sequence goes on from NC_083382.1 coordinate 25,957,114, forward strand.
AGCGTTGTTGGTAGTGATGTTGCAGGTGGTGGCATTGCAGGTGGGACTTAGGAGTTCAATGGCTACCTTGCTTTGCTTGCTGGTGCCATGGAGTGGTAGGTTGGCTGCTGGGGCAAATGTATTTTATAAGATAGGACTGAATCAAACGGTGGAAGTCAAATGGGGGAAAATCTAAGGCTTACAATTTTTAACACATATTTTATCTAATATATTATATTTTATATACAAAACAAAGTAAAGATCGGGTTGGTATGGGTTAAGTTGGGTAAAATTTTATCTAACCCACAACCCGAACTGAAATATTCATTTTTTTTTTTATGTATTTAATCGAACAGACCTGAGTAAAAAACTTGAAACCCACCAAAATCGACCCATATATTTCGATTTGGTTGGTTTCATTAGGCCAGTTCAGGTTTTGTCCACTCCTAGTGCAAACTACAAAACTGTTTTATTTATTTAGAAAGCAAGAATACATTAAAACATATACATTTTAAAAGGAAGGTCATCTTAAAGACCTTTTGCGAAAATAGAAGCAAACATTTTCATACGATGTTTATTGAAAAGTATACCAATTTGAACTCTAGTATCACCATTTTTAGTATCTTAAAAACATAATGCTCCAATTGTAGCTAAAGAAGGCGATTCAACTTTCCTAGGTCTTCCCAATCCAAAATCAGTACTATAGAGATCAAACCAAAATGGTCCTATATAACTTAAAAAGTGGGACGATGTTATGCACCATAAGCTACTACATCATTATCCAAGCTTTTTATAGCTTCACCTATGGTTTTAAAGCCACAAAAAATCCTTCCACAAGAAATCCTTCCTTTTCCATTATTTCTTTTATGTGCCTGCAAATGCAATCTTTCCCAAAATACAATGACCAAAATATATAAGTGTAGGTGGTTTTGTAAAACCTTTGACTTTTGAAAGATGGGAGATAAGAAAGATAAGATTAAGATTAGTAAACAATATACTGGGGTAAATTGTGACGACCGGTGATATATCGGTGCAAGGCTATTAGATTAAGTGTAGGTAGGTGTAGGGTACTAAAAGGCTACTTTACTGGCAAAAGTTATGTACTGTGTAATTCCACGTTGCTAGGTATGAAATGATGATAATTTAAATGTAAAAATAGTTACTCTTTTAATATCTAAAGCATTTCAAAGTAGATGTGAATAGATTGTGATGACCAATAGTGAATTGGCATGAGATTGGCAAATAAGTATGAGTGAGTACAGGACACTAGTAGGCTATTTTGCTGAGAAAGACAACTAGATATCCAATCTCACACCACTTAAATGTGAAAGAGTAATAATTTAAATATAAAAATAGTCATTCTTAACAACTGAAACCTTTTCAAAATGGATGTATGATTTTCTTTGAAGTCTAAACAAAAAATCCATATAATTTAGAATGCAATGGCTAAATTAAGAACAATACTGTAGAACAAGACAATAGGATGCCAATAATGGTAGGGCATTGTATGTTTAATCAATTAAAAATAAAACATATAACCTTATGTAAAAAATAATTCCTCTTTATACGCTTATTTATTATTTTCTCTTTCACATATATATATTTTTAAATGAGGTGGTTGTATGTCCCATTATCATTCAACACTAGTAATAAATAACAATACAAAGAGGTGGTTGTATGTCACATTATCATTCAACACTAGTAATAAATAACAATGACGTGGTTGACGATTTTTCTTAAAAAGTTAATTTTATAGTAGCTAATAGAATGGTAATGTAATATTTATTTCTAAAAATTAATTTTAGCAAAAATTAACACCAAGGGTGCTAATGATAATTCTCAAAACTTCAAAAGGTGAATGATGATTTTTCAAACACTGAAAGTGTCAATAAAGAAACTAACAAACCTTGGGAATGTAGATGCAATTTTTCCTAAAATATATAATTAATTAATAACCATTAATAGTTTATATACATATAATTAGCCAATAATTTTCTAGCATTTTCAATGGTTCTTATTATTATTAGATTTTTTTTTAATCACATCAAAAAATAGACAATCACTCAAAAGTAGCCACCTCCATCTGTTAAAATACCTTGTCAAGCTGATGTGGCTAAAACAAATATGGTCAAGATAACCTTATATTTTTGGAGCTAATGTGGCTAAAATATATATATATATATATATATATATATATATATATATTGTCAAGATAACTTCCTATTTTTAGATGGTCTATTAGATATTTTAAGATTTCTTTAAAAATAAAAATTTTCCATAAAAACACTCAGCTCTTTCATAAAAGAAAAGAAAATAATAAAATACTTAATTGATAAATAATCATAAATAGCTTTATCATCTAAAAATAACTTTACAATCGGACGTGTATTTATATCATCTATATTTAGAAAATATCAATTCATATAGCACATATAAAGTAATTCACATTCACTATTGAAGATGTTCTTAAAATTAATTATACACTTATGTTAAATCAAAGTTCAAAAAAGAAATATCGTTGGAAATATCGAAGATCCTAAATACGGAAATATCTATGAAAATATAAAAAAATTATCAAGTATTGATAAAATCTCATAAACATAATGAAATTTGGAGAAATTTATTTTAAAAAGTAGAATTTTTTATAATGAAATTTGGAGAAATTTATTTTAAAAAGTAGAATTTTTTTTTATGAAACTTTAGGATTCGTTTGTTTAATAAATTAATTATCAAATTAACTATAAAGATTATAAAAATATTAAATGGGTTTTATATTTCTCTAGTCAATAAATGTATAGTAAATCTTAATGGTCATAAATATATCATTTTTAATAAAATAAATGCAAAAATTATATATTTAAGAAAAGTATTTGTTAATTAAGACATATAAAATAATTATTATAATTATATTATATCTCATAAAATGTTATCTCAATACCTTATAAAGCTTTTAGGTGATTAAAAATTATATTTTTTTAATAATTTTACATGTAATTATTAAAATATCAATTATGTGGATTTTTAATGATTATCTTTATTGATAATCATTATATGATATTTGTTAATTATATGCGAAATTATAATTCTCTAATAATTGAGTTTGAGATAGTACCTAAGAATAATTATTTTGCGATATTTAATAAATATCCATCGACATTCCATTAATTCATTTAACTACATTTGCAAAGAATATATTCTCTATAAATCTTTATAATATTTATCTATTTTATAATATTTATAATATAATATTTATCATTTATTTCACATACATGTTTGCATTTTGTCTATATTATAATTTATATATATTTTAAAATATTTATATAAATATTAATTTATTATAAAAAAAATAATAGGTAGGTAGACAATTAAACATCAATAATTTTATAATTTTTTTGAATTTTTTTGTAGTTATGCCACTTGGACTTACATGGGATTTGAAAATTACAACCCATATTTAACATTCACTCCATATGCCCATTGAACTTGTAGATTTAGCAATACCCTCAGACTTTATTCTGTCCATATTTTGGCATTAAGCTCCGTTAGGTCAGAGGTATTATCGAAATTTCATATGCCTTAGTACCAAAACAAAGGATACTATTGGAAATGTCAATTTGGTTGCATTGTTTTAGGTGACATTACTGTGAAAAATTAAAAGTTCTGAGGGCATTACTACAAAACTAATTCAATTTTAAGGGGTAGTACTGCCAAATTAGTTAAAGTTTGAGGATATTATTGCAAAATATTTAAAAATTGATGTAACACATTAGAAATAAAAACAATTTATTTCATATGACATTAAGTTTTATTTTACGTCCTTGTATAGATGTGCAATGTTTATGCCTTGTTTTGCCTCTTTCCCCTCATATGGTATATAAACATATCTCCAAAAACTGTATAGAGATATTAAATACTGAAAACTAATGAAGGTAGAGAGGATAGGAGTGAATGACAAAAAAGAACGTAAGAATAATTTAATTTAAAAAAGAAGGCATAGTATCTTTGAAAATTTGCTCAAGTAAAAACCAATTTTTGAACTCTAAATATGTTCAAAACAAGTCCCTTTAAAGAGGATGATCTAGAGTGATTGGTGCAAAGTCCTACAAGAAGAATGATATCGAAGTGATTGGTTCAAACAAAACTAAATTAGTAAAAATTATAAGAGATCCTAAAGTTGGAAAAGCTATGACTTGTTATTCTCAAAATGATGAAAATATTCTAGATGGGAATACTAGAGTCAACAAATTTGTTTCTGCCAATCAAAATATTAATTATCCAACAAAATACATGGATATTTTTTATAATCCCAATGAAAAATAAAAAGAAAAAGTTGTTTGATTTTGATTATTTGTATTGCAATTTGAATTTTTTGAATTTAAAGTTGATTTATTGTGTTTATAAGAAAAAAAAAAAACATAATGTCACATAACACAAAGTGTTTTTATTTCTAATGTGTCGCATCAACTTTTAATTATTTTACGGTAATTCCTTCAAATTTTAATTAATTTGTAGTACGGCTCCCCAAAATTTAATAATTTTTGCAGTAATGCTTCAAAATTTTTATTTTTATTTTTTTATAATAATATTCTCCGAAACGGTGCATAAATTTGCATTTCTAATTGTATCCTTTGTTTTGGTGCCAAATTATTTGAAATTCCAATATTACCCCTAACCTAATGGAGTTTAATGCCTATATATAGACAGAACCAAACACAAGAGGTTTTACAAACAAAAAAAAAAAAAAAAAAAAAAAAAAAAAAAAGAAATGTAAATTCAAGGGCATAGGTGGTGAATGTTTAGTATTTATAATTTACAAATTCTCTGTGAGTTCAAGAGATATTGCTATAAAAAAATCCTTAATTTGTTGATAAAAAATTTTTAAAAAATTAATTTTAATAGAAATGTTTATGAGAATTTTGAAAATTTTTATATAAATTATGATTTTTTGATAAATTATGAAGCAATTCATGTAGATAGTTGACAAAAATTTTAATAAAAATATTGAAAATTTAGATTAAAATTTTAAAATTTTTATCCATTTTTAAATCCTTGGTATACCATCATTTACATCCTCAGCTTAAAAATTGTGAACTAGCAAAATATATATATATATATATATATATTATTTTTTTTTATTGGCAAGGGCTTCCTTCGAAAAATGTATACGACCTTCAATTTTTTTATTTTTTTTTATTTTCTGCATTTCGACACATAATTAATATGTCAAATGGTCTTAGCAGAAAAAAACACAAAACAAACGTGACAGTAGAAGAATTTCTAATGATTTTCCGGCAATCTTATGGTTTTTCACGGATCCTTTCATTGCAAAATTCTATGCAAAGTGGACGGATTTGATGATTCTCCGTGCACCCACTGGCCCATTACATGGGCCTCCGACCCGCTCCTACCCACCCCGGGGCACTATAGCATGTCGGAAATAAGGGGGGACATACTGGACGTAACCACTCCCTTGGTTGGGGGCTGTGCCGCCCTGCCTTTTGATCGATACACAGTTGAGTAGGCCGATCACGAAAGAAGAGAGCTCTTCTTTTGAACAGAAAAATTGGGTCACGTAGATCTTCTATTTTACTGGAATTCGTTGATTGCTCCGTACGAATTTACAATGGAAAAACCCCTATTCGTTGTAAGATCACTAAGGAAAATGTTGGTCAACAATTTGGAGAGTTTGCTTCTACATGGAAATGCAGACTTTCGAGAACAAATATTGGACCGGGAAGAAAAAGGGAAGTCAAGCCTAATTGCATATGGCACAAAAAGGAAATCCGATTTCGCTCCACGCGGGCCAGCTGAGCCCGGCATTCTGAACCCCAGAAAAGGAGCGACTTCGAAAGCAAACTCTTGACCCCATATACGATCCAGTTCTACATCTTAGCGCTGAACTAATGAATAGAGATTGAGCTTTACTTCGCGAGTCGGAAATGGCCTCATTTATTAAGAGCGTTCATTTATTAAAAGCGTCTGATTGAACAAAAGCCATTCTTGTTTAACGATAAAGGACAAAAATAAATTAAGCGTTTAAAAATATATATTAGATATTTTAATTTTTCTGTACTAAACAAAAATAAATTATCATAAAAAAAAATAAGAAAAATTGTCATTGATGCTATTTCTCAAACCAAATCATAAATACAATGCATTTGGTACATTTATATATTAAAAAACTCAATTGTTGTATTTTTATAAAAAAATTATTTGATCGGAAATATGTAGTAAAGGAAAGAGAAAAAAATTCCCAAAACATTTTTCTTTATATATTTTTTGGTTAGGCTTCGGCTTCGCATTAGAAAGAGAGACGAAGAGTGAGTGCAGGTTTGAGATTGCTTTTAAATCCTCATTTTCAGATTATGAGAAATTTTTTTTATTAAATATAATATTTAGGAAATTTATAAATTTTAATTTTTTTAATAATCAGTCCCTCCAAAAATAAAAATATGAAAAGTAGTTAGGAATAACTTCTCCTCCTTCATCCAGTATAATCTGAATTTTAAAATTAAAATTATTATTATATTTTGTCAACTAATAATAAAATTCTATATTACCTATTTATATAACATATATATATATATATATATATGCGCATAAGAAAATAATCATTCATATATATTTTGCTCATTATGTACAATTAAAATAATTAAGTAAATTATTTACTAAATGCTCAAATTTTGATTTTGTAATTTTAGTAATCTGAAAATAATAATGTACTAAATACCAATCAAATTGTTAAAAAAATGATTATTGCTTCAACAAAGCTGCTGTTGATTTTTGATAATCTACTGCAACCCCAAAACTAAGTGTGGGAAGAAGGGGAACGGGAGTAGGGAGGTGTAATAAATTTAGTTGAAGCCATTCAAAAAAGTCTTCAAGAGTCTACAAAAATTTTGGGGAAGAGTGGGAAAGAAATTGTCAACTTCGACCTTTCCATTTTTAACTAGCAAGTCAATAAAAACTACGGTTAATAAAAGTATGTAAAAGCTTTTGACTTTTTGAACGCTGCTGAACTCTTATAAATTTTCAAAAGGTTTTAATTGAGTACATCAGGATTTTAGCACCATGTTTGAATTGAAGAAAGGAAAGGAAAAGAGAGGATAAGTTTAACGAAAAGAAATATTATTAATAATTGTTATTTGAATGATTAGTGAATGGAAAGGAAATAAAAGTATTTATATAAAATAATTGTTGTTTAAGGAGAATGAAAAGAAAAGAGAAAAATAACTAATGCAATTTATTTTCTTTTACAAAAATATAATATATATAAAATATCTTAATCAATTAACTTTTAAATAATAAGAAGGATAATTTTGTAATATTTAAAATTTTTTTCTTTCATTTTTTTTTTTTAATGTCAAAATTTGAGTGGAACAAAGCTAAGCTCAATAAAAAAGACATAAAAGTTGAACGAGTTAAATTCAATTAGTAAACTACTCATAACTAAATTACATTTGAAAAATCATAAAATTGACAGAACGTGTAGATATAAAAAATAATCTTAGTAAATAAAAAAAATAAATACAATAAACCTAACCTAATCTTCTCATTTCCACTTTAATTTTGATTGAATTTACCTAGAAAAACTTGTTTGTACGTGGGCTTTGAAATTTTTTTAATAAATATTCGGATCCACTAACGTCCAAAAAAGTTGGAAAAGTAGAAAGACCGCGGTTGAAGCAGCCTCACATGCATTCACACGTATCATTTTATTATTATTATGACTATTTTTTAAAGAAAAAATATTATAATTATTATCATCATCGTCGTCTTGTTATTGTGGTGTGAATTAACCGACATAAGGTTTCCCCGGTTCATTTATTATTTAAACGACAATCTCATTTATAGCTTGGAATTGGAGACCAAACAATTAGAACAGACCCCAAAAACCATCGAGAGCACGTAATTCTCTGTCTTACATCCATGGCTAAACCAAACTCCATTAAAATACACGACGTAAGCACGGTTGTTCCTCCACCAGATTCCCCGTACTCCACCACTCCAAACTCTCTACCCCTTACTTTCCTCGATTTGTTCTGGTTAAGATTCTCACCTACTCATCGCATCTACTTCTACCAATCCCCAATCTCCACCGCAGCTTTCTTCGACTCCGTCGTTCCAAAACTCAAAAAATCTCTCTCTCTAGCCCTCTCCTACTTCCTCCCTCTCACCGGACACCTCATCTGGCCCGAATCATCCTATACGCCTCTCATCCATTACGCCCAAAACGACGGCGTTCCGTTCACCGTAGCAGAGTCCGATGCCGATTTCAACTACGTTTCGAGCACTGACTTCCGCGATCCCACCGTCAACCATCCTTTGGTACCGAAACTATCGGTTTCCTCCGAGAGGGTTTCAGTTCTGGCACTTCAGGTGACTCTGTTTCCCAACCATGGCTTTTCAATCGGGATCACAACCCACCATGGTGTCGTCGACGGCAGAATCTCAACCACTTTTACCAAAGTTTGGGCTCAAATCTGCAAATCTGAAGGTGGTCAGTTGCCGGATCTGAAACTATTGTATGACAGATCCAGTTTGAAGGCTTTCAACGGGCTTGAATCGATCTACGTTGAGTATTGTTTAAGAAATGGGGGTAGAAACTTGCAAATCCATCAAGAATTGTTTAGTCCTCCTGATTCAGTTCGTGGTACGTTCGAATTGACTCGAGCTAACATACAGAAACTGAGAGATTTCGTCAATGTGGAACTGGGGAAGAACAACGAAGCTGCTGCTCCGGTGGTTCACTTATCGACTTTTGCATTGACTTGTGCTTATATATGGACTTGCTTAGTGAGAGCAGAAGAAGTAAGCCTAGACGTCGTCGTTTTGTCTTTCAACGTGGATGGTAGGTTCCGATTGGAGCCTCCTATACCTGACTATTTTGGAACCTGTCTTGGGGTGAAGGTTGCTGTTGCTGAAACAAAAGGCATATTGGGGAAAGGAGGGTTTGTTGAAGCGGTGAAGAAAATCAGTGAAGCTATAAAGAGCATCGATGAAGGAGTTTTCAAAGAAGCAGCAAATTGGTTTCCAGAAAATAACACTTTGCCGCCTTGTAGAATATATTCGCTTGGTGGGTCTCCTAGATTTGGGGTTTATGGTACAGATTTTGGGTGGAATTCACCCAGAAAAGTAGATATGACTGGCGTTGATAGGGGTGGGGCTATTTCACTTCAAGACCGTCGAGATGGTGATGGAGGAGTTGAGATTGGATTTGTTTTGAAGAAAGATTTAATGGAAGCTTTTGCTGCTCTGTTTGCTAAAGGACTTGAAGACCACCCATTTTAGTTTTTTCTTCTTTTTTTTATTATTATTTAAAAAAAAATATTTTGTTTCTTAAAATAGTAGGGAAATAAAATGGGTGTTTTGGATGGTTGTGAGTAAATGAAGCCGGTGAAGGTGATAGATAATATATATATATATATATAATTAATTTTTTACCACAATCATGAGGGAGTAGGGAGATAAGAACTTTTTTTAAGGTGATTCGGCAGTCAAGGAAGCTATGTTTGCTTGGTTGGATATGTATCACTATTGTATCCGTTTTTAATATAATAATAGACAATCCTTTGTGTTGTTTTCATGCAAGTTGCATGCATTTGATATGCATACATAGTGCCGATCGGATCAAGACTAAATATCAAGTTTTCGTGCCTAAATTAAAGTGTCAGGAATCTATAGATTTTTATTAAAATTAAATGGAAAAGTCTAGGAATAGATACTTACATTATTTTGTTTTAACAAATTAAAGGTCTATCCATAAAATAAGTGAACAGAATTCTATGTGCATCGTGGTAATGCATTTTAACACTGAAATTACTTCTCTCGACACTATTTGGCCAATTTACTTATCTAATTGGTATATAGCAAATTTTTTTTTTTTTAAAGTATTATTGTAGTCAACTTTTTTTCAATTAAAATATAATTGCTTATGAAAAATACATTTGTTGTTTCACTTGCTAAAGAATAATTCCTCTGTTTTTACTAGATAACTACCATTTTGTGTTAGCATAACAGATTGTAAAGAGTATTATTAATTTTGAAATGATGATCATAAAAGTCTAAAATCAATGACTGTTTAGTCTTTCAATATATATATAGTTTGTCTATTCTTACACTTTAATATATATAAATATATATATAATTAATTTTACTTTCTTTTTTCTTTTCTTTGTAAAAAATTTAATTTTCAATATAATTATATTATTATACTTATTAGTATTGTTGATGACAAATTTTGGTTAGTATGGTTAACTCAAAGCTTCGAAGAGGTTGAACTTCTCTCATAATTTTTTCCTTTGTTCGAGCAATTGAAATCATAGAGAATCGTTATTGGATATCAAGCATGGAGATTGGCACAACCACTCTGATAGTTAAGTGAAGGAACCATTGCTATCATCGAAAGCTAAAAGAATATTTTCAAATATTCAAAGGGAATAAAATAAAGTTTTGTCTTATGAGTAATAAAAAGGAGGTGTTTTTTTTTTTTCACAATATGAACTTTGTTTGACATCAGCTGCATTTTCTGACATTATTCAAAGTCCTACTTCAGATCACAACATCAAGCTAATGAAATACCGACATGTCCACAATCTAATGTGTGTTTACATTTCCACAATCTAATGTGGGTTTACATTCCAAGGCATGCTAAATCCTATTGTATTGCCGCATGGCACTAGCTTCCAGCAGTCTCCCACATTATAGAAGATTTAATAGCCCACATTCTAAACATTTCCTTGGACCTAGTCAAATAATATGGGCTTTCCTTGCCCTCATCCTTATTTATTTATTTTGTTGGGCTGAGGGTTCAAATCCAGCTCACAGATTTGGGTTGGTGGCATTCAGAGCCACTACACAGTCTCTATTTAAATCTAAACTATAATCAACTAAGTTTAATAATTTGTTATGAAGTATTAGGGTCTAACAAGTTTACGTTTTCCTTTTCTTTTATTCTCATAACATATTATACTTATTATTAGTATCTTTATTTATATAGTAACAAAATAATTTTTAAAATCTATTTACTCATTTATTCACTACCATTTTCATGGAATTGTTTTTCCCATTACAATTATCATTAAATGTAGCACAAAATTTATAATTCGCACTAGTACTTTTATCGTCGTTTTATTATTTTGAATATGGTAAATAGACCTTTAAGTTGTTTTCATGGAAGTCGCATGTATTTACTACGTGTTATCTAAGTGCCGATCGGGGTCAAGACTTAAATATCGAGTTTTCGTGCCAAAATTAAGGTGGCTAAATCCAAGCTTGGGAGGGGAATCTCCAAATTTAAACTAGGCAAAATTGTACCAATATTCTATAAATTTTATTAAAATTTAAATAGATAACCAATTCGGCTCAACCAAACTATAGTATTCTCTCTCTCTCTCTCTCTCTCTCTCTCTCTCTCTCTCTCTCTCCAATCGCCAGAAACGAAATACTCTCTAAAGAAAAGGTGTACTTTCACGAGTCCGTATTTCAATGGCTGCTTGCTGTACCCGCTGGTGGCGTGCACCGGTCTACATCACCGTATCAGTAATGTTGGCCTTCTTAGCCATTTCAACGACACTGCATTCAAACTCCAATGGTGCATTGCCACCACGAAAACCCATTACAAATGAACTCTCAGTTAACGCCTCCAGAGCCCTCAGAGAAGCCGGCTTCAACGTCTTTGCCACCCTCCTTCGGGTCTCCCCTGAGCTCTTCCTTTCTTCTCGAAACGCGACCATCTTTGCCATCAAAGATCCTGCAATCCCATATACTTCTCTGCCACCATGGCTACTGAAAGATCTCCTCCAGTACCATACCTCCCCTCTCAGCCTCACCATGGATGACCTTCTAAAGATGCCTCAGGGAGGTTGTTTGCCTACCCTTCATCGAGAAAAAAACATGGCACTCACCAGAATCCATTTGAAAGAAAGGTTGGTCGAGATCAATCATGTTTTCGTATCGCACCCAAATATATTTTTTGGAGGACCCATTTCAGTTCATGGTGTTCTTGGTCCATTTTCTCCTTTAGATCCTCAAGATGTTCATCAGGGTTGGGATATTATTCAGGCACCCATTTGCGATTCCAATTCAACTTTGGTTTCAGATGTTCTTGAATCCAAGAACATGGTTGAATGGTCCTGGATTATCCGATTACTAACCTCGAATGGATTCGTTTCCTTTGCAATCGGATTGCAATACGTTCTTGACGATGTTCTTGAAGATAACAGAGGGCTGGATTCTGTAACAATCTTTGCTCCTCCAAATTTGCCCTTTCTAGCATTTCCATCCCCTTTGATTAAACAAATTGTGAGGTTTCACATAGTGCCTCAAAGATTTACATATCAAGAACTCGCTGGGCTGCCGGCTGGTACATTGCTCATGACCCTGGTTCCTGGTCTATATCTTGAGGTTACTGGAGCTGTCAGTTTCAAGCGAGGAATGGCCATCAATAGAGTCCAAATCGTGGCGCCTGATATTTTCTCTTCGGATAGTTTCATCATACATGGGATTTCCCGAGCTTTTCACATGGTCCAGCTTCCTAAAACAGTCATATAAAGTGATTTCAGATTAAAGGAGCTTTCTGTTTACTAGGTTCAATTTACTCTTCGTGTGTGTGCTTGCTGTTGCTGGCCGGCAAAGTATGAGATTGCAAAGTACCAGTCAAGAAATTCAAATTTTGCTCGTGAAAAGAAAATTTAACTTCTATAAGTGTAAAATGCCTTCGGGTGATTATAGGTGCTATTTTTGTTTGGGTGTGGCCTCTCAGCTAAACAGGTCCATGCAACAATCATTGTCCTTGAAAATAAAATTTTTATAACTTGGAAAAGAACTTTGATTGTAGATCATATAATGACAAAAGGAGAAAGATTTCAAATGGTCAATTAGTCCAGATGGATTGTTTTGCAATCAATGCCAAAACATTTCAGTTTCTCTTCTCTATGCACTTTTTATGTAGTCCTACTCATCGTTTTAAGTCATAAAACTACAAAAAAGCAACTAGAAGGGAACAACTTTTCGATTTTTAGTTTCTGGGGTAAATAAGGAAACTCATTAGACACAAGTAGATGAATCATTTTATTTCCTCATCTTTCACCATTCAAAATCTTCAACTAGAAATAGAGAATTGTTTGCTTGGGAGGGGTGGACGGCAACGAACTGAGACTTGTTTCACAGGGTGTAAAATTATATTAGAGGTAATTTCAGAAGCTAAACAAACAGATTCACAAATGTCCAAACAGGTACAAGTACCTGATTTGTAAAATGGACTTCCAGACAAGAGTTCAATAATGAGCTAAAGAAAATCATCATGTACGGATTACAGACATAAGCATAATAATTGGATCTTCACCACTGTGAGAAAGATGTAGCTAAAGGCTAAGGTAATTTCAAGGTAAAAAACATGAATCCAAGATTAGAATATATAAGCTACTAAGAAAATATATACAGCATCATCGTATGGCCTCCTTAATAGCATTGAGTACCATCAAGTATTATGAAGAAAATATCTATAATAAACTCAAATGTGCACCACTCTTATATATAAGATATTGGAATGTTATCATGACAGAATATCAAACACTCTTGAGTATGAAAATATCGTCTGCATATTTGAACCTGACTGGAACTTTTCAATAAATGAAATTTCATCCATTTTTACGAAAAATCTACTTAATCAAGCCCTAAGAAACCATTAACAGTCCAAAATCCAAAATATTTCAAGCTTAACTAATTTCAAGAATATGCTACAAATTAATTGCAACAAAAAATATGGTTTGATATGATCAAGATGCCAACATCAGGATCAGCACATTATCAATTAAACAATAAAGATTTCATATTTGGAAGCTGCCCCTGTTTTCAACAAGCACAGCCAGATACACAAGTTGTGAACTTGTGAGGGTGTCCTTGTAATTTTTTCAGCAAGAAGAAAGCCTTTAAGTTTGTATTTTAGCCGTCAAGATCTCAGAGTAACAATACCAAGTCAAATTAAAAGAGAGGTAGGTTTACAAGTTTCAGAAGTAAAAGGTAAAAGAGTCTTGCAAATAGCAGAAAAAAGCATCATAATTTGGTAAACTAATTTTCTAAAGGATGCAATGATTCAACAAACTTGTTCCATTTATTGATATAGCTTAAAACAAAAAACTTGTTCTATATTGATATAATACACAATGTTCAAATATTTTGGGATGGATGGAGAAATTTTCCTACAAAAATCTGGCTGATTGTATTGTGAGAGGTGGTTCCTTTGGTAATATTGTATTGGAACTGAAGTAATATTTTCTGTCAAACTATAGCATCCCATATCTGAAAACCCAATAAAGAGAATTGAAGAGCTAGCAATGTGCTTGTGAGAAAGGTTATAATTGCCATGACTGGAGCTTTGGAACAAATAAGGACTAATCACATTCTGAGCGGCCATGGAGAAAAATCAATGCACCACTCAGCTCCCATTAATCAGCAATTTAATGTTCTGGCACTCACTTTCCAACCAATTCACTGGTCTGCTAATTCAAATTCGATTCCATATAATGCCAGCTTAATCATTTTCATTGTTAATCCTTATGAGCAACTCAAAGAATTTACATCATCCAAATTTCAAATTCACAAACGTAAAAACACAATAAAAGAATAAATCACCAAATATCAAGTTGAAATTTTGGTTTTCATAATAATCCTTGTCATTCTCAATCCAGTCAATGTAACATTCATCGCACTGACAAAGCGCGACCTCCCAAACAAACCCGCAATTTCCCTAACTTCTTCATCCCCACATTCCTCCACAATAAGCACACAAACCCCACCAGGCCGAACCGTCCTCTCCATCTCCGAAACAAATCGGGAAGGAAACAACGCCTCGGCGAAGTGGGCAGTAAACGCCAAATCAAACACATGATCGAAAAACGGCAAGTTATGAGGATCGGCCCTACTCACCAGCGGCGGCGAATCGACCATTTCGGTGCCGGTAACATCGCCGACTCCCATCTGGGAAAGACCCATGACCTCGTGTCCGGCACCGACGGAAACGCAGAGCACTTTCGAGTGGTTATGGAGGAGACCCAGATCCTGAAACTCCTTGAAAAAGGTGATGTAGGATTCGACTTTGTTACGCCAGGACTTGGTGGACCACAAGCGCTTGTTCTTCTTCTCGATGGTGAGAAGCTCACGAGGAGAGGAGTCGCAGGAGGATCTGGGGAATCTGAGGTGGGGTTTGGCTGGGGAACCGTGCGGGACGCAGGTTTCAGGGGTTTGGAGGAAGAGTACGATAAGAATCAATGTGGCGATGGTTATGGTGGCATACGAGAGCCTGTTTAGGAATTCCCGTATGTGCCTGTCCATTTTCTGATTAAAAGAGTGGAAATTTTTCAGTGGAAAAGTAGGACGCTTTCCTCCATTTTTGCAGATAGGATTGCGAAAATGCAAATTGAGCTTGTTTGGTTGCTGATAATGGAGCTTTGGTTTGTTTTTGCTCCAGACGGTGCTCTGGTTCTGCCTCCGAGTCTCTAAATGCACTGTAAAATCCCGATTAAAAGTCAAAGACCGTCCAAAAAGAATAAAATAACTAAAAAAGCCGTTATATATACTACGATTTTTTATAGAAGACGCAGTTTCAAAGGACGGGTTTGAAAACTAAAGGCGTAGCTATTATTAGCGTTTTCTCTCAAAAGCAAGAATACTCTCCGTTAGTTAGCGGGTTTAAGCTTCTGATGAAGTGACAAATAAAGTACTTACCGTTTAATGGTGCTGCCCACACGTATGGCTCTGAATGTTTCTTTTACCAAGAAACTTTCGTATCCTCTTCTCTCTCCCTCTCTGCTTTGCTTTCCCTCCGAAATCCGAAGGTTGATTCCTGCAAGACTTACATCGTTTCAATTTCCTGCGTCCTTTTTCACCTCTCTCAATCACTATTCATCATTGTCTCTCCGCCTGGAACCTTACTACGACCATGAAAACTTCTTCTACGGTTTCAATCTCGATTCTTTTTATGCTTCTCTCATTGAACATTCGACCCAGAAGAGGCATTTGGATCAAATCCATGCCCAGTTGCTTGCACTGGGTTTGCACGAAAGCGGTTTTTTAGTAACCAAATTTGTGAATGTTGCCTCGAATCTTGGATATATTTGGTATGCCCGTAAGGTGTTTGATGAATTTATCGAACCCCATGTGTTTCTATGGAATGCTATCATCAGGGGATATTCAAAGCACAATAAGTTTGTTGAAGCTATTGAAATGTACTCACGAATGCAGGTTCTGGGGATAAGTCCGGACTCTTTTACACTTCCTCATGTGCTCAAAGCTTGCGGTGGCTTACTGGCACTTGAAGTGGGTCGTCGGATACATGGTCAGATATTTAGAATAGGGTTTGAAAGCGATTCGTTTGTGCAGAATAGCCTTGTGGCTTTGTATTCAAAATGTGGTCAAATACAGCGCGCAAGAATTGTGTTTGATGGGTTATGTGATAGAACAATTGTTTCATGGACCTCAATCATTTCTGGGTATGCCCAGAATGGTCAACCTATGGAAGCTTTGAGAATTTTCAGTCAGATGAGACGGTTGGATGTGAAGCTAGACAGGATTGTGCTTGTTAGTATTCTCAAAGCATACACCGATGTAGAGGACTTGGAACAGGGGAAAGCCGTTCATGGTTGTTTAATTAAGATGGGTCTTGAATTTGAACCTGACTTGCTTATTTCGCTCACAGCTATGTATGCAAAAAGTGGGCAAGTCATGGTTGCTAGAACATTTTTTGATGAGACTAAGACATCAAATGTAATATTGTGGAATGCCATGATTTCTGGTTATGCTAAAAATGGTTATGCTGAAGAAGCTGTAGAATTGTTCCGTGAGATGATTTCTAAGAACATCAGAACAGACTCAGTCACTATGAACTCTGCTATTTTAGCTTGTGCGCAAGTGGGTTCTCTTGAATTAGCAAGATGGATGGATGATTATGTTAGGATGAGTGAGTGTAGAAATGATACTTTTGTCAACACAGCCCTTATTGACATGTATGCCAAATGTGGAAATGTAGATTTTGCTCGCAAGGTTTTTGATAGAACTCCGGATAAAGACGTTGTTGTATGGAGTGCAATGATTATGGGCTATGGACTGCATGGTCGAGGACAAGAAGCTATTGTTCTTTACCATGATATGGAGCAAGCTGGAGTGACCCCAAACGATGTCACCTTTGTTGGGCTTCTAACTGCATGCAACCATTCAGGTTTTGTAGAAGAGGGATGGCGGCTTTTCCACTGCATGAAAGATTATGGCATTGAGCCACGCCACCAGCATTATGCATGTGTAGTTGATCTGCTTGGGCGTGCAGGTTTTGTGGATAAAGCTTATGATTTTATCATGAACATGCCTATTCCGCCTGGCATAAGCGTATGGGGAGCACTACTGGGTTCATGCAAGATTTATAGAAGGGTGAGTTTAGGAGAATATGCTGCAGAACAACTTTTCTCATTAGACCCATATAACACAGGTCATTATGTTCAACTATCTAATCTCTATGCTTCAGCCCGTATGTGGGATCATGTTGAGAAGGTACGGGTTTTGATGAAGGAAAAAGGGCTCAGTAAAGACCTGGGGTATAGTTTGATTGAAATCAATGGAAAACTTCAGGCATTTCGTGTGGGAGATAAGTCACATCCAAGATCTAAGGAAATTTATGAGGAGCTTGATAATTTGGAGAGGAGGTTGAGAGAGGCAGGATTTGTCCCTCACACAGAATCAGTTCTACATGACTTGAATTATGAAGAGACAGAGCAGACACTTTGTAATCATAGTGAGAGACTTGCAATTGCATTTGGCCTCATCAGTACTGCTCCTGGAACTACACTTAGGATAACTAAGAATCTTCGAGCATGTGTGAACTGTCATTCAGCAACCAAGCTTATATCCAAGCTTGTCAATAGAGAGATAGTTGTTAGAGATTCGAATCGTTTTCATCATTTCAAGAATGGATCTTGTTCTTGTGGAGATTATTGGTGAGAGTTGAGATCAGAGAACTTCAGGATAACAGTGAGATTACTTCCTGGTTCAGTTGATCTCACAAGGAAACAAGCACATGTTCCATCCAACTATGCCTTGAATCTGAGTGCAGCTCAAGAATAAATTTCAGCATGAAATAATTTGGACCAGATGCCTTATCTTAGCTGATGGATCGGAGTTTTTCCAACCAAGAACTATGTGGAAGGGACGATGTACTGAACTAAAACCAAGTTGGGTTTTACCACATGCTATATTGGAAGTCTCTGGGTGGAAGAGAGCAGAGAGGGTTTCCAGCTACCGTATCTACTTAAACCTACTAAAGCTTACTTTACCGTTACCAGCCGCCTGCTAATTGTGACTTATGTGCCAAGCTTTAATTTATGATTTATTTTTTATTTGCCACAAGACCAAAATCTAGTCGTAACACAGTGAAATATAAAGAACCAAGACAAATGTACCTGTATAAATATCGGTGCAATAATTTTTATTGCGCCTATTTAGATGTATTAGCACAGTTGTAGCTCCAGCACCAAATAAGAGAGGATCTAACATTTTCCTATTTTTCAGTCAATGGCCTCACAATTTAGGATTTTTTTTTTTTTTTTTGGGTCGAATTCTCATTGTTTTACTCACAAAGAAAAACAAAGAAGATTCTCATTGATTTTTGCATAGTCCGACGGTTATAGATAACTGTTTTATCGTCCTTCTTCATAAATTTTTTATGATTTTATAGGATAAAATAATTATTTACATCTTATTCTGATTTTTTTTTAATTTTTTTGCATTGTATAAAAATTAGAATATCCTGATTAACAATTATTTTAAGAAAAATGGTGTATATATATATATATATATGTATATAAACAAGGATTTCCATTTTAATTATATTATATACATACATATATATGCATTTATACATGTCAAGATTTCCATTTTGAATCTTGGGTTGCCTCAAAGATTAAGATATAAAATACACTTTTTTAGATAGTTTGATTTCATTTTATTTAATTTTAATAAATAAGTAAAGTACTATCGCATAACTTTTATCTATTAACAAAACTTTTATCTATTAACAAAATGAGTAGTATTAAGTAATTATTATATGAATAATGCTAAAAATACAATATTTAAAAAAGAAAAAAAGCTAAGGGTAAAAGAGTTTTCCAAGAGATGTGATAAAAGTGAGTGTCATTATTTGACTTATATTTAATCTCACTTATCCATTAAAAAATTTAATTATCTTCTAGAATTTTTTTTTATATTTAAATTATATTAATTTTTAACAAATAAAAAAACAACATGTTATAAGCTAAATTGAGATATCATTTTATTGCCTGATATTTAATCTTTCATAGGTTCGATCATCTTATAAGTATATTTAAACTATATTAATTTTTAATTAATAAAATAATAATAGATTATCTTTGCTTTATCACGTGTGATAGCTGCTGGTGCTTGTAACGTTAATGGCATTGTGTACTATAAACAACTTTTATTATATATATATATATATATATATATATGTTTTTTTGAAAAAACACATACCAATTTTAATGAAAATTATTACCTGAAATAATACTAGCGGAATTCGCATGTTGATAATATCGTATGTGTATATATATATATGTATGGTACGTTTAACATATCTTGAATATTAGTATTTATCATAGTGTGTGATTTAATATTATTGGGCAATTGTTTTATATTGATGCTAATAAATTTCACATAGTTATTATTATTTTTTTTAATGAAACAATAAATTTCACATAGATGAAAAAAGAAACATTATTGATGCATTGCAGTAGTTTTTCTGTGTCATATATGATGATGAATCTTAATTCAAGATTCAGTTTTCAAATTAAAGAGAGATAAATGTATTTTTTTATTTCTAAAATTTAATTATAATTTTTAAAAAAAGAGAGAAAATTTTTTCTTAGAACTCAAATTATAATTTCATTCCTCATAATCAAAAAGGAAAAAAAATAATTTGTTTCCTTCATGAAAAAAATAAAATATTATTTCCATTTGAAACAAACTCAAACGCTGTTCTCGTTCTCAGCCTAGTTCACTCTTTTGAAACTTTCAAACCCTAATCTAGATATGCCAATCTCTTGACCTACTAAAAACCAGAAAAAAAAAAAATAACATCAAGCACAACTAAACACTCCATGGAAACAAGATCCGCAAAGAAAAGAAAGCTTTCAATCTTCTACAGCAACAACAACAACAACAATGAAGAAGAACAACAGCCAGGCAACGACTACATCAGCGAACTCCCAGACGCTGTTCTTCACCACATCCTCTTCCTTCTACCCATCAAAACCGTCGCCCAAACCAGCGTTTTATCCAAAAGATGGAGATCTCTCTGGTCGACCTTCCCGGATCTGGACTTCACAACATTCAATCCGGTCGCAACTATTTCCCATCCGAATGGGTCAAGAAAATCACATGCACATTCATCACATTCACATTCTTCGAACCCCAAAGGCATAGACTTCATTTCCCAGATTCTAACTCTCCGAAACAAACACTCCGATATCAGAGTCCTTCGTTTCCGCGGCCGTCTTAGTTTCTCTCGACTCAACGGCATGATTCGCCGCGCTATCAGACACAATGTTCAAGAACTCGACGTCGATGTAGCCACCGACGACTATTTCAACTTCCCAAGATGCGTAATCGCGAGCAAATCTCTACGCGTTTTCAAAATGAGATCGCGCTATCCTGGGTTTCGTTTAGCTCCAACGTCGATTATGAAAAGCGGTTTTCAATCCCTCCAATCTCTGTCGCTTTCTCTCATAATCCTATACAACCAGCCCTCTCTCTCAGATTTGTTTTCCGATTCGTCTTTCCCTCTTCTCAAGAAACTGAGTCTCGACGCATGTTTTGGATTGAAAATTCTCAACGTTGGATGCCGAGCGCTAGAAGATTTGAGCTTAGAGAACTGCTTTCAGCTGCAGTGTTTGGAAATTTCGTGTCTAAAATTGGAGAGGTTGCGAGTTGCGAGTTGTTTCGATGCTTATATTGCAAGGAGTTGGGTGAAGATTGAAGCGCCCAAAGTGAGAAGCGTTGTTTGGGAATATAATGCTGTCACGGATGGTTGCTTTGTGGTGAACTTGAGTGGTGTGGAAGAGGCTTCTGTTGGTTTTTTTGTACTGCAGGAACATTTAAGTGTGCCAAAGCTTCAGACTGTTTCCAATCTTTTAATGGCACTCTCTCACGTCCGTCGTTTAACACTTGAAATCCAATGTGTTGAGGTATATAATATCCATATTTCATATATTTATATATGTAATTAATTATTATTGATTTTATATTATTAAATATAAACTCGATTAATTAATGAACATAATCTCTTGATATGATGGCAAATATAAACTCACAGTTCGGTTGTTTTTTTCATGTAGTGACAAATTCACATTTAAAACAAAATGAAAATTGCTTTAGACAAGTTCACATCTGCGGATGTAGAATTACTTTTTATTTTTTACTTTTATTTTTTTCCATGTACGTACGGCTTAAAAATGGTTTTCTGTTTTCTTTTTTGGTCCACGTGTTTTTTTCATGTTCCTTCATTTGGAATAAGGAATAAAACTCTACTTGTATTTCGATATAC
Organism: Ziziphus jujuba; assembly: GCF_031755915.1. NCBI lineage: Eukaryota > Viridiplantae > Streptophyta > Magnoliopsida > Rosales > Rhamnaceae > Ziziphus > Ziziphus jujuba. The sequence goes on from NC_083382.1 coordinate 25,978,694, forward strand.
TTTATCTGTCAATTGATTTTTATTTTATAATTAATAAACATGCATGTACAATTTCTTTGGGGAGATTGTTAAGGCAACTTTTATAAATTAAATTAATTGAGACAGAAAGAATGATGACATAGCTCCAATCTCTCCTTTACCAACAATGTAAAGGATAAAAATGTATGTGACAATTATGGGTACAAGTCCCAATTACTAGGTTATAAGTATGAACATTTTGGCATTCTGGTCAAGAAAAGCCATATCCTAATGGTACCTGAGCCTTTGAACAGTTATATTTATATGCTTATCTTCAGTTTCTTGGCAAAGAAGGTACTGATTTTTCCATTTCTAAGCATGATTTGCCTGTTTTGCTTTTTGCAGATTATTTCAAACAATAACTATTTTGCAGTTTATCTGCAACCATTTAACAACCTCGAGTCCTTGGAATTGCATACCGGTTTCAACAAGAACAACGTCCCTGGATTAGCGTGCATATTCAAGAGCTCTCCACTTCTACGAACTCTCATTCTTAGGATTATTAACGATTACAAGATTGAAAGGAGGGTAAGTATTATATATCCATGATCTTTCCTTCTTTTTTATTTTTTATTTTTTTTTGAACTCTGTTTTATTATACTTCTCTGACTTTTATCAGTTTTTCAATAGCTGATCTGATTATATGTTTTATGCTTAATTATTTAGAAATGGAATAAGGATTTGTGGGACATGTCTGCCACTGAGGAAGAACAATATTGGGAATCACAGGCCGAAACCTTGAAATCCTTTCTACATAATCTTAAGGTAGTAAAAATCCATGGATTTTTAGAATGCGAGAATGAAGTTAGTCTAGCAAAGTTCTTGCTCAAGCATGGAAAGGCTCTGGAAGAAATGACTTTGTGCACAGGACGCTGCAAAGCTAGAGATTCTCTTAGGAGACAAAAAATTAGGTCACAAATTATGGGATTCTCTTGGGCTTCTTCTAATGCTAAAATCACAATTCAATGACATGTACTACATTTATCTGGACTCTAATTCATGATCAGTATGCAGCTTTTTTTTTTTTATTTATTTATTTATTTTTCCTCTTTCTTTATGGCCATGCATGCATGCAATATTAATATATTCTCTTTTTATTCATTTTTTAAGGTGCAGAAGCTATTAACCCCATAGAGAAATAATAAGCATCAGAAAGTGTAAAGAAACAAATTTCAATATTGAGAGTGTCAAAAGTAAACAAGGCACCACTAGAGGAAACACTAATTTCCACATATATTATGAGGTAGTGAACAAAGGGTATGCTTTTAATCATCCCCCTACGAGTAATGGTGAATTTTATTTAAGAATGTCCTTGCTTCTTTTATTCCTAGTTTAGGTAGTATTTTCATCTAAAAATATTCTTGTTATACTTGCACTGGATTGTACTGAAGTCTTTCAATCTTGTGTCCAATTAAATTTAAAATTGTCCATTCCAACCCGTGACAGTCTACATCCAACTCGATCCCCATAAATCCATCTCATATTTGAAACATGATGACACAACACCCTGCATTAAATTGCCTCTGTTTGCAAAATCCTTGGGACCATTTTCATAAATATTTCCTCAATTTTCTTCTGAATAATTAACACAAAAAGAAAATAAATAAACAAAAGGTGGGTCAACTATGCGAATTATCTCATTCCTGCAACCATATGCCAACAATACTTTCTGCCGGCCGAATGCAGCTGATGGCATGACCTGGCTTTCCACATTGATTGAAGGACATCGTTACAGGTTGGGCTTGCTGGCATTGGGCCTAGTCAACATTTATTATTCATGCCTAATCCAATACGTTTATGCACCCTAAAGTGGAAGTCAACCAAGAGTAGATTCTTTATCAGCCAGAAAAGTTATAATAATAATAATAATAATAATAATAAATAAATAAAATCCATTGCACTGTTCCCTTCAGAGGGAGGTCAGATCACCAAGCCATCCTATTCCTTCCTAGCTATCAAGAAAGAACAAAGTCCCAATTCCATTGGCTTTGCATAGTAAACAATTTTGAAAGCTCCATAAGGATTTCATTATTGTAGCTACTTTAATGCTGGCACTTGAAGTTAATGCATTAGTTTGAAAAAATGATCGAGACAAGCACAAAATTTCAATTCGAATGTCACTAGTAACGATATTAGTGTTAGTTTTGCCTAAACTGTAAAAATTGGATCTCCAACATAATACACTGTTAAAGCTACTCTATATTTGGTTTGCCACAACAGAGTTCTTCTTGAAGAAAGGTAAAAAAAAAAAACAATATATATATATATATATATATTCATTATTCCAATTTCAAGTATGCAAGTCAAGTAAGTATAAACAGAGTGATAAATTTATTCAGGACATAGCTTTTTTTCCACCAAATAAGTGTCTCTTTTTGGTAGAAGTTAAACAGCATTAATAAGCTAATTAATAATGGGTCAACCTATTCGTAACTTTGTTTGAAGACAATTTCTTGTTCAGTTTCAACATAGAAGCCTATTATTAACCTTAATCACTCTTGTTTAGTTCTGAGTACACCACTGCTTATGACCCGGAACCCATTTCGGGCACTTAGGACTGAAGTAATTCGAAACAGCTTTGGAATTCAAAAGTTGAACAATCGGAGCATATTTCACACATCTAGGTGCCTTGTACTGGTTTATAGATGCACCTAAGTGATTGAGAGCATAGTCCATGAGCTTATCAAAAGTTCCATGCTCCACTATTTTGATCTCAAGAGGACCAATGGACTTGTCCGAAACACGACATTGCCTGTACACACTGTTAAGGGACTCTTCGATTGCGAGGCAACAATCTTCGAACACCGAAGGAGGAATTGGGTTTGCTCCATGTTGATTAATCTCCCAATACAGAACATAGTGACCCGGAATAGTGGATGTGTTGGCGTAGCTAGTGTACTCTGTGAGAGTGGCACCAAAAGGACAGAGATGATTTGCTGCATTTTTCACAGCGTTTTGTAGCTCTACCTCATCGGTTTTATCAGAATCAATGCTGAGAGCCACATTTTTTCTGCACACGAAGCTGAACTTAGGGGCTTTGTTCTTGAATCCTGTCACTCGGAGTATGTCACCGACACGGTAACGATAAAGCCCTGCATTAATTTGACAATTAATTAAAAAAAAAAAAAACCCAGGTCCCAAAATAAGTGGTAAAGTTGCGGAATTTTTCTTTTTTTTTTTCTTTTTTTTTCTTTTTTTTCTTTTACCTGAATAAGTAGTGACAACGAGCTCATATTCATGTCCCATTTTAACATCAACAAGGTCAATCAAATCTTGGTTTTTGTTTTTGTCTTTGGCTTCAGAAATGGAATTAGAAAAACCATTGTTCCTATTCACTGGCAAGAATTCAAAGTAGGCCATGGTAGGTATGAGGGTATAAGAGACTTCATTTGGTTTACAAAGTGGGTTCAAATTGAGGCCAAAGTAACACTCTGAAGAAGCATACATAGTGCAAACAAGAGGGAGACCATTGCTGTAATAATCAAGTATAGGGATGTACTGAGACATTGTTCCAGTCACAATAACATCTATATACTTCGTGTTTGGCCAAAGCTTCGTTATAATTCCTTTCCACGACTCTTTGCCACATTCTGTTTCAATGAATTCTGCAAAATCAGGGTCCGGTTTGAGAGTTTTCATGACCGAATCTCTAACCGAAGGATCATTAATTTTGGAGTCAATTGTCCCTGTCCGAATATCATGAGCCAAAAGTTTCCAATTCTTTTCGAGGAATTTAATGGCACGAATAAATCCGGAAGCGAAAACAGCACCAACACGAAGAACTTCTCTGTTTTGGCAGAGCCCACAAAGCAACTGAGAGTACATGCTTTGATAAGAATCAGGGCAGAGAATTGTTTCGTTTGGGCTTGTGTAGTTCGCATAAGGATCATGAAACCTGTTCCTGAAATGCGAGCTCTTGTAATAGCTTGTTAGAACTGGACGAGCTATAAGTCCCCCTGGGGTCTTGGCCTCTGATTTTATGAACAAGAAATACATTCCTTTGCCTTTGTCAAGACCAGGAACAAACTGGTTCATCACCGGCATTAACAGACTATAAAGCAAAGATCGCCTTTCGAGCTCCTCTTCTGTTGTTGGCATTAGTTTCCTCTCTCCCCCAGATGTTCCCGAGCTATATACATAAAGATCAATCAAAACCCAGTAAGCAAATTGATCACAAAGAGTTGAACTTTATTTTTCATTTATTTTTTTTGTCGGTATTACAATAATTTTATATCTAAAAAGAAAGAGGGTGTGACTCAGAACCCACGACCTCAAATGTGTCAGATGCGCGGAGCATACCACTAGACCAATTGAGCACCACAAAAATTCATATATTCAAAGAAAGAAAGTTTTATACATAGACCGAGTACCTGGTCAAAAACTCGGAAATGGGTTTGGAACAGAGAATTGGAGAGGTGTCACCATTAGCGATGCGATCGATATCGGGCTTTAAATCCTCATAGGTAACGATGGGGATCACCTTCTTGAAAGTTTCTCTGTCCGTACGACCGTTAAGGCCGTGTCTCGTCAAGTACTCAACGTTGGCACTACGACCAAGGATTTCAGCTAGAACCTTTCTCTGAACTCCATCGGCATTACTCGTAACATCTTCTATGTATTGCCAAGACTTGTGATTTTTGTCTTTGATACCATTATCAGAAAGACAAGCTTTTGGCTCTTTATCGAATTTCTTTGGAGGTTCCGGCATAGTTTGAGCTTATAGAAATATATATATATATATATATATATTGGTTTGCAAAAGGAAAACAATAAAAAAAAAAAAAAAAAAATTTCAAACAAAAGCCAAGTTCTATGTAGCTGTGTGTGTGAGAAATGAAGTGAAAGCAAGGGATATATATAGAGCCAAGGGAAAATATTAAATTAAGGTGGCCATATAAAACCTCACTTTATAAAAAGTTGGAAGTCAACAGAGGGTAAAATTGCAAATACAATAGCTTTTTTTTGTTTTTTGGGTTACTTTTTACATTGATTTTTTACTAAAATTGTTAATGGGTTCGATTTACAACTTTTGTTTTTATTTTTTTTATATAAATTTCTATATATTAATTAATAATTAACATTCACAAACTATTAAAACAAATAAATACAAACAATTAAAAAAAAAATATGTTAACAAGCAACATATTAAACCCAACTTGTTTGTTTGTTTGTTTGAAGGGGTGAAGGAGGGGAGTGTAAAATCCAGGGGGCTTGGAGTTGAAAGGGAAAAGAGGGACAGGGTAACGGTTTGGAACCGGAAGTGTGGAAGAAAATTTCAAAAGGGGAAAAAGCGCAAAAAGAGGGTGATGGGACGGGCAGTATCCGGTAAATTCGCGCGGCGAGCGTGCATGCACCGCGGGCTTTGTTAAGAAATCAGGCAGCTTCTTTCCGTGATTTTGTCTCAAACACGCAAATTTTTGGCTTCTGCTTCACTTCACCATTTCCCGCCCATACCAATTTCACTTCAACTTATAATTTCTTTTGTTTTTAATTATCTAATTCAAGGTTTAGAAGGCGATATATATAAATAAAAAACGTACTAAACATTCCATTACCCAAAAAATAAAAATATTAAACAATCCTATTAGCAATGGCTAATAAAATTTTATTATGTAGGAGAACCCATGACAAATGATTTTAAAGTTGATAATTTCAAATCTAAGGTTACTACTGTATAAACATCTAACTTTAAAGTGTATGTATTTATGAGGATAACTTCACACTCAAAGGATAGAGCAACAGATAGAAGCTAACTTTTTATCATATCTGCTTGCAAGAGTTGTGAGTTCGAGTTCCAATAATCATACTATGCACTTTGAAATGGATTCCGCATGCATGCTGTCATATACTATAAAGAGGGAGATTGGGGCAACTTTTCGATGATGAATTCAATGTTACATAATTTTCATAAAGAGATTGGGACAACTTTTCGATGATGAATTCAGTTTTACATAATTTTCATAAAGATTGTGAATAGTTATAGATGCTAATAGTCCATAGTGTCTAAATTTTCTGAATAGATGATATCCACCAAAAAAATTATTTTTTATCCATTAAAAAAAATAAAAAATGAGAAAGCCTTTTATTGGGAATTGGAATATTATAATATATTGATATAATAGATTTGCAAGATAGGTCTAACTAGCTTATATGAGAATCGATCTAAAATTCAATCATTTTCAACTGGAAGATATGCTACGATTCAGTTTACCAAAATGAGGAAGTTTAATTTAAAAAATAATTAAGCGTTATCAGAAAATTAATGGAACAATACTTTCTGATTTCGGAGGATGCTGACTTTTATTATTATTATTATTTTTATTTTTTTAACTTATTTTGTAAGGTTCTTTTGGGGGCTGTTGGATACCTGACGCGTGTTGAAAATGAGCCGTATCTTTTTTATGGATAGTGATTCCAGGAAAAGCCTGAAAGCAACCAGTATCCTAACCAAACAAGCTACATGCTGTGTATATATAACACAAAGCAATGCAATATTAAAGTCACCAATTAATTTATTAAAATGTTTATTAAATTATTAATAAAGTGTATTATTTTATTTTTAAAATATTAATATAATCTAATTATAAATATATATATATATATATATATATATATATTTTGGTGTTTTACAAATAAGCGAACATTTGATGAAAATTAGTACAATTAAATATAATTGATCGAATAATAAAATATTATTATTTTGATAAACTTTTTTATAATTTTTTACACTCTAGGTTTATTCCATATATAAGATGTATATCTTTTATTCGATTTAATTGCTTTGAGCTACCGCCATTCAATATGCACATCCACTCAAACCCATTGGCTCCTGTCAATGCTTTTATACTCTTTTCTTTCCAATTGTTTTTCCAATAAAAAATGAAATATATGTATATGCATATATACAATCGAAGATGACTTTCGGTTGGGTAGAGAAGCACGAGGCTGATTCGCATTTGTAACAACAAGATGATTAGATTCTAAATGGAAGAAAACTTTTTGAATGTGTTGGAGAGAGAATCGTAATAAATTCTATACGTGGCTTCTTGCACGTCTCCCTGGTATGTCCCCCTTAAATTGATCTCTTGTTATCCTACGCCTTTTGTAATATGGGATAGTTGGTACTGAAAATGAATCTTGACATTTACATTTGTGTTTGGAAGTTTCGTGGTGGTGGAATATTGAAAGTTCGCTATATATATGCTATGTGAGTATGTGACATGAACAAAAATGCTACTCATCATCGAGTCCACATTGTGAAGTATAGCAAAAATCCTACATTTATAAATGTAAGATAGCGAATTATTTATTTATTGGGAATTATCTTATATAGTTTACAATAAATGATGATATATTAAATTATATATAAACTTTAATTTTTATTTAAAACTAAAATTCAAATTGAGTAATTTAAAATTAGGTGATAATCCTTAACAACCAGCGAGATTGGCTTATTAGCATGCCCATACCTATACTATTAAAATTGTAAGTTTAAGTCGCATCCTCCCCTCTAGATCAGATTTTTGAAAGAAACTTATGCAAGTGTATAATTTTAAAATTGTATGTTCAAGTCATATCCTCCTTCGAAAACAGATTTTCAAAAAGAAATTTATGCCAGTGTATATTTTTAAATTAACAAATTAGAGTAGAACATCTTCGAATATGGATTTTTTTTTTCTTATAAAAAAAAAAATCTCATAAGTCTCGTCTTATACCACTTGTCACGGACTTGTTTGTTTACCCTTCAAGCCGTGCGGCCTTAGTTGCTATTCCGACCCTTTGTTGCAACTAAGTAAGCCTTTTGCCCACTAAAAGAGAAAGCTAAGCAAAGAAAGCTAGAGCACAAAGAGAGTTTGGGAGAATGAAAGTATATTACTTGAAAGAGAGCTTTACAAGTATAGATGAGATTTCTTGGATGGTTTGGCCAAATGAGGCCTCCACCTATTTATAGGCATACAAAGCTTAATCCTACGGCTATAATTGCTTTAATCCTACGGTGGAGAATGGTTCCCACCTACTCCCACCTACTTTACATAAAATATCTAAAGAAACATCTAGAATGGATATGTACATGGCTTGGCCCATTGTAAGGCCCAAAATAGGCCCAAAGTGGATTATAAGGCCCATAATGGAGAGAATGCTCACCAAGTGTTTGATGAAATGCTTTAACCGTGACATTCTCCCCCACCTATGCCGTCGAAGGATCATTGGTTTAAGCTCAACCACATAAGAGCAACATTGGTTGCACCTAACTAAGACAAAATCATGATTATATGAGCAAATATTAAGGCCAAAGTTTGTAATGAAGATAATTATATTTATATACAGATTAATATGATTCTTTTCTATAAACACTAAAGCGTTCTTCCTTCCTTTTTTTTTTTTTTTCATATGGAAGAGAACCGGTTTGAATTTTTGGGGTATAAAAATGGAGGGAATAACTCCTAATAAAGAAATCCACATTTCAAAAGAAAGACATCATCTAATTATTGTTATTTTTTATTTTCAATTGAGACCCTTTGCTTTCCACATTAATTCAATTTAGAAGAAATCCCCAAATCAAATCGAAATAAAGAATTCTAAACCGTTCAAATTGAATTCGGGTAAGAAAAATAAATCTCATCTATATATATAAAAACTCACTTCAGTATAATTTTTAGTCACGCCAAATAAAATCAATGGCTTTAAAAGAAAAAAAAAATAAAAAAAAATCAACGACATACCTAATAAGAATATTTATCAAACCCTTTGTTAGTGGAAGGGTATGAGTTACCAAAATATTTATCAAATTTATTTTCTAAATAATATGGCAATATTTAATTAATTTATTTTTTAAATTTATGTATCTATTTAAGGATTTACTTTTTCATATTTAGATTAGATGAATATGTTAACTATTAATATTTTAACAATTGTCATTTGATAAATAAATTTATTAAACATTTTAACTTCAATAGTATTAATGAGAGTATATATACTTATTAATTTTTTTGGTAAATTATATTTATTTATCGGTTAATTAGATTTTAATATCTTATTCTTTCATCGGATTACATATTGCATATTGAGTTCTTAAATTTAAAAGGTTCCAATTCGAGCTCTCTACTACAACTTGTTTCATATTAGTCCAATATGCAAATGGACTAATGGAAAGTTGACAGCATCAATCATGTACATTGCATGTGATAATTTTTACCCTATTTTTTTTAAAAAGCCCTTTTGTGCTAAAAAAACTTCAACCATAAAGAAGTGAAGGAAAATAAAAAACATAAGTAAAGAAATGAAATCTAAACAAAATTGATGTCGAAGACTTGCTATTATTATGAAAGCGGCATCCTATAAATGTTTTATGATAGTTTTTTATGACACTGGAAATGGAGGATAATGGTGTGCTTTTTTTTATTCTCTCTTCTTTATTCTCTCTTCGTTCTTCGTTCTTACTCGTTTTTTATTGGGGTTTTATGCCTTAAATCATTTTTCTTTTCAGAAAAAATTGGTCAACTAACGCCATTTATTTTCCGCTAGCGATTTTGATGAATAGAATAACATGAAATAATTTTGTAAATTAAAGGCTCAAAATGAAATGTTTTAAATTTGAACATTTAAAGTGTAATTGGTAAAAAAATTAGATACTAAAATCTAATTAATATTGCATTTATAATTTATATAATATGGAAGTGATATTTATTTATTTTTTAAGAAAATTAAAAATATTTTATAAAATTAATCACTTTTTTATTTTTATTTTTATTTATTGCGCAAGTGCTATGTGATTATAACGTATCCAATATCCGTATATCATATGATTCTGTCTAGTGCCAGAAAGTCAGCGTTTAAAATTGGAAGAGAGAAAGAATAGTGACTGATGGATGGTGATCATCACGTTATGAGAACGAGACCACAAAATTCGTAAAAGAGATAAAACAAAGGGTTGACTTCTCTCTAGTCTGGTAATTTCCACTTTTCTCTCCGGCTGTCTCCTAATCCCAGCTAGCTATTCTCACTTTCACGTGGTAATATGTTGCAAACCCATTGGTTGTGCCCCCAAACACATCTCAACAATCAAACCAAACCCAGATAAAAGAGAGCGTTGCTTAAGCAGGAGAAAATGCTTGGGGTTTCAGAGTATTTACTAAGGAATATATCATTATTGCCTTGTGCTTGTTGAGACGTAGATAAATGGAGATTTTGGGGGGTGAATGTTTATGTGGGATTATTGTCATTCTGTTTCTGTACATGATATCTTTTGATTTTAACATAATTTATTAATCTAAAAATTAGATACAGTTAACCCGTACTTGTAATATTAATCGGGACTTTCAACCATATGATGGCTTAATCTAGTTTCAACCCTATATATGCTTCTACTGTAATGTGTCTCATCATCTAATTAAATAATTCCTTGAGCTACTACAAAGAGATTCTGACCAATGACAAGTTTACACATGTAGAATATTTATCTGTTATTTTACACGGTCAAAATTCAGTATTAATTAACGGCATTTTTTTTGTCGAAATACCTGAGAGCACAATTACGCAGATCATGGTGTATGAATGGATATGACATTGAACACTAATTAATTAATGGCATGAATTTCCGGCTTAATTAATATCTATCCAACTTTGGTTTTGAACTTAATGAATGACAATCACTCGGCATGTGCACAAAGAAGGGTCCTGTAGGGTACACTCTGACCATCAGCTTCATTCCACTTAATTAAACCAACTCATTCTGGCCACTGCCAGTGACGTATGTATTAGCGTGCATTTTGTCTAATGAGAACATTAGCTACTTCAGATCCCCTCTTCTTCTTTTTTTATTTTTATTTTTATTTTATATCATTACTATTATTATTATTTTTTTTTATGAAGTATGGGAATTTATTTTATATCTTGCATAGGGACTAAGCATACCAGACTTGCTACATATATCCTAACAAAGCTTATAAATGGACTGGTGGAAAATTAAGTACCAAGATTAAAAAATGTAGGGTTATATGCAAGTATGAGAAAGAGGAAGAAAGAAATCAGAATGAATAAATTTCAGATATCTAGATGCACCTAACACCTTTTTGTGTGCATGTGCGAGCACAGTATGTTAGCACAAGGGGTTGGGCCAGGGGACATGGATCTATCGCACGCTTACATACATGGACTGATCATACAATTACAAGGACATGGTGACATATCAACAACCTCATTAAGCTAGCCTGTACGATTTCTCACACATGCAAATGGCAATGCCATTTCCAATTGCTAACCTGAGTGATCGATCCACCCACCATATTGACTCGACTATCTACATACATCTATACTTATAATTCTATAAATGTGATTGAGCTTCCGACTTAAATGATGGTGGTACTCAGAACGTTTATTTATTTATTTTTTTTTTTATTTATTTTTTTTTTTTGTATAGTTGGTTTTCTATAACAGCATCTCTGATATCATTAGTATGAGTCTTCTACCTTTTTGGTTAGGACAAAGGTTAGGACGATTTCCCCAGTACGGTCTAAAACTCAAAAGCAAAATTTACACTTCACTAGGGCCACTAAAACAAAAGATGCATTGTATATTAAAAATTTCTTGAATCTTTTCAAGATTTGATGCTTTTTCTGTCTTTTTTGCTATTCCGGTCGTATTTAGGGCACAATGTCCTTGTCGGATGCAATGTTTTTGCATTGCTTATATCTATTGGATGGTAGATTTATTTCGATAGATATGATAGGTATCTGAATCTGATCTTCATCATGTCAATGCCATGGTAAATGGTTTTAAATTAACCTTATTATCCAGGTTTCACTTTCTGGGTTCCAACTATAAATATATATATTTCTCTCTGTCTAGTTTTAATCAATGTTGTTATCTGTCTATGTCAAGTACTTCAATAGATCCATACTACTGTCTATGCAATCAACCTAACTTTGAAGAAGCAGCCATGGTTCTTATTTGGATGTGTGTGTGAATGACTATTTTTGGTTTGGAAAATTTGGCTGTGTTTGCCACTATCTTAATAATTTGGGTTGCGGGGGCACATGTGAAAATTATTAAGATAGTGGCAAACACAGCCAAATTTTCCAAACCAAAAATATGATATATTTCATCAAAATGAACCATCTATGATCATATATAATATATCATATATCAAATATCAAATATTAGATTTGTCAACGAGTACTTAGATGGTGTGTTCATATAATTGTAATTAAGCAGTACTAATAAATTAAATGTCCAATACAATGGATCGAATACATTATTATTTTAAATAGGTACAATTCCATGTTTTCCAGCATGAAACACACGTGTAACGTGTTTCATTTACAGTTCAATCCACTTCATCAGGGATTTCAGATGTCTCAGACTCTCAGTTGTATAAAACAGCTTGCTTAGTATTAATTTTGAGTTTCAGCTTCCATCTTTTAACATTAATGCACTTATATTATGTATCACACCATATCACACCTAGAAAACATTGTTTTCATAATTGATGAAAAGCTACAAAATCTAGAAAACTACATTTGATGTTTTTATATATAAATTAGGATTAAAATTCCCCTGTTTGCTCCTCAATATATATTGATTTGTCTTGAACATCTAATTACAACATTAAACATGCTCGTATCAAATACATAAGATATTTTAACTCCAAACATTTCATAAACAAGCTTATTTATTTCAGGATTGTCATGATGAGACCATTTGACCAAACCAGCAAGCGTGCTAACTTAAATGAATGTGATGTACATTGCATTCTTTATTTAAGAGGGTTTGATCATGAAAGTAAAAAATATGTAAATATGGTGTTTTCTCCTAGCAATCATGCATTTACCTTATCAAGTATTCCCGTTTCTTTTTATTACATTTATACTAGGCTTGCACGATTAAGTACAGTCTTTTAGAGAAGAACAGAATATCCTTACTCTTATATATATCTATCGTGGAACAATTATGGGTGGGAATAACCCCCCATTGTCAGAAAGAGAGAAATAAAATAAATAAATAAATAACAAAAAAGTTGATTTAACACCTGATTAAAATCAAAAGCATCTGCATAATTGTGTTTAAATATAGAGGAAGATAATTCTTATCCAAAAGTTAAAAAAATAAAAGTTTGACACGATAGATCAACACAGAGACTATAGTTTCTGTGATAAGAAAGTTAGCTATAATATCCTGGCTTCCATTTACCAAAGCACCAAAAAATTTTTAACCATATCTTTATTTGGAAGAACCCCTAGAAACCTGAAAATTCTGAATGCGGCTTTGTGATTTGAACCATATTAAAGTTCATGTCCAATCCAAAGGCTGTAGTATATGAGATGCACCTTTCTACCCATCTTTTCATGCGGGCAATTTGGCAAACATATGGGGACCATTGGTAGCCAACAATTAGCTTGGTGCATAAAGTACGCACAAAGTATCACTGTCTGTTAAAGATTAGTAATAGATATTAGATATTGTTATCATCGTGGAAAGTTTACAGAGGACGTTGTGTCTATTCTTTTTTCCCAATTCATAAAAAGAAAAGGGTAATGGGGTCTCTTTGAGTATGCTTTTTCTAAGGAATTTTCTGTGCTTTTTGGGCTTTGCTTTTCAAGGGGATGTACACAGAGAAGACAGAGTGGCAATGGATCTCAGCAGAGGTGGGGAGCACATTTATATGTAGGTTGAGAAGTTAAATAGCCAACTGGGTTCTAAAACGTGTCTTTTTCATATATTGCAAAGCTCTGGTTTATATGGATGACTCAAGCATCCAATACAAGCAGTAAGAAGGAATATATTTGAAAAGCAGACTTTGGTGGAAAAAACTGCTAGTCTGTTTGGATAGTGGTAAGGATTTTGTGGAGATATGGGTATGGCTTGGGGCGCTGTTAGATACATGGTAAAGTTTAGCGTAAAAACGAATTTCCAAATATTTAGTTTTTTGGAATTCAATTTTCAAAGAAATAATTTTTATTTTTTGATTATTTATAATAATTTTTCTCTGTTATTTTAGTGTTTCAATTCATGATCTTTCAATCGGTGAATAATTTATCAATTGAGTCAATTTTATTTGATTGATTTTAATATAATTAAAAAAAATTTTGTGTATTAAAATTAAAGATAAAGTCTTTTAAAAATATTGTGGAAAACAAATTTTCAAGAATGTGAGAACAACACACATTTTCTTAAAGAGCCACTTTTCATCCTATTTTTTCAATATTAGAAAATTAATTTATCATGCATACACATTTTTTCAGTTAGAAAAAATTACCCAATCGCTAGGAAACTTCATTTTCTAAAATAAATAAATAAATAATTCTCAGATTTCCACTGAATTTGACACAAACCAAACAGGCATGTGAGAAAGTAAATTCATAGTTGAAGCATTGAAGAGATATGGAAAGTAGTTATATAAATGGGTACTATATCAAAAGTTGAAGCTAGGGTTTGAGAGCGTTATGGGTCCCTTTTGTGTTTATGGCTCTAAAAAAAGGATAGGTGGTTTGTTATGTGTCTCCCCTGATATGTATTTGGCATAAGAAATTTTGGAGCAATAATCATGATTATGTTCTTTCAGTAGTATCCTTTTGTCCCCTACTTTGATCTCATGAAAGGATATAAGGTCAGACTCATGGATTTGGAAATGTGTCTATAAGGGCTTTCTTTTCCCTTCAACCATCCTTGCTAGCTTTGAAAATAAAGAACGTTTCAGCAATTCCCTCTGGGTTTCTGTTCATGTGACTAGTCTAGTATCATATTCACGTATCCATCATTTAATTTTTGGTACTTTTTTTTTTTTTTTTTTGTAAGTATATTATATACTCAATATGTATTGTGATCAATTTTCACTACTTGATGTCTAATTGGTCATCAATGCCACTAACTTATTAGTAATATCACCATTATATATCACTAAAGAATCTTTTCAGTGGTAATGCTTAAAGAATATTATTTCTACTACGGAGTTTGTATATGGTATTTAATATATAGCACACATATGGTATTCTCATAGTAAGCTGAGGTTTCAAATATGCAAAATGGATTTTTTTTTTTTGTTTCCCCTTTTCTTTGGTTGTGACAAAATGGATTTATAAGGATTTTACAGGGTTTTGTGCATATGTAGAGAATTAAGTCATATAAAGATGGGAGATATTGATGAAATGATTTTTTTAAAGATGGAATACTTGTAATTAGTCTATGGTTTTAATTGGAGTATGAAAATCTATTGTTACTCATCATTGAGTAAGATGCATAACTTTTTTTCCCCGGCACATGTCAATAGGTCAACATCAGTTTGTTTACATTACCTTTTCCATCTTTTTGCTTTTAAGACTTTTTAGCTAAACTTGGGCATATATATATATATATATATATATATATGTATTTTAAAACTTAACATAGTGTCTTTATTATATTTAAGAAAATGGTCATTGAATGTTAGTGGAAACTTCTTATTGTAAAAGGTGTATCATCACTTTCAGTAGAAGATTTCTGAGTAGAAGCTTATAAGCATGCTAAGGTGGCGAAGAATTTGGTGCGGCAGGCAAAGGCAATATGAGGCATATAATCCACATATGTATTTGTTTAAATAATGGTTGCTGGTTGAAATGACTAAACAGAGAGTTGTCCTTTGCTTATTGGACCTTTCGTTGAAATGGATTTCAGCCTTACATAAAAGTTGATGGAGAAAAACCAATTGAATTTCTCTTCTGTGACCCTCGCTCTCATGGGGATTAAGACATTTATCAGACTTTCTTTTTCAGTGTTGGGCCGATTACACAAGACCCAGTACAACCGGCCCATATCCGATCTTTACCGAATCACTCTGAAAACACTTTGGTATTTTAAATTGACATAAACAAGAAGGCTAAAAGTCCTGCTCTTGTTTTTGTTTACCAAACCATTTTTCTTTGGTTTACTGAAAAGTAAAAAGGTCCTGCTCTTTTAGTGATGTGTTGCCATTTGTAGCAGAAGTAGCATTTTGGTGAGGAGGGAATGTGTGAATTTAATTTGGGGATTTCGGAGTAGATTGCTTCAATTTCCTTAATATTCAAGATCACACGCAAATATACCCCAAAAACAACAAATATATTGTTAGTATGCGTGCCTTGATCAACGGTGACACTACTAAATAAGCCATAAGTGCGTTTTACACTTTGATTTGTAGCCCATTTAGGCTTTGCTTGGAAATGTTCGTTCTGAATCCACCACAAAATTTGCTTTTATTTTTGTTGTTTTTATATCAATAGCATATTGTCTAATGACACACCACCCCACCTCCCAAAAAAAAAAAAAAAAACAAAAAAAACCTAAGACATTTATATTTTAAAATTCATATAAACCCAACTCCTTGCAAGGAATCCACGAAGAAAAGCAAAAAGATATATGAGAGAAAAACGCAAAAAGATATATGAAAGAAATTATAGTCTTTAGGTGTTTTCATGGAAACACACCAGTTTCTTGAACACATGGACTTCGCATTCAACCAAAAAATAAAAAAAAAAATAAAAAAAACTATGAGGACTTTTTTTTTGGGTCATTTTTTTTTAAATATTAAACTCATTAAAATTGGAGATCGGTGAATTTCACTCAAATCAATGTTTAAATTTTTAATTTAAAATTGTATTTTTAATGATTTTGTGATCTTATAATGTAGAGAGTTTTAATTTAGTAGATTACTTAAATCATCTTACAATGCTAGATAATGATATGGCAAAAAATTAATTGTGGGTAAAAAGGGTAATACATATATATATTTTTTTTTCTAAAGAAAAATTTTAATTGACTTCTATGAAATGGTTCACTCTTTCTTACTAGATTTTTTGTATTAAAAAATTATTTGAAATTAATATTGACATATATTATTTGTCGATTATACCTCTAAGCAGTCAATAATAAAAGTGAGCTAGATAACTTACTAATATATATATATATATATATATATATATATATATGAGAGAAATTATAGTCTTTAGGTGTTTTCATGGAAACATACCAATTTCTAGAATATGTCAATTTTGCATTCGACCAAAAAAAAAAAAATATATGTAGACTTTTTTATGTCTTTTTTTTAATTAATATTAAACTCATTAAAACTGGAGAAAGTTGAATTTTACTCAAATCAATGTTTAAATTTTGAATTTGAAAGTGTATTCTTAATGATTTTTTGATTTTATAAATGTATATCTATAGAGTTTTAATTTAGTGGGCTACCTATCTCATTTTAAAATGTTAGGTATTGACATGACAAAAAATTAATTAGGGATAAAAAAAAAAAGTGTTAAATTTTTAATTTTTTTATGAAAATTTTTTTAATTGGCTTCTATTAAAGAGTTCACTTTTCCTTACTAGATTTTTGATATTAAAAAAAAAATAGATTTTAAATTAATATTAATATATATGATTTGTCAATCATACACTTAACTAGCCAATAATAAAAGTGAGCTATGGATCATTATTGATACATACATACATATATATATATATATATATATATATATATATATATATATATATATATATATATATATATATATGTATAGAGAGAGAGATATATTCCAATCCATGCGGTCTAAAAACACAAGGAAATTAGTGGTTATTGGATTCAAAACTTATTAAACGAACGACTTAGATTATTCATTGCCTCACGTGACAAAAATTTGACCAAAAAATCAATTTTCGTCCCTTCTCGCTTGCAGTACCTTTCCACACAGACCTTACCATTTTAAAATTTTCGAATCCAGCCCAACCTACCTTCCTCTTCTTCTCCCAGTTTACTTCTTCTCCTCTTCTCCTCTTCTCCTCTACTCCCAACCTACGACCATCTCCCTTATCTCAATCCTATGAACTTGTTGCAGGTTAAGATACTAAAGAGGTTGAGATGTGATGATGATAACCGTGCACTCAGAGATGAAATTGTATATTTACTGTGCGTTTGGTACGTAGGAGTTCGGATCGGACAGGACAGGTCCGGATCGGACAGGATAGAATAGTGCAGTCCTATGTTTGGTATAGTTCAGGACTAAATGGTGAACTGGTTGTTCCATGTTTGGTGCAGGATTAGACTGGATTGGACTATTTTATAATTTTTTTAATGAAAATTTATAAAATTCGATTTATAATTATAATAAAAAATAATATATTTGATTAATATTGTAAATTGATATATTTGTATTTACATATAAAATTTCAATTTTTATTACATCCACAAACTATATTAATTTATAATTTTAAAAATAAATTATAATTAAATTATAACATAATATTTTATAAATAATAATTAATAAAAAATAAAGATAATTAATGAAATTTTGTAATTGTAATTTTCTATCTACGTTGGAATTAAATTGTAATTTTTTTTTATACCCACAAATTACTTTTAATATATGGTTTTAAAAACCAATTAAATTGATATTATAATATATTAAATCATATGTACAAATAAAAAAACATAACATCATATTTAATTAAGAACTTGTTAATAACTACGATTTCACATACTTGTCTGCATACAAATGTATATATTTGAGTTTACACCGATAACTAGTTATATGCGAAATAAATAAAAACACCCATTGATAATAATCCAAACAAATAGCCGATTATACAACCATTACGCCATTCATTGTTCAAGTTGGCACGTGTATGTGCGGTGATATGTTGTATTGGATTTGCCTCATTTAGATTCCTCATCATTTGTTCTACATACTCAGCATATGCTATTTCAGATTCTTCGGTTGTATTATAGGCTTGATATAAATTATCCTTAAATCCTTGGACTTGTTGATGACATTCAGGCTAAGAATTATATATCCCTGGTTGTCTACATTTAAATACAACATAAATTCTTCTCCTTGCCATTGAATATTCCTGCATATTATATTAAATTATAACATAATATAATAATATAATTAAACAAAATGACAATGCATTAAATCAATCAAGTGTATATTAATCAAGTGTCTTTATATGCATAATTAGATACCAACATCCATTACCATACCACATATGTCCATAAACAACCATACAACATATGTCCATAAAGTTCAAATATAAGTGTTATGTCCATAAAGTTCAAATATAAGTGTTCCTAATTATCATCCCCTTATACATAGGCTTAAATATATGATTCACAACGATACTTAGTAATTTAAAAATTTCCTAGCAAATTCAATCTTGCCCGCATCCATCCTAATAATCTTAAACACCTCAACATTCGATGGATCCAATCTCATTGCCTTAGAGATATCGAGATTGTCATCAGCAGAGAAGCCTAACCTGTCAAGCTCCATAGCTAAGTATTGTGGATAATTGGCTTCAGATTTATCTAACTTTGCAGCCAATTTATCAAACAATTTCTTTGCTACATTGCCAAACCCGCTCACAATATCATCATCCTTCAATCCAGATTTTCTCTTACCTCTTGATTTAGGTCGGGTGGACGGTTCACTATGTATTTCGTTCATAGACATAGGAGAACACACATCATTAAATTGTTCATTCCCACTATCCAAATTCAAATCATTGACCATATAAATCGGAGTTTGTGCTCCATGTCCTGTTGCCCGATCCTTTCCAAAAATTGTAGCAAGCATCTCATACATCGGAAACGATTTACCTCTCCATACCTTTGCACTTGGATTACTCTAAAATAAAAAAAAAAAAACAAACTTTTAATTGTAAACAATAGAAAAATATACTTGAAGTTAAAAAATTCAATGAAAGAAGATGTCCAATGTTTCAAAACCTGCACATATGCTTTCCAAACTTCGTCACTATCAACTTCCACACATTTAAGAGAGTCATTCCATCCAAACCCACTTTTGTTTAGCATATTGTATATTATACCGTATTGCTTCTTCCACTTTTTTAATTTTGACTCAATGTGTGGATTTGCTCGCAACCCCTAATTAGGACATATCTCAGCTAATCGCCTCTCAATCATAGCACTTGTGCCAGGCTTGAATGATCCTATGTCACACCGCTGCCCACTAGCTACAACCTCATCTAAAATAAGTAGCAAAGCATCTTCCTCCCTTTTACTCCATATTCGTCTAGATTCGACCCCTCGGATATCATGATTGCTACCTCCAACCTCCATTTCTATCGAAAATTCACATTTTTATGATTTCAACAATACAATAATAGCAAGCAAATAAGCAACAATCATTCACGGTTGACAACAATGGCACAAAATATATATTGGTTTTCATACAAATGATCCAAGATGTTTAACAAATAATATAAAATAAAACAGTTAGAGAAGCATTAAAGACAACAATCGACCACTAATGGCCACGATGACCTCTCCACTCATCAAACATTTGCTTAGTTAAATCATCTCTCCAGTGGGTCCATTGGTCCGATGAAGAAATCGATCCTATAAAGTCATCCTCGATACTAACGTCAACATCATCACTCCTATCAAACTCGACTTCCCCAGGATCAAGTATCATTTCTTTTCTAATAAGATTACGTATAAGGCAACATGCGGTAATTATCTTGATTTGTGTTGCAATAGGATAGAAAGATGGACTTCTTAAAATTGTCCACCGCTATTTAAGAACCCCAAAACATCTTTCAATGACATTCCTAGCAGATGCATGCTTTATGTTGAAATACTCTTCATGATTTATGGGTGCACAACCATCTCTCTATATGGTACAAGAAACCCTTTACCATTAGTGTAACCAGCATCCTCTAAGTAATAACAATCTAAAAAGAGAAAAAACATATCTCCTATTAGTGTATGCAATGTTGACTACTACAATGTAAACCTTGAGAATTAGTCTTACCGGTTTATACCCTTAACCCATTTGGCCTACTTAATGCATCTCGGAGTACTCTTGAATCCGAAGCAGAACCTTCGTAACCAGGTAATACAAATATAAATTCCATATTTGGATTATATACACCTAAAACATTTGTGGTTATCTCACCCTTTCTTGTTCGATATCTTGGTTTATCGTTTTCTGGGACATTCACCTTAATATATATTCCATCTAAAGCTCCCAAACAATTGTACGTCATTAACAAAGTTACTAACATCAGATAATGTTACAAATAATTAAACTATAATATAAATAACCAAACAATTCCACAAACGTATCGTAAATACTTTCCATCTATCATCCAAACAATTATCTGATACAGGTGTTGGTTGTCTTAATAAAGTCTTATGTAAGCGCAGTACTTCATGCAACACAGAATTGAAATATCTACTAATCGTCTCTCTCGATCTAAAAAGTCTAGTGATAATTGTACGATTCTTTGTATGATGAGCAGTTATGTGTAGAAATATACACACTTGCTCTTCCAATGTAACAATGCCATCACTTTTAACATATCCATCCCGCGTAATAACTGACACAAAGTATCAAATGTTCTCCTATCCATCCTAAGCTGACTAATACAATTAGCATCATTGTCTAACAGACTATTTAGAAATGACATACGCAATTCTGCATTCCTAGGTAGTTGATTCCTATAACCTCTAGCATGTCGCCTTATATATGCCCAGTTATATACATAAACAAAAGCAACATAAATGCCATGCAAAAAGACTCTAATTGTGAATCATTTGGAAGCAAAAAGAATGCAGCGACTTTTCTTCGATCCATATGTACTACCAAAAAAAAAAAAAAAAAGAACAAATATATCAAAAGCACATTATATTTAAGACACATAATTTATTTTGGATGAAATAGAAACAATTATTTATGGAACTAAGAAAAGATAAAAGAAACATAATCATTCCCAAACTTTTTTGTTTAATTGATTATAGCAATGATGTAGGATTAAAGATTAAAAAAAATATATATATGAGCTGCATATTTAATATTTATTTACATTTATCTTCTACTAATATTTTTCTTTAACATTTGTTAATTTATAATCAAATAATATACTTCATAATTGTTATATTTAATACGCATTTTATATATTTTTATTTGTTTATAACATGTTTTAAATAAATAAAGCATCAATTTCATAACCTCATTTCAATAAAATGGATCGGCTCAATAGGGTGTGTTTGATTGTGCCAGAGATATATTTTTAGGTGACATGGAATTAGTTTTATTATGGCAATATATATAGATAATATATTAATATATAAGGAATTTAATAAGAGTATTGTACAAGGTACAAACAACTAAATCTAATTTCAAATTAATGGCTCGGGTAGCATGCCAATGGAAAACTTCAACTGTAGCCAAACATCATCAATAACAAAATGGAAAATACCAAATGAGCAAACATCAGAGATTTTCCTAAACATAAACTGTAGTCAAACATCATCTCAATGAAACATATAAACGGAATTATTTTCCACATCCAAGAACACGAGAAAGATTTTCTTCAACCAAATACAAAGAAAAAAGACTTAGCAGAAAACCAACAAAGAGAAAATTAAAACATTTGATCAACACCACTTTAAATATGCACTTTTCGGCTAACCAAGCTTTTTAGGCTGTCAGGGACCGAAGTTTCTCAACCACTCGTAAGCTGCACTGCCTCGTTGTCCAACCGATCCAAATCACAAGATAAGTCTAAACTACAGAAAAAGAAAGGCATTATTAATAATAGATAAAGTCTAAAGTACACAAAAGATAAAGGTCCCATGCAACACTAGAAATTTGCCCCAAATAGAACATGGAACCCATGGAATTAGATTGTGTTGCCTTTGAAATTCTTACATTTACTCGTTAAAATTAGTTTTCTTTTGTTTTCTTTTTTGTTTTTTTGTTTTAAATACTTTTATCATTAGCTAATAATTATATTTCTGGGGGTCTCGGATTTATGTGCACTGGGCAGTTGTTCTCAGTTTTGGAGGGGAATCTGTGGCTCTGATTGTTTATGGAAGTCTTTGACAAGAGAAAGATGGCCATTTTCAGATTCATCACAAGGGTCTTCATCATCATCATCTTCAACTTCTATCGAAATCCCCATCTCCAAGGTTTTTGGCATTTTTTTTTTCCTAACCCATTTTTTATTTGAAGCTTCTCAATCAAATGGGTGTGTAATCAAATTAATCAATCAAACAATAAATTGGTTACTTGATTTTCGAAGAACTAAGAAAATGTTATTGGTTATTGGAGAAGTTTATTTAGATAATGAAAACTTGGACAATTGTATAGGGTTGGAAGAGCTATTACATCAAAAAGCACAATGAGATGGTAGATAGAGTGGCTGAGGTAGTGGAGTTTGTGAGAAGATCCCCAACGTCTGAATCGATTCAGGTTGGGGACTATCTGAGAGCAATTGATAATTTGCATTCAATGCAGCTTGGTTTTAAAGATGTTCAATTAAACTTTTTTCAATCCAAAGCTTAATGCACTGCTCAATTTAGTTGGCTTGCACTACTACATAAAATGGCTTCAAGTTCAGGTATGTATCTCTTTTAACTCTTTACGAATTCCTGCTTTTTCTTTTCCTTTGAAATTTTTTAAGCCTCTACTTCCTTCTTTTAGTATAATTTACGTAATATGTATCACGTAGAGTATTTTCTTAAAAGTTATTGCTTTGACCTATAGTAGGTGCTTAATCTACCAATGCAATGAATCATTCCGAATTTTAAGATAATCAAACATCTAGTACTCTGAAAAAGTAATTCAGTGGAAATTTGTCAGATTTATGGCCAATGATTTTTGCAGAATAGTTTAAGAGTGTAGAAGGGGCTACTTATGTTGAACTAGGCATTAGATAGACAGACAAGCTGGTTAGGCATATATAGGAATTTAAGCTCGAAGTTATGAAAGCCAAGCTTGAGGTGGAACAGCGGTGATGGGTTTTGCTCAAGCCTGATTTAGTCCAAGCATAGCTTGGGTCAAAAGCTAACATATCATAAGCAACACATCAACAATAGGCAAAAATAGAACACGTACCTTCCAAATCTGATGCTTTAGCTCTAGTTTAAGCCTCCAAAATTAGGGCTTGATAAATTAAGTCTTCTTCCTCGTGAATATCAAGCCCTAATTTTGCAGATCAACAAATGACATGAAAACAAAATATAAGCCCTAATTTTGCAGGTAAAAAAATGACTTGAAAAAACGAAGAAGAAGATGATGATGGAAGATTGAAGAAGCAGAAGAAGAAGAAGAAGAAAAATGCAGAAGAAGAAGAAGAAGAAGAAGAAAGCAGAAGATGAAAGATCAAAGAAAAATGCAGAAGAAGGAGATGGAAGATCGAAGAAGAATAAATCGAAGACTTAGATTGAAGACTGAGAAGAAGAAGAAGAAGAAGAAGAAGTAAAACGAACGGAATGCAGAAGAAGAACTGTACTCATCGGGAGTTTCCACTCCTACGAGAAACGTGAACAGTCCGGCAAAAATTATCTAGCCAGAGACACCAGCGGGAGACACCAGCGAGAAGCGAGAGAGACCTTCGATGAGCTTGGGACAAATATGACCCGGGGGGGGGGGGGGGGACGGGTCAATTGAGTCCCGGTCTTTTGGTATTAAATCATTGTTTGGGTTAATTTGTCCCAAACTCAAAATTACAAACCAAACACCACACTTGGGACACAATCCCATCCTGTCCTGGCCGATCCCAGCAACCAAACGCACCCTTAGAACTCATAAATTAATTGAGTTCTACTTTATTATTATTATTATTATGTTTTTTCTTATTTCTCTGGTTTCTATTATGAATCTTGTGGGTTTATTGAATTGTTTAATATATGCAGTTTTGACAATGAATTATGGACACAAACAAAATATGTAACAGTTTTTATTCAAGTTTTGGAATCCATTAAGTTTCAAAAAATTATGAAATGGGATATCATCTAGATGACACGAAATTGAAGCAAATATCAATTTAGTTCCTGAATATCTAACCTGTAGAAAGATGTTTAGAAGTCCATTCTTTTTCCCAATGAAATCTTAGGTAGCCACTGATTTCTCATGATAATGGTTGGAAATTGGGATTTTTTCTTGGTTGAAACCCTATTGTTGGTTGAATGGAATTATGTTATTCTCATTGGAGATGAAATGAAAAACTGGAAAAAAAAAAAAAACAAAAAAAACGAACTAAAAGCATGATTTTTTTATAAATTTTATGCCTGCCTTAAAAATCAATTTTGGGTTCTTTATCATGTGTACAGAAAATTGACTTTGGAAAGAACATTAAAAAAAAGAAAAAAAAACCATTTTAAGATATAAAAAAAAAGAAAAAAAAGAAAAAAGGTGACAGTTTTTTAAAAAAACTCGTTAAAAATCTATAAAATAGTTTACACGTTTCTGAAAAAGCGTGGCTTTTCTCATTTTGGTGATGGCTTTTGATAAACAATCAACTTTTCCATTTTTTTTTAATTTTTTTTTACTTAAAAGGCTGTATTTTTTTTTAAAGGTTCTTTCCAAAGTAATGTTTTTGTGTATATATATATATATATATATATATATATATATATAGAGAGAGAGAGAGAGAGAGCGAAAGAGAGAGATTCCAGATAGAGAGATTTTTCAAAACCACCTATCAGTTCTGATTGTTGAATCTATAGCTACAAGGATATATCTGAGTTCCTCGTGTTCTTCTTCTATGGCCATGTCAACAGCCATTCTGTCAGCATGGTTGGTGCAATCGAAACAATGCACGGATGGGAACGTGCATTGAATGGGAGGAAGCTACATTGATGATGAAAACACTGCAAAGGAGTATATGCGGAACAGAAGCTATTCGCATCTAACACCATAGTATCCCACGGGATGCCAAAAACATAGACCAATACCCAGTTTTTATTTGACTTTTTTTTTTTTTTTTTCAAACCTTCCTGTGCCTGTGGTTTACACTTCTTGCCTTAGACTTGTCAAAGACCCTATTTAATTTTTCTTGATCTATGCGTTTGAAAATTAAAAACTGCAAAAGGACAAAAATTTTAAAAAAAAAATTGGTTAGGCCAGTTGCTGAAACGATAGTGCGAGTGGTGCAATCACGTGAGGGAATTTTGATCTGAACCGTCCGTCCGTATCTTGCAATTTATCTAATGGCCATAATTTTTTCTACATTTTTGGACCGGATCCGTGCCCATTAGATCAGTCATGATGGTAGAATATATATACACAGTCCGTCTATGGTGCGGACGGTCTTCATGCGGACCACAGTATTGGTGACGATTTTTTATAGTATTGGTGACGATTTTCTAAGAAATCGTCGTTAATACTATGAAAAACAGTCACTAATATTGCGGTCCTCATGCGGACCACAGTATTGGTGACGGTTTTTTATAGTATTGGTGACGATTTTCTAAGAAATCGTCATTAATACTATGAAAAACTGTCACTAATATTGCGGTCCTCATGCGGACCGTCCTCACCATAGAATTTCCGTATATATACATATATATATATATATATATATATATATATATATATATATATGAGAGAAATTATAGTTATTTATGTGTTTTTATGGAAACATACCAATTTTTAGAATATGTGAACTTTGCATTCAACCAAAAAGAAAAAA
This sequence comes from Ziziphus jujuba, assembly GCF_031755915.1. Classification (NCBI taxonomy): domain Eukaryota; kingdom Viridiplantae; phylum Streptophyta; class Magnoliopsida; order Rosales; family Rhamnaceae; genus Ziziphus; species Ziziphus jujuba. Next base: position 26,005,157 of record NC_083382.1, read on the forward strand.
AAAAAACAAAAAAAAGAATATGTAAACTTTTTTTTTTGTCTTTTTTTATTAATATTAAACTCATTAAACTAGAGAGGTGAGTTTCACTCCAATCAATATTTAAACTCTGAATCTAAAAATATATTCTTAATGGTTTTGCAATTTTATATATGTGTACATATAGTTTTGATGTAGTGCTTACCTAGTTCACCTTACAATTCCAAATATTGACATAACAAAAAATTGAATGGGGGTAAAGAATGAAATACATAAAATTTTTAATTACTTTTTTCTAAAAAAAAATTTTAATTGACTTTCATTAAATGATTCACTTTTTAATATTAAAAATATATATTTTTAAATTAATATTAACATATATGATTTGTCAATCATACCTTTATAGTCAATACCCCTATAGTCAATAATAAAAGTGAGCTAGATAGCCCACTAGATTATTACACACATATATAGATATAACTTTTTATTCAAATATCATTAATTAATAAATTCGTCCAAGAAATAAAAAAAACTATCATTTATTCCTTATCTATTCTATATTCCAAATATTGATAAAACTAAATATTGATAAAAACAGACATTTGCTATTAAAAAAAAAAAAAAAAACTGTTGTATGAGGGTAGAAATTTGATAGGTAATCATAAAAACATACATACAAATATAGGAATTTCATTTAACACTGAATCTATCTTTTTTTGTTTTTAGATTGCTTTAAGTACTAATATTTAAAGATGTATTCTTTAATTTTCGATTATTTCAAGGATTAAAATTGAAAAATATATTTTAGATTTATACAAATTATGGTTCACTTTGTCTTGATAGTATTTCAGTTTTCCTTTTGGAGATCTTTTTAAAATCTCAGTATTTTACTAGACATATATATTTTAAAATTTTTTTTTTAAAATTTTAATTTTTAACGCAATTTAAGAATTAATAATAAATATCCTAATAGAAGAGAATTACTGTTAACATACATATTTTAAGACAATGAAGATACGACCTTGAGGGCTTTTTTGTTTGAGACCTATATCTTGTTTGAGCTTTTTTTTCTTTCTTTTTTGGGTCATATGTCTTGTTTGAATTTGAAATTAAAATTTTACAACTATTAGTTTCTCAGAAAAAAAAAAATATTATTTATCACTACTACTATCCATTATTAATGGGACTTATATGTTACATATGTGGTTATTTAATCGTGGATGCCACTAATAGTAATGATAAATAGTAAAACCTTTCTCAAAGCTATAAGGACGCTTTTGGTACGTAGAATAGGTTTGCATTAGACTGGATCGGACAAATCTGGTCTAGATCAGACAGGACTGGACAAGGAAAATATAATTCTGTCCTATGTTTGGTACAATTCAGAACTGAATACTGGATTAGTTATCTTATGTATGGTGCAGTCTTAGACTAGCATAGACTATATTGTAAGATGGGGCAAACTTAAAAAGCTTTCAAAACTTATGGAACTTAAATGAAAGATCATATTCTGATCTCAAATTTCTAGTTATACTTTTCATATTAATGCGCCATGATATAGAGCACTTATGCACGACCATCAATCACTAGACTTAAGAATGTCGCTTTGAATTTACTACCCATGTGTTTTTCCTTTATCCATCACTCAAATACAAGGTAGCACACAAAGCCCCTTTGTGAATCAAAACAGCTTATATAGTTATAACCCAAAGAGACAAATAGGACTTAATCTATGTTTAGATCAATTTAGTTTGCACTCCAACAATAAACCACAAGAAAACTATCAATCCATAAAACTGAACAGATTTACCTTAAATTTCCACTAAAAAAAAACTTATCTAATTAAAACAATTGTCAAATACATAGTAATGAAGATAAATAAAGCAAATGGTACAAATAGGATGTAAAAAAGTTCAGCAAAAACGTAAAAGGAATAATAACAAAGAGATAGATAGAGATCTTATAGCTTTGTGCAGCTTCTAAATCAAAGCCATCGACATTCTCTTCAAACCTCTTTGAAACCTAGCTCATTCCAATCAACCAAAACAGAAAATTCCCAAATCAAAAACTGAAACCTGAATACAAAATAAAAACCACACACAAACTCTAATGGTAAATGTATACCTTGTACAAGCTGTAGCCGTGAAGAGCTTGACGAGCTCATCCATAACAATATCAAGAAGCAAATCCAAATTGATGCCTTGTAAGATGAACTTCTTGAACATTCTCTTCTTCGGCTACCCTATAGCAACTGCTACGTCCATCTCAACATCCACTTGTCATAAACAAGTCCCAAAATCCAACAATTGAAAAAAACCATTTTCATTTAACAAAAACAAATGGAAAAAAAAATGGTTTTCTGTCAGGGTGGCAAGGAATGGGAATTATAAAAATGATTAAATTTTTCTTTGTTGCAGTGTATTTTTTCTATATCTACCACTTACTTGGAAAAAAAATTGGAGGGTATGAACAGAATCAAGAACTTTGAACTCATCATTTTGAGTGATAATGGATAATAGCCTCAATATTCAAAAAATCAGTGAATGATAAGAAGCGAAGTGAAGGTTGAGAAATTGCGTGTAATTTGGAATTGGAGAAATAGAATGTTAGGCATTATATAAAAATTGACAAAGAAGAAAAAGGAGGAGGAGGAGGAGGAGGAGGAGGAAGAGGATTGAAGAAGAAGTAGAAAAGTTGAAGAAGAAGAAGAAGAAGAGAAGAATCGAAAAAAAACTCACCAAGGGTTTCTAGCAAGAGAGCTTTGAGAGAGCTTGTCCAGCTATAAGCCAGGTTTCTAGCGGGTTAGTTTTGTCCCAAGCCAGCAGTTTTATTTTTTTTTTTTCTTTAAGACAAGTTGTCCCTTTCACTGGGACTGTGTCTAATCCTAACTTGGCCAGTTCCATGAAACAAATAGTCCCTAAGTGTTAGCAAATATCATACAAAAATATAACATACAAAATAGTAGCAAAAATGGGGTATAATAAATAAATCACAAATATTAAGCTTAAAATAATAACCTTGTAAAATTTAGTATACAAAAAGCTAAACAACATATTATGAACAAAATTAAAAATAATAAACAAAAGATTAATATAAAGAACATAGTAAACATTAAATATGAATGAAGAATTTGAAATTTAAGTCGAATCTTATATTTCATACGATGTCCTTAAAATAGATTAGCCTTTCATCGGTGTTAATGAATCCAGATGTATCTATCTCCTCGGATACAATAGATTACGGATGCTCAAAATGTTCCCCTTTTGAGCTTCCCTCGGTGAACTTGAAATTGTCTTCTTTTTACCACGCAAAAGGACCGTAGACAATTCTAAGAACAATTTCACAAGGATACAAGAAAAATGCTATAGAAAATTTTCTCTTGCTCTTCCTTTATCTTGTCTTATTCCACACCAATATTGAGCTATATATATAGGCCTCAACCAGTAGGAAATTAAATAATGTTTTTAATATGGCTTGAATATGTTTAATAACGTTCACTATTAAATCTCATATTTAATTGGCCGTTGCAAAAGTTTTACAATTAAATCTTCTAATTTAATTGTTAGTGACTAATTCATTCAAAACTTGTAACTCTAAATTTGGTTTTAAAATCATATTTTTCAATAATCTCTCACATGAATAAATTTAACAGAATGAATTAAAAAGAAACTTGAGATATAAAACAAAAATAAATAAATAAAACTTTGGTGGTAAAGTTCTACAATCAAAACCTCCATAGGATAGATAGGTGTTATCTTTTGAACCTTTCCTTATAAGAATATATTTACTTTGTTGATTAAAGGGAGATGCAATGTCTTTGAACCTTTTGTCATTTGTGTAAATGATAAGATATATCTCACGTAGAATCCTTAATAGCACATTTCAGTTTTCACTATTATATTCATTTTGGTCATGAATATATCTCTGGTTCTACAAGAGTTTCTAAGGAGCCAAGCCCCATACAATTTGTCTTTGAAGCGGCCCCATTTATCTCTCACATAAGTGATTTCTTATCTAAGAATAACCCGCCTTACTATGCTCTAATTTTCCTAGACAAATCAGAATTATTAAAAGCTTATAGCTTAACGTTTTTTTAATAGACATTACGATTTCATCATAAGAATGGACAGGAGGATAACCCCCATAGTGATCTAACTCAATCTTTACAATTTAGTTTTTCTACTAAACCTAAATCTTGGAATTTCCCAGTCAACTAAGTTGGGTATCTATTGTACAGATTATCAAATTTCACTGGCTTTAATCCATTCCCCTCGATGATATCTCCAACTAATCTCTGTCTAGCTCTTTCAGAAAAATCTACAATATTATCTTTTGACTTTTCATTGTTAACAAAAATAACTCAAATCGAGATTAGTTGTCTCACGATATTCTATCTAGAATGTAAATTTCTAGATTTATCATTCCACCTTTTCACCATAAAATACTAAATCATTGTGGATTCAGTTTATATTTCATTTCCAATGATCATAATCATCATCTACTCAATTTGCTAACTTTGTAGATTATGTATAGTCTTGTACAACTAATCAAGTATACTAAACTTCCAATCATTTGGAATATTTTATTTGAAATACTCTTATCATTTTTATTGTGCTTCTGTATATATATCTGGGATTTTAGATGCATGCACAAGAAACAAAATACTATTATTATGTGCATATCCAATGATAATGCAATTAACAGTTTCTGAACCTATTTTCACCTTTTATGGTGTAGGTACATCCACATAAGCAAGACATTCCCATGTTCACAAGAATTTCTAGAAAGATTGTCTTCCTTTCTATAGAGTTCTTTCCCTTTACTTTAGAATACCTTAAAAGGTAATTTGCTAATCAAATTGCTTCCCCCCCACATCATCTTTGCATCCATTATTTCCTCTATATTTTACCTTTGCCATTAGCAAATGTACATAATAATAGTCACCAAAATAGTTCTAGAAAGGAACTATACAAATTCCAACAATTCTAGAACAAATTTTCAAGCATAGCACGGGCCTTTTAAGGCAACCACATAAAAATGAAGATCATTTACCCTAATTAGCTCCCAAGCCTCCTAAAACATACTATCATAATAGATTATAGTTTGTTTCATGGTTCAATTATGAGGATATTTAACAATATCAACTTTCTCACACCAATCCTATGTTATTACTCATAAGTCAATCGTTTAGGAAAATTGGGCAGCCCATTCATTATTCCATGTGTCTAGATGCATCAAACCCAAGATTTCATCCAATTGATTGGAAACAACCAATTAAAAAGATTGTGTAGAAAATCTTCACCCTCTTTGGTAACAACGAATTCCCTTGTTTGTCTAGAAATTCTTCAATCAAACATCATGAAAAAATTATCCAGATAAAATATAAAAAATCTCAAAAACATGTTAGTTTTCTTTTGAAATCCATGATGCTCAGGTCAACATGGATTTAGTCTAGCACCTGGTCTTTGCTAAAAACCTTGAAATCTATCTTAAGATTGTTAGAAAATATTATACAAAAATCTAATATACAAAATAGTAGCAAAGATGGAGCATAATACATAAAGTACAAATATTAAGCTTGTAAAATTTAATATACAAAGAGCTAAATTACATATTCCAGATAAAATTAAAAACAAAAAACAAAATATTGATGCAAAGAACTTGGTAACCACGAACTCTGGATAAAGATTTTGAAATTTGAGTTTGAGGCCTGTGTTATGAATAGTATTCTTAAGACAGATTCACTTTTCACTTATGATAATAAATTCATATGTGTCTGTCTTCCAAGATACAACAGATTAGAAAAGTTTTAAAGATTGTATCTTTGAGTTTCTCTTGAGGAACTTAAAATTGTCTTCCTTCTACCACATGAAGGACCCTAGACAATTCTAATAACAATTTTAGAAAGATACGAAAAGAAAGCTATAAAACTTCTTGTCTTGCTCTCCCTCTATCCTATCTCATTCCACTCTTTTTCCACACCAAAATTGAGCTATACATACAGGCCTCAACTAGCATAAAATTAATAAGGTTTTTAATATAATTTTAAATATATTTAATAACATTTGCCATTAAATTTTTGTTACAAATATTTTACAATTAAATTCTTCTAATTTAATTATCCGTTACAAAATTTATAACTCCCATATTTAAAAAAAAAAAAAATAATCAATTAACAAGCCATTTAATTTAGATGTTACAAATATTAAATTTGGTTTTAAAACCAAATTTTTCCAACAATATGTAAAAAGTGAGTTTGTAAAGAGATGTCTCGTTTCTTAAGCGATCTACATAGGTTAAAAATATTCATGAAACAAAATTGTTCCATCTTTTGCTAGGAAAATCTTTTTTTTTATTTTTATAGTTTTAAATAGCGTAAAAAATGTGATATAACACATGTATTACTAATTCGTTCTAACAAAATACAATACATACAGTTCTGTAACCCAAAAAAAAAATAAAATAAAATAAAATACATGGAAGTGACAATGTTGGTTAATCCATACTAAAAATATGATAACCCAACATGATCCATAATATAAAACAAAAGCAATATTAGTTAAACGAAATATTTTTTATTGCCACTAATATATTTTTCGTTTTTTCTATATTTTATTTTATGAAACACTAATATACTATTTGTCTATCATTAAATATTTAATTAAAAAAAAAAAAGGAAAAGAAAAAGGAAGAGGAAAGGTTGTGTTCGAATTGGCATGTGCCAACGGCTAGAAAAATGGTAAAATTAAGTTCAACTGAGTACGCTTCGAGGAACTTTGGTTATGGATCTCAAAAAGTTGTTCCACAAAAAGAACAATCAAGCAAAATCAGATAATGTACGGCACCATGGATCTACTTATCTGTATCGATCCATTGAATGCCTGCAACATTTTATCGGGCAGATCATTTTATTTTTTTCTTCTTATTTTATTGCATACACGTTTTCTTTTAGTCTTCATTAAAAAGCAAGCATAAAAGGCATTCGTAATTTTTATGTAATAATATATATATATATATATATATATAATATTCCAAGATGCTTATTCATCAACAAAAATAAGTAAATAAATAAATAAACAAACTCTAAGATGCCAATTATTTAAATAAACTTTTTAAACTTTTAATTTCAAACCCAAAAATTTTAGTCACCCTTTTTAGACCATCCAAAATTTACTTTCGATAATATAATCGCATCAGATACCACAAAAAAATTTGAAATATATATTTCATAAGAAATAATATATATATATATATATATATATATGGATTAACATCTTTAAAAACTTGTTATATATACTCTTTTAAAACAGAGATAAGAAAGGTATATGAATTTCCAATTTATCAAAAAGAATTAAAAATAAATAAAAATCTGTAGCCAAATGAATTTCCATTATTTTTTGTGTCCTTTTATTCGCAATGGTTTTTGCATTTTGCTTTTCAATATCTGAATAAATGACAAATGAAGAAAAGAAGAAAATGGAAACACTGTGCCAAGGCAATGTTTAATTAGAAAAGACAATGCAACTTATTCCTTTCTACAAAACAAAAACGACGTCGCAGTCTTAGCATTCTCCATTGTCCTAGTGAAACGCCAGAGGAACTTCATGGCCAACAAATTCAAGGTCTCTTACCGAGCTCCTCTTGCAGTTGCAGAGTCTGTTCAAGCCAATACCAAGACTCATCCATCAAGTCAGGGCTCAATCTGAACATCAAAACACAGAACTCCATCTGATTCAAAACCCCATCACCGTCCAAATCACCTTCTCGAACCATGCACACAAGCTCATCCTCTCTCAAATCCTGAAGGCCCAGAAGTGCAGAGTTCCTCCTTAAGCTCTCCAGCGTGATCACACCCATGTCCTTGTCCATCAGCAACTGAAACCCATTACAGAGCTCCTTTATCAGGCCCTCCCCACCAAGTTTATCAGCAATTACAGGAAGCAAATCTTCAAAATCTGCCATTGATTTTAATTACTAGGAGATAATTAGGACAGCAAATTAAAACCTCCTCTTTCTGTATGTATGTGTTTCTTGGGGGAAGAGATTGGAAGGGAAAGGAATGTATATATAGTATTATGGAAAGCAGGGAGGCTTCTCGGAAGGGGAAGAGTTTGGTCCCCCAATGGATGACAGCAAAGGAACAGACTCTTAATGGCTGGTCGGCTTTGATTCTCCCATATTTGAGAATGCAAATTGCCTCTGTTGTTTCGGAGAAGTTTGTTACCTCTTTTTTTTAACAAAGTTGTTTTTTGTTTTTGATTTTAGACTTGGCCATGCTCTTTGCGAAAAGTGAGAATTGAGAAAGAAGTAGTCAAATAAAGGGTACCACTCATTTTGTTCCATCTTCTTTTGACTTCCACACGATGGGACTCATGGGAAGCAGAGTTAGTTTTGTAATTTGAGGGGTATTATCGTCATTCAATGGGATTTAGACTTTAGACTTCTTTTATCTTTTTGACTTTTACCACTAAGGCTACTTCCACATTACATAGGAAACTGTAAAAGGTAATTTACCCAAAAAAAATATAAAAATTAAACTATTAAAAGGTTGGCAACTGCTATGCTCTTTTGGTTGAGGATTGAGTCATGTTGACTCCTTTTTAAGGGAAATTTTTGAAGTTTCCTACAAAATTCTTCACAAGTATGGCAGAAGATGCACATGGGGTGGGGATGGATTTGGTTTTATTTATTTATTTATTTATTTTACTTTTATATTTTGTTTAAAAGGTTGCATACATATCAGATTCTCAAGTACTTGATCAATGATTTTAAATTGTGGTGCTATAAAATAATTTTTCTTGTTACATCTCACACCTAATTAATGAATCGTTCACGGTAAGCAAAATTTTAAGACCGTTTAAACTTTGATTTTGATTTTGAACCTTTTTTTTATTTTTCTTTTTAAATGGAGACCTAATGGCTAAACTACAAAACATTCACCATTCTAGAGACAAACTCACAGTACAATCAACTTCTAACAAGTGAAACGCTATCTTACGAGTATAATTATATACCCAAAAAAAAAAAAAAAAAAAAAAAAAAAAAGAGAAAAATGAAAACTTGTTCCATATATTAATGTATGACTACAATTAGCCTGAGATTATGGCATTTATATATAATATTCCAATGTAATGCCATAATGATCCCAGAACAAGAATACTTTTTGTCAATCCAGCAAACATCGATAAATGAATCAAACTCCTCCTATAGTATTTTACAGAATCCCATTATCCAAACAAGTTAGGCCCTAGATCAGTTCCCAAACCCTAGCTAAGATGCACACTGGCTTAGGGACAACAGTCTTATAACAACCAACTCGGATGTTCTATTGGGAACGCCACCCAGTCATAGAAAGTGTGCAAGCAAATGTTAAATTCATATTTTAGTAAAATGGACAATGAATTACAAGTGTAATTTTGTAATTATATATATATATATATAGAGTCTATCTAGACAGTTTGCATATGGACTATGAATATTGAGGATGAATTTTAAAAAAATCATTGTTTATACTATCACACGGAAAGAATATTGATGACTATTTTTTAAAAAATCATCGTCAATACTCATGATCTGCGTATATACCATCCAAGTCGAAGAATTTTCCTTTATATATATATATATATACATATGTTCTTATCGGAGAATCTTGATTTAATTAAATAAAAAATACTTAATGCTTACGTAACAAATGTGCTTAGGTTTAAGCATGGGATAAAATGATAAAGTTAATGTGCTTAGGTTTAAGCATGGGATAAAATGATAAAGTTAAAATTTTCTAATTAGAAAATTTTTGTATACATACACAAATATATAATAAGGATATTATAAAGAGAAATTGTAAAAGATATATTCATAATATTTATATCTATATGATTTTCCTGATCTGATGGGTGTGGACATGTGTCCTTCATAGTCTCTCTCTATATATCTCTTCCATGTCAAAACCATATATATATATATATATATATATATATATGACACTTAAGTATATATATGACTAGTCGGTTCCTTTTTTCCAGAGGGAGTTGTATACGCGTTTTGGCCGTGTACAACAATCTTACTTCACCACTGCCGTGCCACCGCAAATAATAATCCCTTTATTTTTTAAGCTTTAACTCCCACTTTTGTCAACAAACAATTTATTTTCTCCCTTTCTCCATCTGTCAAAGAGTGCCTAAGGTCAGTCTTTAAGAACCTCCCAACACTTTCTAATTTTTTTTAATTCTTGTTTGAATTTTCCTATTCGTGGATTTTCCCCTGTATATTCTCGATTGTGCCACATTAATTTGGACCCGAAATGAGATTGCTATCTTGAAGGCTTTCAAAGACTTTTCCTTCCAAGAAAGAGCGTGTCAAATTCCATGAATTGTGTAGGGATTCCCTTAAGAAAGAGGTCTTAAAGGAGAAAAACTGATTGGGAAAAAAAAAAAAAAATCCCGAGTTCAAAGAAAAATCACTCCTGGAGTTCTAATTATCAAAAATATTTCTCTAATAGTCCTCAAGAAATGATAAATTTGACCTCTTAAACCAGCTTTGGAATTTGAGATAAACCAAAAATGGTGAATGTTTTAAAGCTCCAAAAGGAAATAAAATGAAGAAGTAAATATTTGGGAGGCCAACAAAATTGGAGGAAAAATGGAAGCAGCTGCAAGCATGAAGAGAAAATGAGCTGGCCATCCGAAAGATTGAATTGGTTCCTGAGCAAGATAATCAGATGTATGACCCAATATAAAATTATTTCATAATAAGGAAGAGCTTATGAAGACGAAATGGAGCTGGTAATCCTAAGGAGCAAAATAATGTGTTGTATGACTAGTTAATTCATAACAAATATACCTATAGGCTTAAGATTTTTCAGAATATGATATCAATATTCAGGCCGGCTTAAGGCATAGGCGCCTAGGCCCCCATCTTATTGGGCTCTCAAAAAATTTCATATATATATGAGGCCGGCTACAATGAGGATCGACGGTATGAATTAAATCCGGACAAAAAAATGTGCTGAAAATGGGAGCCGTTGGATTTTCATATCTGGAATGAATAGTCTAGATTCAAGCTTCGTCACGTGTGAATTTTTCCCCAAAGCTCTCCTTCCCTCTCGCATCAGCTTGCATTTCAGCTTGCATCAGCTTTTGCCAAAATTCCAAATCACAGCAGCTCACACGAGCTCCCAACCTACATTCCTCTTCTAGCTTGCTTCCACCCTTCCCAACCCACCATTGCAACCACCATTCGGGAGCCAACCACCATATATATATATATATATATATATATATTCATCATGGTCTCCAGAGGGATCCATCTATGGCGCTAATCTTCATTTCATGTTGATTACTTGTTCCTTTATCCATAGGTAGTTTTTGATTTTTTTTTTTATAAATAATTTCTTAAAGTTTTGGTTAATTTCTCTTTTTAGTGATTTAGTTGCTGCTAATTTGAAATGTGACCCGGACTGATTAAAGTAAAAATGCTAATTTTTTTCATAAATTTAATTCATTCTTTTAGCTAGTATTCACCAAAAAAGAAAAGAAAAGAAAGAAAGACAGATATTTTCTGTTCAGCAATGGTTTCCGTATGCTAATCTTTCCTTTAATTACATATGTATGTATTTGCTGGGTTATAAATATATTTTTATATATATTGGGCTTTTTCTTCATTGAATTTTATGTTTAACTTACTAAAGTAAAGTTGCTTAAAAGACTCTAAGTTAATCTACAGTCAATGATGGAAATGGTCATGATGTAAACTTTAACATTTCAATTCCCACTGTCTTCCCATCTAAGCAATTCATGGTAAAATTTTAGAAAATGGGTTTTCTAAAACAAATAAAAAAAAAAAACAGGGGTAATAAAACATGCACTGGGAAAATTTTGGTTGACAACTTCACTCATGTACTTAGCAATGAAGACAAAAAACTGGAAAAATTTTCCCAGCAAAAAAATTGGGCTGGCCGGTGGAACTTGAAGACAGAAAATGGTGCGCTGGTATGGCTTGCGTGCAAGCTTGGTGGTGGCTCAATGTAGCTGGAACGGGTGGGTGGGTTTGTGGAAGCAGAGGAGAAGAAAATAGAAAGGTGCGAATGGGAAGGGGAAAGGCAAAAATTTACACGTGAAGAAACTTGAATCTGGACCGTTCAGTCCAGATATGAAAATCCAACGGTTTCTATTTTCAACACATTTTCGGTCCGGATTTAATTCATACGGTCGGTCCTCGTTGTAGCCGGCCTTATTTATATATATATATATATATATATATATATATGGGAAATATAATTATTAATTTATTTTGAAAATACAAAAATTTTGATTTAAAAAGAATTTTAAATTATCTCTGATTGATTATTTATTTTGTATGTGATTCCTAGTTGATCATTTATTGCGATAATAATTTTTAATTATTTTTATTTTTGAAAAATAATACCAATTAAATCTAATTAAACATTTTATATACCATAATTAATTAGACTTTAATGATAAAAGAATAGTGAAAAATATGTTAAATACTTCTCTTGTTTATACACTTTTTTCTCGTTTGGTTATGCGTTTTTTCTAATCAGGCTCATTTATTTTTATCATTTTTTATTCACTTATCTTTCATATTTGTCTAATTTTAGTATATAATTTGCAATTTTGATCCTAATGATTTTAAAATAAAAAATAAATTTATAAGTTATTATTTATGTTTAATGAATTTATATTATTCATTCTCATAATAATTTTTTTTTTCATTGTCTATGAATTTATGATTTTAGTTATTTAATAATTGTTCTTTCTGTTCATAAAAAACAAAACTTTATATTTCTCTAATTTATGCTTTCATTTTTTTTTCTTTATATCTTAATTCAAATTAATTGATTAGATCTATTTTGAAAACCAAAAGTCTAAAAAAAAAAAAAAATTTATCAATAAAAATAGCAGTTGAGATATTAAGCTTTATATAAAAAATAATTTTTTGCCCAAAGCATGGATTTATTATTGTTTATTAGTATAGCTTCAGGAGAAAGAAGCTTTTCAAAATTAAAATTAATAAAATATTATTTATGTCCAACTATGTTTCAACAATATTAAACAATTTAGCAATTTTATCAATTAAAAAATATTTATTATCAAATCTTGAATATAAAATTTTAATTAATAACTTTGCATTAAAGCAAAAAAAGAAAAAATATGATTTTATATTAAAAATATATATTTTATTAAAAATAATATTTAATTAAGGTCCCCAATATTGTTTTTTGCTTAGGGCCTTAAAAATTGTTGAGACTACCCTGTCAATAATACAAATTTCTTCATACAAAATATGTTCCAACAAAATTCTTCTTTTTGTTTGTTGTTTTACGGAGAAATGTGACTTGAGTATAGATTTTATGAAATCAACCAATGTGGATTATATAAAGAAAGAAACTAAGCTTGCTGGTGAGAATAAAACGTTTTTTCTTTTAATTGAAATTGTTCATTACCAAACTCCTTATCTTACCGAAAGTGGTAATCCAAACATTACCTTAACATTTTATTAAATTATAATAATTGTTTTTAATTGAAATTCTTTTGAACCAAACTTTCTAATGTTCACCAATATTAGGATATTGTGGTATGAGACATACAATTACAGATGAAGTAAAAATTATAAAAGTGAGAAATTTATGTGAAGAATATCAAAATAAAATACATACAAAATAATAGATAATTGTAGAAGAATTTTATTACAACAAAAGAATATAATAATTTCTCTATATAATAAAAAAGGTACAATTGATAATACCTTCTTTTTTATAATAAGAGAAAACACTCTATCTCTTACACAAAAAAAGGAAAAAAAAAAAAAAAAGGACACAAGTATTTAGGAGAAACCCCTTTTAAAATTTTTCTCTCTAATACTCTCCTTCTTTCTCTCTGTTTCTAAGTATATGAAATAAAGGGAGTGAAACATATATTTATAGTGGAGGAAGGCAGCAGAGAAAGAAAAGAAAAATAATTTTTGCCACCTATATATGCCGGTTGTAAGCCGTTATTGGAGCTTGAAATGTGCTGTATATAGATAGCAAATGCATTGCCACCGCCTTTGACTTTGTCGAAAGGCTTTATCCAAAAAATGTTTTACAGTCATATATCTCCCATTTAAAGTTATTTTTGCTTTAACCTTTCTACCTCCCGATCTACATCACATAAACTTATCAGTACTAATTGGGTTTGTTAGAACATCTGCTATGTTGTTTCTAGTATGAATTTTCTGTAGATCCATATTATCTTCTTCTTTCACATTCTCACAAACAAAGTGAAATGGTACTCATATGTGTTTTGTCTTTGAGTGATATACTGCATTATTTGCTAAATGCAAAGCACTTTCACTATTACAAAACAAAGTGTTTTTTTTTTTTTTTTTTTTTTTTTTTTTTTTTTTTTTTGTCCAAGCTCCTCTAGTAGCATTTGAAACCATATCGATCTTTGCTAGCTTACAAAGTTGTAATATATTTGGCTTATGTTGTACAAGTAGCCATGACATATTGTAATTCTGAAACCTAGTTTACACCTCTTCCAACAAAAGTAAACATATATCCTGTGGTGGATTTGCTTTTGTCAAGAAGATAATATTTTTCTAAAAAGAAAAAAATATATGTAATTAATAAAACACAATAAATGATTTTTTTTTTCAAATTATCATTGAAAAATAATTTTAAAATTAAATATATATTTATGTCATAAACATTTAAACAATATTAAAATCTATGTTACATAAGCATAATTTGCATTCATTATTAGAGATGTTCTTAGATTCGTTTATAGATCATTTAAACAAGTAAAAAAAAAAATAATAATAATAGTAATTAAAAAAAAAAAAACAATGAATATAGATTGGATATGGGTTGAGCATGGATACCGGTGGTCAATTGGTTCGAGTTTAGCAGATTTGGCATGCCTGCTTGTTGCCATTTGTAAATTCAAAGAGCAGAGGGGCATACCGGTCCAGTTGTAGCCGGTTCGGCCAAGTCTATGCTTCTGTGCGCGCACCCCACCCCCAAGTTCGAGTGGCAGTGCAGCAAATGCTGCAAAAACTACCCAAAAGAATAAAAAAAGAGCAAAGGGGTAATTATATTTTACACCATAAGAAATTAAAATTGGACTGCCCTTGGGGAAAAAAAAAAAAATATATATATATATATATATATATATATATATATATATATATATATATATATATATATATATATATATATATATGGCTACTAAAAGAATCAAATCGGTTGATAAGGTTGTAAATAAGTACGAGTAGCTCGTAACCAATTCAAGATCAATTCAGTTTTATTATTAAAATGAGTTAATCTTAAATAATAAATGAAACTTACAAGCCAATCATGAGAAAAAAAAAAGAAAAAAAAAATAACTTAGTGAATAGCTTGTGAATAGTTTGAATTTATTAATTATATACGTTTCTATATGAATTATTTTATTAATTTAAATATATTAAATACTTATAATACGTAAATAATGTTTTTTAAAAATATAATAAATAAAATTATTAATAATTTAGTGATAAAAATAAATTAAATAATATCGAATGTTTAAATTTTAACTTTTTTTTATATTTAAACAAATTGAATTGAACTAAACTCGAGCTTGTCATGAACGAGTTAAGCCAAGATTTCAAAAGTTCGTTACCTTAAACCTAAATTAAGTATATCATGCAAGTCAAGCTTGAAAATCTTAATACTAAACTCGACTTAGCTCGTTTGCACTCCTATTAAACCAAGAAGAAGTTCCGTTTCCTCCAATCAGTATGGCTACCAAAAGAATCAGACTGGACGAAGGAGAAGAAGACCAACTTTCAAATTTACCAGATCACATTATCCATCAAATCCTCCCATTCCTTCTCTCAGTAGTTGCAGCCCAGATGAGTGTTCTATGCAAGAGTACGTTGGTGGCATATTTGGGTTTCGGACCCGTGCTTATATATTTTAGAGAATCTTTGTTGTAGTCTTTGAGCGAGAGAAATTCATCAAGCTCACTGAAAAGTGTATGAATCTCAACTGAAACACATGAACATAAATTATATGCTTACATAGTTATAAGCTCCACAAGCGTTACTTTGGCCGTGGTAAACGCATAGATGGTTGGTTAAATAAAATTGTTGATCGGAGCAAGGTAAAGGATATGGAAACCTTAGTCGTGCCAGGTTTAAAGGGGAAGACATACTGCTAAACCTAAAACGTTCTCCATGCAATGACTCCTCCACCTTATGTTTGTGAGCCCTTCTCATATGCCATTTATAGAAGTAGATATAATGATATACGTAGATTTGGTCTAGCTATCTGGTCCTATAAAAAATTTAGAATGATGGCAGAGGATTCAAAAGTCTTCTAGAAATATGTCATTCTTGTTTATACTTGTAGTAGCAACGATGAATTATTGTGATTGAATCCATTTTTAACTACTAAGTTTTAACTTAGTTACAATGTTGTTTTAGCTTAAAGTACCCTGGATATGGTTGTGGTTAATGCCCTATTTTCTTGTATTTTCAGCTAAGGTTTGGTAAATAAAGAAAAGTTTCTTGCTTGAAGAAATTTTTTTGCTAGTTTGAGTTTTATACTAGGGTCTGTTGAGCTGAAAATCCTGTATTCCTCTTTCCACTAATTGTCTCAAGTAAGACAACTCCAAAGCTAAAAATATCAGATTTGATAGAGAAAAATCCAATTTACTGCATATTCTGGAGACATTAAGCTTCTGCATGACAATGATAGATCACGGTGGTCAATATCTTATGAAAGCATTTTGACGATGATATTGCATATATAAAAAACTCTGTAGGTGATGGCATCAGTTAGTTTGCCATCACCTAAAAATACTTACTAAGTTCTAAAAACTCTGTAGGTGATGGCATCAGTTTGTTTGCCATCAGCTTGTTTTGTACTAGGGTCCGTTGGCCTGAAAATCCTGTATTCCTCTTTCTACTAATTGTCTCAACTAAGACAACTCCAAAGCTAAAATATCAGATTTGATAGAGAAAAATCCAATCTATTGCATATTCTGTTGATATTAAGCTTCTGCATGACAATGATAGATCATGGTGGTCAATATCTTATGAGGGCATTTTGATGATGATATTGCATATATAAAAATACTAAGTTCTAAAAACTCTGTAGGTGATGACATCAGTTTGTTTGACAATGATAGACATGGTGGTCAATATCTTATGAAGGCATTTTGACGATGATATTGCATATATAAAAATACTTACTAAGTTCTAAAAACTCTGTAGGTGATGACATCAGTTTGTTTGACAATGATAGATCACGGTGGTCAATATCTTATGAAGGCATTTTGACAATGATATTGCATATATAAAAATACTTACTAAGTTCTAAAAACTCTGTAGGTGATGGCATCAGTTCGTTTGCCTCCAAAAATCCTTGCGATGCCAAAGTCTGATATATTTGCTTTATCTCCTTATGTAGAAGAACATTGCTGGTTCTTAAGTCTTGAATGATCTTCAGTCTAGAGTCTCATGATTTAAAAATGTTATGATTCATTTTTCAGAAATAATAGAAACAATAAGTTTGTTACAATAAATATATGAGGATATCAAATGATGGCGGGTGGCAACTTGATATAACTAATGGAAATGACATTGACAACATCTTTGGCTATCGACCATCTTCTAATGTGACAGTCAGCTCATTGTTGGAACAAGTTTCTGGTTTACTTGAAGAAGAAGCTTTGCTAGAAGGGCATCGTCTAACTACAAAGGCTGGTTGTTTAGGTGTTGGAAGGGTTGCGGTTTCACTGCCAAGCATGAAAACTACATGAGACATGGTCGGACGGTCACTTGGGTCCTCTTGTACACATAACAGTCCCACTGTTATGCACCTCAAATACTCCTCTTTCTTGCAGCTTTCACTTAATGTCTCCTCAATTAAATCCAAGGCCCTGTCTTCTTTCCACAAATGCCATGTCTGTAAAACAATTTTACTTTTAAGAAAAACGAGTATGTGTTAGCTTGGAAGTGGAAGATGGCAAACCAAAAAACTTACATAGCCTAGTAGACTCAAAGCTTGCTCCGGTTGGTAAAACCCTGTGTTCCTTTTTCCACTGATAATTTCAATTACAACTACACCAAAGCTAAAGACATCAGACTTTACTGAAAATAGCCCATCTAATGCATATTCTGGAGACATATAGCCGCTGCAAAATAACAACAGCTGAATAAGAGAACCTTTAGCAGATAAGTTTTGATAATTTATATAAATCTTAGTAAACTTACTAGGTTCCGACTACTCTTTTCGTGTTTTCTGCAGTTTCATTGCCTCCAAAAATCCTTGCCAAACCAAAGTCTGAAATCTTGGGGTTCATCTTTTCATCTAGTAGAATGTTGCTGGTTTTCAAATCTCTGTGAATAATTCTTAACCTCGAATCTTGGTGAAGATAGAGAAGTCCTCGAGAAATTCCCAAAATGATGTTAAAGCGCATGTCCCAATCCAATATCATGCACAGCCTTCTATCTTTCATTTTCCATTTTTATAGCATCATTAGTTTTTTTTTTTTTTTTTTTTTTTTTTTGTTATCAATAAATATACAACATATTATGCAGTAAAAAATCATTAGAAATATAATCAAATGACTAACCAAATATGAAAGAATCTAAGCTTCTGTTGGCCATGTATTCATAGATTAACATCTTTTCTTCTCCTTCAACACAATAACCCAAAAGTCTAACCAGATTCCGATGTTGAAGTTTGGCAATCAGCAGAACTTCATTTTTAAATTCCTCATGGCCTTGTCCGGAACCACTTGAGAGCCTCTTTACAGCAATTTCTTGTCCTCCTGGAAGGCTACCCTGATATTTGCCAGTTCCAAACAGACATCTCCTTGTTTAACAGGAAGCAGTTATTTTAAATCTATATGAGTATTAATGGAAGGGTTAGTTACCTTGTATACAGGTCCAAACCCCCCTTGTCCAAGCTTGTTTGCGTTGGAAAAGTAAGCTGTAGCAGCAAGTATGCTTTCCAAATCAAAGAAAGGTACATCTATGCCTTTTGCATCATCCTCTTTAAACCTTCCTGATTCAATCAAGCTTTTAACACGTCTCTCACAGTCATATAAGTGAAGAACTGCATTCTTTTGCATACTTCCCCCGCTATCTGAATTTCAAAAAATAAAACTCCTCATTTTAGTTACTTACAGTTCATATCAAATTATACAGCTAAAATTGGTTAGTTCCGTCTTTTCAGGTTGGATTCATATTCAAACAAACACACACACACCCACACACACACACACACATATATATGTATTTATTAATACTGGCCTAGGCTTTCTGTTTACCTTGTCTCTTGACAACCTTTCTTCTCCGTAAACAGATATAAAAAATAGTGCTTGAGAGAATAATTAGCAAAATTATACTTGGAAAAGTTATCCCAATGATCAGAGCCAAGGTCATTTTTCCTCTCCCACCAGTTTCCTTACTGTAATCATCACCTGCATACATTAAAAGGGACACGTCACTTGGATAATATTATGAATGTGCTATAGTCAGTCAGAGATTGCATGACAATATGCATAACAAGTAAAGAAAATTTGTTTTTATCTAAAAAGTAAATAAAACCTGTCTTCCTTGATTTAATAATTGATTAATATACGACTGCAAAGAAAACTACAAAAGATTTGCCATGCGTAGTTTATTTTATATATTAGAATATGATGAAGATGCATTCAGAAAAGAATATCTCTCCCCTTTCATACGAGTTAAAATCATTCTCAATAACAAAATCCTAAATGGTAGAATTGCTGCCAGTAGCTGTATTGGTCTAAATTAGTTTCATCAATAACCAAAATTTACCAATAAAAGGAAAATAATTGACTAATTTTTCTTATTATAAACTGATACCTGCAGTACATTTCAATTTCAAGTTATCCCATCGAAAATTTATGTTGCAGATGCACCTGTTCTTTCCTTTTTGAGTTGCACTGCAAGTTGAATTAGGCCAATCCTGGCAGTCAGCAGAGGAAGAACAAGGTGGCTCCAATGGTGGATCCCATGAAATTTCTACTATGTCTCCATTTTTAAATGATATTTCAGAACTAGAATTGGCTAGATCAGCATTACACCTTCCGGTCAAATGAAATGGTAATGCTTGGTTGAGCAGCAGAGTTTTGCCTCTTAAACTATTTTTACAATTATCTGCTTCTTTGGTTTGGATGACAAATTTCTGTGTGTCTGGATTGATGCTTACAACTTGATATGCGCCACTGGGTGTCTCAAAGCTAACCTGGTCACTGGAGCTGTTGCAGCGAAAACTGTAATACAAGGGATCACCACATTTTGGTCCAGTGCTAAGGGGATAAGGGATCAGGTTTGTGCCACATGTTTCACAGCTCCTTGCTGTTGATTCTGCAGAAAGACAATCTACTTGTAATATAAAAAACCAAAAGGAACTAAGGCTAGTCATAAAGAATAATAAGCTGATCCACTTTGATTCACAAACTTTTGAAACCATGGTAAATCTATCAATTGCAATTCTTGTTGTTAACAGAAAATAGGGTACTAATGGAAATTGGCCAAAAGCACATCTTATCTCACATATCTTATCATTCTTTCAATATCAATATACTAGACAATAACTTCTGTTGGCTCTGAATGGCCTACCTTCATTACTAAGGTGTAAGGCCACCCTTAATTTGGAGTCCATTTATAATGATTGAAGCTTTAGAGGTTTAACAATAAAACATTATCCGACTTACGCTGCTTTGTCAACATAGAAGTACCATTACCAAATTGCTTGAAATTTTTGGATAGTCAAGATAACTCAAGGAACTTTTAGAAAGAAAGATTCTTACCAATGTCTGAAACTGCTACACGTACATGGAGATTCTGGCCGCTGTCATACTCCTCCTGAAGATTGTCAAGATCCTCTGACCATATCCAACATGTAGAGCTACCAGTTCCACCCCGTCGTGTCATGTCAGCTTCTTCATATAAATAAGCTTGGCACTGACAGTTGTTAAGGCATTCAATTTTGCACTCCATTTCATTCTTTGCATTAAATTGAGAGTCAGGGTCTCCAACTTTCATCATCTTTAGGTTCAAGAATGTGTCACCCTTAGCAGTATTGCCACATGTAATTGACTTCCTCGCACATCCAGCTGAATAATCTCCAGTATTCCAATTTTCTGGTGAGGTTGGCTTGAAACCAGGCAAACACTTGCAGATCAGGTCATTTTTACTATTACAGCTACCAAAATTTCCACAAGCATTAAACACACTGCACTTATCTCTGGGAACTGCCCAGATCAATGACCAAACCTTCTGAGTATCCAACAAAAAATACTGAATTTGGCCAGAAAAACTCATTACAAGTCTTGTATGAATGTATAATGATGATGTGAGATATGGAACAGAGTTATTACGGACTACCGTAGAGGTGAAATTTGATAGCAAGTAAAGTATTGCAGAAGGCATCTCATTGAGACCAATGAATTTACCTGAGATTCCACTCCTCCAGTACTTAACAGATCTCTTCAATAAGATGACTTGGTTCATTCTTTCTTGATCTTGCTGAAATGAAAAGTTCCCTACTGCTGGATCATCATAACTTTTCCATGAAGTCAATACTAAATTTTCATCCAACTTCATTCCCGGAAGAAAGGTATCAGTTGGATTTTCAAAACTCTGCCAGAGAATTGTAACAGAGTTGTTCTGCTGCTCTTCATAGGTCAGTGCAAGATTCCCAGTATCCAGTATCATTGCTATCCTGTTCATTGATGATGATCTTTCAATCCTAGTGGACCAGTAAGTTTCCCCATTTTTATCTAATACCTTGAGATTACCATCGTCTGCGATGGTAAAAACACCACCAGTATCTGAAAGAGGGCTATCTCGGTTGGCAACCCAAACAACTATCCGAGGACTTAACCCATAGTACCATATTCCAACATATCTTCTATTATCGGGGCTTCCATTAGGAGTAAAAAATCCTAATTCAAATCTTTGTCCCGATGAAACCAGAGTAGTCCCCCTTGAATCATCACTAAGGAAACTGTATGATGTGATGCTGTCTTTAGCTGAGCAACATAGAAAAGAAGTGCATAACAAGAATGTGTACAAAAAGAAGATATGCGACATGTCATTTACCGACCAACTAATGATGATTATTCTTCCAATCTTCTTTCTTTTGCTTACCATGTTTATAGAATGTAAGTGTCTGGATTTTTCTTCTGAACCAGGAGGCAAACAGTAAAAAGCTAATCCCAACTTTTCCACAGAAGCTGCTGCCAAGATTCAAAAGACTTTACTTTCTAGAAGAGTGCTCTTCCTGCTGTTTTTCATTATCTAGAATGTCCCCACATAACTTGACAGGATGTTGACAATTTGCCAGGACTTAATTGGTCAGCTGGAGTGAAATTCATTTTCTCTTTCATAATTTGAAGTGGCAGGACACTTATATCCAATAGTTAAGAATGAAGCCCTGAAGTTAAAAAGGCAAGGGAGATAAATAAGCAGAAGGAATTTGAAAGGCGAAAACAATGCTCATTTATAGAGCGTACAGAGACATATTTTCCATGAAACATAATATGAAAAAGCAAACGGAGGCAGGCACCACCATCAACTTAACAAATTTGATTTCCTAGACTCCGTATATAGAGAAAACTCATTCTATGTTTTGCTAGTGTCTGAACGATCTTGGAAAGCAAATATCTCAAGGTCAATTTGGTAAATGGATCTATGATGTTACTGTTTCAGTTGGGAGGATAATATAATAATAATAATAATCTGCAAATCTCAGTGGTAATACATTAGACTAAGTTGAATTATTGCTCATTGTTTGTCTGATTATGTTTTTTAATTTTATTTTTATCATCTTTCATTTTGTGGTCCCATGTCTTTTTTTTTTTCTTCCTCGAGAAAAAATTTGACAATGTATTAGGCGGGTTTCTTTTCATGAAACAATATCTGTCTCTTCTTTTGGTTTTTCAATTAAAATTTTCATGATAACGACTGACAAAGACCATTGTCAATGTGCATTCTTTTTTTTTCTTTTTTCTTTTTTATAACTTCTAAGGTAATACTTGCATGAACCTAAGCTTACAAAATAACTTTTTTATTCTAGTTGGCCTCGATAAAAAGAAAAAGAAAAGGTATGCAGTAACGTCTTACGAGGCCACTATTTGTCAGTCCGCATTGGAATAAGAATTTGGAAAACATGTGCAGCTGAATGCTGTGGATGAACTGCAGACTGGTTCTCATGGTGGTTCCCACTGGATTTTGAGACTTTGTAAATTCGTATTTCTAAACACAGTGCCCCTGGAATTTGATCTGTCAGGCCATTGGAGCATTCCTTATTTACATTTTTAACACTTCGGTTCGCAGAATATTTTTCATTACATAATATTTCCACAAGGTTGTCCTCCATCGATATGGATGGAGAATATCTGTGTTTCTCTTTAAATATTTGTGAGGACAGAACAACATCCACATGCTTTGTTTTGATGTTGCACTTTGAGTTGCTTTGAGTTTGGATAGCTGCTCTGTCCTGGAATATGTCAATATCCGGACTGCATTTTAAGGTCATTGTCTTGTTTCTTTGGAAATTAGAAGACTGGACTGTCCCTCTATGTGACAAAGTAATGACACATTATATTTTTTATCCAATATCATATACCAATTATTTAAATGTAATTTAAATATATGGTATATCAGTAAATGATTGGTAGGTGACTCCACTTAAGAGTAACGGTTACTAACATATACTATTGGCTTTGGATAAATTTTGCTAGTAAAATATATTTTTACTTTGTATAAATTTCACGTTAATATCTTTGTGTTGAGTTATATGAAACCTAAATTTCTACATTTTTGAATCTCTTTGACCATTTTTGCGCCGAGTAGAGATGTAAAATGTCACGCTGCTTGGTCAGCTCCTCCAATCACGAGCTAACCAAGTGGCCTTGCAACTCCGTTAACGCAGGAAGACTATTCAGAACCTGCAAATCTAACCTTGTACTAGACAATATAGAGCTGCTTCTGGATTTGTAAAGATAATAAACAATTCAAGTGCTTCAATTTATTCATTGAATCTGTTTAGACTTCGAGGTTTATCAAGATCTGTCGTTCAATAGAAAAAGGAAAAGAGCAAAAAACAAATACATATATATATATGAAAATAACATAGCTACCTGAAATTATGCAATTACATATCTACCCCCATTTCAGTTGAAAGTAACATAATACATCTAACAGCGGAGTGCCAATTATTTGTTTGAAACCAGTGAGAGCTTACATTTAGATTGCATTAAAGGTTTAGAGCTATATTAGTATAAATCTCTAGTTGTGTTGTCCATATGATTCTAAAAAGGTTAACTACAGCCCGCAATAATTGGGATTCCTCCCACCAGCCTCTAAATTTTAAATAGAAGCCCCAATAACTGGGATTCTCCCTGCCATCCCTACAAGTTTTACATTCCTCATACATATAACTTAAAAAACTTAAAAACCAGAAAAACAAATGCACTCACTTTACAATGGGTGGATTGGCTAACTGTTGTAACTGATGAACAACATGAGACATCCGGGGGCGCATAGATGGGACATGCTGCGTACAGGCATAAACAAGGTCCACCACCTTCTGGATAATAGCAGCCTCTGGAATGACAGAAGAAGATGATATTATGTGAGGATCCAAGAGATCTGGGTACCGATGAGCTTGCACCAGAGGTGTAGCCCATTCAAAGATACTCTGCCAACCAACTGAATCCACTGCCTGAGCAGGCCTACGGCCACTCACAATTTCAAGCAGCAGTACACCAAAACTATATACATCGCTCTTTGTTGTAAGCTCATTTCTGTAGACAAATTCAGGAGCTAGGTATCCATATGTGCCACCTGCCATCACTGTTCTCTCATGCATTACTTCATAGGGCACAAATTTCGAGAGACCAACACCCATTAGATGTGCTCCAAACTCTTCATCAAGCAGCACATTACTGGCACGGATATCATGATGCACAACATGTGGTTTAACCTTGTCATGCAGAAACCTTTTTTAAGAAAGAACAGGTAAGAACCAATTAAATATGTTATCAGCATCTCTCAAACAACTTCAAAAAGGGAGGAGTAGTTACATGCTAAAACATTATAAGGATGAAATATAAACAAGGACTTTTCACAAAGAAAACAAACGGTATTATTCCAACAATCTTATATATAAAAGTTTACCAGGAGCAATTAACTGGGATTTGACAACCAACTCCCTCTTTGTCTTAGAAGCTACTCTCATATCATGTATTAGAGAAAATATGTAGAAGCTGTTTATTTATTGTCTTCCTAAGTTTATGTATTTAACCTGAAAATACAAATAATTACCCCCACTTGAATCAGAATGATTTCCTACCAGAAGCATCACTCAATGTACAATTATACAGAAATCTTTTCTGGCATACTGAAAAGGATGCTTTCTACATAATTATCAATCACCAGAAAATATTCCAGGATGCATTAAAAACATGCTCATACTCAGCAGTTAAAATCTACAGCCATATTCCCTTGTCAAGAAGACACAACTTTAATAGGGGCATTGGCTACTTAAAGCTTCAAAAATGTGGAAGAAAATACTAACAAATAAAGTAAACAACTGCACATGCAATCAGGAAAAGATGTATTAAGGTCATGTCCCTTTAGATTTTAGACTACAGGCTTGATGTAGATGTAGGACCAGGATAGAGAGAAAACTTCACATAGAGTTTGACAAAGAAGGGAGAAAATAGATGAAGGAATAAAAGTAGACGAACATAGGGAGAAATAGACAAAAATAAGAGGGAAGATAGAGAAAAACACTAGAGGAGGGGGGGGGGGGGGGGGGGGGGGGGGGAACACATTTATACGAAAATTCATGATCTCAATCAAGTCTGTATTAGGGTTCTAGAGAGCATACTTAATAACATAACAAACTGGAAAAGGAAACTAAACTAATTTAAAAGGGAAACGGATAAAATAAGGAAACTAACAAAGGTTGGAAATAAAACCCAAACCAAACTAAACACAAATGAAATACAAGATTACTCAACATCCATATTAAAGAACAATTGTTAATAAAACTCTTATTATAGTTTTCTGCACCACTAAGACTGATAGGGTAATCCTAAAGCTCAGTTACATCACTTTCTAGTGGTTCAATGTGATCTCACTTAAGATATATTTTTTAAAGTTGGCGAGCCTAAGCTATCTCTATCCCTCAATTTTAGTAGCACTCAGTCTTTCACTGCAACTAGTAACACATTTGTAAAATAGTTGTTCTCATACCAATGCATAAAAAAAATAACCATGATTTTTTTTTTTTCATAAAACAAAACTTCATATCAGGAAAAATTCTGCACCAATATGGTTGAATAATTTGTCAAAAGTTGAAGGTGCTAGTTTGTTTAGCTAATATAGCTCCTTGACATTGTACTGGGGACCTTGAACTGAATCTTGCCTTCATCTAACAGTGAAAGTCTATCAAAAGCAAGTTCTACCTACCGTTATGTAATTCATTTATCTAATGATCCTCCAACAAACCAAAAATTAAAAATGTCCAATTAATGTATCCCAAAGGCTGTAATCAGACTCACAAATTGATAAAGAAATTAAACAAAATAAGAAACATGGTTTTTAAAATGAAGCAAAATTTGCAAAGAAGAAGATATTTGAATTAAGATATTTGAATTAGTGTACTTTAGAATATGAAAATAGTTTTGGGGAAAATGACACTTCATAGAATGTTAATAAGAAATGATGTTATTTCCTAAATTGAGTTAGAAGACAGAAATAGTGGGGCAGCAAAAAAATGAGAAAATTGCTCATGCATGAACATTGGAAAGAAAAATTAAAGGTACCAGAATTATGGACAAACATTAAGAGATGAACATTATACTTACAAGTTACATTTAGATTTCATCATAACTATTATTAGAAGAGCCTATTTATCACATTCTCAAAATTCAGGGGTGAAAATTATTCTTTTAAAGTGTTTGGGTCTTAATTCTTATAAAGATAAAAATGGAATTTGAATCCCCCCAACCCAACCCTGCATGCAAGCATGCCAACCAAAAGAAAAAAAGTTATAACTTACGCAATTCCTTGAGCAAGAGTAGTGGCAATTTTCATTCTCATGGTCCAATCTAAGCTCCGACCACCCCTTGGAATGTGGTGAAGCCATTTGTCTAATGGCCCATTGACTATAAACTCATAGACAATGTAGCGGTCACCATGATTATAGCAGCAACCTATCACAGCAACCAAATTTGGATGGTGAAGCCTTGCAACCCTTCCAATTTCAGAATAGAACTCTTTTTTCCTCTGAAAACTAGACCTCTTTAACCTCTTAACCGCCACCCTTGAACCATCAGGTAGAAGTCCACAATATGTGCCACCTGTCTTGGCATCTCCAAGAAGACGATTTCCCTCACTGAAGTTCTTTGTAATTGACCTAAGTTCATCTTTTGGGAAAACTTTCCACGACAGGGGAACTAATGCCAAAGCTGCAGAGTTAGTTAGTTTGCGAGAGTGTCTGCGCTTCTTGCTCCGCTTATATGCAAGAAGCCAAATGACTACAGCTAAAGTTGTGAAGAGGATCAACCCACTCACAAGAGCTAGAATGATAAGATATTCTTTGTGGCAATGCAAGTGGTAGCACTTATTCCCTGAAAGAAACAACAGCAAAAAAGGGAATCATGCTCTGTAGGTTAACCTACAATATTAGGTTTTGGAGAAATACAGGAATAGGAGAACCTAATATTTAAGTAAACAATATAGTGTCTTTGACATAGGAGTCAAGACATACCTATTTCAACCATGCATATAAACTCACGAGAGTTATTGCAATTTTCACCAGAGAGAGATGCAGATCCATTAATCACCAATGTACAAAAATCAACTGATACATTGTTGTGACAAGACAAACTACTGCAATTGGACTGGAGGGACACCAAAGAAAAAATAGACTCATTCCACTGGGAAGTATTATCCGACCACTTCCAACCAAGGCCAAAAGTGGACTTGACACGTCTTCCTCCAACCCAGCAGCCATTAGTGGTTTTCCCACATAAATTTTCAGCAAAGTTTAGTTCTTCAGACATTGCCAATGCTGCTAAATGTCCGCCATAACTATTACAATGGGTCTCTGACCCATTCCATGATAGGGAAGTTCCAATATAACCAAAGCACTTGCTTTTACTGGGACCAATCGTCCAACCAGTTGGGCACGGTGCTGTTTACAGAGAAATTAAATTATTGAAGCATACAAAGTAGAGAATAAAATCAAGGATACATGAAGAAAAAGCAAATATATATAAAATCAAACAACAGATTTTTATGCTCAGACAAGTTTACGAATTATTAAATAATACAGTAAATAATGTCAATGTTGAAATAGGAAGATTCTAACATTACAAATGTGTCTTAGAAAGCAGTTTTTTAACATAGGCAAAGGAAGTGAATTAATGCAGCATATGAAAGAGCATTCAACTAAGGTATTCTGCTCTTACATATTACATGGTTTACACCTGTCATTTTTATGCATAATCATGAAAAATTATTTAAAGACAAAATTCATCTTTTGTCACATGCTGTGATCATTGTCAATAACAAGAGTATTATGCTCCATGGGTAGACCATGATCCAGTTCATCAAACAACTTAGTCATCATTCCCTAGTGATTCTTTATATTTTGATTTGTGTGGTGCTGAAGACTTACATTTCGTTCTATTACAGTCCTTCTATGAATTGGGTTTAAATAGGTCAAGCCCTGTTAACTATAGTTCCTTCACAGAATTTGCATGCTTCATTAGTTGAATCATGAACAGGTTGTCTCAAATCCTCCTATATTCGTATATTTACATAACCTACACTTACAGCTAATGGAACATGCCACTAATTTTCTGTGTTGTGAAATTCCTTCAGTAAAATTCTCTAAGTTATTCACAATATAACAAAACCCAACCAAGCCATAAGACAATATATAAATCTGATTTTTTTTCCTTTTTCTTTTTTTTTTTTTTTAAAGCAAAATCAAAGCAACAAATCATGCTAAAAGTTTCAAGTACAGCACATCACAAAATTATTTATTAACATTGAAAAAATAAAAAATAAAATCTGACCTTTACTTCCTTCACTCCTAGAAGCTTCCAATCGCCTATGAATCAACTTGTTAAGAATCTAAGAAGATTGAAGCTTCAGTATATGGATTCACAAGCTAACATTTCTGGTTTTTGAAATATATAAACAGTAACAGCAGAATTCAAATGCATTTCTATCTGATTTCTTACCATATCCGAAGCATATGCATCGTATAAAACACTAGCAATCAAAAGCAAAGCCAATTGCTGAGCAACAATTTTCACTTCCATCGCAACCCTAGAATGAGAAATGTCAAGTAACAAACGGCAAAACTAAGTAGGTAATTCAAACGTAAGAACTAAAATGCGCAACAAATATCACTAAGCTATGCCTAAATTTAGCTTTAGTTCTGAATTTTATTTTTTTTTCCTTCTGGTTCATTTTCTCAGAAGCCAAAAGGGAAAATAATGAAAGCCATGTACGCAAAAGCACAAGAGTTGCTTACCCTGAAATCATAAACCACCTGTCAGAGGTTTAACTAAGCAACAAAAAAAAAAACAAAAAAAAAAACAAAAAAAAAAAAAAAAACAAATGGCGGCTTACTTTTGGCTGCGGAGAAAACCTGCGAAACTAGAAGAAAATGAATTAACGAGTTGGAAGAAAACAAAAACAGAGAGCAGCAAATGCTGGGTCTGAGGCGCAACCATACAGGTGAGGTTCTTGAATTCGTTGGGGGTCCCAGAATGACAAGTAATTTTGGATTCAGGAAAATGAATATCAATTCCATTTTTCTAAATTTTGTTTTTTTTTTTTTTTTTTTTTTTAACGCATTTACTAGAGTTTCTCACCTACCAAACAGAGGGCATAATAATTCTCACAAAAAAAAAAAAAAAAGGGGCATATGAATGCAAAAATGTTTTTGAGTTTCGCCTCTAAATTAAAAATTTTGTTTCGAGACATCATTCACTAACAAAATATGTTTTTAAAAGCTATGATAATATAAATTGACCTTTATATTAAACTAATAATTATGTATGAAAAATTTTATAATTTAATACTTTAAATTAGGATTTGCTAGCAAAAATTTTAAGCTAAACTAGAAGCCTTTTTTTTTTAGCCGAAAAATACTTTGCTAAAACTTTTAGTCAAACTACAAGCTTTTTTTCTTAGCAGAAAAATACTTAACTTTTATTAAAAATAAAAAAAAATAATTAATTTAATAAAATAGAGATCTTACAAATATAGACACCAATAACTGGTTTAAAAATGAAAATTTAGTCGGGAAAATGTTGTAAATTTATATATATATATATATATATATATATATAGTAGCTCTTGGAAGAAAGTAATAATAACTTTTAAAACGATTCTTCTTTTTTTTTTTTTTCAAACATTTAAAATGATTCTTTTGTAAATATAAAGAATACAATGAATATTTTTCCCCAAAAAAATGGTACTATTTACCCCCCAAAAAAAAATACTATTTATTTATCACTTTTGGAGAAGTCCAACGAGGGCGGGCCATAAAAACTTATTTCTCAAACAATGAATATAATATGCTTTTTTCAAAGAAAAAAAATATATTGAAGGGGCACTTGCTCTAAATTTGTAAGATTGCGCTTCCATTTGCTTATGATTCAAATTTTTAATAACTTCCGAACCAACAAAATTGTTAGGTCTTATTTGGTCATGTTTTTTGTTTTTTATTTTCAAAATAGAAAATAAAAAAATATTTTCTTGTTTAATGAGAATAAAGAATATTTGATCATTAATGTTTGGAAATAATTTTCAAAACAAAAATCAAAAAACATATTTGACTAAACAGCTTTCAATTTTTTTTAAAAAAAGTTTTTATTTTTTTCTACTTTTTTTTGTACATAAAACGATTTTTTTTATTTTTTTTTACATACAAGAACCGTATATATAATATATATAGCTATAATTTATATATATATATATATATATATATATATATATATATATCTTAATGCATTCACATATTAACCAATTATATATAAAATATATATATTAAAATATTATATAATATTTATTTTCTGTTGAAATTTTTTTTAATTTTATATTAATTCATTAACATTATATATAATATATATATATATATATATATAGCTATATATTTTTTGGGGAATATTTCATCTAAGCCATCAAGGTTTACATTAATTTCAATTTAATCTTTTAAATTTTGAAATTACAACTTATACTATTATAGGAAGTGTAGATGAAATTATTCTGAAGGGTGTGAATGAAATAACAGAAAATAAAAATGAAGACTTTTTGAAACCTGAAAGGAGATAATGACATTTTTGAAACTTTAGGGATTAAATTTTCCCCTAATTTTTTTGTTGTTTGTATATATTTCATCAATACTTTTGTTGATGAAATAGAATTGCTAGATGATGCAGTGCGTTTCTTTAAATTGCTTGTTGATTTATCAAGGATATAAAGAGGATCATTATGATTAGTGTTAACATGTGCACTTTTAGCCTCCAAATGCATGACAAAACACTCTAGTGATAGTTGACTTGTTCAATATAATTCCTAATAGCTTGTAATGCTCACATCATTTCTTCCAAAATGAAATTGCTTTAGGATGTGCTTAAATGGATAAATAATATAGTCATCAATAATATTAATATTAATAATAATAATAGCATAGTGTATATCCTCAAATGATAGTACATATATGTTACTAACATAATCAAGCTACATGATTAGACTTTCTTGACACTGCTACAAAGGAAAGGTAAAAACAAAAATAAACAATGAAAAGGAAAAAAATAAATACAATGGGAGATAAGGAAAAAAAAAATTGAGATATTGAAAAAAAAAAGAATATTTTATAGAAAAATAGAAAAATAATGAAAAATAAAAATAAAAATTGGAAAATTGGAAAAAAAAAATATTTGATAGAAAATGGAAAACTATACATAAGAATATATATATATATATATACATATATATTTGATAAAGAAAAAATGGAAAATTAGGAAAAAGAGCAAAATAGAAGAGAGAGAGAGAGAGAGAGAGAGAGTATGTGATCATGAAAAAGAATAAAATAGCAAAATAAAAAATTGATATAAGAAATTTTTGCAAAAATAAAAAATAAAAACTGATAAAAGAAGTAAGATTTAAAAAATAATAATAAAATAAAAAATTAGTAGGATTATAACGGAGGAAAAGAAAATAATAAAAAAATAATTGGTAAAACTCACAAAGGATTGAGGAAAAACAAAAAAAAAGAAAAAATGAATAGCTATTTTTTAAATTGTTCTATTTGAAAAAAAAAAATTTTAAAGAAGGAAAAATAAGAGAATGAGAAAATTTAGTCGAATACATTTATCAATATATAATATTCTATCTTTCTCTCTCTACAACTTTCTCTCTCTAGATATTCTAAAAAATTGAAATAAGATTTTATTTCTACAACTTTCTCTCTATGAGATAGAGAAATGCAGATTAAAGAAATCGATAAAAAAACAAATTAAAATAATATGTATTTTATTATTTTCAGAATAGGTAAAAATATTAATTTATTTTTTTTTCTAAATTTTGTTTTTTGAAAGCTATTTTTGAAAACTAATGGCCAAACAAATATATTTTTGTTTGGAAACAGTTTTCTGTTTTATAGAATAAAAAACTATTTTAAAACCAATTGGTCAAATAGGCCTAATTACTTGAAATTAATTAATTAAAGAAAGAAAAAAAAAGATCTCAGTGCCTGCTTGCATAAAAAAATTCATAGTGCCTACTTGCATCATTGTTTGGTCAATCCACTCACCTAAAATAAGGTTATTGAAGATTATACCGTAGAAATTTCAAGGTCATGGTAATAACAAAGGTAATACATGCGTTAGCCTAAGCTCACAAAACTTTTGTTCTTGTTGTTGGTGGCCATGGCCGTTGCCCATGGTATCCAACTAAGACTAGATGAGATACCTCCTAATTTTGTCTAATTTTGTCCTTGAGGCCTCTGTTGGAATTAGACCCATGGTATCCAAGTAAGACTAGATGAGATACCTCTTAATTTTGTCTAATTTTTTCCCTGGCGCCTCTGTTGGAATTAGACATTGCGCTAATATCTTTTTTTTTTTGTTTTTTGGGTAAATGATGTTGAACTAATATCGCTAGAATTAATAATTGGTTTTAAATAAAACAAGCCAGAATGACTATATATTTCATTCTAATACTAGTTTTAACACATTATATATTGCAAAAGAAAAAAAAAAAAAAAACACTTGTTAGATAATAATAAAACAACAATACTTTCCATCATTCTCCACCGAAAATCCTGAGCCAGCCTATAAACTCCCTCCACGATACACCTTTTGTTCCTATGCTTTTGGCTAAAGTAATCGGTCTTCTTGAAGAGTAATTAAAATTTCAATATTTGTTTCTCGTACACTAGAAGAAGCTGTGCTAGAGAAGCCTCTTCTCATTACAAAAGCTGGTTCTTTGGGACTTGGAAGATATGCAGATACACTCTCAATCATGGTGATAAAATTTGACATGGTGGATCGGTCACTGGGACCATCTTGTACACACAGCGGCCCAACCTTTACAAACTTTACAAACTGAGCTTCTTTGCTGCAAAGCCTCGTCCATTAACTCCAATACCTTGTTTTCCCGTCCAGAGTCTCCATGCCTATGAAAATAATATTTATGTTAAATAAAAATATATATATATTATGTGCAAAACAAATAAGATACAAATTACTCCTCTGATAATATTTTATGTTTTGGAATTTTTTAAAGGTTTTACTTATGTTTAATTGACTTGTACTTCAAATATGTATGTTAGAATTTTTGTTATTGTTTATTCTTATATTGAGAGTGGATTCTAACTCTAGGTTTATTTTGTGTGAGAACATAGTGGTTTTGCAACTAGTTATGGTAGATTTTGTTACTACAAGCCTCTTTCTTTTTATCATATTATAAAAATAATAGTCATTTATCATTTA
The DNA here is from genome assembly GCF_031755915.1 of Ziziphus jujuba. Lineage (NCBI taxonomy): Eukaryota > Viridiplantae > Streptophyta > Magnoliopsida > Rosales > Rhamnaceae > Ziziphus > Ziziphus jujuba. Next base: position 26,039,191 of record NC_083382.1, read on the forward strand.
TGTATGTTTAATCAAAAACAGAAAAGCAAAAACATAAACTTACAAAACAAGCAGCAAATTTATCACTGGAAATGATTAAATAAAAGAGGAAATTCACTTACATATCCTAGGAGACGGAAAGGTCGATCAAACTAATAAAATCTTGTATTCCTCTTCCCATTCATTATCTCAAGTAAAACAACTCTAAAGTTAAAAACATCAAATTTGATAGAGAAATATCCTTCCAGGCATATTTTAGAAACATATGTTAGAATTTTAAGGATTTTAATGCGTATAATAAATTCCAATCAAGTATAAAATACTACCCTCCGAAAGTAGCCATTGATAAACTATTAATCGACTATCTGCAAAACAGAAAACAATGTAAAGTAGTGTCTATGAACACACTACGCTCAAACCACTCTCAGATCTCTGAAAACACTAATATCAGAATACCGTATGGCATATGTTTATTTGCTTGCCCTAGACCTTTTATAGTCCCTGCAAGTCACACTTACCCATTAATTTTTTACACACACAAAATACTAATAATTTAATAATATAATAATACTAAAAAAATATGGATAAGCCATTGGGCTTTTAAAGAGAGTTGGTCCTCCAGTCTAATGGGCCAACTGGAGTCTTATAGAAAGTGTGTGACCAAGGGCCCTACTACAAAATAATAAAATAAGCCAGTCCCATTAATGACATAAATAGGCCCTGTAAGTGAGCAATTGATTATGCTAAGTCCACAAATTATTTATTTGTCTAACATTCTCCCACTTAGACTGCATAATCATCATCATATATATAATCCAAACTCACTTACTACAGAATCTCCCGAACCATAATGTCATTTCATCTAAATATATAGCATACCGACAGGGCATAACAATATACTAGACTAGACAGTAGAAATTCTTTAAGTAAATCTCCCAAAACATGATACCATTTCAACTGAGCACTTTGCATGCCATAAACTCAGTCTAGGTAGTAAAGATTTACCTAACCACGTGCAATCCCCCAACACACAAATACCATTTCATCCAAGCATATTGTGTATCGACAGGATACAACAATACCCAAACTAGGTAGTAGGGACTTACCATGGTATTTGTGGATCAACATACACATATACATAGACTAATAGTCTCAACAGGCCTGTAAATATAGGAGCAATAATATGTGTAATAAATCATCTTATAAATAAATAATGATCCACATACATCAATGTATCAAAATACTCAAATAAATAAATAATACTCAACATGGATATTACTGCAGAAATTATAATAAACTCCCACTGACCCACAGCAATCTCAGCTGTCTAACAATCCCATACGGGACACATGCTCCTCAAATATGCCTACGGGTAAGGCCTTGGTCAGTGGATCTGCCACCATGCTGTAAGTAGGCGTGTGAACTACAGTAATGAGGCCTTCTTCAACTTTCTCCTTAAGCACAAAATACTTAACATTAATGTACCTCGCACCAGGGGTACCTTTTAAATTATTGGAGAAAGATACTGCTGCAGTATTGTCACAATACATCATAATAGGCCTCTTAATGGAGTCAACCACTTCCAAATCATAAATAAAATTCCGAATCTAAACTGCATGACGAGTAGCCTCATAACACACCACATACTTTACCTCCATAGTCAAGGATGCTGTCACTAACTGTTTGGCACTGCACCAAGATACAGCACCTCCTGCCATGATAAATATATACCCAGTGGTAGATTTCTTATCATCCACACACCCTTTATAATCTGCATCACTATAACCAACAACATCTAGGGAGTTGGTACGTCGATATGTCAACATATGATCTTTAGTACTCTAAAGATACCTAAAACCTTCTTAACTGCTTGGTAATAAATAGGACCAGGATTGCTCATAAATCTACCAAGCACACCCATAGCAAAAGCTATATCAGGCCGTGTACATACTTGAACAAACATCAAACTACCTACTGCTGAAGAATAGCGAACATTCTTCATCGCCATCCTTTCTCTATCATTCTTGGGACATTGATCCTTAGAAAACATTTCACCCTTTGTGGCTGGCACACTTCCAAGAGAACTATTGTGCATATCAAACCTCTTAAGGATTTTATCAATATAGGCTCTTTAAGACAACTGTAACACATAATTAGTCCTATCTCGAACAATCTTAATGCCCAAAACAAAAGAAGCTTCACCAAGATCCTTCATATCAAAATGGTTGCACAACATCTGCTTTGTCTTAAACAATAGGTCAGTGTCATTAGTAGCCAAAAGTATGTCATCAACATACAACACCAGAAATATAAAACTACTCCCACTGACCTTCATATATATGCACCTATCAACCACATTCTCTTTAAAGCCATTTCCGATGACAACCTCATCAAACTTGAGATACCATTGTCTCGAAGCTTGCTTAAGACCATAAATTGACTTCTTAAGCTTACAAACCAAATTACCATTTCCTGTTTGCTGGAAGCCAACTGGTTGAACCATATACACATCCTCATACAAATCACCATTCAGAAAAGCAGTTCTGACATCCATTTGGTGCAACTCCAAGTCATAATATGTCACTATCGCCATAATGATTCTAAAAGAATCCTTTGTGGATACAGAAGAGAAAGTCTCTGTATAATCAATTTCTTCCTTCTGGCTAAACCCTTTAGCTACAAGTCTAGCCTTATACCTCTCCACTTGACCATTGGAGTCCTTTTTAGTCTTAAAGACCCATTTGCACCCAATAGGCTTGCTACCCTCGGGTAACTCAACCAAATCCCAAACTCCATTTGATGCCATGGATTTCATTTCATCTTCCATTGCATCCAACCAAAAATTTGAGTTTGAACTGTTTATGGCCTCCTCATAAGTGACTGGATCTGAATCATCACTTATGTCAAACTCATGCTCCTGCAAGTAAACCTCATAGTCATCAGGAATAGCTGATCTCCTAGTCCTTTGTGACCTCCTTAAAGGTACATCAGCATTTTCAATAGCTGGAATATCCTACTCTTCAACAATAAGTTCATTCTGACCAACTACTGGTTCATCAACTACTGGATCAACAATATCTCTATCAGGAACAACTATACTGGGAATGAAAACACTTTCTTCTCTAAATTGAGGCACCCTTGTTCCATTATTATCATCAAATCCAAAATCATCTTCAAAATAAATGGCCCTGTCTGATTCCACGATCCTAGTGGTGTGAGAAGGACAAAAGAATCTTGAACCCCTAGATCCTATACAATAGCCAACAAAATATCCACTAATGGTTTTAGAATCCAACTTCTTAATTTGGGGATTATAAATCCTTACTTCAGCTTTGTAACCCTATATTCGAAAATGGTGCAAATTAGGCTTTCTTCCTGACCACAATTCAAAAGGTGTCTTAGGAACGGATTTACTTGGAACTTGATTCAAAATATAAGCCGCCGTCCTTAAAGCCTCTCCCCACAAATAATCTGGCAAACTAGAATTTGCCTACATAGACCGCACCATATCCAACAAAGTCCTATTCCTTCTCTCAGCTATGCCATTTTGCTGAGATGTACCAGGCATCGTATATTGCGCATCAATGCCACACTCACGCAAATAAATAGCAAAAGGCCCTGGGTTCCTTCCAGTCTCATCATATCTACCATAAAACTCACCACCTCATCAGACTTTACAGCTTTTATTTTCTTATTCTTTTGAAACTCCATCTTTACCTTAAACTCCTTAAAAGTAACTAAAGAATCTGACTTCTCACGGATAAGCTCAACATGTCCATAACGAGAAAAATCATCAATAAAGGTAATAAAATACCTATACAACCCAAAGCAGTTGGAGTGAAAGGTCCACATACATCAGTATGGATTAATTCCAAAACATCTCCACACCTTACTTTCTTATCCTTTCTAACCTTGGAAGTTAGCTTCCCTTTCACACATTCAACACAAGTCGACAGATCGGAGAAATCAAGATTAGCAAGTATTCCATCACTTATAATAAATTCCTCCTAATTGAGGGTACATATGAAACTTCTTGTAATTCTAAAAAATATCCAGTAACAAGCTTCAACTTGATTGTTTCTATGATATCCACTTTCACTCTTGAGCTATCTCCCATATAAACATGCTGCTCAAGATTGGTTGGCCCCATTTGCCTTATCATCCTTTGCAATGAATTAGTAATATGAATTGTTGCTCCAGTATCTAACCTCTAAGAATTTAAAGGCACATCAACAATATTGGTCTCAATCATTAAAATATTATCTTTTTTTTTTTCTCTTGCTTTCCCTTTAAATTCCAACACTCTATCTTCTTGTGTCCAACTTTATTGCAATAACCACACTGTCCATTGAAGTACGCTTTCTGATAAATATCATCATACTTAGTATTATTCAAAAGGTCCAAATAATGATGTTTCTCATTCATATCAAACTTGATAAATTTATTTCCAATCTCTTCATGAAGTTCCTTTGCAGTTTCCACCTTTTGAATACTCGCATAAATTGATTCATCCATATAATTCTCCATCATCATCATGCAGCACTTATTAGAATGCCTCCAAACCTCATAAAGCTTCCTATCTGCTGCACTACTCTCATCAGTTGGTATCTCTGGTGGATCTATCTCTAAAGTCAAATTCAATTTCATAAATGTCAAATTCACAACTAAAGTCTTCTTCCACTTCTGATAGTTTGTCCCATCCAATTTCATCATGGCAGTCATAGGCAGAACATTCGGGGTGCTACTAACTTTGAAAATAGCAAGTACAATAAAACATTTAATACATATAAAACAATAACTATTTTTGAGCCCCTTAACACAAAACACAAACATAAATATCGCTTAGGGCCTTTGTAGCACTAAAGATACCCTTACGCAGGCCAGGGACAGTCAACCAAATAATCACAATCAAATGCATTGAACTGAATCACCGACAAGGTAACCCAGAACCTGCGATTCATGGTATTCAATCAACTTCCACTGCCATTCCAGGCATCATACAAAGCAACTAAAACCATCGACAGGATAGGCTAGTTACCTATAAGAGTGGGCAAAACCTGACTTGGACCGACCAACCCATCCAAACCGAACTATTTGGGTTGGTTTTTAAGTCTTAATCGGGTCAGTTCGGTTACAGATGCAGAAGCCTTATACCGTATCTCTTGCTCTCTGCCTTCGTCTCTCGTCTCTTTCCACCTCTCCAGGAACTTTTCTAAGGTTAGCCATTTCTCAGATTGTATTATTGCTTCTCTCTCTCTCTCTCTCTCTCTCTGTATGGTGTGGCACCGTTGGGCATCGGCAACTAATCGGATAGATTAGGGTTCAGCTTCTCTGTTAGGGTTTTGTTTTCATGCTTTTTTTTTCTCATTTGTTTCTCTCTCTTTCTCGCAAATCTAGCCGGCAACTGAAGTTCCTTTGCTTTTTTTGAAGAGAAGGGTTCGTCTGCACTAGCCAGTGGTATTTGAAGAGAAGGGTTCCTAAAGTTCCTCCAGATCCTCTGGCTCTGCCTCTACCACCGTCTCTGCCTCCTCTGTCTCCTCTGTACATATATATTTTAAGCCTTTCTCTCCCAATTAAAACACGCTTCCCCTTCCCCGTGAGAGAAAGGAAGTGTCTTCCTCTCTAGCATCTGCAAGACACCCATTTCTCTCTCTGTCATCAAACAGTCTTTGGAGTAGAGGACTGGATTCGAGCTTCAATGGTAGTTTCTTAACATCACTGTGAGTTTCTCTCTCTTTCTCTCTCTCTAAAAACCCCTAATTTTATTTCTTTTTGTGAAGCATTTGTATTGCAAAATCAAATTTTTTTCACAGTTTGTAAAGTAGGCATTCGGTGATTTTGTTTTTCAATCTTTGTGTGTTTTGTAATAAAAGTGCGAGATTCTGGAAATGGAAATGTGCAGTTGTGATTTTTGGTTGCTTAGAATTTCGGATGACGAAAAGAAATACCTTTTTTTTTTTTTTTATATATTAGGATTTTCTGTTTTTTACCGTGTAGGATTATTTCTGCTGATGCCTATGGTTTATACCTGCATTAGATTAGTCTCTCTATTTCTTACCACCCGCCTCTTTCCACCTCAAATTCATTTGTTGTTTTTCTTCCTTACTTGGGTTCTAAATAAGAAAATGGCTGTCATTTAAATTTTGATTTTTGCTCTTGGATTACATTCATTGGTAATTAACTAATTGGATATGAGGAAAGATTAAAAATATATATATATATCTTTGCATTGTGAGAACTTTCTCCTTTAATTTCATATGAATTCATTTTAGATTTTAATTATTTGTATAATTATCCAGATTTACAACATAGGTTGGTTTGTTAGCTAACTGAGCTACTCACTGTTGGTTTAACAATGTTATAAAAACTTAGATGTTGTATTTGATAGCCAATACATCTTTTACATTGGTTCAATACGTATTTAATGTCAGCTCGGTGCTTAAATTTGTGTAGTAACATTTTTCAGCAAGATAATATAGAATCCAGTGCATCTTTTCAAATTTATATCCCTTTTTATGTTTGGTTTCAGTCATACACTTTTGCTAATCTGATCCTATTGGATAGCTGGAACTTTTGTCATATTAATAAATGGGTATTCATGTATTTGCATACAGAGTTGAAGTTATTGGTTGACTATAATCCTTATACGTACATATAAATGGGTATTCATGTATTTGCATACATATGTTTATTGACACTTGTTATGCTTTGTCAGGTCCTGTTCCTAAAATTCCAGAGGATTTATATCACCTTATTAAGAAGGCAGTCTCAACTAGAAAGCATCCTGAGAGGAACAGGAAGGATAAGGATTCCAAGTTCCGTTTGATTTTGGTTGAGAAATTTGGAGGTAAGTTATTAGCCTTTTTTCTCATTATTTTTGCATTAATTTGTGAAATTTGAAGTTCATTAGAAGTGGGAAGGTGAAAATTAGTTTTGGAAAGTGTAGTGAAGCTTAGGCTGTGAAATTGTTTGCTATGAAGTTTGGAGATTGTTAAGTGAACTATGTGTTATTTGATTGCTATGACGTTATTATGAACAATGTGTGAATCTCATATTGATTACATCCACCTCTGATAGTTAAGCAGTTTCTAATTCTTTTTGCAGTTCTTTTTCATCTTTTCCTGGTAGTTGCATATATTCTAAACAATAAATCGTTTAAAAAAAAAAAAAGAAGAAGAAATAAATAAGAAAGATCTAATAAACTTATATTAACAGCAAAACCTAACATAAATTCCAATAGATTATTAATAGCAAGATCTAATATTTAAAAAAAAATTTAAAAGAAAAATAGAAGCTTTTACAACCCATGAGTAAACCGATAACCAAAAAAAAAAAAAAAAAAAAAAAAAAAACAGCAAGTACCTTAATGTAGTAAATTAAGTAAAACTAATTCTTTTCACATGGATGTGCATGAAATCTTATTATACTTTTTGTTTTCTTGTTTCTTTTTATATGTTTTTCAATAGATTTTTTTTGTTTTTAATAGGTTATAGATGGATGAGGACCACAATGATTTGTATGATATTCATGAATTAGAAGAATATCTAAATGAATCAGAGAAAGCTGAGTCTCAACCTTCAAAATCAGATAAATCTTATAAGACACAAAAGAGAAAACCTTCTTGGGCTCCATCTTGGGTTTGGGAACATTTTGAAAAAATTTCAGATAGTGATCTAAGTAATCCTAGATGCAAATGTAAATACTGTGGGGTAGATTATGCATGTGATACTAAGAGGTATGGAACTAGTACATTGCGGAATCATTTGATGAACCAATGCAAGAAATACCCTAATAGGACAATGGAGAAAAGGCAACAAGTTCTTTCTTTCAATAGTACTAGTAGTAATTTGGTGTCTACAAGTACAACATTTAGTAAAGAGGCATGTAGGCTTGCATGTGCTCAAATGATCATCATAGATGAGTTGCCATTTAGCCATGTTGAAGGGGAAGGGTTTAGAAAGTTTTGTAATATTTTAAACCCTAAGTATGAACCTCAATCTTATAGAACAATTTCTAGAGATATGTTTCAATTGTACTTAGATGAGAAAAAAACTTTGAAAAGTATGTTTTCATTGAGAAAGCAAAGGGTTTTTCTTATGAGGGACACATGGACTTTCATTCAAAATAACAATTATATGACTCTTACTGCTCATTTCATTGATGATGATTGGAAGTTGCATAAGAGAATTATCAATTTTTGTATTGTCCAAAATCACAAGGGTGAGACAATTGGTAAGATTACAGAAAATTGTTTAATTGAATGGGGTATTGAAAGGGTTTTCACAATAACGGTTGATAATGCTTCTTCAAATGATGTGGCTATTAATTTTGTGAAAAAAAGATTAGATTACTGGGAAGGAAATGTTTTGGATGGTGAGTTTTTGCATGTTCGTTGTGCTGCACATATTGTAAATTTGATTGTGACATTTGGATTAAGGGAAATTCATGATAGTATTGCTGGAATTCCTAATGCTATTAGATATGTTCGATCATCGCCTTCAAGGTTAACCAAATTTAAAGAATGTGTAGAAAAAGAGAAGATGGAATTTAGAGAAACTGTGGTTTTGGATGTGTCTACTAGGTGGAATTCTACCTATTTGATGTTGAATTCGGCTTTGAAGTATCAAAAAGCTTTTGATAGGATGGTAGATGATGATGGTTTTTTTCTTGGATATTTTGAGGAGGATGAAGTTGGAAGGAAGATAGCTGGGCCACCTCAAAGTAAAGACTGGGATAGTGCAAGGGTTTTTGTGAAATTTCTTGCTACTTTTTATGAGATTACCTTAAAATTTAGTGCCTCTTTTACTGTTACTTCTAATATATGTTTTCATGAATTGAGTTTGATGTATAATGCACTTGTTGAATGGAGTAATAGTCAAAACCATTTGATGGCCGATATGGCAAAGAAAATGTTGACAAAGTTCGAGAAATATTGGGGTTCACTTGGAAATGTCAACAAGTTGTTACTTATTGCCGTTGTGCTTGATCCACGATATAAGCTAGAATATGTATCATATCTTTTTGAGGATGCTTATGAAAGTGGTATGGTTGAATCTTTGACTAAGGATGTGAAAGATACTTTATATAATCTTTATGACTTTTATAAAGAAGTTGATTCTATGGATGAGAGTTCTAAAGTGTCTAATCCTAATGATAATCAATCAATACAAGCACAACAAAGTGGGATGATGGTGGATTCAATGATGGAAGTATAGATGATCGTCGGCGTTTGAAAGAATCATAACTTAAAAAAAGAAAAATGGAGAAAAATGTATTGGAAATAAATAATGAGGTTGATAAATTTTTGTTTGATCCATGTGAGGATGTGGAGAGTGAGAAATTTGATATTTTGGCTTGGTGGAAAAATAATTGCACAAAATATCGAATTTTATCTCAAATTGCAAGAGATGTATATGCCATTCCAGTTTCTACAGTAGCATCTGAATCTGCATTTAGTACCGGATGACGTATTCTTGATGCATTTTGAAGTTCATTGGGTCCAAAGATGGTGGAGGCTTTGATTTGTTCACAAAATTGGTTGAAATTAAATCCTATGAGATATGATTATAGAGTTGAAGTACCAATTGAGGATGGTGCATATTAATATTCTATTGAATCAGGTACGATTTTTTTTTAATTATTTGTAATTTTATTTTTATCATGTTTTTTAGAGCTTTTTAAATTTTTTTAGTAATATTTACAACTTCTTTTTAGTATTTATTGATTAATTTAATATTATATTTTAATTTGTTTAGGAGCATCTTGTGTTACAAAATAAAATCTACCTCTATCTAATTGATCTATGATTGCTTGGTAAGTTTGTTGTTAATTTCAATTATTTTTTAAATTAGATAATATTTTAGTAATATACTAAATTGCACTTAATGTTTATTGATTGCTAGTTACATTTAATATTTAATGTTTAATGTGTAATTTTAATGCTTGTTGAAGGATGAATGGAATATGGCTTTGCATGGCATATTGTGATAATGGGATTGTGGTTGATGGTGGTTGCTCGTGGAATGAAGTGTGTGGAAGAAGACTATTTAAAATAATTTTTATTTTTATGTATTGTTAGTTTATTAAATTCTAAGTTAATTTTGAAGGTTAAGATATCAAATATGGTTGTATTCTATTTTATAACTAATATTGGTTGTAAACTTGTTGTAGAATTTATTTGTTGTTGTATGATATATTTGTATAATTAGGTGATAGCTATAAACTTGTATTGTAGTTGTATGATTTTATGTTGTATTATTTCACATGTTTGATGCTTAATAGTTAGTTTATTTAGTATTTTTACTTAGGTGAATGTATGTTAAAATTATTTAAATTAGATAATAGTTTGAAAAAGATATTTAATTTAAAATATAATGCATGAATAATAATATGATTTAAGATTGATAATTAAAAAGGCCTAAAAAAGACTTTAAATAATTTTGGCTCAATATATCAAAATTCATATCTCAAAATAGTAAAAATAAAAAACTTTGGGCCTAAACCCATCATGAGGTCCAAACCGGCCCAAACCAAAAATAAAAAAATTTGGGCTGAAGCCCATCATGAGGCCCAAACCGGCCCAAACCAAAAATAAAAATATTTGGGCCGAAGCCCATCATGAGGCCCAAACCGGCCCAAACCATGAACCCAACCTAAACCGAACAATGATCATCGGTTCGGTTCGGTTCAGGTTTAATGTGACGGTCGGTTCGGTTCGGTTTTGTATCCAACCCAAACCGAGTTAGTCGGTTCGACTTAAAAAAGTCCACAAAACCGAACCAATCCGAACCAAGCCCACCCCTAGTTACCTGTATAGACCCTGGTTAATAAGTGGGAGATAATTAACAAATTGGCAATTTCATGATATAGGTAAATAAAAGATAACCCATCCACTATGTCAACACACATTACATTGGTATACATAATGCAGACAAAATAAGTTTCACGACAAGTGAGTACCTAAAATCCCACACTATTATACCAACTAGGCACAAAGCCTCTTTGGGTAAGCTCACACAATCCAATTTTCCAATCACAAATATTTAATTTAATTTAATGAAATTGGAATGTGATAATTAAACAAATAAATAAATTGAACAATTGAATCATTAAATTAATTAATAAATAAACAACACATAAATCAATAATCAAAAATAAAAGAGAATAAAAATAAATAAGTTTTTTTTTCTTGCTGACGTCATCTGCTGACGTCAGCAAACGACATGTCGTGTTGACGTCAGCAGTCAGCCCAAAAACGGCACGTTGTTCGTGCCTTCTTCCTCAGCAAATTGGCTCGGGTCTGACCTGATTCCAACTTGTACGGGTCCCGCGACCCGATTTCTTACCCGGCTTTATCTCGCCGTTTTGGACTTCATTTTCGAAAATACCGGCGGCGATAGTTTCGTCTTCCCTTGGGCAACGTTTCCCACAAATTAATTTGATTCAAAAACAACCCAAAATAAACACCCAAGAAAGGTTTATATTCGGCCATGGAAGGTTCAAAATCAACAGATTTTTACAAGGTTTTGAACCAAATTGATTAGTCTAAACTACTACATGCAATCCATAAACACCAATAAAACATAGCCCAGTTTTCAAATAGCGTCAATAACCATTATTCGGATTTTAAGGGTTTGATTTTTTTTTTTTTTAATGAAGAAATAGCAATCGGATTATATATAGATATGCATACATAATCGAAAGTATTATCACACAGATTCCAGCAATTATATAAACATCACAAACATAATCAGGCATGAATCTTATATATTCACAAGATATGTAACTTTGATTCTCTTAATCTACACATGTATTCTAATCGGAGAAGAAGGAAAAAATAAACAAAAAACATGTATAGATTATTCAATGGCCGAACATACAGTAATAATCCGAATAATCACATGAAATTTATTATACATATTAATCATTCTCTGATACCAATTGTTAGAATTTTAAGGATCTTAATACGCATAATAAATTCCAATCAAGTATAAAATACTACCCTCCGAAGGCAGCCATTGATAAACTATCAATCTACTATCTGCAAAACAGAAAACAATGTAAAGTGGTGCCTATGGACACATTACTTTTAAACCACTCTCAGATTTCTGAAAACCTTAATATCAGAATACCGTATGGCATATGTTTATTTGCTTACCCTAGACCTTTTATAGTCTCTACAAGTCACACTTACCCATTAATTTTTAACATACACAAAATACTAATAATTTAATAATATAATAATACTAGGAAAAATATGGGTAAGTCATTGGGCTTTTAAAGAGAGTTGGTCCTCCAGTCTAATGGGCCAACTGGAGTCTTATCGAAAGTGTGTGACCAAGGGTCCTACTAAAAAATAATAAAATAAGTCAGTCCCATTAATGGCATAAATAGGCCATGTAAGTGAGCAATTGATTATGCTAAGTCCATAAATTATTTATTTATCTAACAACATATAGCCACTGCATGATGAAATGATAGATCATGGTCAATAGATCATGAAGACATTTTGATAATGGTATTGCATAGGCAAAAAATAAATGAATATACTTATTGAGTTCCAACTACTCTGTTGGTGTTTGCCTACAAAAATTTTTTCCAAGCCAAAATCTGATATTTTTGCATTCATCTCCTAGTCTAGAAGAATATTATTGGTTTCCAAATCTCTATAAATTATCTTCAATATAGAGTGTTGATGAAGATAAACAAGACCTCAAGCTATCCCTATAATAATTTTAAATCGTGTTTACTAGTTCAATAACAAACTTTGTTTTTAATCTTTACAAAATATTGTTACATTCTAATAAGTTAGATTTCTAATCTGTATTTAGCATGACATAGAAAAATATATGAAGTGAAGCAATTAGCATTAAAAAAATAAAAATGTACCAAATATGAAGGAGTCCAAGCTTTTGTTGGGCATGCACTTGTAGAGTAAAATTTTCTCATCTTCTTTGATGCAAAATCCTCTAAGTGTAACAAGGTTTCGATGTTGAAGCTTTCCAATCAACACCACTTCATTTTTAAATTCTCGTAAGCCTTATCATAAAGCACTAAATAGCCTATTCACTACAATTTCCTCACCTCCTGGAAATTTATCCTCCGACCCAACATGCATTATTTTACCCCCATTAATATACAATTTTAGTGACCAAATTATCAAATTAAATAATAACAAATTAATTAATTACCTTGTACATAGGTTCATTGCCACCTTGGCCTAGCTTGTTTAGGGCGAAAAGCCATCTCTATGCTTGCCATCTATATGCTTTCCAAATTGAAAAATGGTATATATCCACCTTGCTGATCATCTTTTCCCATCAAATCGCCACTGTCTATCAAGTCTTTGATATGTTTTTGATAGTCTAATGTGTGAAGTGCTCTATTTTTCTTATCAACCTTTTTGCTTTCTAAATTCAAAAGACAATAGCATGTAGGTCTTAATTATCTCATCCTATATTGTACATAACTTGCTTAACAAAGAGAGATATTTATTTTTTAATGATAAAATGGGTTTTATAAACTAAAAAGATCATCAAAACAGCCCAAAACCAGCAGCTAGACAATAGGCAGAAATCTTTAATTCTTATATGAAGGAACAGTGGAAGATAACTGAGCAAGACTAAAATGCCCTATTACATCATTGTTTGCTACTCATTGACAAGTAACATTGGCCAAAGAGTTTATCTTCCAAGGGATCTAAGAAATCAAGATACAATTAAACATTAAAACTAACCTACGAATATTCAAAAACAAAAAGTTAGCAAACCAACAAACTACGTCACTTCCTTGCCCATTCAAGCTTTAAATGATAGCTTTGGCATCATTTTCACAAGTTATATCCCTCCATCCCACTTGAATCGCCATCTCTAGAGGTTTGTAAATACCAAAAACTTCTACTACTACTGGATAATCAAAAGAGTTTTTAAAAGCTTGGATTTGAATGATCTCTAGCCTGACACTCACAAAACATGTTTCGTTTCTTATTGCCGCATCCGTATTGATTTTTATCACTCCCCAGTGAGGGCCTCTCCACATGATTGGTTGCACCTCTTTCACCCCCATCCTGCAGTCATTGCCTCTACCAAACAGAGTCTGCTTGAACTCTCTTAACATGTTCCTCAAAGCTAGACCTATTGCATCATTCAACGTACCTCAGTCTTCATGTACTATCTCATTTCTATATTTCCACAAAAACTCTAAAGTAATTGTAGCAACTAAAACAAAATCTTGAGCATCATGTTTGTGAATAGGCAGAGCTTCACAAGGACATAAGGATTCAAAATCATCCTCATAAAATCTTCCATTTCTCTAAAGGAAAACGAGTCCCATTTAATGCCCTAAGGTGTAGAAAATTGTTAGAAGATGTGTTTAGGATCGCCATGTGGAGTCATAAAAGTTGCTTAGTTGAATGTTTCAAGTTGTTCTTGTTTTTCTGCTGTTAGTTTTTTTTTTTTTTTTTTTTTTTTTTTTTTTGGTTATTTGTGTTTGTGGTGATGGCATAATCTTAGGATCATGATTTTAGTAGGTTGTTAATAATTAGGCTTTAAATTGTAATGTTCCTGTTGTGAAAAGTATCAGTTAGCTTTGTTGAAGCAATATATGTTGCTCTCTATTTCCATTTGCCTTTGATATAGCAAATTTTATGTTTTTCTTTTCTTATTCAGTTTGTAACAACACTTGGTATTAGAGCTCTCTTTTTAAGGGATCTGTGTGTGAATTTGACATGTCATAGAAGCCTAAAGCCAGTCTCTCTACAATTGCTCTGGCAATATTCGACGAAGACAATTATTAGAGTTGGGCAGTACGTATGGAGTCATACTTGGAAGCTTTGGATCTTTAGGAAGCAATGGAAGAAGATTATAAAATTCTTGCACTTTTGGATAATCCCACCATGGCACAAATAAAAATGCAGAAAGAAATGAGGTTAAAGAAATCAAAGGCAAAGCCTACTTGTTTGCTGCAGTTTCATCCACCATCTTCTCTCCTATCACGCCTTTGAAGTCAACAAAAAAGATATGGGATTATCTTAAGAACGAATATGAAGGAGATGAAAGAATTAAAGGGATGCAAGTCCTGAACTTGATTAGAGAATTTGAACTTCAAAGAATAAAGGACTCTCAGACGATTAAAAATTAGTCCAACAGGCTTCTTAGTATCACAAACAAATAAGGCTTCTTGGATCTGAATTACTGACTCAAGAATTGTAGAAAAATTCTTGTTACAGTACCTGAAGGATATGAAGCCATCATTACTTCTTTGGAGAATACCAAGGATCTATCAAAAATTTCCTTAGCAGAATTGCTAAACGCATTGCAGGCATAAGAACAAAGAAGACTGATGAGGGAGGATACAACAACCAAAAGAGCTTTGGCAGCTAAGCATCAAAATGTTGCCAAAATTAAATAGAAGAAGGATTTTGAAGGAAATGAAGCAACTATATCATCAATAAGTGCGACAGGAAAGAATGAAAATAATAAGAAATCCTATCCACCTTGCAAACAGTGCAGAAAGAAGGGTCATCCTCCATTTAGATACTAGAGAAAACCTGATACAAAGTGCACTAAATGCAATCAGATAGGGCATGACGTTGTTATCTGTAAAAACAAAATTCAGCAACACAGTGAAGAGGCAAAGACAGCTAGTCAAGAGAAGAAGGATCACTTGTTCGTTACTACATGTTTCTCTAGCATCAAATCAAGTAAAAGTTGGCTTATTGACAGTGGTTATACTAACCACATGACATATAACAAGGATCTATTCAGATAACTAAGCAATGCAAACTCATCGAAGGTTCAAGTTGGAAATGGCAAGTACAACATTGTGAAAGGAAAAGGAACAATTGCAATTTCAACCTGTTCAGGTACAAAATTCATTTTTGATGTTTTGTATGTCCCTGAAATTGATCAAAACTTGTTAAGTGTTGGACAACTAATTAAAAAGGGGTCTAAATCCATTGGAGGAGCAGAAAACTACTTTCCCGATCAAAGAAAATATCACCAAAGTATGGCACAAAAGGCTTAGGCACTATCACCATCAAAGGTTATCGCAAATGAAATCCAAGAAGATGGCAAATGATCTTCCAGAACTTGATGATCATTTCCAATCTGCAAAGCATGTCAGTTTGGAAAGCAAACTCGGAAACCATTTCCCAAGGCAATATGGAGAGCATCAAAGAGCTACAATTAATTCATACTGATATTGCAGGCCCACAAAGAACGACTTCTTTGAAATGTAGTATTTATTATGTTGCATTCATTGATGATTTTACCCGTATATGTTAGATCTGTTTTTTGAAGCACAAGTTAGAGGTGGCTCAAGTATTCTAAAACTTTAAAGCCAGAGTTGAGAATGAGAGTGGCTATAGAATTCAAATT
Source organism: Ziziphus jujuba (assembly GCF_031755915.1). Taxonomy (NCBI): domain Eukaryota; kingdom Viridiplantae; phylum Streptophyta; class Magnoliopsida; order Rosales; family Rhamnaceae; genus Ziziphus; species Ziziphus jujuba. The sequence continues at coordinate 26,055,546 of NC_083382.1, forward strand.
CTTAGATCTGACCATAGCAAGGAGAACACATCTGAAGCATTCAGTAGTTTTTTTAAGGAGGTAGGCATCCAACATCAATTAACCGCTCCATACACTCCACAACAAAATGGAGTACGTGAGAGATGGAATAGATTCATATTGAAGATAACACGATATAAGCCACATAAGAAGAACTTGCCAAAACAATTCTAGACTGAAGCAGTAAACACTGCAGTTTTTTTGCAAAATAGGCTTCCCACAAGAGTAGTGAAGGATCAAACACCTTTTGAGGCATGGTATGGGCGTAAACCATCTCTGAATTTCCTTAAAATATTTGGATGTTTGTGCTTCACTCATGTTCCACAGATCAAAAGAGATAAACTAGATAAAAGAGCACTTCCAAGCATTTTTATTGGCTACAGCTCGGTTGTAAAAGTTTATAAAGTTTTTTAGTTACAAACTAGAAAAATTATTATAAGCAAAGATGTGCACTTTATGGAAGATGAAGAGTGGAGTTGGGATGATGCAAAGAAAATGGATCCAACCTCTGCAAAGCCAAATTTCAAGTTTCCTAACACAGCAAAACAAAGAATTGGAGATTGAGAGAATGAAAGGGTGGATGATGGTCTTATTAGAGGTACAAAACTACATTTTAATGTTTATTAAAGATGCGATATTGCTGTGTGTGAACTTATAGATTATGAAGAAGGCAAGATGGATCAAAATTGAGTTACTACAATGAAGGAGGAGCTGTTCATGATTGAAAGGAATGAAACATGGGAGTTGGTTGTTCGACCCCAAAACAAAAAAGTAGTTGGAGTCAAGTGGGTGTACAGAACCAAGCTTAATGCTGATGGCTCAATCAACAAGTATAAAGCTAGAATCATGGTTAAAGGATATGCTCAAATACTCGGTGTTGACTACTCAAATACCTTTGCACCAGTCGCTAGATTTGATACTATCAGGCTTTTACTCGCCATTGCAGTGTAAAAGAATTGGAAAATGTACCAATTAGATGTGAAGTCAATGTTCTTGAATGGTTTTCTGCAAGAGGAAATTTATGTAAAGCAACCGGAAGGCTATTTAAAGGAAGGAGAAGAAGACAAGGTCTATCTTCTTAAAAAGGCAATTTACGGATTGAAGCAAGCTCCAAGAGCTTCGTATAGCAGGATCAATGAACATTTATAGAACTTGGAATTTGCTAAAAGTTTGTGTGAATCAACATTATATGTTAAGAACAATAGAACTGACATTCTTATTATCTCACTATATGTAGATGTTCTGCTTGTGATAAGAAACAACACAAGTATTGTGAAGAAGTTTAAGTAAGAGATGATGAAGATTTTTGAAATGACCGATCTTGGATTGATGACATTCTTTCTTAAAATGGAAACTAAACAGAATGAATATGAAGTCTTCATCTGTTAGAAATAATATGCTAAGGAGATTCTAAAGAAGTTTAAACTCGAAGAATGCAAAAGCTTTATAAAGAAGATGGAACGGAGAAGATTGATCAGGCGTATTTCAGAAGCTTGATTAGTTGCTTGATGTATCTCATAGTAACTCAGCCTGACATTTTGAATGTTGTAAATATTTTATCTTGGTTTAGGCACTGTGCAAGTGAATGGCATCTCAAGGCTACAAAGAGGGTGCTTAGATATGTGAAAGGTACATGTGATTCTGGCATTAAATTCACAAGGAGCAAAGAGTTCAAGCTGGATGGTTTCTCAAATAACAATTGGGGCAGCTACATTGATGATATGAAAAGCACTTTAGGTTACTATTTCACACTTGGTTCTGGTGTTTTCTCATGGAGCTCTAAAAAATAAGAAATTGTAGCTCAACCACTACTGAAGCAGAGTTTGTTATTGCAACAGATGCTGTTAATCAAGCTTTGTGGTTGTGGAAGATTTTAATCGATCTTAACATGGAGTAGGAGGAAACCACGAAAATTCTTGTTGACAACCAAGCCACTAATAGCTATCTCACAAAATCCTGTATTTCATGGGAAAACTAAGCACTTTAATATGTGAAGGTGACATTGAATAAATGGGAATAGACATAACCACATGCTGTACAAGGATGGCTTGACTCGTTTTGGAGAGTAATTTTGACTTCCATCCTTGTAATCTAGCCTCAACTCTTTTTCTCTTCTCTTTATAACATGTAGTTTTATTTTTTTCATTGAAACAAAGAATTTCCTAAATATTTAGAGTCCTTATCTATCTCATTCTTTCCAAGAGTGCTTTTAATGTCTGACTTAAGATTTCAAGAAACAATGAATGAAAAGAAACACCCTGATTTAAAAGATTGAAAGCTTGATTGGTCCAGTCACAATATTGATTAAGGCACCTAAAAACATTAGAAACATCCTCTTTCATGGCTTTACAAAAAATGAGGATATCATCGGTAAAGAATAAATGAGTCATAGTAGGTGAGAGGCATCCCAGCTTAATCCTCACCACTTTACCATCACTTTCCAACTGCAATAACATCTTGAAAAGCAACTCTAAAAATAAAAATATAAAAAAGTGATAAAGGGTCCCACTATGTAATCCCTCTATCCATTTTGATTTCTCCAAACTCACTACCATTCGAAAGTAACACCATAGACACTAAGCAATACACTCATTCATTAATCTAACAAATTTGCCAACGAAGCCAAAGTGCATTAAAATTTTCAAAAGAAAGTTCTAATCAACTCTGTCATAAGCCTTCTACATGTCCATCTTCAGGCCCACTATCTCCTAGACTCCTCTTTTCCATTTTATAAAATGCACAATCTCATTGGCTAGGATTGAATTTTGTCCAATCCATCTCTCTAGCATAAAAGCTCTCTAATTAGGAGAAACCATCTTATCCAGCAAAGGCTGAATTCTTTAGGCAAGAAGCTTTGAAAAAATTTATAGGTTATGTTGCATAAACTGATCGATGGTTGACATTAACAAAATTGGAGATATTTGGAATCAGCACAACAAACTTTCTATTAAAATCCCTAGAAAACCAACCATACTTAAAAATATTTTGAATAAGCTTCACTACGTCCCCTCCCACAATTTCCCAGTACTTTTAAAAGAATAAAGCCGTTAGACCATTTAGTCTTGGGGCTTAGATAAGGTGCATAGACTCCACTACACCCTAAATTTCCTAACCAGGGAGGATAATATATAAAGCATCATTTCAACAGAGGAAATAGCAAGTCTACTGAATCTCTCCAAACAACTACAGTCCACAAGCTTCTCCACAGTATACAGCAAAGAAAATTCCTCAAGTATTTTTCCAACTTCCTCTCTACTTTCTTTCCAAACACTGAGGTTATTATTTGTGATCATTGAAGCAAAGAACAACTTAGAACTCTTATGTCTAAAGAAAGCCAAAGTTTTCTATATTTTGATCTCCATAGGATCTCCTACCTATTAACCACTCAATATGCTCAGTCTGCACCAATCTTTCAAGATTAATCAACTCATCTAAAGGATCTTGACTTTGAACCCACTTTAATCTGTTTTCTTTTTGGCCTCTAAATTAAAAAAAAAAAATGTTTCGGACATCATTCAATAACAAAATATGTTTATAAAAGCTATGATAAAATAAATTGACTTTTATATTAAACTAATAATTATGCGCAAAAAATTATATAAATTTAATACTTTAAATTAAGATTTGCTTGCCAAAATTTTAAGTCAAACTAGACACTTTTTTTTAGCAGAAAAATACTTAACTTTTAATAAAAATAAAAAAGACAAATAAAATAGAGATCTTACAAATCTAAATACCATTAACTAGGTTAAAAATGAAAATTTAGGTTAAAAAATATTGTAAATATATGTATATATATATAATAATAATAATAATTATCTAACTAGCATATCTTGATTTTATAAAATTAAAATATTTTAACTAGATAATATATATATATATATGTATATATATAATAGCTATAGAAAGAAACTAATAATAACTTTTAAAATGATAAAGAAACTAATAATAACTTTTAAAATGATACTTATTTTTCCAACTTTTAAAATGTTTCTGTTGTAAATATGAAGAATATATGCAATGCATACTTTTAAAAATAATAATAATAATAATAAAAGTGGTACTATTTATTTATTAATCTTTGAAAGGGCTCTACATTTTTATTTTTTTTAAAGAATTGAGAGGACCCTATTTATTATTATAAATAGATTATTTTTTAAACAATGAATATAATAAGTATTTTTCAAAAAATATATATATATTAAAGGGATTATTTTTTAAACAATGAATATAATAAGGTAACTGAAAGATTATATCGTAGAAATTTCAAGGTCAAGGCAATAACAAAGGTGATACATGCATGGGGAATTTGGCCCAATGCCCTCATAAGGATGAGCTTAACGATTGATACCTCTTTATTTGCTATCTTTTTTTTTTTTCTACCCTTCAATATCTATTTTAACCTTAAAACAATAAGAAATGACTTGGGTATCCTTATTTTACTTTCCCAGTATCCATTCTACTAAATGCTAATATCATTTAGGGCTGATGCCCACAAGCAGTAGCAGTAAGAAGAATCTGGGTCTGCTCAACTTTCGAGTGAAGTGAAAAGTACTTCTTTACTCGCAAATCAGGAACAAAGGAAGTCTTTGAAATTTGGGTTTTCTTCTAAAGGTGGCACTTCTAAGGTATAAGTTCAAGGATCTTAATATTCTGTATAACTCTAATAGTTTTGTCAATGAGTTTTATGTCCATAAAATATTATTTTCCTTGCCATACAGAAATCATCTGGTGCTACTACAAAGAAGCCAAAAGTAGCCGTTGCCTCAGTTTTCAACAATGATAGTGATGAAGAAAAGTGAGGCCTATTGTTGTAAACTTGGCATGACCACTGTATTCTATCAGCAGCTCCAATTGGCTTTTGGGTTAGCATTTATGTTGTACAAGTTAAACTGTACGTGCAGTAGTGTTTTACACTTTGTAATGGATAGAGTTTGACCATCTGTTTATAGGTTTTGCTATCCATGCACGCAGAATAATCGAATATTAACAGACTATATATACTTTTTTGGAAGTTTGATTTTTATGATGAATGTTTAATTTTTTTTTCACAATTCTTGTTATCCTATTGGTTTTTATTGGTTTCATAATCAGGATGATAGTGAAACCCATGCAGCATCCAAGGTGTCAGGACCCGTCCAAAATTCCTCACCGGAACCCTAGACAAGCCCTGATCCCAGAGAAACCCTATCGGACCCTCCAATGGAAAATCCGACAGAACCTCCCCTAAGGGTTGGACTTACCACAAATTTTCTGCACTGAAAACACACTTCTATACACATCCCCTTATTCCTCCCACGTTAGTACAATATAATTCCACAAATTTTCAGTACTTCAAATAAATAACAGGGAATTAATGCAGTATTTAATAAAATGCGTCCAATACAGTATACAGAATATTATGCCAGTAAATATGAAATTAATAGGATGACAAATAAAGAAGTAATACAAGATGGAGAGGAAAACGGGAAGAAATACTTCTTGGACTTTCGGCAATGAACCGAGACGTCGGGCTCGCCCCGGACGATCAAAGTCTCCCAACGTGGACCTAGGGGAACGGAATTTAAAAATGTGAGATGCTAATCATCTCAGTGAGTGACCCTATCTACTGAACACTTTTAATATTAATAATATAACAATAAAAGAAATTTAATTACTCAATACCAAACAATTAAATAAATAAATAAATAATAATCATTTGGAAGTAATATTTTCTCTCAAAATCCTCACTATTCACTTTGTTGGAAATGTTCCCCTTTTAAAACATTTTCACAAAACCCGATTGTTCGTATTTCCCGAAAACCAAGGAATCAATTAATTTAGTAAACACTAGATAAATACCCCAAATATAAATAAAATGTAATAATATATAATAAATAATTTTTGAACATTTTGGAGTTTGAAATTTCTTTATCCGAAAATTTATACTTGACACACCATACCATATACCAGTGATGCCCTCCGATACCCAGCATCCCGAGCACCGACTGGCGGGGAGATTAAAGAGAGAAACTTGCATACGGCACTTCGGCGTCCCGACAATACCGCTGCTGAAACCGTCATCCCGGCCAAGGAAGGGGCGGCTATGTGCACTATATAAAACTTGCATGTCCTCGGTCTAATGGCAACTCACGGGAGACATAATAACTTGCATGCTAACCATATATACACCGGAACACCAATACTGTATGAGTGCGTCTAAAATAATTATTACCGTACCGATTTTCCAACAATCACTGTGGAAAATATATCAATTTTCAAATTCACCATCCCACATATATTCCTTTAACATTTCCGGTACGAAACCATCGATAACGATATACAAATAATTTTTCTCGTATCACAAAGTCCATCAAATAATATTCCATGAGCATAATTATAAAACTTGAAACCACCAATTTAAACAAATATTTTCCTTAAAATATTTAAACCAATTATGCCCAAAAAATAATATAAAAATCCAGACACAATTAATTAATGAAAATACTTTGCTTATGTGTAATAAATACAATTAAATCACAATAATAAAAATCGGGGATTTCTTAATAACCCAAAATTTCGTTTAGCACCTGCAAACATATATGTACTTATAAAATAACATTTTTCCACAATTATAATTAAATTTCCACCACATGAGCAAAATTCCAGATATTAATTTAACACCAAATAAATATAATTAATTACCCCAAAATATTTTTAAAGGTGGGTCACTCACCTGGAGCATGCAATTAACCTAAGATCCTCCATGGGATCAATTCCACGACTCACCCGTGCTCCTAGAACAACAACATTACACATCTCAAATAAATTAATATTTTATTTGGGTAAATAATACCCGGTATCCAGGGGGTCTAACACAAACGTTAACCAAAATTGACAAATTATATGTCTATGGAAAGCTTGTGAGATGAGGATCACATTACTGACCTCCATTGAGCTCAATTCAACCGGCAGAGGCCGAAATTTGGCCAGAAAGCTTCGGTCGAGTTTAAACTTGAGGGATCTCTTAAACGGTAGGGATTTTGGGCAATCTAACGCCGGAAATGGACTCAGAGGGGTCGAAAATGGTGGGATAGAGATATGGATCGAGCTGGGTTGGCCGAAAAACACAAGAAAGAGGAGAGAGAACATTTTCGACCGGCGGCTTCTCCGGCCCGATCTGGGCGCCTCCACCAATCGGTGGCTATGAAATTTTGCAGCCGAGCTCGCCTCTGTCCCCCGCTCCTCGCTGGCCGGCACGTGTAGCAAGGTGGTGGCCGAAAACGAAGAAATGGCGATGGCCCGAGAGGAAGAAGGAAAGGAAAGGAAGAAGAAGGAGGAAAAAGAAGAAGAAAGAAGAAGGCTCGGGGGGTGGTGTTTTCCCACGTGAGGGAAAAGAAAAAAAGAAAAAAAAAATTAAAAATAATAAAATAATAATAAAATAATATGATATTAAGCATGGTTGACATGTGGCACCTCATCATGGTGACACATGGTCACATTTATTAAGTCACACGTGGCACATTGTTACACGTTTAAAAATAATATTAAAATAATACGGTATTTGAAAAACTCTACAGGTCCATAACTTTCAAACCACATGTCCAAATCGGAAGTGCCACTAGTCTACGGACTCGTATCAACGAGTACTTCACAACCATGTATGAGGCAAAGCTCAACTTTGCATGAATAAAAAGTCAACTCCGGCATCCCTTAGACAGTTTGGACCTCAACTTGTTTTGCTCATATCTTTCAAACCGTAGCTCCGTTTTCAACGTGCTACTAGTCTACGAACTCGTGCCAACGTGTACTTCGTAACGGTACCTCAGTCAACCTAGAATTCCATCCGAGTCAAAAAGTCAACTTTTGACCCCTTGGTCAACGGTCAAAATCAAAGTCAACGGTCAACGGTCAACCTCGGTCAAAGTTGAAAATTTTCCATTGTACTTTGGGACGGGGTGTTACACAAGGGGCGTCTTGAAAATTTTATAGATTTTAATATTTGCCTTGCCTGTTCATTGGCGTGCCATCGCCATATATTTGTCCAGATTTTGAATTTCTATTTGAAAAATATTTTGAAACTAACTGAAGAGGTAATGCTAAATGAAAGCATAATGTGTCATGTTCATGTAAAACTCCTTATTATATAAACTCATTGAGCAAATTGTGTTGAAATCAAAACTGAAGAATGGCTCCATACATTTTAAGATACATCTGTAATTTGATCCAAAAAACTACACATACGAACCAATTTCTTGCTCTCTGATCAGTTTAGACATAGAAATTTTATTTATTTCGGATCAATTTTAGGGAAAATATCATTTTCACCTTTTTAATATTATCTTAATCATATTTAAATCTATATTTATAAAAAAAAAATCATATTCAAAATTTATCTGTCAATTAAAAATCATGTATAATAAATATTAAGATGGTTTATATAAAATTTATCCTCCTACACACAAAAGTCCGCATATTTCTTCTTCATCATCTAAGGTTGACATATACTAAAAAATAGAGAGGAAACTTTACCATTTAAATTAAACTCCACCATAATTTTCTTTTACAAAAAAAAAAATAAAAAAAAATAGAAAAATTATGCCCATGTTTTGCATGTTGTTGCACGAAACACATATTAAGGGATTTGTGGGAGTCAAAAAATTTGTCAACTGTAATTACCGAAGGTCCTTCGGTAATTACGGATGAAACCTTCTGTAATTTTTCCAGCAAGGGCAATTTGATTACCAATGGTTTCATCGGTAATTACTGAAGGCCCTACGGTAATCAATTTTTTTTAGCAATTTTAGAACTTTTTCCGAACTTTAGAGGGATTTTGCTGTTTAGGATCATTGATGAATGTATATTTTGCATGTGGCTACACGAAACACACATTAGGGGACTTGTGGGAGTCAAAAAATTTGTCAACTGTAATTACCGAAGGTCCTTCAGTAATTACGAATGAAACCTTCTGTAATTTTTCCAACAAGTTCAATTTGATTATCGGTTTCATCGGTAATTACCAAAGGCCCTACGGTAATTAAATTTTTTTGGCAATTTTAGAACTTTTTCCGAACTTTATAAGGATTTTGCTTTTTAAGATAATTGCTGAATGTATATTTTGCATGTTGTTACACGAAACATACATTAGGGGACTTGTGGGAGTCAAAAAATTTATCAACTGTAATTACCGAAGGCCCTTCGATAATTACCGATAAAACCTCCGGTAATTTTTCCAGCAAGTTCAATTTGATTACCGATGGTTTCATTGGTAATTATCGAAAGCCCTACGGTGATCAAATTTTTTTGGCAATTTTAGAACTTTTTCTGAACTTTATGGGGATTTTTCTATTTAGGATCATTGATGAATGTATATTTTGTATGTTGTTGCACGAACACACATTAGGAGACTTGTGAGAGTCAAAAAATTTGTCAACTGTAATTACCGAAGGACCTTCGATAATTACCGATGAAACCATCGGCATCAGTAATTACCAATGCACCATCCATATTCATTTTTTTTTTAATATTTTCACTTCTTAAGGTCTATTTCTCTCTTATTTGGTTTCGGATAAATACTATTTAAATGTTTTCATTTCTTAATGTCTTTTTTTTCTCTTATTTGGTCAACGGTTATCATTAATAAAACTAGATTTAGCATGTTATTGGTGGAAACTCACACTATCAAAGCTATCGGATGGAATTGTGGTGTTTGGGGAGTATTACGATAAGAATCTAAACATGCTTCCCAATTTAGATCCATTCAGGATGACTATGATCAAAGATGCACCCCACCAAAATAATGAGTATGAATGTGTCTGTCATGTGAAATTAACTTTTATTGATGCTTTGTTATTGTGCTTACATGTGGAAATACACATGGTTGGTTTTCATTATCAACATATTTGATGCCATTTCATTAAATGTAATTCTGCAAGGGTGATTGTGATGTCTTTGCTTTGAAATTCATTAAGTACAAAAGCAGTGAAGAAGACGTTTTATTTGGCCCGGATTACATAAGTTGGTTTAGGAAGAAATACGTTGTTGATGTGTATTTTAATAAATTTTCAATGTAGATCGTACGTTTGTGACTTCGACATCCAACTAATGTTATGTTGCACATCTCTAACCTAAAATATAATTGCGGTATCCTAGGTATTCATTATGTTGGCTGAACTTCCATTTCACAACTCATAACTCGACATACATTCCAAGAGTACAAACATTTTGAAGCAATCAGTCAAAAAATAAAAAAAACACAATAATACAAACAGCATAAATCCATTGCACAATGCATCGCTGCGAAAGCATAACAAGCAATAGGAGAAGAAAAAAATTAAAGGTTTGAAATTATAAAAGCAAAATTATGCCACTTGCAAGTCACCATTTGAGAATGTATGAAAAAAGAAATAGATAGCTCCATAAACATCAGTAAATTATAGGAAATTGTCACATACAAAGGCATAGATGAACTCTCATCAATCACCCAATGGCCTAGAAAAGGGCCACTTCTAAATAGAACTGAATACAAATGCTAAAAAGTATTTACTTTACAGGACCATATCTCAGCATCAAACCTTGAGCAGGTTCATCCTTAGATGGCTGATCCTTGTTTGGTGTAGACTCGGATGGATAAGCTTGAGCATAGTTTTATGCCATTTTTCTTCTATGTGTTCCTATTCAATCACTTTCCTACGTTCTCCTCAATCTTCTGGCTGGTTTCACAATCTTATTTAAACCACCTACAACCCAAGAAGATCCAGAAAATAAAACATTCTTCGTTAAGGCAAAACCTGCACTAATAACTTTTATGCTCTGCAGTTGCAAAGGCTGTTCAATTTTTTTTTCTTCTTTGAACACCTGAAATTTCTGATCCACTTCAATCACCATCACTTATTTTGTCAGTGAACTTTTTTTTTTTTTTTTTCTATTTTAATCAAAAGAAGGCAACATGTTGAAGACAATAGGTGTCTGTCATCAAAGTTGTTTGCTTTGTTGATTGCAATTTTGCCTAAGACAAAACTCTTTTCTAGCATGTTGCTGAGAGCTAACCACATCTTCTGCCTTTCAAAATGTAAAGTAATCAACTCTAGGAGGCAGAGCTTTATTATCAATTTCCTACATATACTACTGAGGTTAACAGGTTGGCAACATTACCATGTTAAGTGTGAAAGATTGAAAATTTTTATTAGAGAATCTTACATGAAGTTATTGTGAGAGACATATATTTCAAAGTGAAACTTGTCTGCATAAGCCAACTAGTAAAAGCATGCAAATAAATACATTGTTAAAGATGCCACTTAATAGGATGGACCGCTCATTACAATATAAAAAATCCTGATGTTGCCTACATATAGTCCATAAGATGCCATTAGAATTGGTTATTTGAGCTTAACTGGAATAAATATTTGAGATTACACTTTGAACAACACAAACACCAAAACTGGCAAGATAGAAGGAAGGAATTGTTGAGGATATCAACAACAGGTTTGGGATTCTAGAAGGATGTAGGTAATCCTCCAAAACTAGGATAGTAAGAAATATCTGCAAAGGAAATCTGGAAGTTTCTCCTTAAAAAAATTCATACAAGTAGCAAAATAGATGCAAGAATTAGCTTCATAATATAATAACTTAAATAAATTTAAAGAAAAGAATTTAGGCCTTACCATGTCAGGGTCCAATGTATCAATTGCATGAAGTCCATATCTGTCTTCAAGTACAAGAATAGTTGTTTTTGGATCTAAAGACTCAATTTTACCTGTTTCATGTATGAAGTATTCAATTGAAAATCATAAATTTCATTTAAAAAAAAAAAAAAAAAAGCTTTAAATTAAAATATAAAATATTCAAGTGGTCTGACAATTCAGAGCATTATTAGAAGATCAAAATGACACAATAAAAAAGAGACAATGTTACAAAAAATTACGTCAATTTTCATATCTTACCAAATATTTAAGCAATTTCTTCATGCCATTGAGGTGAGGGAATTCTGCACGCATCAATTGAAAATAGAAAGCTGTCCAACCATTTGGATTATCCTCATAAGCAAGTGAGTTTCGAGAGGTATATTTGCAGCTTGTCAAGTGCATTGGACTATTAACCATATAGCATGAATCAAGAAAGCTATTTGCATGTCATTTAAAATTTAAGTAATAGCAAGTATATAATTTCAAAGAAAACAGATGCTCTTCATGGAAACAAAAGCTCACATAGAGGCTGCATATCACAATAAACTTTTTTCCTAAAACTTATCCAACAAATTCAAGTCCAGAAATGCTATGCCAATACATGAATATATTTCATATTGTACGCACATTTTATATACTTTCAACCTTCACTCTCACACACTCACAAAGTAGCAAAAGTTTGTTACGTACAATTTATGCACATAGGGAACCTTTAAAAATACTTCAAAATTTATTTCTTTCTCTTTCATTTCTATAAGGACCCTTTTGTATTAATAAGAATTTGAAAGGAACTATGGCACTGGATGGATAGTTACCTCTCTACATGGATCATAATCTGGAATCGTTTCTACAGCACGTAATTTATGAGGACATAAAATTGTAGAATCTATATAATAGAAGGCATTCGAGTGTGCTTCTTTTTTTGGCAAAGGTGGCAAAGGAAAGCAATGATAATTTGGAAATTTCTCCATGAAGTTTCAGCTTATATACATATAAGATTCAAATTTTGATCTTGTCTTCTTAGTCTGACATTGATAATTACATGTGGAAATAAACTGTCTTGAGGAAGTTGTTGTTTGTTAGGAGCATTATTAACCATCACATTAATATTGAATAACGAAACAATTTCCCCAACTTATTGCCATGCTTGGAGTTTGAATTTTATTAAAAAAAAGGATAAAGAAAGAGAAAACAATTCCTAACACGTTTTCCTGAAAAAGTTAAAATTTCTATTATGTGTACATTTCAATCTCATTTTAGAATATGAACTTCTCAGTAATATTAGCTTGAGCCTCTTGACCAAACGATGGAAAGAAAAATATCTTATATTCTCCACATATAGAAAAATATTTTATTCTCCACATATACCTTTAGAAATCCATTAAAGCAGGGGTCTTATGGAATAAATTAGCTTTTACAAGACACTCAAATGGACTAATTGACATATGGATATTAAAAATGACAAAAGAAAAAAGAAAATTAAATAATTGTAATATAAATCCCATAAAAGATTCTTATCTTTTGACCACTTTCAAACCAAATAACGTCCAAAAAATTTGATGAGTTTATGAACAATAAATTCATATATAATCAATGACCAAACCATCATTTTGCAGATTAATCATGTGTAGGTAACCAGCTGCATCAATAGATGTGGAATTATACATACATATGCTAAACTTATGATGGTGGAAATTAGAAAAACAAATAAATAAATAATGTATGTCAAAAAAATTACTACGGAATTGGGAAAAAATAAATCATTCAACAAAGTTTTCTTTTAGCAAGCTGTGCATGATAAGATCCATAAAAATGTACTAGAATCCCAACACAGTGAAAAGCCATGCCTTATCTAAAGATGAAAAATGCAGAGTAAATTACTACAGGAGAAATATTAAAGGAGCCTACAGGAACACACCTACACCAAGAGTTCCAACCAGAAAACCAACAATGTTCACATCCTTTGCCTTCTCTTGACCAGGTAACATCTGTACAAACATCATCACTTTTTTAGTAAAACAAATTGTACATTAATACAAGTAGGAGAGTGGATTTTTAGAAAGGAGAAAAGAGAGTACCATTATTTGAGACCATACCTATGCTTAAGAATTCTTCTTTGTTGAGATAAGTCTGTCACCATGCAATTTGACTTTGCATCATATCTGATTAAAACCAGTAATACCATAATTAAAGAAAGATTTATTAATTTAGAGAAAGAGAGAGAGAGAGAACTAGAACAAGGACTTGCATATACTAGAAGAATTTGGCAAAAGGAAAAGTAAACTTAATAACACAATAAATATCTCAAGCAATATTACATGCAGACACAATAAATTTCATACAAAACCAGGTAACTTATATGTATACCTATTTCACAACCATTTAACGTCAGTACAACAGTTGCAAATGCAGCATTTCCACAACCAATCCAAAAAAACAAGTAGTCCTCCATTTTGTGTTCCTCATGTAATTCCCAGACCAAGCCTCCGATGGTATATCTATTACCAACTACTGTCCTGATACATTTATCATCAGAGAAGACACTAGCTGCTTCCAAGTTCCCATTGGAGATCTTACGAGATTCTGATGGATTCATGTCCGAAGACATAGTTTCAGCAAATTGGATTTCTAATCTAGAGCTATTCATACATGCTTCTACCACTTCATCTCTTATATGCTGTATCAAATGTGCATATTCTAGCCCAAAGGGGACCTGCATTTAGATTGAATGAACTATGTTGAGATTGGATAGCTGAGATAATTTGTTTTGGCTACATGTGAAACGACATGATCTCAGTACTAAATCCTCCTAAAGGTGAAAAAAAAAAAAAAAAAAGCATGCTTAGTGCAAATTTAGTAAAGCATAGAAGTTCATAATAATAATTCTCTAGTAAACCACTTTACCAGGACAGGTTTGCCGTTTCTCACAGCATGATCTGATAAATTTTTTACACAATTGGACACACCAGTTGAAGCTTTTCCAAAAACAAGAATGCTGGAAGAATTGTAGTCCTGCCAATAATGAAAAAGAAAAGGCTTTTGAAACTATGAAACCAAAATTAATTGTTGCATAATATACAGAAACAAAATAACCACTTTTTAAGTTCAAAAGGTCAAAAAAGAAGAAGAAGCTTCATTGGCTTCAAAACCTAATCTTGATGCCAAAAAAGAACGCAAACAGATTGAGACAAAACAATTTACAGCTAAGACAAAATTTCTCAGAATAATGTCTTATCAATTTGGTACAAAAACTCATTGTTTTTTTTTTTTTTTTTTTTTGCTTTAAAACAAACAATCCTATAATATAGTTTGTTAAAAAAAAAAAAAAAAAAAAAGGCTTTAGTAAAGGTATTATTAACGAGAACTCACCAGCTGAAGCACGCGTGGCCGTGGTGCACGGCATAATCAGCATTGATGTGCGATGCTCCGACCTCATACACGCAACAGCTACTGTACGCTGTGTCGGCCATCATAAACAAAGATACATCTTTTACGTTGCCATTCCAATCGCTATCGAATTGAGATTCTCGTAGACACCAAAGCTTGTCCAGTAAAACACTCCCAACTATCACCGACTCATTTAGGAGCTCATCTGGGAAATGAACTTTACAAACTTGGTTAGTTTAGTTCTATTCACAAACCAAAACACAATCGCCCTAAAAACTTAGTAAAAATGCGGCGCAAAATAATCTATTTCTGCTACTTCATATGTTTTAGTTTTTCCAACGAAAAAAAAAAACAAAACAGACACGAGAATCAAAGAGGAGTAATCACCTGTAAAGCGACTCTGGTGAAGCCGCCACTGGTAATGAACTCAGCGGTCCAAGTGATTTCATAATTCGATTCCAAGCCTATGGTCGAAGAAAGAAATCAGCAAACTAATCACACAAAAGCCCCCTGCAA
Organism: Ziziphus jujuba; assembly: GCF_031755915.1. Lineage (NCBI taxonomy): Eukaryota > Viridiplantae > Streptophyta > Magnoliopsida > Rosales > Rhamnaceae > Ziziphus > Ziziphus jujuba. Next base: position 26,071,130 of record NC_083382.1, read on the forward strand.
CTCTCTCTCTCTCTCTCCCCACTGCTTCAGAATCAATGTCGTGTGTGTTATGGTCCACCATTTGGACGCCTGAAATTAAGCATAAAACCTCCTTCCACAGCTTCAAGATCGTCCTTCGAATCCAACATTAGAAAGCACTAAGAGAAGAAAGAAAGAAAGAAAGAGGGAAATTGGATATGAAATGCGGTAGGTGGGAAATTGATAAGAGTGAGAAAGAAATTGTACGTGGTTTATAGAGTAAGGGTAAGGTTGGAATAATGAAAAGAGGGTGGGTAGATAAAAAAGATTTAAAAGAGGGAGGGTATTTCTCATTAAGGTGTTTAAAATAAGGGTATCGGACCAAAATCCCCTGCATGCATTAGCCTACTGTTCCGCACCACCCATACCGCATGGGAGGCCCGTGACACTAGGCTCACAAAACTTCTTCTTGTTATTGTTGATGCAACCAAGCCCAAATGAGGTACCTTCTAATTTTGTCTACCTATTAGAATTTGGAATTAGATGCCGCATTAATATCTTTCTTGGGTAATTGTTGAATCAATATCATTAGAATTGAATGATTGGTTTTAAATAATACCAAAAAAAAACTGAATGATTTAAAAAATAAAAATAAAAAATGATCTTAATGGATATACTACTTGGATCTCTATACCATTAATAGTGGAAGTCTGAATCCAACATCATACAGTCTTTTTAACCTTTTCTACCACAGCAATTTTAGCATCACCATTGTGCACACGAGAAGCTCATGGGCCAATACCACGGATCAAACTACCAACCTTGGGTAATTAGTCGTCTAGTTCCCTTCCGCTCACTCCATTACCTAATGTGTAAACAAATAATAATAATAATAATAAATTTTAAAAAATAATTGGTCTTAAATAAAACAGGCCAGAATTATGATATGAATTTGTTGTAATACAAATTTTAACACATTATATATTGGAAAAAAAAAATTATTAGATAATAAAATAATATTACTTTCCATCTTTCTACCTTGAAAATCTCCAGCCAGCCTATAAACGCCCTCCACCATGCACATTTTTTTTTCCTATGCTTTTGGCTAAACTAATCGATCTTCTTGTAGAGTAAGTGTAATTTCAGTATTTGTTTCTGGTAAACTAGAAGAAGCTGTGCTAGAGAAGCCTCTTCGTGTTACAAAAGCCGGTTCTTTGGGAGTTGGAAGGGACGCAGATTCACTGTCAAGCATGGTGACAACATTTGACATGGCGGGTCGGTCACTGGGATCATCTTGTACGCACAATAGCGCAACATTTACACACTTTACAAATTGATCTTCCTTGCAGCTTTCATGCAAAGCCTCGTCCATTAACTCCAACACCTTTTCCCCGGTCCAGAGACTCCATGCCTGTGAAAAATATTAATAGAAGAAATTAAATGAAAAACTATATTATATATATATATATATATATATTTATATAAGAAACGAATTGCTCCTTCGATAATATTCTGTGTTTTCGGATTTTTCTTTATTTTTTATTTTTTTTTTTATTTTTTTTTATTTTTATGTCAAAGATGTAAGGTTTTAACTCTAGATACATCTTGGATTGAAGTAGTGATTTGCCAGTAGGTGAAGTAGATTTGTTACTACAAGCATTCTTGTCTTTTTATCATATAATAAATAGTAGTCATTTATCATTCATGCATATATGTTTAATCTCTCTAACAAAAAAGAAAAACAGTAAACCAAAAACATAATCTTGCTAAGCAAGGGGCAAATCAATAAATGGAGATTAAATGAAAGAGGAATTTGACTTACAAATCCTAGGAGACTGAAAGGTCTTTCAGACTTATGAAATCCTGTATTCTTCTTTCCACTGATTATCTCAAGTAAAACAACTCCAAAGCTAAAAACATCAGATTTGATAGAGAACGATCCGTCTAGTGCATATTCTGGAGACATATAGCCACTGTATGACAATGATAGATGATGATGGTAAATAGACTAGGAAGGCATATTGATAATGGTATTGCATAGACAAAAATAAATAAATAAATAAAGTAACTTACTAAGTTCCAACTACTCTGCTGGTGTTGGCTTCAGTTTGTTTGCCTCCAAAAATTCTTGCCAACCCAAAGTCCGATATTTTTGCATTCATCTCCTCATCTAGAAGAATATTGCTGGTTTTCAAATCTCTATGAATGATCCTCAATCTAGAGTCTTGATGAAGATAAAGAAGCCCTCGAGCTATCCCCATAATGATATTAAAGCGGGTTTCCCAGTTCAATAACACACTTCGTGTTTGATCTTAACAAAAATTTTGTTACATTCTACTAGGTTAGATTTCTTATCCTTATTTAGCAAGACAGAAAAATATATTAAGTGAAGCAATTAGTAGTTAAAAAGAAAAAATGTACCAAATATGAAGGAGTCCAAGCTTCTGTTGGGCATGTACTCGTAGAGTAAAATCTTCTCATCCCCTTTGATGCAAAATCCTCTGAGTCTAACAAGGTTTCGATGCTGAAGCTTTGCAATCAACACCACTTCATTTTTAAATTCTTGTAAGCCTTGTCCAGACAAAGTAGACAGCCTTTTCACTGCAATATCCTCACCCCCTGGAAACTTGCCCTGCGACCCAATATGCATTATTTCACTCTCTATATATATACAATTTTAGTGACCAAATGACCAAATCAAAAGAAGAGAAGAAATTAGTTACCTTGTAAACAGGTCCATAACCTCCTTGGCCGAGCTTGTTTAGACCTGAGAAGTCATCTGTAGCTTCTAGTATGCTTTCCAAATTGAAAAATGGTACATCTATGCCTTTCTGATCATCTTCACTCATCAAGTCACCACTGTCTATCAAGTCTTTGATACGTCTTTGGCTGTCTAATGTGTGGAGTGTTCTGTTTCTGTTATCAGGGTTTCTGCTTTCTGAATTCAAAAGGCAATAGCATGTAGGTTTTAAAAATGTTCATGTGCATGGAAAAACTTTCTAATTAAAGATCTTTTACAAAACAAAAAAAAAAAAAATAAATAAAAAATCTATAAATAGAAGAGAAACATTATAAATTAAACATTGAGTCATTACATAATAATATAATCATTTACCTTGTTTTCTGGTCGCCTTTCTTCTCCATATAGTGAAGGATACAACAGACGCCACAAAAATTATACAAAGTATTACCGTTGGCAAAGTAATCCATATCAATAATCGCCTTCCTTGTCTTGATTCTCTCGAAGGCTCTGCTGCTGGTTTATCAATAACTCCTTCTACTGAAAGGAAAAGGTTACAGTCTTTGTGATAAAATTTCAAAACTGAACAAAGAGAAAGCATGACATTATCAGCAGGGCAGGGGAATTTGGGTTTTGATTACTACTATTTACAGTTTATTAATGTGATTTATTTCTTTATTTATTTATTTTTGCTTTGAAATGTGAACCACTGATCAGCATGAATGCCTCCTAAGTTGTATCTTATTTAATACTTTAGCCTTAGAATTAAAAATTTGTTATGATTTAGCCCCTTATATTGTATGAATGATCCTTTCAAAATATATATGTATATATATATATGAATGAAAACATGTCACACTTTGAATGGAAAATGTACGTGTGCGTGGTGGGAAAATATGAGGATTATAGCACGAATATCTGAACGATTTATATTACCAAAAAATAATTTGAACTATATACGTTAGCAATTCAATGCAGTCCTTATTGCAAGAAAGCAAAGCACGCGCCATAGAGGTGCACTTTCCGAATAAGGCAGACATTTTTCCATTGCAGTTAGTGCATTATAATTGAAGGACTAAATTATAATAAATTTATAATTTAAGGGGAAAGAAAAGTGCAAATTTGGTATAGCATTCCAAGGACATTTGTGCTAAAAATTCCAATGAGAATGCAAAATGCAGGTTTAACAATAATTGTCATCCCCACCTTGAGTACAGTTTAAGGTACTGTCATTCCATCTGAAGTTTGCACCACAAAGACACCTCCTCCATCCATCTTTTGCTACATTGCAAGTTGAATGAGGCCATCCCTTGCAGTTTGCAGATGAAGCACAGGTCGGCTCCAATTTCGGGGGCTCCCAAGATATTTCAAGCTTAAATGCACGGCCCATAGATGAAACTTGAGAAATATAACGAAACGTCTCTGACTCAGGCTCAGCATAGCATGAATTGGTTACTTTAAATGGCGAAAAGGGGTCGAGCTGCACAACAGATCCTCTAGAATTACAATTATCTGCAAAATTGGTATCGATGACAAATCTTCGTTTCTCAGGATCGATGCTTATCATGTTGTGGTTCTCTGACCACTTTAGAGAAGAAATATGAGAAGAAAAATAAAAGAATTCTATTAATCTCTTAAAAATAGAATACAAAAATAAAAACTTCTCTCATGGAGGATTCTCACGTGGAACCTCTCTCTGCACTCTCCAATTCTCTCTGGAATTGCTCACTCTTCTCTCAAGCTCTCTCTGGAGCTTAAACAACTCTCTCTCTCGGAGTTTTCTCTTGCTCACTTGGCTTGGTTTTCATGCAACGGTAAGGAGCCTATTTATAGGCTTACAAGGCCACAATTTTCAACATCTTAGCCCACAATTGTTGATCGGTGCAGCATTGGTGTCAACAATGGTGGCTGTGGTTGGTGCGGCTGTGCTTGGTGAGGTTGGTGTGCTTGGTGCGGCTGGACTTCACAATTCTCCCCCTCCAGCCGCATTTAAAACTGATGGTCATCTGCCATCTATTCCAGCTATGTCTCTGCATAGCTTCAGCTTCTCTTGAGCAACAACTTTTGTTAGCATATCTGCTGGATTCTCTTTTGTGTGGATCTTCATCAGTTTCAGCAACTGTTGATCTATTACTTCGCGTATCCAATGATAGCGGATGTCAATGTGCTTTGTACTGGAATGATACATTGAGTTTTTGCTCAAATCCATGGCACTTTGATTATCACAATGTATCTTGTAGTCTTCTTGCTTGATGCCCAATTCTGTGAGAAAACGCTTTAACCACAACATTTCCTTACCCGCTTCCGCTACGGCAATGTACTCTGCTTCAGTAGTGGATAAAGCAACACACTTCTGCAATCTTGACTGCCATGACACAGCTCCCCCTGCAAAAGTGTAGAGATAACCTGATGTAGACTTTCTATTATCAGGGTCTCCGGCCATATCTGCATCTGTATAGCCTTCTAAGATTGGATCACCTCCCCCGTAGCACAAGCACAGCTTCGATGTACCTTTAAGATACCTGAGAATCCATTTGACTGCTTCCCAGTGTTTCTTTCCAGGATTTGAAAGAAATCTGCTCACAACACCTACTGCATGAGCAATGTCTGGTCTGGTACACACCATTGCATACATCAGACTTCCTACCGCTGAAGAATATGGTACTGAAGCCATCTCCTCTATCTCTTCTTTGGATGAGGGGCACAATCTCTTACTCAACTTGAAATGATTTGCAAGTGGAATGCTGACCGGTTTGGCTTTATCCATGTTGAATCTCTTTATCACCCGTTCAACATACTTCTCTTGAGATAGCCATAACCTTCTATTTTTCCTGTTTCGGATTATTTGCATTCCCAAAATTTGTTGAGCTGGTCCTAAGTCTTTCATATCAAAAGACTTAGACAATTCTTTCTTCAGCTTACTAATCTTCATTGCATCTTGTCCAACGATCAACATGTCGTCCACATATAGCAAAAGTGCAATGAAGTTTCCACCTGAAAATTTTTGAATATAAACACACTGGTCTGCTGCAGTCCTTTTATAACCTTGACTCACCATAAACGAGTCAAACTTCTTATACCATTGTCTTGGTGCTTGCTTGAGGCCATACAAGCTCTTCTTTAGCTTGCATACGAGGTTTTCTTTCCCTGAAACCTCAAATCCTTCTGGCTGCTCCATGTAGATTTCTTCATGTAAATCACCGTGAAGAAATGCTGTCTTCACATCCATCTGCTCGAGCTCTAGGTTTAGACTTGCTACTAAACCAAAAATGACTCGAATTGAAGTCATTTTTACCACTGGTGAAAAAATCTCATCAAAGTCAATTCCTTTCTTCTGAAGAAATCCTTTGACCACCAATCGGGCTTTGTGTTTCACCACCCTTCCGCTGCCATCTTTCTTGAGCTTGAACACCCATTTATTCTTTAGTGCCTTCTTTCCTGTTGGAAGCTTAACCAACTCATAAGTATGATTTTTCTGCAAGGATTCCATCTCATCTTGCATTGCTTGCAGCCACTTTTCCTTCTCTTGATGAGAAACAGCTTCCTGGAAACTCTCTGGCTCCCCCTCTTCAATAAGCAGAATATACTCAGATTCTGGAAATCTCTTTGATGGAATTCGGCCTCGCTCAGATCTCCGAACTTGTAAACCACTGGTTTCAGGAGGTGTACCATCATCTGACCGCTGTGATGGCCCTGCAGCTGTTTGAGAGGATTGAGTCTCCCCTTGCTCAATATCCCCTTCTTCCTCCTGGTCTGCTTCTGGTATATCTTCATGCACCTCATTATCTTCTGTGGCTATTTGTGCTGGTGCTGGATTAGGACAAAAATTCTCAGCACTAGAACTACAATTAGGAGACATTCTGGGCTTTTCAATGTCTTCCATTTTCTGGTTTTCATGGAATACTACATCCCTGCTTCTAATAACCTTCTTTGTTTTCGGGTCCCATAACCTGTATCCGAATTCTTCATCTCCATATCCTATAAAGATGCATGGAGTAGATCTTGCATCGAGCTTCTGTTTGAGCTCCTTGGATACATGTACATAAGCTAAACAACCAAACACTCTTAAATGAGAGTAGGAGGGAATCTTACCCGACCACACTTTCTCCGGAATTTCAAAATTCAACGGTACTGATGGTGATCTGTTGATTAAATAGCAGGCGGCACGAACAGCTTCTCCCCAGAATGGCTTTGGCAGCTTAGCCATACTGATCATACTTCTGACCTTTTCCATAATGGTTCGGTTCATTCTTTCGGCTATTCCATTATGTTGTGGGGTGCGAGGGACCGTCTTCTCATGTCGAATGCCGTGTCTTCTGCAGTAGGCATCGAACTCTTTGGAAGTATACTCGCCTCCATTATCTGAGCGGAGACATTTCAGCTTCTTTCCTGTTTCACGCTCTACCATGGTATGAAACAGTTTGAAGTAATCCAATACCTGGTCCTCTGTCTTCAAGAAATATACCCACACCTTCCGAGAAGCATCATCAATGAAGGTCAGGAAATACTTGTTGCCACCTAATGATTCCACCTCCATGGGACCACAAACATCAGAGTGCACCAGACTAAGCAACTCTGATTTTCTCGATGCAGAGGAACTGAAGGAGACTCTATGTTGCTTACCAAACAAGCAGTGATTACAAGGATCTAGCGCAGCATCCTTGCAAACAGTGATAAGCTTCTTCCTTGCCAAAGTAGACAATCCTTTTTCACTCATGTGACCGAGTCTCTGGTGCCACAGATTTTGAGACGCCTCTCCTTCTGCAATATTGAGGCTGTCTGCACATATCTTCACATGAGTCTTGTACAACGTTCCACAAATATCTGGAACATGACGGACATCCTTCAAAGTGATTGTACAACCAACATTCGTTTTTATCTGAATATCACCAGTTCCCATAATCTTTGCGAAACTGGAATTTCCCATCTTTACCGTACCAAAGTCTCCTGCTTTGTACGTTTTAAAGAAATCTCTGTGTGGAGTGACATGGTAGGATGCTGCAGTATCGACTACCCACTCAACATCTTGGGTTGATATATGAAGGCATGTCTCTTCTTCGGTGGAGCAGAGCGCCACTTCTCCTGTACAAGTGACTAGTGTCTCTCCATCCTTCTTCGGCTGATTACCTTGGAGTCTCTGCTCTCTCAACAACTTTCTGCAGTTCTTCTTCATGTGACCCTCCAGGCCACAATGATAGCACTTATACGATGATTTTCTACCGTCTGTAGATCTGCCTCTGCTCTTGCTCCTGCCTCTCCCCCTATCTCGACCACCTCTTTGCTGTCTTCCTCTCTCTGTGACGAGGGCATGTGACTGATCCATGCCAATGTCCTTTCTCCTGGCCTCTTCATTAAATAGGGCATCCTTAACCATAGCCATAGTAAGTTTGCCATTCGGGGCCGAATTGCTGAGAGAGACTACCAATGTCTCCCAACTGTCTGGAAGAGAGCTTAGAAGTAGGAGGGCCTGATCCTCATCCCCTAGTTGGTAATCCACAGTAGATAGTTGATTTACCAAGCTCTGGAACTCACTGGTATGCTCGGCTACAGAAGTTCCACTCTGTAATGTTAGATGTACCAATCGCTTAAGCAACAGGGCTTTGTTCCGAGCAGTCTTGGCCTGGTACATGTCCTCCAATTTTGTCCAGAGGGCATATGCATCCGTTTCCTTTGCTACATGATGGAAGACACTGTGGTCGATCCATTGTCTGATCTGACCGATCGTTTTCTTGTTTAATTTCTTCCATTCTGCTACTTTGCTGGGATCGGGGTTTTCTCCTTTAGCTTCTATAGGATCAAACAGATCCTTACAATTGAGGAGATCTTCCATCCGAGGTCTCCAAAGTGTATAATTTGTGGCAGTGAGCTTAACCATAGCTCCCGAAGATGATTCTTCCATTGACATTATGGCTTGACCAAAAATGGAGCTGAATTTGGCAAAACGGAGTTAACCGTTGCGTCCAGAACGGCCGAAAATGGTGGACTTGACTCTTCTGGGGTCAAAATATAATTACCAGAAATTTTGGGGCAAAACTGTAATTTCACAAAATATATGGGTCAACCTGCAAATACAGAAACTATAGGGGTCAATCTGTAATTTTCAATAGTTCAGGGGCTGCACCGTAATTTCAGAAAACGACATGGGTCACTCTGTAATTTCCAATAAATCAGGGGCTGTTCCACAATTTCAGAAAATACAGGGGTCAATCTGTAATTTCCAATACTTCAGGGGCTGTTCCGTAATTTCAGAAAATATTGATGACGTGGCAGATGTGCTGACGTGGCGACACGTGGCTGATGACGTGGCTGACGACGTGTCGGCTTGCGTGGCAGATGACGTGGCAGGGGTTCGCTGACGTGGCTGCTGACGTGTCTGCTGACGTGGTCGTCTTCAACCTCCAGACGGCGCGTGCGGCGCGTGCGCGCGTGAACAGTTGCAGAAAAATTTCAGTCGGCACGTGCGGGCGCGTGGAACGTCCGTTTTCTCTCCAGCGAACTTCGTTGTTCTCCTCTCGTCGGGTACTTTCACCTGGGATTGTCAAATTAATTATTTGAGCAACTTTCCGAAACACCAACTTGAAGAACAGTGGCTCTGTTTCTTCAAATTTTGAACCCAAGCTCTCAACCTGGAGCTCTGATACCACTTGTTGTGGTTCTCTGACCACTTTAGAGAAGAAATATGAGAAGAAAAATAAAAGAATTCTATTAATCTCTTAAAAATAGAATACAAAAATAAAAACTTCTCTCATGGAGGATTCTCACGTGGAACCTCTCTCTGCACTCTCCAATTCTCTCTGGAATTGCTCACTCTTCTCTCAAGCTCTCTCTGGAGCTTAAACAACTCTCTCTCTCGGAGTTTTCTCTTGCTCACTTGGCTTGGTTTTCATGCAACGGTAAGGAGCCTATTTATAGGCTTATAAGGCCACAATTTTCAACATCTTAGCCCACAATTGTTGATCGGTGCAGCATTGGTGTCAACAATGATGGCTGTCAACAATGGTGGCTGTGGTTGGTGCGGCTGTGGTTGGTGAGGTTGGTGTGCTTGGTGCGGCTGGACTTCACATATCACTCGGTACTCGCCACCGGGTACCCGAAAACTAACCCAGCCTGTACTGGATGTATCGCAAAGGAAGCGGGAGTACATAGGGTCACCACAATCCGGTGCAGTGCTCAAGGGATAAGGGATCATTGTTGTCCCACAAGGTTGACAAGTTCTTCCATTTGGTTCTGCAAAGTGTGTAATGCATTAGAACAAATATTGTCACTGATTCCAAACAGAAAAAAATAAAAAGATTTTGCGGTATACTCAGAATCTTAAAATTAAAGAAGAATTAGACGAGTACCTAAATCAGATAACGCTACACGGACAGATATGTTGCGGCCACCATTTTCATACTCTTGAAGACTAGTTAGCTCCTCCCATATCCGGCATGAGGGACCACTAACACTGGTGCGTCCTCTTCTACTGCTTTTTTTAGCTTCTTCAAATGAATAAGCCTGGCACCAACAATTATCAAGGCACTCCTTCCTGCATTGAGTTTCAGTGTCATAATTAACCAGAAGCGAGGACTCGAGGCCCACCTTCATCATCTTCAGGCTCAAGAACGAGTCCTCACCACATACCATTGTTTTTCTGGTACAACCCCCTAAGTAGTCTCCAGAATCCCACTGCTGTGGGAAACTTGGCTCAAATCCTGGTAAACATTTGCACGGCTTAATAGTTTCAATGTTACAGACACCAAAGTTTCCACAAGCATTGAACACACTGCATGGATCGCTTGGTTCTGACCACTACGGAGACCAAGTTTTTCTCTCCTTATCCAATTTCAGGAACTGAATCTGTCCAGTATAATTAATCATCAACCTTGTATCATCATACAATGTTGTATTGATCCCAGGGTTTATAGATGTGTTAGACTTGGCATCCGTACTGAAGTTTGATAACAAGGATGTTACTTCATCACGCATCTCACCACGCTCTCTACTTCTCCAATAAATAGTCGATTTTTTCGTTACGATATATTGTTTTTCATCTTCTTCTTCAACCTTAAACGTGAAGTCCCCACTTTCAGGATTATTTTTGTCCTTCCAAGCACTCAAATTCAAGTTTTTATCCATCTTCATATGTGGTAGAAATGTATCCGTTGGGTGTTCAAAGCTCTGCCAAAGGTATTGATCCCCCAACTCATTATTGTTGTATAATACCAGATTTCCAGAATCCATTAGCTTCACCGTCAGGTTTGTAGACGCGGATCTTTCAAGAAGTGCTGACCAATAAAGATTTCCAGCCATATCCAATACCTCAAGGTTACCATCTTTGATTGCCAAAACTCCATCAGAATTGGTAAGTGGTTTTCCCCTGTTGGCAACCCATACAACTGTCTGTGAAGTCAACTTGTGATACCATATTCCCACATATCTTCTCTCATCACCACTAAAGCTTCCATCAGGAGTAAAGAATCCAAGTTCAAATCTTTCTCCGGCGGAAACAAGAGTCTCTCCACCGTCCACAATCCGATCTTCATGACTCAAAGTATCTCTGGCAAAGCAATAAGGAGAGCATGACAAGAATACGTGTGCAAGGATTGGAAGGTGGAAGATATAAAACGATTTGCAAATCATGTAATGATGCTTGTTGTTGCTACTCGTCATGTTTCTGTTACCATAACCAAAATAGCTGCAAATTTTGCTTGTTTTAAATAATAAGTAGCAAACTGGCAAACTGGCACCGTTGTAATCGCATTGATTATTAACAATTTAAACCACCAGGATTAGGTATCACTATTGTTGCTTTAGTAGAAAAGGGGTATTACCAATTCTGCAGCAATACACAATTCCAGTGGTATTAGTTGTTTCTTGTCAATTTTCAATTATTGAATAGAACTTGGTCTTGGTCTTCCACTACCAGGGTCGGTTGTTTCCTGCTTGATCTTTTTATTGTGGTCCTTGTTTTCTTTTTGTTCTCACCTCTATGAACAGGATTTAACATTGACATGGCGGGACGTGCACTTGGTTAAAAGCATGCTTAGATCATAAATGAACAAAATATATTTATAAATTCCAACTTTTTATTATCATTTTATCTATCCATGAACAAAAGGTGGATACAACTTCTTGCTTGTAATATAAATGTCCGAAGTCCAATGAATAGTCTCCATGTGTCTGCTTTGAGAGCCTCAGTCTCATGATTTTTTGGATCTTTTTGTCCTGAACCATAAAGGAGCTTGACTTGACTTAACATGTTTCAATTTCAGGTCTTGGAGCTATTTGGTATATTATTTGTATACTCTTGGATTTTTCAACTTGACATACTCAAGCAATTCATATTTTTTCTTTCTTTTTCATTTTTTTTTTAATTTAAGAATGTGAGTTGAGACCCATAATAAGAGCCTAATATTTTACAAACTAGACAAAATCTGATTTTCTTGTACGAACAAGTGCTTAATATTTACAAACTGAAATACAGAACAATGTTCTTTTATGTTTTTTCCCCAATGAAGGCACGTATCTTATGAAACCATGAGCCAAAAGAAATAACAAATAACAGCAACACCAAAGAAATCCTTTTGATTTGCCCTAAAAAAGAAATGAAGGTCGATCAAGAAGCAAACACCAATTGTGGTGACAAAACAAAACCCCTTCCAATAAGATTTCTACCTTCCCTCTTCTAGTGTTGCTGTTAACTCATTACTGGCTTCTGGTATACTAGAAGAAGCTGTGCTAGAAAGAGATCTCCTGACAACAAAGGTCGGTTGCTTAGGACTGGAAAGACTTGCAGTTTCACTGCCAAGCATGAACAGCACATTCGACATTGTTGGACGTTCACTTGGGTCCTCTTGCACACACAAGAGTCCAACATTAACACACCTCATGAATTCACTTGCATTGCAAGTCTCACTTAATGTTACGTCCATCAGATCCAATTCCGTGTTTTCTTTCCACATTTTCCATGCCTGTAACCATTAAGAAGAAGAAAGTAAAGTCCTAGAGCAGAATTGACCAATAAAAATGGGGGTAGTAGCAGGTTCAATAACGACATTATGTAATACTCACATAACCTAAAAGGCTCAATGCTTGTTCTGACTTGTAAAATCCTGTGTTCTTTTTTCCAGTGATAATCTCGAGCACAACAACACCAAAACTGAATACATCAGACTTGATTGAGAAAGTCCCTTCTAATGCATACTCTGGAGACATGTATCCACTGCAAAGCAACAATTGTCTATAAATATCAGTGGATTTAGAGATTATAGTTAGGTGATGTATTTTCCTGTATAAAATGCAAATTAATTTAAATGATCCTTCTGTATGAACTTACTAGGTCCCAACCACTCTGGTTGTACTCCCCTCAGTTTCCTTGCCTCCAAAAATCCTTGCCAACCCGAAGTCAGAAATTTTGGGGTTCAACTCTTCATCTAGTAGAACATTGCTTGTTTTCAAGTCTCTATGGATAATCCTCAACCTAGAATCTTGATGAAGGTAAAGAAGCCCTCTAGCAATTCCCAATATGATGTTAAAGCGCATCTCCCAGTCAAGTAGCACGCATAATGTTCGATCTTGAAAGGTTCCATACAAGATTTGAGAGAAAAATTTAGTAACCATCTTAAGTTATTTCTTTGTTAAGATATAACATTTACCATAAAATGATTTGCTAAATTTTGGATGGAGAGACTAACCAAATATGAACGAGTCTAAGCTTTTGTTAGGCATATATTCATAAAGTAATATTTTTTCATCTCCTGCAATACAGTAGCCTAAAAGTCTAACGAGATTCCGATGTTGAAGTTTGGCAATCAACAAAACCTCATTCTTGAACTCTTCCAAGCCTTGCCCTGAACCACTTGAGAGCCTCTTTATAGCAATGTATTGTCCTCCAGGAAATTTACCCTGTAAGAAAAATTCCACACAAGAATCATCCGATCTTTGGTCATAAATTTGCTAGAAAAAACTAGCCAAGTGAGTATTAAGTGAATTTTCTTACCTTATAAACAGGGCCAAACCCTCCTTGTCCAAGTTTATTTGCTTCTGAAAAGTTATCTGTAGCAGCCAGTATGCCTTTGAAGGAAAAAAATGGTACATCTATGCCTTTCTTATCTTCTTCTCTGAATTGGCAAGAATGTATCAAATCTTTAATGTGTCTTTCATTGTCATACATCTGAACTGCAATATTTCCTTGAATGTTTCCTCTGTTTCCTAATTTAAAAGATAATTTATATCAAATCACGTGCTACGATCATGTGGAAGAACCAATATGTTTTCATTGAGTGTATTGAGTCGTCATTTTGAATAATTGTGGTCATCGACTTGTCAATGTGCTCAATAATTACCTTAACTATTGGTCACCCTTTTCCTTCCGAAATTGTACATACAACAAGCAGCGCACCCGATAATGATAGTACTTGCAAGAATCCCCAAGAAGACAACATAAAGCTTCTCTGTTTCTAAAGATCCTTTAGATTGTGCAGGGGGGCTATCTTCTGTAACTTCTACAGTAAAAGGAGCAACAATACACGAGAAAATAGCATCATAGTAATAATGAAAGAAAATACTGTTAGAGTTAGTGACCCGAATTCTTATTGACCCGACCCGAAAAGCTCGCGGTGCGACCCATTTGGTGAAACTAATTTTGGAGAAAAATTTGGGGCTCTGTGGTGGAAGCGGAGGTCTTGGGCCGATAGGCCCGAGACCGTAGTGACAATTTAGGGAGACTTTGATTTACAGTAATAAAACCCTAAAATTGGAGGACGTGAAAGCTTCTTTATATTCTAAGGAGTTGTTTGATAAGTAGTTGACCAGCAGTTCAGATAACAATAATTTTGGGAGTTCCGGAGGAGAGGGTTTGATTATTAGAGGTAGAACATCATCTAGAGATCAAAATAACAATGGTGGTGGTCGGCCAAGATCGAAGTCAAGGTTCAGAAACCTTATTTGTCACTACTGTAAGAAAAAAGGGCACATCAAAACTGAATGTCGTAAGCTTCAGAATAAAAATAATGAAAAGAGTAAGGAACATGCCGAAGCCAGTGTCGCACATGAGGAAATTGAAGATAGAGATGTTTATTCAGTGACTGAGGATAGTTCGGGCAAGCAGGGATGGATTTTGGATTCAACCTGTTCGTTTCACATCTGTCTCCATAGGGATTGGTTCTCTTCTTATGTTCCGGTGGATAAAGGTGTTGTGCTGATGAGAGATGATCATCCTTGCTGTGTCATCGGCATTGGAACTGTAAGGGTGAAGATGCATGATGGAATTATCATAACACTATCTGAGGTACGTCACGTTCCAGATATGTCTAAAAATTTAATTTCTTTATCTGCTTTGGACAAGTCTGGTTGTTCTTTTTCTGGTGGAGGTGGAGTTTTGAGGGTTCTGAAGGGTGCTTTGGTGGTGATGAAAGCTAGCCTGGTTGGTACATTATACAGGCTACAGGGTTCTGTGGTAATGGGGTCGGCTGCTGTTTCAGTGTCCATGTCAGATTCGGATGTTACTCGTTTGTGGCATATGAGATTGGGCCATATGAGTGAGAAAGGTTTGGCGATGTTGAGCAAACGGAGTTTGCTTGGTGATCGGAGTATCTCGAAGTTGGAGTTTTGTGAACATTGTGTGTTTGGGAAGTAGAAGAGAGTTAGCTTCAGTACTGGAATTCACAAAACCAAAGGTACTCTAGACTACATTCATTCAGATCTTTGGGGACCTGCACGTACTGCTTCTAAGGGTGGTGGCAGATATATGTTGACCTTCATTGATGATTTCTCCAGGAAGGTCTGGGTATATTTCTTGAAGCACAAGAATGACGTATTTGCTATCTTCAAGCAATGGAAAGCTTTGGTAGAGAAGCAGACGGAAAGAAGGGTGAAGCGCCTTCGTACAGATAATGGATTGGAGTTCTGTGATGGTGTTTTCAATGAGTTTTGTAGAAATGAAGGGATTGTTAGACATCTCACAGTTAGAGGAACTCCGCAGCAAAATGGTGTGGCTGAGCGGATGAACAGAACTCTTATGGAGAAAGTGCGATGCATGTTGTCGAATTCTGGGTTAGCACAGGAATTTTGGGCAGAAGCAGCTGCTACAGCTTGCTACTTGGTGAATCGTTGTCCATCGGCAGCAATCGATTGCAAGACTCCTGAAGAGGTATGGTCTGGAAAACCTGCTAATTATTTAGATTTGAAGGTGTTTGGATGCCCTGCCTATGTTCATGTTAATGATGGTAAGCTTGAGCCTAGATCGAAGAAGGGCATATTTCTTGGTTACCCGCAGGGTGTAAAAGGATACAGAGTTTGGCTTCCTGATCCAAAGTCATCTAAGGTTGTGATTAGCAGGGATGTTGTGTTTGATGAGATGGCAATGCTGCATCCGAAAAAGGAGCTCGTTGTTTCAGACAGTATGCCAAAGCAGGTGGAGTTTAGGGTGGAGGAAGTAACTACTTCACAGAATGGTTCAGTTTCAGGCCCATTTGAGACACCCACTCATCTGGAAGAAGAGAGAATTAAGGAGGTGCAGGAGCATTCGATTGCCAAGGATAGACCTCGCAGGGAGATCAAGAAGCCCTCTAGTTTAGTTGACTATGTCACTTTTGCTTGTGTTGCAGCACAGGAGATCGAGAGTCCCAGTGATCCTTGCAACTATTATGAAGCCATTTCATGTGAGGATTCTGCAAAGTGGTTAATTGCTATGCAGGAAGAGGTGGAGTCGCTTCATAAGAACCACACTTGGGAGTTGGCATTACCTCCAGAGGGTAAGAAGATTGTGGGATGCAAGTGGGTCTACAAAAAGAAAGAAGGCATTCCTGGTGTTGAAGATGCGAGGTACAAAGCACGTTTAGTAGCGAAGGGGTATTCACAGGTACAGGGAGTTGATTTTAATGATATATTTTCCCCTGTCATTAAACATACTTCTATTCGTGCTTTGTTAGCGCTAGTTGCTATGCATGATTTAGAGTTGGAGCAACTAGATGTGAAGACCGCTTTCTTGCATGGTGAGCTTGAGGAGACAATTTATATGCAGCAACCCGAAGGTTTCGAGGTTGAAGGAAAAGAGGATCATGTGTGTTTGTTGAAAAGGTCCTTGTATGGTTTGAAGCAATCCCCTCGTCAGTGGTACAAGCGGTTTGATGGGTTTATGGTTAGCCATGGCTATTCTAGAAGCCAATATGATAGCTGTGTGTATTTTAGGAAGTTGGAAGATGGCTCATTTATCTATTTGTTGCTTTATGTTGATGATATGCTGATAGTGGCCAAGAAGAAATCCGATATCAACAGATTGAAAGCAGAATTGAGTGGTGAATTTGAGATGAAAGATTTGGGAGCGGCAAAGAAGATTCTTGGTATGGAGATTGAGAGAGATAGATCTGCAGGTAAACTTTTCTTGACTCAAAGATCTTTTGTTGAGAAAGTTCTGGAGCGTTTTGGAATGAAGAACGCTAAACCTGTAAGTACTCCATTAGCTACTCATTTTAGATTGTCTGCTGATATGTCACCACAGTCGGATAGAGATATTGAGTATATGTCACATGTTCCTTATTCTAGTGCTGTTGGTAGTTTGATGTATGCTATGGTGTGTACCCGTCCTGACATTGCACATGCTGTTAGTGTTGTGAGCCGGTATATGACTAATCCTGGCAAACAACACTGGCAAGCTGTCAAGTGATTCTAAGGTACTTGAGAGGCACTACTAACACTTATTTAGAGTTTGGTGGAAGTAAGGAGGGTGTAAGTGGATATGTTGATGCAGATTTTGCTGGGGACCTTGATAGAAGGAGGTCCACTACTGGTTATGTATTTACTCTTGGAGATACTTCTATCAGTTGGAAGTCTGTTTTGCAAGCAACAGTTGCACTATCAACTACAGAAGCTGAATATATGGCTATAGCTGAAGCGGTGAAAGAAGCTATTTGGTTAAGGGCATTGATAGGTGAGTTGAGCTCTGAGCAGGAGAGTACGGTCATCAATTGTGATAGTCAGAGTGCTATCTATCTCACTAAGGATCAGATGTTTCACGAGAGGACAAAACATATAGATGTTCGGTATCATTTTGTACGTGATGTTATTGCTCGTGGAGATATTGTTGTCAGCAAGGTGAGTACTCATGATAATCCTGCTGACATGATGACCAAGGCACTTCCAGTAGCCAAGTTTGAGCATTGCTTGGACTTGGTTGGTGTTTGTTGTTGAGCTTTGCCTTTAGGGGCTTTTGTGGAAGAGGATGGCAACTTTTATCGAAGATTGGAGTTTTGTATGTTTTTTCATTCCTTATATGGAATTCGTGTCAAGGTGGAGATTGTTAGAGTTAGTGACCCGAATTCTTGTTGACCTGACCCGAAAAGCTCGCGGTGCGACCCATTTGGTGAAACTAATTTTGGAGAAAATTTTGGGGCTCAGTGGTGGAAGCGGAGGTCTCGGGCCGATAGGCCCGATACCGTATCACGAGATTTAGGGGTTTTTTAGGGTTTTGCAGCGCCCCCGCGGTACAGACCTGTTCAATTTTAGGGTTTCTTCTGTACTATATATTTTTGGTTTTCGGCTGTAATTTGGGGTTTTTTAGGGTATCACGAGATTTAGCTCACATTTGTACCAATTTTTCGATATTGGATTTGCTTTTCCCTGCCCGTGGTTTTTCCCGTCAAGGGTTTCCACGTAAATAGTGTGTTTGTTCTTCGCTTTCTTTGTTTCCGTTGCTAGTTATTTTTCTCCCAATTCCGTAACAAATATAAATATACGAATTATGATATCCTCACCTGAAGGTGAAGTACAATTGAAGTTCATAGGATCCCATTTGAATGACGCATTGCATTGACAACTACCAATTTTATCTCCTGTTGTGTTGCAATGAGAATTCGGAAAATCGGAGCAGCTGATGGATGAATTACAGAGTGGTGGTTCTGGCTCTTCCCACTGGATTTCTAGTTCTTGTAAATTACTTGTTTTGCTAAACACAAGGCCTGGAATAGAATTCATCCGTTGATTATTGGAGCAATTACTAATTACATTGAACACTTGGGATTTGTTGAGATGCAGAATATTTTTCATTGTATCAATATTTCCACAACTTTGTTCCTCATCAATATGGATGGAGAATATCCGTCGCTCTCTATTGATGTTTGTGATTCTGTAAGCGTCATTATTGGGTGTAACATAGGAAACTTGCCCAGCAGTGTCGTTACAACGAAAACTGTAGTACTTAGGATCACCACAATTTGATTCAGTACTCAATGGATAGGGGATTATGTTAGTGCCACAAATCCCACAATCCCTTTTTGTCAGTTCTGCAAAATTAAAATGTGCACGTGAAAACCACATAATCAAACAAATTCAATGGAGGTTTTTTAGTTTTTACGACTTGTAATCTGTCGCTAATCCTGTGATAGTGGCTTAAACTTGTGTTATTTCTAAAATAAGGCCATCAACAAGCCTGATTTTGAGTTGTACTCAATTTGGGTTGTACAAATATCAAATTCTAACATGCTTGATGGTCATTGATTGGTGAATTTCAGGAATCTAGCAAAAGAAATTTTTACCTGTATCAGACTTCACCGCACGAACATTGATTTGCTGACCATCATCATACTCTTGAATATTAATGGGTTCTCGTGACCAAATCCAACATTTTTGTTCATTGCTTTTGGTGCTAGACCCGTATGCATATGCATCACAATAACAATCGTCAATGCAATTCTTCTTGCAGTCTTTTGCATTGTCTATATCAATCCCAACACCTCCTTTCACCATATCAATAAAACTGAAGAAATTGTCATCGTTACCAATATTCCCATTGCATACTGGAGTCTTTCTTACACAGCCATCTGAGAATACACTTTTGTTCCATTGACTTAATGATTTGGGCTCGAACCCAGGTAAACACTTGCAGGGGCTCATATTTTTACTATTGCAGCTACTGAAGTTCCCACAAAGATTAAAAACATCACAGTAATCACTTGGTAAATCCGACCAAAACTTAGCCCATGTCACATTGTTCAACAAAAACAATTGGATTCGACCATCATAATTCAAGATAAGTCTTGTCTTGTTATAATCAGACGGCTTGGACAAGAGATTATTGAAATTTAACTTCCCTTTCGCTGTATCATCAGAACTAAAATTCCTTTGGCCGCTGAAATTCGATAACAAGTAGGATATGGTCCGAATAATGTCATTATCACCAGATCTAAACAAATCTACATAAAGTTGGCTTTTCCAGTATATATTACCTGATCTCTCTAGGGTGTACTGGTTTTCTCTGTTTTGCTCTAGCTGGAAGGTGAATTCCCCTGTTCCTGGGTCAATTGGATCTCTCCATGAAATCAACCTCATGTGCTTTTTCATCCTCATACCAGGAAGAAATGTATGAGTCGGATTATCAAAGCTTTGCCAAACAACTTCATCTTTCTCACTCAAAACCAGGTTCCCAGAATCCATGAGCGTCGCTTTCATGCTTGAAGAAGCTAAGATTCCTTTAACTCTGGATGACCAATACTCACTAGCAGTACTGTTGCTGCTACTTTCATCTAACAGCTTGAGCTGTCCATCTTTTGCAAGGACCAAAATTCCAGTTTTACTGGACAGAGGTTTGTTCCGATTGGCAACCCAAACAACTTCTCGTTGTTTAATATTTTTGTCATTATACCAAATGCCCACATATCTCCTGCTATCAGTATCACTGCTCCCTTCAGGGGTGAAAAATCCCAGCTGGAATTTTTCTCCAGCTGAAACTAGAATTTCATCTTCCTTGTCTCTAATGGAGCCATCATCAACCAGTATGGTATCTCTAGTATAGCAAATTGGAAATTTCAACAATAACAAGAACGTGCAAGCAAATATGGAAATGCTAAACCAAAAATGACTTGCAGACCAGGAAAATGGAGCAAGCATTGTATTTTCTGGAAAAGAAACTAATAGATTGTATGATTGAATAGTAAAGAAAACAATCTTATGGACACATTGACGAATCCCACATGAGCATGGTGGAACATTCTTCCTTTTTTTTTTTCTTTTTTTTTTTCTTTTTTTGACCGGGATGACCATATATATGGTTATGGTTTCCCACTGAAGTACATGACAAGATGACCAAGACTTTTGGCAATAAGACAGGAAAAAGCACGTTGAGCCAAAAATAGAAAAATAATAAAGAAGGCAAGAAAAATATGAATGCATGACAAAGATTTATGCCCCCAAAAAAAAAATAAAAAAATAAAAAAATAAAAAGAGGTTTATCTCCACACAATCTAATAGCAATGAGGAAAAGTCAATAAAACCCAGTTGGACTTATGAACTACGAAGCAGAAGGGGAACAGCCGCGTTACAGGCCGTTGACCAAGACGACCTGTTAATGATAAGTAGGTAAAGTTTCTTTTTTTTTTTTTTTTTTTTTTTTTTTGGTTTGGGGGGAGGGGGAGGGGTTTATAATTAAGTAGAGAGTTACCTGGCCTCATGGACAAAATAATAAACAAAACTTTCAAATAAAAGATACAGATTGCGTTTTGTAATGGTTTGATTATTTTTTAACTGTTTTCTTTTAAACTACAATGAAATAATTTTATCTTATCAAAGTTATAGAGAAATTTAAAATAGTTTCAATTAATAGTTTTTATGAGTTTCTTAACAATTAGGAACTAGACGTTGAATACCACCATCGGATGGGAAGCTTGATCATATATACGAAACTATAACATATACATATATATATCACCACCATGATGGTTTTATCATAAATCTAAAAGACATAGATGGATTCATCACTCAAAGTTACGAAGGTATATCAATATCTATTCTTCTAACTTTTATATTCATAATATATATATATATATATATATTTATACTTTAGTTTACTTTTAGTTTATGTACATCAAAATGTAGAAGAATTTCATTTTATTTTTTTAATGCCATCATCCATTAAACCTTGATTTTAACTTCTTCTTCTTTTTTGGGTTAATATTACTTACACATAATAATTTTTTTAAAAATAACTTGCACATAATAATTAGACCCAAAAAAAAAAAAAAAAAAAAAAAAACATAGTTCCCATAATTGCTTGGTTTTTCATATTAAAACTGATACCATTGAAAATTAGTGGCGCATGCAGAGACTAGCACCTAGTCTTTCCTTGTTGAATGGCATGCAATTGTTGAATCGAGATGAGCAATTTTATTTTTCCTTCTCGATTTATGAATTGATATAGGTGCCATTGGCATTGGGTATCTCACACCTAACCTGGGCACTGCAGATATCTCAGGGAAAAACTGTAATACGAGAAATATTTAAAAGAACTATATACAGCAAGACAAACTTGCATGCCCAGATTCAGTGAATGAATTGAAGCACTTGAATCATGTATTAAACGCTAATTCAGTCTACATGATTATGAGTTTTAAGTTCAATCTTATAAATTTACCTTAGGTGACTTGTTAACTGAGAGAATTTGTAGAAATAAAGATTAAACAATAAAAAATAAAAAATAAAAACTAAGGAAACTCTTAGAAAAAAGAAAGATTCATATCTTTATCTGAAAATTACACGGTGGAAATTATTAAGCAATTATTAAGCCATAAAGTGATTATTAGAAACTTTATGAAGGCCTTTCAATTCAATGGAATTTACCGGATGGGATTCGTTATTCATGCCGATCAATGTTTCAACAAAGTTCATACTTTCTTTCTTCAACATGATGCTCTCATTGTGGTGCAGCGTTGATGGTGCCATTTTAGAAACCACTACATGCGCCGAGTTTGCTACTTCCTAAAAAATAATGTGATAATTGAAAATATTGAACAATAAAGTTGAAAATCCAAATTGACAGGCTCCTTACTATGTCCGAGAGGCTAGGGAGACAGACTTGAAATCTGTTGGGCCTTGCCCACTCATGTTGGAACCCCCTCTGTCGGCCCATTTTATTCGTTAAAAAACATCACGTCCACTTCAACCTAAAAGCGAGAGACCAAAAAAAAACAAAAAAAAAACAAAAGTAATGTTTATCACTCAACTTCAATGATTAAAATAAAATCATGCTACTTTTTAACACTATTTCAAAAAAAAAAATATTTTTTTGGTTTTAATTTTTTACTATTCACACTGAAAAAAAATGAAACACATCAAGATTTAGCCAAGGATCACCTCTCCTTATTTATTTTTTTTTTTTAAATAAACATCACCTCTCTTTTTCTCTCTTTAGGGTCTTTTAGCCATTATATAATGTACCGTTATCAAATTCCTTCCACCGAAAAAAACAAATATATATATATATATATATATCCACGTAACAAAAAGTTTGGTGTCACTCTTTTTCTTTCAATTTAAGTTCTTTGCCTTATTTTTCTAGTTAGAAAATCCATGAATGACCAACCAACAATCATTTCAACTACAAGTTAAAACTCCAAATGACATGTTATCCTAAGGGTCCGCTTTTATGATATTTTATTAGATTTAACAGTCATAAAACAGTCAAATTATAGAAATATAAACGTTGCCATGGAATTTATATATATATATATATATATTAAAATAATAATAATAATAAAAAAGTGTAACATAAATTTTTTTTCTAACGATTCTACTTTTTCTCATCAACACCAAAGCTTCCATTAGGAGTAAAGAATCCCAGTTCATCTTCCTCCGGCGGAAACAAGAGTCTGCACTGTACATAATCCGATGTTCATGTAATGATGCTTGTTCTTCGACCCATCATGTTTCTGTTACTATTACCAAAATAGCTGCAAATTTTTCTTGTTTTAAACAATAGTTAGCAAAAACTGGCAACCTGGCACAGATGTAATCACATTAATTATTAACAATTTAAACCCGGATTAAGTATCACTATTGTTGCTTTTGTAGAAAAGAGTTAATACCAGTTCTGCAGCAATACACAATTTCAGTGGTATTAGTTGTTTCTTGTCAATTTTCAATTATTGAATAGAAGTTGGCCTTGGTCTTCCACTACCAGGGTCAAGTCCGTTTGCACCTTAATCTCTTTATCGTGATCCTGGTATTCTTCTTGTTCTCATCTCTCTGGTTTTTAGAGAGGATAAAAGAACAAAATAAAAATCCAATGCACAGGATTTGACATTTTACATGGCGGGACTTTCACTTGGTTAAAAGTATGCTCAGATCATATATAAATGTAGAAAGTGTACATATAAATTCCAACTGTTGATAATCATTTTATCTATCCATGAACAAGATGTGGATACAACTTCTTGCATGCAATATAAATGTCCAAGTCCAATGAAAAATATAATTTCCACGTGGCTGGCGAACTCTGAGAGCCTCAGCCTCATGATTTTTTGGATCTTTTTGTCCTGGACATTAAAGGAGCTTGACTTGACTTACCATATTTCAATATTAAGTCTTGGAGCTATTTGGTATATTATTTGTATACTCTTTGATTTTTCAACTTGACATACTCAATCACTTCATGTTTTTATTTATTTATATTTTTTCAAGAGGTGTGAGTTGAGACCCATAATAAGAGCCTAATATTTTACAAACTTGACAAAATCTGATTTTCTTGTACGAACAAGAGCTTCATCTTTACAAATTAAAATACAGCCAATGTTCTATTTTTTTTTTCCCTAATTCAGACACGTATCTTATTCAACCATGAGTCAAAACAAATAATAAATAACAGCAACACCAAGGAAATGCTTTTGATTTACCATTTAAAAAAAAAAAAAAAAATGAAGCTCGAACAAGCAAACACCAATTGTGGTGACAAAACAAAACCCCTTCCGGCAAGATTTCTATCTTCCCTCTTCTATTGTAACTGTTAACTCATTAATGGCTTCTGGTTTACTAGAAGAAGCTGTGCTAGAAAGAGATCTCCTGACAACAAAGGCCGGTTGCTTAGGACTGGGAAGACTTGCAGATTCACTGCCAAGCATGAAAAGCACATTCGACATGGTGGGTCGTTCGCTTGGGTCCTCTTGCACACATAAGAGTCCAATATTAACACACCTCATGAATTCACTTTCATTGCAAGTCTCGCCCAATGCCGCATCCATCAGATTCAATGATGTGTTTTCTTTCCACATTTTCCATGCCTGCAACCATCAAGAAGAAGAAACTAAAATCTTAGTGCAGAATAGAAAGGGTAGTAGCAGGTTCAATATATAACGACATTATATAATACTCACATAACCTAGAAGGCTCAATGCTTGTTCTGACTTGTAAAATCCTGTGTTCTTTTTTCCAGTGATAATCTCAAGCACAACAACACCAAAACTGAATACATCAGATTTGATTGAGAAAAACCCCTCTAATGCATACTCTGGAGACATGTAGCCACTACATAACAGCAATAAATTATTAGTGGATTTAGGGGTTATAGTTTGGTGATGTATTTTCCTGTACAAAATGCAGACAAACTGATTATATGGTGATTCTTCTATATGAACTTACTAGGTCCCAACTACTCTGGTTGTACTCCCTTCAGTTTCTTTGCCTCCAAAAATCCTTGCCAACCCGAAGTCAGAAATTTTGGGGTTCAACTCTTCATCTAGTAGAACATTGCTTGTTTTCAAATCTCTATGGATAATCCTCAACCTAGAATCTTGGTGAAGGTAAAGAAGCCCTCTAGCAATTCCCAATATGATGTTAAAGCGCATCTCCCAGTTAAGTAGCACGCATAACGTTCGATCTTGAAAGGTTCCATGCAAAATTTGAGAGAACAATTTAGTAACCATCTTAAGTTATTTCTTAGTTAAGATAACACATTTACCATAAAATCAGTTGCTAAGTTTTGGATGGAGAGACTTACCAAATATGAACGAGTCTAAGCTTTTGTTAGGCATATATTCATAAAGTAATATTTTTTCATCTCCTGCAATACAGTAGCCTAAAAGTCTAACAAGATTCCGATGTTGAAGTTTGGCAATCAACAAAACCTCATTCTTGAACTCTACCAAGCCTTGCCCTGAACCACTTGAGAGCCTCTTTATAGCAATGTATTGCCCTCCAGGAAATTTACCCTGTAAGAAAATTCCACACAAGAATAATCCACTCCTTGGTCATAAATTTGCTAGAAAAAAGGAGCCAAGTGAGTATTAAGTGAATTTTCTTACCTTATAAACAGGGCCAAACCCTCCTTGTCCAAGTTTATTTGCTTCTGAAAAGTCATCTGTAGCAGCTAGTATGCTTTTGAAGGAAAAAAATGGTACATCTATGCCTTTCTTATCTTCTTCTCTGAATTGGCATGAATTTATCAAATCTTTGATGTGTCTTTCATTGTCATACATCTGAACTGCCATATTTCCCTGAACGCTTCCTCTGTTTTCTGATTTAAAAGGTAATTTATACCAAATCACTTATTATTCACGTGCAAGAACCAATATCTTATCATTAAGATTGTGTAAATTACATCTTCACTATGAATGCATGCGCATGTCCATGTGCTCGGTAATTACCTAGTGTATTGGCCACCCTTTTTCTTCTGAAATATAATATAGAACAAGTTGTGCACAAGATGAAAATAGCACTTCCAAGAATCCCCAAGGCAACATAAAGCATATGTCTTTGTGTTGATCCTTTAGGTTGCTTACCTTTGCCAACTTCGATAGTAAAACAAACAACAATATATGTGAGAAAATAGCATTATAATAATAGTAATAATAAAAGGCGGAAGGACAAGAGAAATTCCAGTAGACTGCGGCTCGTTTATTTTTCATTTTCATGGTGTGTCAAGAGGAGAAAGTGTTTTTTCTCAATAATTTTGTGCATATTATTGCTTCTAGTGTTCCATTGAGTCAAATTATTTCCCCACAAATAATGCAAATACAAATATATGATACCTCACCTGAAGTGCATGCGAAGTTCATAGAATCCCAACGGAATGGTGCATTGCAAAGGCACCTACTTGTTCCATTTCCTGTTGCAGTGCAATCAGAGTTTGGCAAATCGATGCAGTTGGTGGATGAATTACAGACTGGTTCTGGTGGTGGATGCCACTGGATTTTGAGTTCTTGTAAACTGGTATTTTGAAGCATAAAGTTTGGACTAGTATCTTTCAGGTCATTAGAGCATTCCTCAATTACATTAAACACTTGGGGTTGGTTGAGCTGCAGAAAGTTTGTCATTTCATCAATATTTCCACAAGTTTGTCCTTCATCGATATGGATGGAGAATATCCGTTTTTCTTTATTGATATTTGTGACTCTGTAAGTGTCATTGTTGGGTGCATCAAAGTAAACTTGCCCAGTTCTGGTGTCGCAGTGAAAATTATAGTACATGGAATCACCACAATTTGGTCTAGTACTCAGTGGATAGGGGATTATGTCAGTGCCACAAATATCACAATCTCTTTTTTTCACTACTGCAAAATTAAAATGTGAATATGAAACCCACGTAATCAAACAATCATGTAAAGGCTTTTAATTACTATACTTGTAATCTGTCTAATCCTGACTACTTAACTTGTGTCATCCTCAAACAAGGCTATCAACTGGCCTGATTTTGAGCTATGCTCAATTTGCCTTGTACATATTAAACTAACTTATCAAATTCTAACATGCTTGATGGTGATTAGTCTATTTCAGGAATAATCTAGCAAAAGAAATTTACCTATATCAGATTGCGCCGAACGGACATAGATTGTATGCCCATCATCAGCATACTGTTGAATATTAATGGGTTCATTTGACCAAATCCAGCACCTGTTTGCATTTCTTGTGGTACTATTCCCGCATGCGTATGCGTTGCAAGAACAGTCCTCAGCGCACTTGTTTTTGCAGTCTTCCGCATTGTTTACAGCAAAACCAACACCTCCTCCCATCTTCACAATCAAGTCCAAGAAGTTGTTCCCATCGCATACTTGAGTATTTCCTTCACAGCCATCTGAAAATTGTTTAGTGTTCCATCTATCCAATGATTTGGGTTTATACCCAGGTAAACACTTGCACGGAATTTTGTTTTCACTATTGCAGCTACTAAAATCCCCACAAATTCTGAAAATGTCACAGTAATCACTTGGTTTTGACCATACGTTTAACCATGAAGTTGTCCTATCGTTCCACCGAAACAATTGAATTTGACCATCATAATTCATGACAAGTCTTGTGTTACTATAATCGGAACGCTTCGACAAGTTTCTGAAATCTATCTTCTGGTTCGGCAAATCAGAACTAAAATCTTCTTTTGTTCTTCTTTGGCTGCTGAAATTTGATAACAAGTAGGACATGGTCCGGATAATGCCATCATCACCGGATCTAAACAAATCCGCATACAGTTGGCTTTTCCAATATATGTTACCTGGTGATTTCTCTATGATGTACTGGTTTTCTCTGTTTTGCTCTTGCTTGAAAGTGAATTCCCCTGCTTCTGCGTCAGATGCACTCTTCCATGAAGTCAACGTCATATTTTTATGCATTCTCATGCCAGGAAGAAATGTATGAGTGGGATTATCGAAGCTTTGCCAAACGACTCTCCACAACCCACTGATTTCATCCTTTTCACTCAAAACCAGGTTCCCAGAATCCATGAGCGTCACTTTCCTGTTTGAAGAAGGTTTTGATCCCTTGTTTCCCACTGACCAATACTCACTACTGCGGTTATTTTCATCCAATAGCTTGAGTTGTCCATCTTTGGTAAGGACCAAAATTCCACTGTTATTGGACAGAGCGTGGTCTCGATTGGCAACCCATGCAACTTCTGATTTAAATTTGTGATACTGAATTACCACATATCTCCTCTCAGTGCTTCCATCAGGGGTGAAAAAACCAAGTTGGAATCTCTCTCCCGCTGAAACTAGAACTTCCGTTCGGCTGTCACTGATGAAACCTCCCGGTAGTATGGTATCATTAGTAGTATAGCAAACTGAAAATTGCAACAACAAGAAGAATATTATGTGTACGGAAATGGAAATGGTAAACGAAAACTGACTATCAGACCACTGAGTAACCATTGTTTTTTTTTTTTTTTTTTTCTATTTTCCAGGAAATTAAAGAAACAGATGGTGCATGATGGACTAAATTAAGAACACAATGATATTATCATGACGACTGATGAATCCCACAATCATTTACATGGCCATGTTTGTTTGTTTTTTTTTTTTTTTTTTTATATATATTTTATAAATTACAAATGGAAATGGTAGGGCCATGAGGGCGATGGCTTTGTTGTTGCAACGCCACGATGACCAAGACTTTGCATGGCAAAAAGGCAAAAAATACTATGATGACCAAAAACAAAAGAATAATAAATAAGATAAGAATTAATGTGTCGCAATCTAACAGCGAAGTGGAAAGGTCAATAAACCACGCTTGACTCATGAACTACGAACCAACAAGGAAGTAGCCGCGGTGCACTGTCAATTAATAATTATAGAGAGGCTTTTTTTTTTTTTTTTTTTGGGGATTATAAATTTATAATTAAGTAGAGAAAGATAATTTGCCCCATGGACAAAATAATAAATAAAATTTCAAAATAAAACATTAAGAGTGCGTTTTGTTAAAAAAACCTCGCAAATTTGTAATAGTTGTATTCAAAAAAAATTAATAATTTGATTATTTTTTAATTGTTTTCTTTTAAAATATAATGAAATATTTTAATCTTGATTAAAGTTACAGCTAAATTTATAATAGTTTCAATTAATAGTTTTTACGTGTTTATTAACAATTAGAAACTAAAGGTTGAAGTCTCACCATCGAATAGAAGGTTTGGTCATATATGTGAAACTATAATATATATATATATATATATATATACACACATTGCATGATATGAATATGATGCCAGGAATGTTATTCTTGGTTTGAATAATCCAAGTCTCCCTATCATTCACTTGGCGATTTAAGGAGTTTTACTTGATGTTTTGAGGCTGCGACGCTAGTTTCAGGAAGTTTCTTCCGTTTGGTTCCTAGGAACTCTAACTTCTCAAACCATTTTATCTGTCATTGGTGTTTAAAAAATGGATAAATCTAGAGTAATCAAATTTTTTTATCAAAATTTTAATATCTACGGTTTGACAACTTTTAAATGCTTTATCTATCAATATATATGAGGTAATATTAATTTAACACCATGAAAAAACTACCAAATAATTTATTACCAAAATTTTGGTAAAAACATTTGATACATGTAGCATTGCTCTCCTATAGTGTTGCTTAATTTTTTATATTAAAACTAATATCATTGAAAATTTGTACTTCATGCAAAGATAATATCTAATATTTCGTCGTTGAATAACATGCAATTTTTGAATTAAGATGACAAATAGCATTTTTCTTTTCAATTTAGAAATTGATATGGGTGCTATTGACATTTGGTGTTCCAAAGCTAGTCCTGACATTGGAGATGTATAGAAAAATATTGAAAGAGATACAAAGAATATTCAAAAAAACTATATATGGCAAGATAAACTTGCCCATGGGGATGGTAACAACTTGATATCCACTTTGAATCCTCCCTGTGAATGAATTGAAGCACTTGGATCATGTATTAAACCCTAATTTAGTCCATAGAAATTTGATTTAGGTTCAATCTTATAAGTGAATAGATTGGGTGATTTTGTCAACTTAGGGAACTTCTAGAAAGAAAGATCACAAAATATTGATTTTGACTTTTTTTTTTTTTTGGTGGCTAAACCTATATATATATATATATATAAATGTAGAGAAGTTTTAGTTGCACTACCAAATAAACTCTATATAATTCCATTATAAATTTATATTTTTACCCTCATTTGAAATTATTATTTAGAATATTTACTAATTAAATATGTTTGCGTTTAGATATATAGAATTGAACATTTTAAATGTATTCAGAAATATGTAATTAAATATTTTAAATATATTTAGAACTATGCAATCAAGTGTTTTTAGATATGAACATCATAGATGTGTTTAGAAATATACTACTAAACAACTCAAATGCATTCAGAAGTATGCGATTAAACGTTTTCAAAGACAAACATCTCAAATATATTTAAAAATATATGACTAAATATCTCAAATGTGTTCAGAAGTATACGATCAAATATTTTTAAAGATGTTTATAATTTTGAGAACGAATACGCCAATGGATACATCTCTTCGTTACCTAAAAATGTTTTAACCAGAAAGAGAAATTTGTGGACTTTTTATGATCATCAATTTCTTTCAAAAATGTTGTGAAGAGTTTTTGTGGAGTGATATTTAATTTGTAAATTATTTGTGGGCAAAAAAAAAAGTGTTTTTTGACATAATTAAAGACGGTATGAATTATGGATAATTTAGCTATTAAAAATATTACATAAAATTATTTTATATTTTTATATATTATAATAGTAATGTATAAATAATGATATTATATAGAATTTTTTTAAAATTGTAACAAGAACTATTCATACAGAAAAGTTCTAGAAAATTTGGTCAAATGGGGCACTATTTAAAACATTTAAAAAAGAAAAATTCAAATTATAATTGTTCATAATAAAACAAAAAATAATTACTTATTCTTTAACACATGATTAATAATTTATATTTTCTATTTAATATAAAATAGTTCAATAATAGAAATAACATTTAAAAAGAAAAAGATTTACATATATAATATTTAAAAACCAAAACAAAATTGATATTTTTGTATAAAAAAATTATAGTAAAACATCTATAAATGAATATTCATAAAACTATTAAAAAAAATGTATTCGTTTAAAGGGATTATTTATTTATAGATAAATGAACAATTTATTAATTTATCAATAAACAAATATTTATTAATTTAAAAAATAATTTTATACTTTTTTTTTAAATAATTTTATTAACTATATAATATATATTAGTAAAAGAAAACGATCCATTAGGATTGATCAAATCTAAATTCACGGGATTTACCATTACTGAATTAACTGAGAAAGAAAAAAGAATTAATAAAGAATTTCATTATACAAAGAATCCTATTGAAGGATTCCATTGATAAATGAAAAAAAAAAAAAAAAAAAAAAAAAAAAAAAACCAAACAAACAAACAAACAAAAAGGTTGTTGAGTTGACTAATTAGTTTACCTGTATTTATAAAAAAATATGGATCAATTTATCAGTTCTTATTTCAAATATTATTTCATTTTCTTGTACATCTTGAAAAAAAAAATTTAGATGCATATTTCAAACCAAAAAAAAAAAAGCTAAATTGAAAAAAATAGAATAAAATCTATTAAATAAAATTTTCTTATTACGTATGGTAAATATTTATATATATTATTTATTTTTTATAAAATTTAATCAAATATTAATTTGTATATTCTATGAGCTTTAAAGAATTTTTTTTAAAAATTATTATCTTACGTATTTTGTGATGACTAATGTGAGCAGATGTAAGACACATTAGCAAGGTACCTGATGTTCAATTCTATATCAAATATGAAATGGAAGATGATTCAAATATGTTGATAGCTACTCTCAACATTTGGAAAAAAATTCCAAAATGAAGCGTGCTTATTATGACTACTAGTGTGGGCAGGTGCATGCGCATTGGTAGGCCATGTGGTATCAAATCCCCTATTGCTTGGGTATATGGTATAGGAGACAATTTAAATATAATGATAGTCTCTCTCATAAAAATAAAGCTTTTTCGGAGCAATTAGCTTTATGATTTGAAAGAATTTCAAAGTTAAACATGAAAGAAAAAACCTCTTGCCAAGTGCAATCCCTAAATTAGAGACAATATCGTCAAACAGTGATAGGTCTGCTAGTGAAGGTGAGTGTTATAAATGGTATCAGAACTTGTATCCAATTAGAAATGTGTCAACTAAAACGTTGGACCCCATTGGGTTGGATCATGACCACCAGTGTGGTCGGTCGACAGTGTGCCAAATGTTGGACCGGAAGGGATGAATTGTGACCACGAATGTAGATGAATGTAAAATGTACTGGCAGGCTATCTGGTGTCTAATCTTGATTCAAATGCAATGATAACTACTCTCATACCACCAATATCTTTTCAAAACAGTTGGCTTTAGGGTTCGAAAAAATACCAATGTTAAGCATGCTCGCCTAATGGCTAAATTGAAAACAATATCAGCAAAAAAATGACAAATACACCAATGAAAACAGATTGTTATAATACATGTTTTTATTTGTAACATTACTTTTACATAATAATTTTTTTTTAAGAATAACTTGCCAATATTAATTAGACAAAAGAAAAACCATAGTTTCATACATAATAATTTTTTTTAAGAATAACTTGCAAATAATAATTAGACAAAAAAATCATAGTTCCATCCTAATTAGTAAATTCATGAATAATACATATACGTATGTATTTTCAAGAAAAACTTTCATTTTCTATATCGATTTTAAATGTACAGAAAAATACATGTATGTTTTAAAGGAAAAGTTAAAAACACACATTAAACGTATTATTGTATTATACAAATAAAAAAAATGTATTCAGAAAAAATAAATAATTTCAACTATTTTTTTCTCTTTTACATCAACATAAAAAAAATGTGTATAAAAAAGATTTCTTATTTTATTTTTATTCTTTTAATTATTTACTATTTTGATTTTTTTATATAGTAAACTATTGTTATCTTATTAATGTTGTATTTTTATTATATGTATTAAAAATAATTAATTTTAATATATATTTAATACCCACATTTTTCATTGGGTATTTTTTATTTTATAACGTATTATACATATGCATAATAAATTGATAAACTTACTGTTTATATATTTTTTGCTAACTTTTCTGTATTTTTAAATAAATAAAATAATTTATACACTTACATATTGTTTATGTATTTTTGTCGTCCGTAGTTAACGAGCTATAGTTTCCATAGTTACCTGGTTTTTCATATTAAAACTGATATAAATTGAAAATCTGTACGACATATACAGATAGTACCTAGTCCTTCCTTGTTGAATGGCCAATTGTTGAAACAAAATGACAAATAGTCTTCTTTTTATTATTATTTAGAAATTGATGTGGGTGCCATTGGCATTGAATGTCTCAAACCTAATCTGGCCAATGGAAATATCAGAGAGAAAAACTGTAATACAAAGAATATTCAAAAGAACTATATATGGCAACACAAACGTGCTCAAACTGTAATACAAGGAATATTTAAAAGAACTATATATGGCAACACAAACTTGCTCATCCATATAGTTTTAAATTGATAATATCATCTTTGAATCTACTCAGTGAATGAATTGAAGCACTTCAATCATATATTAAACCCTAATTCAATCTATAGGAATTAGTTTAGGTTCAATTTTATAAATTTAATTAGTTTAAGTGACTTGTTAACTAAATAAATTTTTAAAAAGAAAGATTAAACAAAAATATAATTGAAGAAACCTTTAAAAAAATAGATTCATATTTTTATCTGAAAATTATACAGAAATTTTTAAACCAAAAGTGATTATTAGAAACTTCATTAAGGGGTTTCAATTCTTCGAAACTTACCAGATGGGATTCGGGATTCACATGCCAGTCAATGTTTCAAGAAAGTTCATAGTTTCCTTCTTCAACATGATGCTTTCATCGTGGTGCAATGTTTGACGGTGGAATTTTAGTGGCCAAAAGTGTTTTGACCACCACATGTGCTGAGTTGACTGTTTCATGTGACTTGTAATAAAAAAAATTAATGTCCGAATTGGCATACCCGTCGATATGTCCGAGTGGTTAAGGAGACAGACTTGAAATCTGTTGGGCTACGCCCGCGCAGGTTCGAACCCTGCTGTCGATGCATTTTGCTAGTTGCTCCTCCTCCAGTTTTTTTTTTTTTTTTATCTGAAATTAAACAAAAATTAGAAATAGAAAAGACATCAGGTCCATCTCAAACGAAAAACACCACACCGATAAAAAGTAGGCTCGCAGCCCATAATAAAATGTACAAATCCAAATATCAACCCCCAAAATGATATTATCTGGGGAGTGGGCTGAGATTGTCTTCTACTGAACAGTTCAGCTGTCAACTTCAACTTCAAAAACAATGCATTTCTTCTTTCACAACTTTTTTTTTTTTACCACTCCCATCTTATTCAAAGAACCCATAGTACTGTTTCAGGACTAAACAAAGAATATATCAATAATTAACAATAAAATCATGCTACTTTAATATCATTCTTTCAAGAATTTTTATTTTTATTTTTAATTTTTTGCTATTCACTCTCAAAAAAATGAAAAACATCAAGTTTTAGCCAAGGATCACCTCTCTCTCTCTCTCTCTCTCTCTCTCTCTCTCTTTTAAACAACTTATATATTTCACCGTTACGGAAGTCCTTCCACCAAACAAAAAGTTTGGTGTAACTCTATTATTTTCAATCTAAATTCTTTGCCTTTTTTAGTTAGAAAATCCATGAATGATCCAACTACAATATTTGGGTCATTTCAACCACAAGTTAAAAGCTCCAAATGACATGTTATCCGAATGGTATGTTTTTTTGATATTTTATTAGATTTAACGGTCATAAATTAGTGCAATTAAAGAAATATAAACATTACCATGAAGGTTTTTTTTTTTTATGGGGAAAAAAAAAAAAGAGTAACATATGGGTTTTTTTCTTGTGAAAGATTGAATGGTTACAAAATTGTTCAACCAAACAAAAAAAAAAGCGTTTCCTTGTTTTTATTAACCACTTTATTTATTAAATTTTAATTACCAAGTCGTATGGATTTTAATTGTAGTTTGCAACATAAAGCTTTCAACTAGTGAAAGTTTATCAAATATCATCTTCTGTCGCCAAAAAAAGAAAAGAAAAAAAAAAATCTCTTGGTAGGTTGCTTTGAAACCTCTTATGCGGATTCATTCACACATACTAGAAAATTCAAAAGAGTGAATAATAAATAAAACTAAATTAGCGACTCTTTAAACATTACTATAAAAAATGATGAATAAAAAATAACAAGCAAAAAAAAAAAAAAAAGTATAGAATGACTAGAATCACGGGACTCGAGTGTGATGAGAGAGAGAGAGAGAGAGAGAGAGAGAGAGGTACATGATACGATGGGTGGAGTGGTATAACTGCCCATAATTCATAAAAGACCAATTCAGCAAGTAGAGTGTAAGAAGAAGAAGGTAAAACGCGTTTGGTTTGGTGGACGTGGACCTCATCTTTTGTTTCTTTACAAACCGATAAGAGAGAGAGTATTGGGAGCCAAAATTGCAAGGCGCAAAATCACGGCCACAAAAAAATAACTGGGCCCCACTTCTCCCTACCGAACACGTAGTAAACAATAAGAAATCCAGGTGCGGACCATGCGGTAGGGTGGCATTCAGCCTTTCACTGAACGGAGTCTAGCCACGTCAGCGAATCAGAATCTCTTTCAGTGAGCCCCTCTTCCACGTAGAAGACACGTCAACTTCATAAGAGGCAAAGAGAAGAAATATCCTGCCCCAACCAAGGAGGCGAGAAACCGATGGCCCGAGTGGGCCCAGTTGGGGGCTATTTATTATATATGTATAATATATATACACCACAGAAAGCTTTGGTTCCCTCACGAACCAACACTTGGCAGAACCAACAACCACAGCCTTTGAAGCAGCCCCCCCCCACCTTGGTGCTGTTTTTCTCACCCCTACCCTCCTTCCTCTCTCGAGCGTTCCGACTCTTTATTACTTTTACTTTTATGCCCCTTCACTCCTTTTCCATTTTTGTTTTAGTTAATATATATATCACTCTATAGATATATATACATATATATATTTTTTAAATGGCATTGGCAACCTAAAACTAAATTAAATTGCTAAGAAAAAATCAACTTCTGCTATACTTAAAAAAGAATCAATAAAATTTGATATTAATAAAAATATTATTACATGTAAAAGTTATAAGTAAACATTTGATAATTTATTAAATTGAATTCTTATAAATTCTATAATTATTAAAATAGGCGTATAGTGTATATAAGATTTTTTTTTAAACAAAAATACAATAATTTATATATAATAATGTTTTGATACTTTTTATACTAAACTTAAATAATATATAATAAATCATCAATAATTTGTATACTTTTTATTACAGTTTTTATTTGGGTTTTTATTTAGAAAGTTTTAATTTAAGTATGATTCTTTGTAAGGTAAATATGATATGGTATTATATTAATTAATTAAGAGTATTTTAGAAATTTAAATTTGTATGTCTTTATTATAAAAATTTTGGATTTTTTAAATCATTCTAGAACCTGATTTTAGAATTATTATCCAAACTTCTCGAATAATCAACCCTATTATACTTTTACCATAGGTTTAAATAATAACAAATTATTTCATGATTAAATCTAGAACCCTTGAATTATTATCAAACTAAGCCTTAAAAGTCTTGAACTATTCTAAATTATCGTAGCTTTATATTTTAAACTCCAGCAAAGTGTGTAATACTAATAATTCTAGGATACATGTATTGTAGTAAATATATATATATATATATATATATATATATATATATATATAATTAAAATTAATTATTATTTTATTGAAGAATTATTTTGAGAAATTTTTTTATAAATCTAAAATAGTTTTATTCAATATCATTATTTATACACTATCATTTAAATATATAAAAAATATTAAATAATTTTATAAAAATTTCTAATACTTAAAATACTCATAATTCATAGAGACTTAACTAAGTTAAAAAAAAATACATATATATATATATATATATATATATATATATTTTTTTTTTCCATAAATCAAGCACTACTCCATGAAAACTTTTCATAGTGTTTTTGGACAAAATTGATAGTTATTAAAATTTCATAAACTTTTATTTCCAGTTATAACACTTTTAAACAATAAAAAGATACATTCATTGGAGTATTCAGTCTTAAAATTATAAACATTTCTAAAAATATTTGGTCGTATACTTATGAACATATTTGAAATGTTCAGTTACAAACTTCTAAATATATATTTAAGATGTCTGTATTTGAAAATATTTGATTGCATATTTTTGAATGTATTTAAAATGTTCAGCTGCATACTTCTAAATATATTTGAGATATTTATTTATACAAATATTCGGTCTTCAAATTATAAACGTCTCTAAACATGTTTGGTCATATATATCTGAACACATTTGGAATGCTTAGTTACAAACTTTTGAATATATTTAAGATGTTCGTATTTAAAAACATTTGGTTGCATACTTCTGAATACATTTAAAAAGTTCAATGTATATTTCTAAACACATTTGAAATATTTATATATAAAAACGTTCGAGTTGTAGTTTTAAATATATTTAAGATGATCAATCATATATTTCTTAATATATTTGAAATATTCAATTATATATATATATATATATATATCTGAATACAAATATATTTAATTATTAATTATCTTTAATAGTATTTTTAAATGGAAAAAAATAAATTTATAATGAAATTGTATAAAATTTATTTGATAGTATAACTACAACTTTTTAATATTTTTTTATTTTTGGATAATATGGAAGGTAAGATTAAATATATATTTAAGCAATAGTGGAATTTGAACTTAGGCTTTCTTTGTCAAAAATTAAAAGTTTCTTATCAAACTAAACAAATTCCATATTAATTTAATTATTAACATCTGATTAATTAGAAATTCAAATTAGTGATTGGATATGTATAGACTCTTAACTCTTAAGAAAGAGCGTTTTATATACAAGCAAATGTAGCCTGAAATTAATTACTAAGCCACTCCACTACAAGAAAGTCTTACTGAGTTTGTCAATGGCATATTTTCCATTAATATCTACCTCGTTAAGGATAAAATAATAATAATAATAATAATAATTTATTTATTATTTATTATTATTATTATTTTTTATCTTGCTTCTAAAATTTATTGTACAAGCGCGGAACTGACCCGCATTTATTAAATTTTCTTAAATAAGAATTAACAAAAAAGAAGAAAAAATTAGAGGAAAATAAGAGGGGAACTGAGGTGTCGAGGGCTTGAACCCAGGAAAGTAATTTCGTGATTTGAAGGAAAAGCAGGGA
The DNA here is from genome assembly GCF_031755915.1 of Ziziphus jujuba. Lineage (NCBI taxonomy): Eukaryota > Viridiplantae > Streptophyta > Magnoliopsida > Rosales > Rhamnaceae > Ziziphus > Ziziphus jujuba. The sequence continues at coordinate 26,109,725 of NC_083382.1, forward strand.
TGTTTCTATAAATGGCTGCAAGTTGCCCCCTTTTGTTTTTCCCCTCCGTTTCCACTCATCTTGTACTTGCAGTTGAGAGAGAAAATAGTTAAGAGAGAAAGAGAGAGAAATTCCAAAGACTCCAAGCGGACTCTTAAGACCTTGCAACAGAGAGCCAAAAAAAAAAAAGAAAAGAAAATTAGAAAAAAGGAATATTACAAAAGAGATGAAGAACTGCGAACTGTGCAAAGGTCTGGCTAGGACCTACTGCGAATCGGATCAGGCGAGCCTATGCTGGACCTGCGACGTTAAGGTCCATGGAGCAAACTTCCTGGTGGCTAGACATACCAGGAGCGTTCTCTGCCACGCCTGTCAGGCTCCGACGCCATGGAAAGCTTCCGGTGCCGAACTCGGCGTTACAGTTTCGGTTTGCGAAAACTGCGTTGTCGGAGTCAGAAATAGAGGTCAACAGGAAGAGAGCCAAGGAGGCAATGAAGATGAGATTGACACTGGAGACGATGATGATGATGATGATGATCTAAATGGAGACGATGACGATGATGATGATGTTGATGGTGCTGATGATGGGGAAGAGGATGAAGAAGAGGCGGTTGGTGATGGTGACGATGATGATGAAGAAGACGCGGATAATCAGGTGGTGCCGTGGTCTTCCACTTCGACGCCGCCTCCACCGGCTGCAAGCTCTTCGAGTAGCGAAGAGTCCGTGAGCAGGTTTAACAATGGCGGTGGCGAAGTTTCTGAAACAGCTCAAGTGTTTTCTTTGAAGCGATTGCGAGAGACCGATCTTCTTCCACCTCAGGTCTCTATTTGCTAGATTTCTTTTGCTTTCCCTTATTTTATTTGCATTTTCACAATTTCAACTTACTATTTTGCTTCTGCGAAACATTTGGCTTCTCTTTTATGCTCTTTTTTTTTTTTTACATAAAAATAAAAATGGAAAGAAATAGACTGTGTTTGTCTTCGATGAGTTAAATTTATGAATCCGAATATTTTTCCTTGGAACAAAATGAATCAGTATGATTAATGCGTATCAATATCGCAGGAAGATCTCGGTCGTTCATCTTCGCAACGGAGATATTCGTCTGGAACTGACGGCGAAGCAACCACTCCTTTAGACTACACGATGACGAGGCCCTTGAAAGACCGTAGAACCGGAACGGATCGGCCCGGTCAAGCCCAAACCGGTTTGCGAGCTCCGACTGTTGTTGACTCGCTAAAGAGATTTCACCGGCAAGATAACGGAGAACTGAGCAGACAATCTGGAGCCATTGATCTTAATTCTCCGGCGTCTCCAAACCGTTCGATCTGAGGTAGTACGTTGATGGTTCTTTTTTTTTCTTTCTTCAATGTACCTTGCTCTCTTTCTGACATAACACAGTGCTTAACTTTTAACTGATCCTGATTTGACAAGTAGTTAAATATGTATTTAAATCAAGAGAACGTTTACATTTAAATTTGATACATATGCTTTTTCTGAGATTGTATTTTGTGATTTCTATTGTTACATATATTCTGTATATTTTTGTGGGATCCGAGTTTGGAAAGTAAATTCTTATTGCTTTTTGTTCAGGCCTAATTTTCAAGAATCATGTAAGTTTTAATTGCTTTGGCTGACAAAGTATGCGATAATGAATTATTCTAAATTCTGCTGTGTAAAAATGTAAGAATGAAATCTTTTGAAGACGTAGTGTTTGTTAGTTAGTTTTACGTTGTGTTAGGATAAATATACAATATAACTTGCACTTTTTAGTTGGCGATTTTGACTTGGCCTAATTTCGAAATAGGCAAAAGAAAAATCAATGTTCTTGATATTGTTTGTGATTCTTTCACCCAAAGGGGTTTCAAATTTGAATTTGATCACTGTGTTCCTCTTCCTCGATTATGCAATTGGGTTATCCCAAAAAAGTCAGTGAAGCTTTGCTATTGAGTCTAGAAAAGACTTGACACCGTCCAATTGATGTATGGAGCGTGATCACCAATTCTAAAAATGGCAGGTGTCAGAAGAATGCCATGGCTAACCTTAAGGCACGCAAGTCTATCATAAAGCTCTAGGTGGGGGGACCTCTGGTAATGCATGTGGACGGAGGTCGTCTCTGTAACACTACTACTATTGTGATATTTTACAATGCGTGTCATCCCTTGTAGCCTTATATCCCAGTGAGTCATCCAACCAGTTATGGGAATACTGTGCTTGTTTCATTTGCCACACTTTTTCCTGCACCTCTCTGGTCTATTATGGAGACTGAATGGTTTTTTATGGTAGCTACTTCAGCTAGTGGATTACTTTTTCTTAGACTGGTTGATTATACGGATTAGCTTTGGCTTATTAAGCAGATAAACATTAATTGTTGATAAGATGAATCCTGATTGGGTTCTTCATATTCTGCTTTTTCTTGTTGCTTAATTAATTATGAATGTGTTTCATAATGGTTCAGGAGATATTTTGTGGTGGTTCTTTTTTTAAAAATTGCTTTGGTTAGCGAAAATATCTTGGAGCTAATGGCCTTCTCCGTGATTAAATTAATAGGAACAAATTTTTTAGTATATTTCTATGTTATTTTTGTTTAAAATAATGTATATCTTATGGCCGGCCATCACATCAACTATGGGGATATAGGAATTCAACTTTATTGAAACTGGGAAGAGTCTATGTAGATCATGATCAAGGATTATTATTTTAATGAAAAATGATTTGATAGAGCTTTACCTACCTCAGAAGAGATTGTGGCTGAGGGAAGCTCTCAGTATGTATACCACATGCTCGGCGACCAATACATTTGTCTAATTATCTTTTCTTTAAAAATAAAATAAAAATAAAAATAAAAAAATCAAAGTTTGTTTTAGAGATGTTACCAAGGAACGTTTTTAATCAATTGGATGATATTGAAAAAACAGAAAGAAAAGAGTCAAAGTGGGTTTTTGCTTCTTGTGGCTGAGAATTGTTGAGTGTTTTGAGGAATGGTTTTGTGTGGTGGTGAGCTATACGCTTCTGAAGAAAAATTTTCTAAACCACCAGGAAGATATTGTGAGAGGCCTCTGGTTAGTCTTTAGCATTCTGTTGGACTTCGTGATACGTGTGACAGTGACACAAGAATTTATTACTAAATTGGTTCCTAATGCGATAAAGCATATATATTCGTTTTTTTAAAGTTTTTAATGCGACGCGGTTTTATTCGAGCCTTGGACGATGGAGGTTCATCTAAATTCCCACGTCTCATATTTGAGAGACAATAGCAGAATAGTGAATACAAGATGTTCTTACACAGTTTGGTTGCTACTTTCGGCTCATTATTCCTATTTAGAGAATACTTAAGCACTATTAATCTTATAATTGAACCTATGGAATAACAGAGATAAAAAAAAGTGGAACACGTAATAACAAAAATGCAATAATTTTAGACTTATGGATCACCCAATTATTGATCACATTTTTTACATTCAAAATGTTGATCAATTTTAATAACAGCACTCACGTCCAATTATTGACCATGCTCACTTTTTTTTAAAAAAAAAAAAAAAATAATTCCTTTTTTAGCTTCAAAAATTGTTCAAATCAATAATTCATGGAGACACTCACTGCTCATTAACATGGACAAGAATTATATAATATTTAATCAGTGAATAGGTCATATTCAAAATAGCTTGTCAAATTATATAAAATTATAGGTTTGAAATGAGGCCAACTAAAAGAAAAGGTCTATAATCCTCGTTGCTTCTAAAGCCCCCTGGAGACCTTGAAAGAGCCACCTCATTTTCCAAAATAACGTCTTGGGGTGAAGAAAGGGACAAAGAGAAGCGCGCACTAAAATCGCAGCTTCCTAGTCCAATCATCAAAATATTATGCCATTTCCAAATGATGCTCCACCATGCTATTTTCGTCTATAGCTGCTACATTATTCCTTAATACATGTGGATGACAAGCGGCATTTTTGGTGCCATCTGAATTCCTTTCAATAATTCTTAGTATTCAAATTACAATGTTGCTGGTCCAAATTTGGCAATAGACAAACCGCTCCATCACCTAATTGAATTATATAACCACGAATAACATGAGAGATTGAGACCCCTCTTCGAGAGAGCCCGATTTAATTGACACATATGAGTGTCTCAATCTCCTATCCCAATTGGAGAACATGTTTTTCTATCTGCTAGTCTGTAATACATCAAATGACGCATTGCCCAACTAATGGTACTTCCAAAATTAAACAAGAAATTATGAGCAACTTCCATTCCACATAAGCATAAATTTTGTTTATCAATTATTGTCGTCACATATATCAAATGAAAATAAAAATAAAAATAACACAGCAACTAAGAGCAATAGGTCACCCCATCTTCACCAGGAAATAATAAAACAATTAACGAGTGAACTGAACAAGGATTTCTAAAACGACCCATAAAGAGATTACATCCCCATTAGTGGTAATTGGAAAACTAGTTTCTTACTGTAGATGGAATGAGTGTTCATTCCCTATAAAACTGTGAAGAAGTTCAGAAATATTAAATTTCCAAGAAGTAACTTTGATATATTTCATAGCATGGACGGTTTAAGAAAGCTTTATGGGTTCACCACACAGTTGCTCCAACTCACTCTCTAAAGTTTTCAACAAATTTGCTTTGTTCCGCCTATAAACCCAAGCTTGGGCATTCCGATCCCAGTCAAATCTGGAAGGACCACTGCATGAAAAAACATAATCTTGATAAAAAATAAATAATTGAACATTAAGATTGTCAAGACAGAGTTTAAGGCCATTATTACATACGACCAAATTCACATCTTAATGATACAGTTTGTCATAATATTTCTGATGTTTATAAAGCATCCCTCAATGGATATAAGTCTAAAAGCCACTGAAAATAACCAAGAAGAGGTTTAGTGCCAGATTAATAAATGTTATATTTATTCTGCATAGGAAGTTTACAAGGAGCTATCGTCCTCTTCAAGAAGAAAGAAACAACAACTTTTGTAAATGTCTCTTTGATATTGAATGTACTAAGAAAACAATGCTCACACCTATTACCTACAGCTAAAGGTACATACAAGCCCTATGAATGTCCCAAAGATGACTACTAATAATAGATTTCAACCTGCTGATTGTAATGGAGAAAACACACAACTAATAATAGATTTCGACCTACTGATTGTAATGGAGAAAACACACACACACACACACACACACACATAGATGTCAAGAAAGAGATAAAGAGACAGAGGAACACCACACACACACACACAGAGATGTCAAGAAAGAGATAAAGAGACAGAGGAACACACACACACACACACACACACACACAGATGTCAAGAAAGAGATAAAGAGACAGAGGACTGCTGAACAGCATGACTTGTTAGGACAAGTTTATTCAATTTTTTTATCTTCAGTATCAGAGTTCAAATATTCTGATATACAAAATTCCTTCAACGTACATATACATTTGAAAAAATATAACATATGGCCAACTTTGATGGGTAAAATGTAATTGTTCAACCTTTGTATTATCCTTTTCACTTTATGATCCCTTAATTGGTTATGATTTTCAATCAATTTTTGCAGGTGAAACATGTTTTCAGCAGTTAATTGTGTTCCAAGTATATAACATCCACAGACATGGGCTTTGAGCTTACATTACCATATATGTATAATACATAAATAAATTATTTATCATTGAACACTTTTAGCACTATCTTTACCTGTTACCAGAAATCACCCAACTTCACCCTTACGTAGAATTTTAATGCCTCCTTTACAATTAAATTCTATACATCATGGCTTCCTATGTTTCAAGAAATCATTAAGTTATTCTCGCCAACTATGTGATTCTAAATTTATACCAGTCAACAAAACAACCAAAAATCTTAGCACAAGGCCACGAACTTCTGAACTTAACATTACAAGAAAATTTTAAATATAGGCCCTTTTTAGACATATATTTTATTTTCAGGATTAATAAATTTGTGCTGACCATATCTCCGGCTATGCTATAAATGCATAAAAAATTTTTGATTCAGCTGTACACATCTAAAGAAAGTAAACTTTAACAACATGCAATCCATATAATGGAAAGACATGAGACCACAGTATGAAAAGTGTCACTTGGAAAAACTATCCATGTTGAAACTTTATAAACACAGTTACATAGTGAATCTCTAGTACTACAAAACTTAAAAATTTGGAGATAATTCTACAATAGAGAGCATACCTCACTGGGGAAGATAGCCAAAGTTGTCTATTAGGTGTTTGTTTGTTCAACACATAGGTTCCAAGATTCCCGAGTTTTAAAGTTAACACCTCATTCTGCCAAATTCAGAGCACTATTATTAGTTTAAGCAGATTACCTTCCATAACATTCTGAAGGGTATAGTCAGTCTCACCTCATAATCAATGTCAAAGCCATCGGCTTGTACATTATCCCCATATTCCTGTCAAGCACCCCAAAAGCTAAAACATGAGAATTAAGATCACAGATTCATAGTACCTATGAAGCTCTTACTGCAATACACTTTAAAAATATGAATTGCGGATTAACCAAAAGTAATATAAGGAACACATCTTCTAGCTACTATAAGCTTGAATCAAACTAATAAAAAAACGTGTTTAAAAACTCTTAGAAAGCATGAAATGGGTAAGCAGAAGAACTAGTATTTACTGCGAAATATACCAAACAACAAATATTTCTAAACTTAGAGCGCTTAAACAAAAATCACGAATCTTAAAGTAAGCAAATGTTGAACACTTGAACTAATGGGACGAATCATTTCAAGAAGATGAACATATAAGTAAAGCAAAAAAGGACACCAACGAAGAGAATTACCTCCAGTTTCTCTTGAAGATCATGTATAGTTGAATCCGCTAGCTTGTGAAATTCATCCTCCTGCAGCAAAGAACTGTATCACATTAATCATTAGCAGAAATTCATAATTACATTTTCTTAGTAATTACAAATTCATTCGATTGCTCATATAATTTCCATACCAATCCTTAAAAAGTGCGAAACTTTTATATAATTTGAACCTCAATTTTCATTTCTTATGGAAAATATTCTTGATATTTTTATTTCTTTTATTTGTCATTCTCGGCCCCCCCAAAAAAAAATAAAAAAAAAATGAACACAGTTCCTTATAAAATTTCTCTTTCTTTTCCATAAAACAAAGAGAATCTGCTAATAGAAGAATACATACCGATAATCGATGGCAGCAGGGCCTTGAGATTCTCCATCGAGATTCAGAGGTCGGGAGCAGAAGCTTCTAGAAGCGACCGAATAACAAGGTCTATGCGTATTCACAGAAATGTCGAAACATCGCGAAGCTTGTGGAATACAAGAAAGCGACATGTAATTCGAGCAATAAGAAGGATGAGACGGAGAAGATGAAGAAGGTGGAAGCTTGAGGAGCCTCCGTAGCCTTCTCAGCTGAAGCAGCTTCGAAGCCATGGCGTTTCAGTGCAAGAGCAGGCTCGTCTTTGATAAGGCTTTCGTATAGAGCAAGCCCGATCTGGATAATTGTTCGCAATTCTGGGCTGATTAAATTGTTACCATCTTAATCTACAAGCCCATCATGTATGGATTTGGGTTCTGAATCTGTTATTGGCCCAAGGTAAGTACTTTTCCTTGAGGATCATTTGGTAAAACGCTCATGTTTATGTTTATTTTTATTTTGTTCTTATTCAAATTTAAAATCTTTGTAGCAAAATGCTTCTTTAGAATAATATTTTTTTTTTTTTAGAAATAAAAGTTAGAATAATAATCACATCATGTTAATTGATACAGCAAGATCATTTGTTTTTTTTCTTTTTTTTGGCCTTAATTTCTAATCTTAAATCTAAATGCATAAGACTAAATGTTAACAAAACATGTTAACTAAACTTATAATTTTTGTACTTTCAATAAAATACATATACTTCTTTTTGTATCTTTTAAAAACATGTCAACTCATAAGGATTTTCTTTTTTTTTTTTTTAGCCGAAAAAAATGCAATAATGTAATCTCATGATATTTGTATTTTTAATAATAATATAGATGCAATTAGTGTTTCGGCAAACATGGGAAACAAGTTGCCCACATTTAGGCTTTATTTGGTATGATGGAAAAATGGAAGGATAAAACGGTAGGGATGGATAGAAAAGTGAAGTATAGAAGATGTTATGATTGTTTGCTGTGGAGGAAAAAAAGGAAAGGATATAAAACTTTTCATCCAAATCACTCCCTTCTATATTAGATGGATTATTGGACGGAAAGTTTCTCTTCTTCTTTTCTTTATTCCTTTTATTTATGAATTTTCAATTTTATCCCCTTTTTTTTTTTCTATATCTTTTATTTTCCTTCTCTTTTTTACTCATCTTTTTTTCTTACTCAGCTTTTACGTATATATATATATATATATATTTTTTTTTTTTTCTTAAAGCTTTATTTTTTTTATTTTCCATATTTTGCATATTTTTTTCCTTTTACTTTTGCTTTCTAATCCAAAAATTTGTTCAAGGTTGCTGCATGAGAGAATTACTCTCTCTATATATATACTCATATATAATTTTATTTTATTTTTCATTTTTAAATTCATTTTTTTAATTCCTTATATCTCTTTTTTTTTTTTAATTAAACTCGTTATCTATTTTTTTTTATTATCATGTCCTTTTCTTTTCTTTTCTTTTCTTTTTTTTTTTCTTTTTCTATTATTCGTCTAGCCATATTTTTTTGGCATTTTTACTCATTTTTTTCAAACTATATCTTTTCATATTTTTAACTCAAAGCTTTTTTTCTTTCTAATTATTGATTTTATCTTATCTAGCATGCCTTTTAGTTCTTCTTCTCTCACTCTTCATTTATGTATTTTCAATTTTATCCATTTCTCTTTTTCAATTTTTTATTTTCCTTCTCTTTTTTATTCATCTTTTTTTTAACTCTTTTTTTTTCCTTTTTATATATTGTATGTCTTTATTTTTCCTTTAATTTTTGTATTTTATACATATTCTTAAATCTTTATTTCTTTTTTCTTTTCTTTTCATTTTCTATATTTTCCATATGTTTTTCCTTTTTCTTGTATTTCTAAGCCAAAAATTTGCTCAGGATTCCTGCATAAGAGATTTACTCTCTCTCTCTCTCTCTCTCTATATATATATATATAAATATATATATATACACACACACATATACTCATATATATATTTCTTAATTAATTTTATTTTATTCATTTTTTATTTTTAAATTCAAGTTTTTTACCACTCATATCTTTTTTTGTTAGAGATATTGACAGCCATGGATTCCAAATTTTATTGAGGTTAACAAATTACACCTTAAACATTTTTTCCTGTCAATCTGCACCCTAAACTTCCATTTTGCTTGCACAGTTGATTTTTCTGTTAAAAATGTATGACGGAATAATCAAGTGTCATGCACGTGCTTGCCAACCAAGGTTAAATCAGTAATTTTATAAGTTTTAGGCTTTGTTTGGAACTCAAAAAAACATGGAGGAAAAAAGTTAAGAGGAAAAAAAGGAGAAAAAAAAAAAGAAAGAGGAGAGAGACAGAGAAGATTAGACCGTTAGAAAGAAAGAAAGAGTACAAAAAAAAAAAAAAAAAAGAGGATAGAGACAGAGAAAGAGAGAGACAAAGATGTGAGAGGGAGGAGAGAGACATGCAGAGAGTTATAAGAGAAAGAGGGGAGAGGAAGAAAAGCAACAGCAAAATCAAGAAGAAGAAAATTAACAGCAAGATCAAGGATGAAGAAGAAGAATAAGGTGTTGGTACTGTTGGAGTAGTTGTTGGAACTCAAGTGTGTGAATTACGCAGCCAGGTTCTCAAATCTGGAAAAGCACTCGACGGACACATGAGAATGCACTCTCAATACTTTCAACCAACTGATCAGAATCGGAGTAGTAATAAGTGTAGAACCGCCGCCGCCACTCACTTTACGACTACCACCACCACTATTACAACCATTGAAGAAAATATCGATGTCGATAAAAATATCGAAGGTATAAATTTACAGAAATATCGATGGAAATGTCGATATATATCGATAAGATTACGGAAACTGTAAATTTTTAATTTAGAATACAAATTTTGAGATATACAATAATTAATATAATAAAATAATATAAAAATTCAATAATTAAAATACAATAATAATAAAATATAATAAAATACTCTCCAATTAAACATATATACTAAACTTTTATATATTATATAACAAAAAAACTAACAATGTTATTTATTTATTTTTAAATAGATAAAATCAAATTTATTAAAAAAATAAATAAAATTAAATTAAACACTAAGATAAAAAAAATAAAAAAAATAAAAAAATAAAGAGATGTGTATTAAAATACTACATATAAAAAAATCATGTATTATCTTTTATATGATATAATATTATCATATTATTATTTATATTATTTTATTATAAAATATTATCCTATTATATTTTATATTATTTTATTATAAAATATTATCATATTTTATTTATTTTTTTATTTTTTTCTTTCTCTTTCCTTCCCCCCACGTGGAAGAAAGATTTCTTTCTTATCCTTTTTTCTTTTTCCTCTCTTCCCTTCGTCTTCCCTCCCTCTCTTCTTTGCCAGATCACAACCAACCCAACCAGGGAAATAAATTCATAACATATCAGATCTCAGAATCACAGCCACCGACATCTCCTCGAAAAATTCACCGAAACCCGACGACTTTTCGCCGACTTCTCCACCGGATTTTCCACCATATCCACCCAAAAAACAAAATCCCGACCGACTCCTGCGTTTCCAGGCGAAACCCATCGAATCCGACGACATTCCAGCAACACCCATGACAGAAACTCTTTCCCCCCCCCCCTTTTCGGTGTCGGAGGTGGTCGACAACCGACAGTATCGATGACTTTTTACTAGTGTCAACGACATTTGCTTCACTGATTACAACAACAACCAACGCCTCTAATGATTTGACGTTGCCGGTTTGTTGCCTGCATGGAAATAATTTCCTCTCTATGAAAACTCTTTTCGACCATATGAGATTGCATCCTGATAGAGAATGAAGAGGAGTTTAACCTCCTCCTCCTCTTCCTCGTCTTTTTCCTCTGGAAGCCTCCCTTTCTTGCAAAGGCCATTAGTTAAAGTCTAAAAGTTATAAAATTACATAATTTAACCTTATTTGACAAGTACGTACATGACACATGATTATTCCGTTATACATTTTTAATAAAAAACAACTAACGGTGCAAATACAATGGAAGTTTAGAGTATAAATTACTAGGAAAAAAAAGTTTAGGATGCAATATGTCAACGTCGACAAAGTTTGGGATAAATGGCTGTCAATATCTTTGTTTTTTTTTTTTTAATTAGCTTGTTGTCTGTGTTCATTTTTTTTTATTTTTTTTTTATCATGTCCTTTTTTATTCTTCCTCTAGCCATTTTTTTTTTGGGGTATTTTTACTCATTTTTTGTCAAACTATACCATTTTATAGTTGACTTAAAGATATTTTCTTTATTTCTTTCTTTTTTTTAAAAAAAAATATTTCTTATATTTTCAGTATTGATTTTATCTTATCTACTCTCATTTTTTATTTTTTACTATCGCAACTGATACCAATTTTCATTTTTTTAAAAAAAAATAAATTTATTGATGTGTCTTTATGTAATTATGATTTTATCATTTATATTCTTTATTTTTACATAATTTCTGTTGTTGTATTACGCTTTTATTTTGTTTTTACTCAAATCCTTTGTTTTACTTTCGTACTCTTCGTCTTTATTTTTCTTTTACACTAAAGGGTACCCAAAAAAAAAAAAAAAGGAATGAAAATTGGAATGCATGAATAAATTAAAAAAACGAATAAAAGCCCGAGTAAAAGGGGGAAAAAGGTAGAAGATATCACAAAATAAAGAATTAATATGAGTTATTTAAAAAAAAAAACACACACACAATTGATTAACAAAATAGCTATAATATATATTTTGTATTTAAAAATTAAAAATAAAGAAAAAGGAGAAGGCATGAATTTTGAAGGGGAAAAATATGAGTAAAATTAAAAAGACTTTTATCACAAAAAATAAGGTTAAATGCATTTTACTACCCTTTCGTTGAAACAAAGTTTCTTATAGGTCTCTATTATTATTTTGGGGAATTTAATACCCTATAAATTAAAAAAAAAAAAAAAAACTACAATTTGGTGTCAAGGCTTTTAAATCCTAACAAATGCCGAATGGTTCTTTCATTTTTAATCTTACATTCTCTCTTTTTTTTTTTTTTTTTTTAAATGGTGAGTTTTTGAATTATCTAGTAAGGATTAATGATTAAATCATAAATACAAAAAGAAAAGAAAAAGACTTAGGTTTAAAAATTGAGGAATTGTTAATGTTCCATTAGAATTTAACATTTTTGTCACCAAATTGTAAATTTTTAAAATTTAAAAGGTATCAAATGCAAAATAAATAAACAAACAAATATAGGTAAAAATGCATTTAATTCTAATACATAAATATTGTTAAAAAATGCATTTAACTTATAGATTGTGAAATACAATTAATTCTGATCTTGGGAAAAAAATAAGTAATTTAAAAAGAAAATTATTTTTTTAAGCGATGATCCTCATACTATTTTAAGTAATATAAAATTTTTAATAAATGATAATTTTATAAATCAATGATTAAAAATGTAATTTATTAATTTCATTATACTATTCCTAATTTTTAACAATTGAAAATGTTATAATTAGTTGATAAGATAAAATTTTAGTTTTTTTTTTTTTCCTTTCATTTTTTTTCTATTCCAAATGAAAAATGAAAAACTATTTTCCATCCTTCATGTCATACCAAATAAGAAAAGGGATAAATTGGAATTTTTCATCCCTCCATTTCTTCATACCTTCTCCCTTTTCCATTTCTATTTTCTATCCTTCCTCCCAAAGGGAGGCTTAGTGATATTAAAAAACAAAAAATCAATCCTTATCCTTGTAAGCTACAAGCTACTACGAACTACTTATTGTCTACTCATTTAATAATATATACTCAGTTACTTATAGTTACTGCTACTCTTTGGTTAGGTTACTCATTTTATATGCATATTTTATTTTTGTTGTGCTTTGAAAATAATAATTGAGTTATTTTCAACTCTCATTATTAATTGAAGGTATAAGTATCTTTTATATGAATAGTAAAGGATATAAGGCCTCGTAGTTGAAAGAAAAATTAATTTTCGAAATTTTGTTTCCTGATAATTAATTTTTTTCTTGATCTGTTTGGTGAGTAATAAGAAAGTTGGGAATTATAAATAATTAAATTTAATATTGTATAATAAATTAAAGGCAAATATGTATTTTAAAAAAAATTCAAAACTATTTTCTCTGAAATTTTCAAAATGATACCTATATAGATAAGAACAACTTTTCCACATATTTTCCCATATTGATAGAAATATAATTTTATGGACCCATACTTTTCTATCTTATAATAAATATCCAAAAAAAAAAAAAATCATCACATTCTTAAGAGAATTAGATTTCCACTAACTTTATCTTTATCCAAACATGTCGTGCCGTAAAAGTAATTTCAACTGTTATATGAAAAGAGAAAATGCTAAAATTCAAACATTCACACGGATTTATATATTTCTTTAAAAAAAAAATAAATAAAAAAGGGACTGCAGTTGAATTTCTTCAAAGCTCAAGGATTTCTTTTTTTAATTAGTCCAAACAATGCAGTTGAAACTAACTCTTATGTATAACTTGCATCAATAATATAACTTGCGTGAATAATTTACCGAATTATTATTTTATTAGTATTTCTTTTCAACTAAATTTTATTGGTATTTATGAATTAGAATATTGTGCCAGTACGCTTTCTTTCTTATTTTAATTTTGCACGAAAGAAATTAGACAATAACATATGGTAAAAGAAGGCGTACGTAGAAACTGGAATGAAATCTTATGTCCATGTCTAAGCTTTTTTATGTGACATTTGCATTCCTACTTCCTTCCTGGCAGATTCCAATCACTAAGCAAATTTGATGTATCTTATAATTAGACCCTTTGAGCTATATCCTTGTCCACACTCCTACTTTCTAGAATGAAAAGATGTTTATTCATTAATCTCTTCGTCATCTTCATAAAGAAGATAACAAAAGTCAATTTTAAAAATAAAAAATAAAAATGTTTCACTTGGATGTTTGCTCAACTATAATGAAAGGTATAAACGAGCGGAGTCAAACTAAATGCTAGGATTCTCAAATTCAGTTAGTATGTTCTATGAGTGTTCAAATTTACAAAATTTTGAAATTCCTAATTCAAATTTGGCTCAGTTCGTTCATAAAAAGTTCAAATTTCTTTTGAGTTCATTACAATATAAAAACTTAAAAATTTGAATATTATTTTTTTTAAAATAAAAATTTTAACATTATTTATTAATAAATTTAAGTTATTCTATTCATTTTACTATAAAATTAATTTATTTTTTAAAAATTAAAAATTAAAATAGAAAAATATTGTTTTTGCATTATATGTATTCAATGTACTTAAATTTATAATATAATTTTTATATAAATATATATAAATAATAAATTCAAGCTACTTAAAAGCTCTAATAAGCTTGATTTATTACTTATGATCGGTTCATAAACTTCATTTTGTGTTCAAACTGAGTTCGTTGTTTTTACAAATCGAATTTAAATGAGCTAAAATGAAGCTAAGTTCGAGCCCTAGCTATGAACAAAAGGAGGTAGGTAAAAAAAAAAAAAAAAAAAAGAAAAAAACTTTGAACAGTATCTATTTGAAAAAAGAAGAAGAAAAGAAATTAGAATGATTGCCCTGATATGAGCCATAAAGAAGATAACAAAATCAATAGGAAAATGCTCAATTGTATTTATGAGTAAAATCCCCATAAGTACACATAACTAGACACATAAAACAATAACCGAACAGCTAATTATTACAAGAGAATAGCTAAAACTTTGTGTTCGGACCACCTATTATTCCATTATTATTATTTCTAATGATTATGATTTTATTTTTGATGGTAATCGGATAAATAACACATTTTTATAAGTGTAGGACTTGATATTTTAAAAAATAATTAAATGGCACTTTAATATTTTCTATTTTTAATGAAGGATTATAAAAATAATTTTAATATTTAATATCCTTTATTATTAAGATCGTCAAATATTAACACTTACTGTCAAAACGTAGTTATAATAGTGATCATGTGACTGAGAAAATGATTTTATGGATTTTTCTTATAATTTCTGGAATTAATTTGAGGGAAAATAAACGATAAAACCTAATATCTAAATGCACCGTCTAACTCATCTTCTTCACCACCCACTTTACGTATCCAAGATGATGACAGCCACCAGGAACTCAAAGAAGCCTCCTAGAGCAACTGCTCCTTCCTATTAATTCTATCGTAGAGGAATCGAGAACAGAGGAGGAAGAAGGATAAAGAAGAAGCAGCCAAGGAGGTATTGGTTCCTTAAATTGGGCGTCTTCAATTGCAAAGGATAGGGGATGGGACAATGTGGTTTGGGTTAGTGCTGCCCAGAACGTGGTGTCGAAGGGGATGACTGGTCAAGAACCATGCGAGTTGAACAACATATACTAGCTTCTGAGTATTAGAAACGTTTTGTAGACTCTTTTTTGGATGATTGGGTGGTAAAATTATTCTATCTTATTTATTAAATTAAAATTGTTATATATAATAATAATAATAATAATAAAAATATCGCTATATATTATCATATATATCAATGGTAACATTACCATTTTATATGGTAGTAAATTCAATATTTATATAGTTATTTTATATATATATATATATATATGAAATTTATTGTTATTTAGACTCTTTTTAGTTATATATATATAGAATTTACTATTATATAGGATGATAACCGCCGTTATCGATATTTTTGTAATAATAATAATACAATATGTTTGAAATTTTTTTTTGACCCCTTTTAGTAGGGGCTTAGATATTGGTTTTAGTGGCATGCGCCTTAAGCCGGCATCCAGTCAATATTGTGTTCATTCAAATTCTTATTCGTACCATTTTTTTCCGTTCGATTGTCTATCCAATAAATTCAAATTTGGCCGATAAAAGAATTTTTTTTTTCTTTTTTTTGGTGCGGTGACTAAAATTTGATTAAAAAAATTTGGTATATGAAATTACTTTAATACTAATTAATAGTATAAAAAAAAATCTAAAAAACTTGTAGTGGACAACAAAGTTAAATACAGAAGATTGGAATAGTCAGAAAAAAAAAAAGAAAAAAAAGAATCGAAACGTGGAGGCTAAAAAACACGAAACATATAAAAAGGATTATTATACCAAATAAATCAATTTTAATACTTTTGAGGTGATTTTGTTTGTAAGCTCCACTAGTATTAAAAAGGAGCGGTGTGTAAGCTACTTTGCATTTCTATTTCCTATTCCATCTACGCATACCTATTGTGATTCTGAGAATATAGCTATGGTCTTCTATATTAATGTATCAAATCTGATAATTGATCCAAAAGTTTCAATTCAAAAATAAAGAAAAGAAAAATATGAAATTCCTGTAAAAGAACAAGGCATAAAATATATGATATAGGTTTGTTAGCTTTTGTTTTAGTTATATAACATTCATTTGGCATTTTAATAAGCTAGCATAATTAGCTCGCAAATGCAGGAGGCAAAAGAAAACACACACACACGCACACACACACCCACACACCCACACACACACCAAACACTTAAGTACCGACCCAAAATAGAAGAATCTAAATTGGCGATGCCAGTGGGGAAGCAATAAATATTAGCATAGGCATAATAGGAGTGAAAAGCATCTTCAATGCTCTTCGTTGGGTTTGCCTTTCTTTTTAATCCTTTTTCCTTTGTTCTTTGTCTTTATATTCTCCTTTTTTTTTAATTTTTTTTCCTTTTTTTTTTTTTTTTTTTTTGGGTTCTTATACATATGCCTCATTTGACATCATTTTTCTGACCAATGTTATGGTCCTGTTTAGTATAATTTGAAAAATAAGAAGCAAATTTTTAAATTCAAAAAACTGATGTTGGAGATATTTAGATAATTTTCAAAAAACATTTTAAACGTTTAAGAGCATTTATAATTATTTTTTTAAACAAAATTTTTGACAATCAAAATAAACTAGTGTAAAATGACTTTCTTATAAAATTCTTTTAAAGAAATAGAAATAAAAGTTACATCAAACAAAGCCTAATGTATCTTATTTTAGCAGTATGCAGTGGTCATTAGTTTTAATTGATTAAATATTAGTTGATTCATTAATCAAGAATATTTCATATGACGTTTATTTGAATATTTGTTGCAATTTTATTTTTTATTGTTAATTGTGAATTTTTTTTTTTAATTAGAGTATGTACAATTAACCATAAATTTCCTCAATTAATTTTTTGTTTTCCGTGATTTGAGGTATAAAAAGCTAGTATTTTAACCCTAAGATATAAAATGCTTTAATGAAAGGATGGAGTGTTAACCATTGAAAATGAACGAGAGAGCATCCACATTGATTTATCCTCAACATAGTAATGATTTAAAATGCTAACATCAACTTATGTGTGACAACTAGAGAGACAATCAACAATTCTGATAACATTAGTATGAAGTCATTCAATGACAAAAAAAAATTCTCTCTCTATCTATATATATCAATGTGAAAAAAATAGCAAGTTATAAATATCCATCACGTGTTTCACCTACCAAATATATTTCCCACTTATTCCATTGATATAAATCTTAATCTAATATAATCTAATATTTTAAACTAAACCTTCAAAAAAAAAACAATTACATCGTCATAATTGAAAAAGAAAAAGCTAGGGACATTCCTATTCCCAATTGGAAAATTCTTATCTCCGGGCCACCGCACCAACCGACGAGAGAAATAGAAAGAAAAGTAATAAACTTATGATTCCATTCCCACAGAAAAGTATAACAAAACAAAATTAACCAACGAATATAGAAGAAAATAAGAGACCATATAGCTAAAATCCTTAAGGCGCGTGAAGAAAACGCGCTGGTCAGGTCACGCCTCTACGCTATTTGTGGACACAAATTCTCATCTTTGTTCTTTATTTTTTTATTTTTTTTATCTTTTTATTTTTCTTTAATTTGAATGTAAATAAATTAATTCATTAGAAAAAAAATTAAGGAGAAAAAAAGAAAAGAAGTAAAGCGCAATTTCTTTTATTAGCCACAAATTAACAAAATCTGAACCTCATTTAATTCCTTTTCCTTTTCAATTTCGTTCGGTTCACAAAAATATTTATTTATTTATTTATTTTTTGAATTCTTTATTCAATAAGAATATATAATTTTTACAAAAAATCCTGAGCCGTTGATGGGGGTTTATAAATCACAGCCAATCCAAGCGTTTAGGGTTGGTGTTAAAGCTGTGTTGCACGCCGTATATTCAAAATTAAATAATTCATATAATTTAAAATCAAAGGTAGTATTGTTATGTTGTCTGCAGGAAATAGAGGCTTTTTCATATCCTTGTGGAAAGAGTCCGCCATTTACAATCTGGCTAAGGAGAGGTCAGAACCCAGATCCCATCCCTGTTTCATTCGTTTATTTTCTTAGTTGGGTTTCTGTTTTTTGAAAACAAAAATCATGTTTTCTGTTTTGGATTCTTCATTATCAGTTTTTCTGGTATGTATCTGTTCGTTACCAGTTTCAGTTTTCATTATTGCTTTGGGTCGAATTATTTGTTTTATTAATCTGTTCTGTTTGTTTAAATGCTTATTATTATTGTTATTATTTTGTTTGCAAGAAGTAATTTTTTTTTTTTTTGGGGGGTACAAGTAATTAATAGCCTCTCTTTGGGTCAACATTTTGCACATCAATCCAAATTCATACATATTGGAAACAGAGAAAGAGCTGTTGATTTATATTTATTGAATGAAATATAAGATTGGATTGAATCAAATCAATTTTCTTAACGTCCATTCAGATAATAGGCTGCATTAAATCTTGTCAACGTGGTTTTATCTTGCACGCTTTTTCTGTTCGTATCTTTTTCTTGAGTTTATAAAGATTCTGAAATGATACCCTTATCGTAATTCATAAAGAGCTGTTTGATTATTTGGATTACGTTTTTTTTGGGTATCCACAGCTATGTTAATGTTTTACCTCCCCTCTATTTAAAGTCAATGCCAAATCTTGTTCTGTATTGCTAATAAAGAAAGAGAGACTGATTAATGAATTTTGAGATTTTATAAGAAGATTGGAAATTTGATGTCCTGATTGCATTTGAGGAATACAATGTGAAATTTCTGAATTTCTTTTTGCATGAATACTTGATACATGGTTGTTAGTTTATTAATATATTTATATATTGAGTTTTGGGTGAATTTCCACTTAATGACAAGGAAAAAAAGGAGATTGCTAATTACTTACAAAAGATTTATATGATGAACCATATTTTTTCATTCTTTAACTAACGTTTTGGATCATTAGCGTCCAAATAGGAAAGATGATAGGAGATGATAAATAAATGATAGTGACCCTGTGGATATACTCTGTCCTTTCTTGGTTTGAATTCTTAAAGTTTCCATTGTGCTGTATCTTTTGAATTTCAGGTGGTTCAATTATTATATTTGTTTGTTACTCGGTTAGAAGTAAGTGTCAGTTGCATGTGTGTGGGGGATTTTTGTTTCCTGGATATCTACATATGCATTCAAGCCATTGTGACCCTTTGTTTTCTTTCTGTTTATCAGGCCAGCTTTTTTTATGCATGATTTAGTTTTGGTTCTCCTAATTGGTGAAGATTTTCTTTCACTCTGGCCGCATCAACAAAATCATATCTTTCTCGCACCTCTAAAAGGGTGTGGGGTGACAGAGAAAGAGTGATTTTGCTGTGTGTTTTAAGAAGATCAAGATCATCACATGTTTGGAGATTGTGCCGTGTTTCAGAGGGTTTATCACTTGATTATGGCTAAGGCCAGTTCGGGTTAAGTTTTTGGAAGCTTGATGGTAGCTTGTCATTGTATTTAGAAATATTAGGTCTTCCTTTCTAAGGTTATAGACACGAATGAGCAGATTACTTTGTTGTTATTTTTTATTTATGCAAGAGAAAAAGTAGACCATGTGGATGTAGCTTTGCTTCCACAATGGTTAGGTTTTCGTGTTTCAACGGTCACATCCATTCCCACAAAGCTAGGGTAAGTCAAAGATTGCTTTCTAGCTAACACTCAACTTTTGTAGTCAGGTTAACTGGTCATGGGTGATTCTGACTCTATTCTTTTTTGCTGAAACAGAAAACTGTTCAATCTTCCACTGAAGCAATGCATAAAAGTTTGGAAGATTGTTCTCAGAACCCATTGAAGGATTCTTATAACCAAGAAAACCCCTTATTGTCGAAGGTGCAAGGAGATGCCCAAGTTAATAACAGCAAGCATGTTTCTTCTATTGAGCGTGGTTGGAAATCAGAGGACATAAAGAGCAAATTTATCATTGATGGTGAGTCGAAGGTTGATAAGGTAGGGCGCCTTAAGAAAAGCCAGTCTTTGGGTAGTGGATTGTTTCAGGAGGGGAGGTTTTCTGCAGACAATGACACTGAAGATGAGACAGATCAAGGATTATCTTGTGATGATTCCCCAAATCATAATGGATTTGTGTCAAAAGATGGAAACAAAGATCAAGAAGTAATCCCATCAGATCCATATCAGAAAGCTCCTATCTTGGACTCTTTTCAAGGAAGTTCTGAAATTGTGCACAATGAATCCATTTTCTCCATTGGGGATCCACTGCATTCAGAAAAAGGCCTAGAGAATTGTGAGATTCCATTATCTAGCGAATGTGCTGGTGAGTGTGGTGACCACAGTCCTCGAACCACACCTGTGATTGTTAAATCATGTTCTGTACCCAACCTTGGCACCTCTACACCAGTTTCTGGACATTTATTGCATTTAGCTCCTCGTTCAAGATCTTGTGAGGATCTGCATGTTTTGGACTCTAGGCACAAAGCAGTTTCAATTCATGAGGTCGAAAATCAGTTCAAGCGGGAACAAGTCATAGATGACAATGTTGTTAAAGCTGAGAAAAATTATTTTGAAAATTCTGTTGATGATGGTTATGATTCATGTAATTATTCTGGTTTGGCAAAGGACTGGATAATGCCAGTTCTAGAAGAGGAAGAGACGGGGAAAAACCTCCAACGAGAATCCTCAAATGACCATTGGGCTGAATTGCGAAATAAAGATTTTAAGATTAAGCGTATTGAAGAGTGGGTTAATGAACTTCAGTATTGCAGCCCGTTGGAGGAAACAAATGAATCACCCCAATCTAGTGTTCAATTTAAGAGAGATTCAAATGGTTTGGCTGCAGGAAAGATGGAAGATAAGATCATTCCTGGCATGGAAGCGGCAAAAAGATATATATCTTCTTTGAATGCAGTTGCTACTACAGCTCAGCTGGCAAATCTTGGATTGGTTGTAATCCCATTTCTTAGTGCATTTGTAGGTCTGAAGGTGCTGAATCTATCAGGAAATGCCATAGGTTTGCAACTCTGGCAGCACCTTGCTCTGTTTGTTATTATTATTATTTTTTTCTTTTGTTTTATTTTGGGAATGCTAGTGGTTTGACATTTTGTCCCATTGAACTTTGTTAATGATGTTGCATTCTGATTAGTTTTCTTTTTGTGTACTTATTTCAGTGAGAATAAGTGCCGGTGCTCTTCCTCGCGGACTTCATATGTTGAATCTTTCGAAAAACAATATTTCCACTATTGAGGGTTTGCGTGAACTCACAAGGCTTCGCATACTGGACTTAAGTTACAACAGAATTTTCAGAATTGGACATGGTATGGCATAATTTTCAGTTACAATTTATGAATAATGAGCATTGAATTATTTTCATTGTTAAGTTATTTTAAAGTTCTTGTACTTTTAAAATCTGGCTGAACCATCACTAATAATGTAGCTTAAATACTTTTGTAGGTCTAGCTTATTGTTCATCGTTGAAGGAGTTGTACTTGGCTGGAAACAAGATCAGTGAGGTAGAGGGTCTTCACCGCCTCTTAAAATTGACTGTGTTGGATCTGCGCTTTAACAAAATCTCAACTGCTAAATGTCTTGGCCAACTTGCTGCTAACTACAATTCTTTGCAAGCCATAAGCTTGGAAGGGAATCCAGCGCAAAAGAACGTTGGAGATGACCAGTTGAAGAAATATCTTCAAGGCCTTCTTCCTCATTTGGCTTATGTCAACAGGCAACCTATGAAAGCCAGCACTTTGAAGGATGCTGCAGATAGATCAGTTCGGTTAGGCAGCAGTTCCTATCAGTTTGATCGTAGCCTTAGACCAGATCATAAGGCTACAAGGAAGGCTAGCCACTCTACTCAGAGGCCATCTTCTTCATCAGGCCATGGTCGTGGAAGTCAAGCAGTACAGTCACCAAAACGGATTAGGGCCAGGCATGGACGTCTGCCTCCTTCAAGTGGAACTAAAGCAACGGCCTACAATCGTAGTCAATATTATGACTTTACCAGCAAAATTCTCAACTTCAGACCAGAAGATCTCTCCATGCGCAGGAGCCGAAGTGAGGGAACTTTGGGAGCTTTTTGAGGTCGTTTTCATGTTTTCGAGCACAGTTTGGTATGGATTATATCATGTGGGTTTCCTGATTTGGTATGGATTATGTCATGTGGGTTTCCCAATTTTCTTTCATTGTTAATGGCCATTTGATTTGTGCCTCCACAAACCGAGTTTATTGTTCTTTGTGCTTTGAATTAGACTTGTAAGCATTTCAGATTATTTCTTTGTAGTTTGTCTTCCTGTTATAAGCTACAAACTTGTGCTTGCAAAAGAATAAGAGACAGGGGAGTGGAATTATAACTATAATATATGCTCTGATGGGCAAACCATATATTTTTTTGACCGTGCTTACCTGTAGATTTCTGCAAAGCCAATCTTGCACCCTGGTGATCCTCGGTTACCATTTTCACCCTCAAGCTCCAACTTTACCAGCTATTAAAGCTTTTGCTTTCATCCAGCAGCAAAACAATAAATGATAAACACATACAGTATGCAATTTGGCTTCTCGAGACTCCAATTCAGTCTATATTCAAAATAGAGTAGAAAGCTGACTACACAGCTGCAAATGAATGCTCAAAAAGTTTACAAACTGGTTTTAGTATAACATTGGCAGAA
Source organism: Ziziphus jujuba (assembly GCF_031755915.1). Taxonomy (NCBI): domain Eukaryota; kingdom Viridiplantae; phylum Streptophyta; class Magnoliopsida; order Rosales; family Rhamnaceae; genus Ziziphus; species Ziziphus jujuba. The sequence continues at coordinate 26,132,867 of NC_083382.1, forward strand.
TGCAGCGAGTGAGCAATGAATCCCTTACATGTAGAATAATTATACACAAATATCCACCATCACTTCATATTTGAGAAAGGCAGTTGAGAAGAAGAAACAGAGAACTGACACCACATATCTACAAGGCATAAACAGTTGCGTGACGACAAGAAAACACACATTCTTAAACAATTCTTTGCAAGTTGCAACCTGCATCCTCAAAACTTTTTCCTGGTTGCTTCAGTCTGCGATAAAAGCAAAGAGATGAGAGGTGAATTATCATCCAACAAATAGTTATTAATACCGTTCTGGACACATCATCCAGTTCAGAAGTTAGGACGAATACATGAAATGGCTAATTACATTGAATAATAAGCCGGTTTCCAAAAACTATAGAAGACACATGAAATAGGCAGAATTTCTGCTGAATAACCTTAATCTTATGTGTAACCAAGCTGGAGGTTTGCTGTTTGTTTGTTAAAAGCATATTAAATCAAAATGGGAGGGAAATTTGGAAGAGAATAGACATCAAAATCACAAGTTGGAACCTTCTATCCGCCAAAATAAATAAATAAATACAACAGGAACAAAACTGCAATAAAGATAACAACAGCAGACAATTCATTTATGTTATACCTTAAATCAGGAGGATCTTGCCATTGTGTTGGACTATCATTAAACATCTGCTGACAGAAGAAATTATAAGAATTAGATGTTTTCATGAAATTCAAACCCATATTTATGAAAACGAGAATGCTTTATCTAAAATTCTAAAACCAGTGTTATCAAGTGATGGCACTGCAATGCCAATTCTGCTCAATCACATCAAGAAAAATAGATCAAGAAAGTCATATCCCATGCAAACATGTGAACATGCCTTTAAATCTCATGTCTTAACCTGTTTCTTATTCCTAATTGAAACTATTCATTCAAATCATTCATTAAAAGTCACCTTGCATTAACAACTCCAGAGGCATCAACCAAACTAAAAACCTACGATTCAAATCAACTAAGTCATATCCAAAATTCCATGGTCAGCTAGACATTATAGTTTCAAATTGTCAAACATATCTGTTTAAAGATGTAAGAACAAGTCCTCAATTCATTTCAGTCTCAAAGTTAATGATTCTTATCTTGCAGTCCTAACCACAGGGGCCATACTCTTTAAATCCATGTTCTCTAGTTAGATTCCTATAAGCTCATGACTCCAATAATCAGTTAGGCTGTCATATTTAATCATGCACGCTACAAAATAGTTCTGACCAACATACATGGTTATTGACCTCAGTTTGTTCCTGAATGCTTACCTTGAATCCAACTTAATCTTGTTGCCTGTGACATCCTCAATTCCACTATTACCAATCTTCAGTAACATGTTACTTTTAACTTCCGGATGCATTTCAGTAACCAAAACAACATTTTTTTTCCCCATTTAAATGAAACCAATCTAAAATTCGAACCCACAGAAACTGGCACCAACATTTATAAGTTTAAAACTTGCTCTTTTCGTTGGTAAAGGAGTATCTTCGCCTTTTCAAGATAAAAATGGCTTATATTTCCACATGCTCTCCTCGCTTTCTCAAAGAACAAAACGAATTTCTAAACATCATGATTATAAACCCACATGCACCGAAACTCATCCAGTTGATTTGGTAAAGCAAATAACAAACGGACATTGACACCAATAGGACTAGCAGCACCAATTATAGAACCTTTATATTAGGAAAAGAATAATATATATATACAACAAAGTATAATTACCTAAATTGAATTGAAACAGACCACAAGATGCATGGCTTAATCATCAATATACAGGTAACAAATAAACATAAATTAGCCAAATAGAAAGAGAGTACCTCTGGGCTCATCGGAAGCGTCATGATACTCCTGGTCTTCCTCCGGCACAGGATGCAGCTCCACCGGCCGCCCAACCACTGCACCGCCACTGCCCGCCACAGCTTGAACATCATCGCCGTCGTTACAACCACCAGCACCATCCTTGTCATCCGGATACCTAACAACCACGACGGGACAAACGCAATGGTGAACGCAGTAATCGCTTACGCTGCCGAGCCTTCCCTTGGAGCCTCGTTTGGAGGCGCCGAAGCCGCGGCTCCCCATGATGACAGCGCTGAGACCCAGCCTCTCCACCTCC